>NC_060139.1:424779253-425404253 GCF_021461385.2 Schistocerca piceifrons | reverse complement strand
GAAATTCGATTATGTATAAGAAGAGCAATGTGCAAGCATACAACCTCTACCATCATTTGTTAGAATAGAATTTTCCTGAAAATCCCAGAAAAATTCTGGTCCTTCGTAAAATCGTTAAGTGGGGTGGAGTGTTCTATTCAGTCACTTGTCAGAGGGAAGTTGAAGTTTTGAATTTTACTTTCAAACAATCATTCATGCAGGGTGATTGTAAAGATGTACCATTGTTTGGCCACTCCACAAACTCCTGTATGGAGGACCAAAATAAACATCTGTGGTGAAGAGCAGGAGATAGAGCTGAAAACAAATAAGTCACTGGGTATGGACGGAATCCGAATTCATTTTTGCAGAGTGCACTATTTTGCATTCACCCCATACTTAGCTTGTATTTATCATGAGTCTCTTGCCCAGCAGAAAGTCCCAAGGAACTGGAAAAATGTGCCATGGTAAAAGAACAGATCTGGAAAATTACAGACCAATACCCTTAACATCTGTTTACTGTGTAATTCTGGGGTATATTCAAAGTTCAAATATAATGAAGTACCAAGAGAAAGAAAAGCGTCTGTCAATAAACCAACAAGAATATAGAAAGCATCATTCGTGCAAAACCCAGCTTTCTCTCTTCTCGCACAATGTCCTGCGAACCACAGATGAAGTGCAACAGACAGATTCTGTATACCTAGATTTCTGATGCTTTAGACACATTGCCACACTGCAGAATGTTAACATAGGTCCAAATAGACAGAGTGGGTTGTCAGATATGAGAGTGGCTCAAACCCCTTTTATTTAGTGGAACCTGCCGTGGTAATCCCCTCAGGTTTGCTACTGGACCTTATAATTAATGACTTGAAAATTTCAAACAATGGAAACCCCAGGTTAGAATATCAACAATGTAAGGAAAAGATAGATTGCAACTTGCCTTAGAGATTACATGATAAGTTGCAGACAGGCATATTTAAGACACTTATTCATTAGTTTTTGACTACAGCCTTTTCCAGAAAAAGAAAAAAGAAATAGAAACACACACATTCATGTACACAAGCAAGCACACATCGTACATACGTGATTGCCAACTGTGGAAGCTCATACCAAAGTTCCATTTTTCTTTCTCTGTCTTAAGTGTCTTTTAGATGTGCCTGTCTAAAACTTCTTGTGTCATCTTTATGATAAGTAATTATTTTGGCTATCCATCTATCCATCATCTCCCACTGAAAACTGATGCCAAAGCTGGGGACCAGTCTTCTGTATAGGCCCTCGTACTGCTGGAACAGCGTTGCCAAATGTGTATCTGTGCAGGATTGGAGAGGTCAGGCCAGGAAGTGGATATCTAATGTGGGTAGTGTTTTAATAATCAACAGAAAATCTGTTAAACATTATGTCAGGTTTACTGCATAATTAGGGAGCCACATGGTGCACCCAGGGAAGTCACGTAACGCCTCTAGGGGCCATCTATGGCCAAAGTGTCGAGTGTACCATAGGAGAATAGGAAAAGAGTGTTGTCAAGACAGGAGTCAGCAGCCAGCAACAGAGAAAGTGAGCTCATTTTGAGCTTTGTGTTCGCAGCTTTAGAGGCCTTACGGAGCAGTTTCCTATACTCACATTGGTACAGGGTTGCAGGTTACATTCACAAGGCATCCATTTGTCAGCAGTCGTTAACCATGAGAACGATGCTAGCCCAGTAGCATGGGCTGGTACTGTGAGTGGTCGGGGGTGCAATCTCCCAGCAAATAGTACTCTTAACCAAAGAAATCAATTCATACGATTTTAATAAACTATCCTGATTCCTTCCAGATGTATTGTCACCTGCATACTCCTTCTCTCTTCCACAAAAGTGGAGTTATCAAGTTTGCAAAAGTTGTGATTTCTAAAATGCTCTGTTGGACAGACGGTGTTTTATGGGGACTTGATTGCTTGCACCTCATGAGTCAGTGGTATGGAACTGCAACACTCCATCAGGTGGACATAGGGACCTGTGGGGATGTTTAAAACAATAAAAAGGGGATGTAATTTAGAGGGGGGGGGGGGGGGATTATTTGCTAACTACACTTGTCTTGATTGAATAAATGCAAAGATGCAAAAGGCCTCAGAGAATTTCAGTAAGGAGAGTGAAACTATTCTGTTACAAAGTGATTTAAGTTTTTTTTTTTTTACCAACATTTGTGAGACAATTGAAGAGTATGAGGGGTTGATTTTGCTGTCTTCTACAAATTATTCCATAAAGGGAGTTAATTGGGATAAAATTTATAAGAAGTACAACCTGAACAACAACAAAAAAATATATTAGGAGCCTGTTTTTTTATCGCAAAATTTATTAGTAACATTAAAATGTGGCTGTAGGCCATGTAACATAGGAGTCTATCTTGTTATGATAATGGTAGGTGTATTGTACCAAATCATTGCCCTTGGCGCAATAACATTTATTCAAATAATGGATTATGCAAACCCAAATGAGACTACTGAACTGTACTGTCTCAAGAGCAGAATGGTTTCCATTCACTCAAGACTGATTTTAAAATAACTTGTTCCATAAATGAATGAAGGCTTAAACGTAAGGAAATAGTAGCAGAAATATTAAGATCTTCATTATAGGCCTTAATACTAAAAACACTTTTAGCACCTTTCTCAAGTCAATCACACACATAGTTAATCCCTTTGAGTCTTCAGTCTTACGACTCTTTTGCAACATACGTCCTCAATTATTTGCGGGATGTATTCCAGTCTCTGTCTTCCTCTACAGTTTTTACTCTGTGCAGCTCCCTCTAATGCTATTAGTAGCATGGAAATTGTTCCCTGGTGTCTTAACAGAAGCCATCATCATCCTGTCCCTTCTACTTGCCAGTGTTCTCCAAATGTTCCTTTACTCACCGATTCTGCAGAGAACTTCCCCTTACAGATCAATGAAGTTACTTTTGCTGGTTTGCTAAAGAGATTTGGCTTTTATTAATCCTTTCTACTGAGGCAGTCAATTTATTTGAAAACGAAGTGCTTAATTTCACACTGTTTGCTGGTTTCAACTGTTAGCTGCATTTCAAGTGCATGTATGGCATTATGCTATAATAAAGAACCAAACATGAGTACTGGTAATCCAAGAAAATTTATATACGGATGTGCATTTTAAGCCAAATTATGCACTTTAGTATGGTTCGCGAAATCCTGACGCTCTTGAAGTATCCTTTGATGTCTTGTTTCTTTTATGACATAGTGTAAGATCTTTTAATGTTTTACATGTACGAACATATGGGCTTCCTGCATCATCGTAGCTGTGCAAGCGCGGTGGTGCCAGTTATCTGGCGCTTTCTTGCAACTGCTGAAACGGACCTATTTCTAACAGGTCGCGGTAAAATATTGTGAAGGGTGGTTTGAAAAGCGTTACATTCAAAGCAGATTTCCTTTTACGCAAGATGAATTATGTGCGAGAATGTACGATTAATTTCTTAAATCACAAAGTGTTTGACTCTCATTTAAAAATCAACTCTTTGAGGACGACCATTTAGAAGAATTTCGAGCCCAGAAGATGAGACATTTGCATCGTTATTAAAAATTTTACTGGCACATTTGTGTGTGTATCTTAAAGTGCAACATGTGCAAAAAAGATAAACATTATATGTGGAAGCTTAGCTTCTCTTCCAACTTTTTAATCTTCGAGACCAACATTGTATGTGAAGGCTATGTATATTAATTTAAGCCATTAACTTTTCTTATTTGTGTATTCTCGCTGCTTAAGAGTGATCTCGCTGTTGGCTGACTATATCACATGTACTATTGGTGTCATCAGCTGGCGAGATCACGTGAATGATCCATGACGCTTACAAAAGCGCATCACAATCTCAATTTCAATGCTTCAGAAAGTGGCATGCGTTATTTGGTGGAATTCAAATTTATACCTTCGTAATACGAAAATATGCAGCGTACAGTATACTGATAATTTTTTTTCTTATGGACCATCTGACAGCAACTGATTAAAACACAATTTTAGTGCCATACGCGTTTCGCCTTTATTTTCTGCAAGGCATCCTCAGTGGCAGGTTGGGTGGTCAATTTCTTACGTATTACGCTCCCGTAGCATTTTTGGTCTTTTTCTTCTTATGAATGCCAAATTGCGGTTTTTTTTTCCCACATTCCACAGCACTATGAACTGAACAATTGTTTCAATGCAATGTTTGGAAACCAAAACATAAATCCGATTGTGTGTCTTATCCCACTCTACCAAAACCAGATGGGCAGGATGGAAAAGGCCAATCAGAAAGTGGACATGTCTGGGCAGTTTTTTAGTAATCAACAGAAAATGTGTTAAAGATTTCAGGTTTATTGCATAAGTAGGCTGCAACCTAATGGGGTAATTTAGGGAATGTAAAATGGTAATGAATCATAGCACTGTTCTTGTTTTTTATCTCTGTAAGATGAATAATTGTCAAATGTTGTTTACGACTGTTGCTTTCACCAAAGATTGACATGTGAACCTCCACATGCACCTGCACAAATAAAAAAATTGAATAAAAGTAAGACAATGTACTGTTCTTAGGGCCTCTCAATGTGTGGTTGTATTCCAAATTGTTGGCTAAGTCACTGTCCAGAGCCAACCAACACATCCATTGCACTAATCCTAAATGTTACTTATAGACTTGCACTGATGTGAGTCAAGCAACACCCTTCAGACTTCCAAAAGCATGCCTAAACTATAAATTTATTATAAATGTCACACATCAATCTGGACGTGAATTTCTTCAGCTTTTCACTTCTACTTGTTTTTGTATAGCTTTAATGGTGGTGTTCTTGTTCATATGGGTGCTATTTTTTGTTGTTACATCATTAATAAACATCAGACAAACTAATTACTGTCATACATCTTTACTTACATGTATTTACTAATGCTTTTTTTCTGTACTTTCACTATTTTGTGTCTTATTTGTTAGAGAATTCACTTTTTCATGCATGGAATATACAGTCTACCCTATAATTTGAAATATCTAATATTCACTGAAAATCAAGTAAAACTGTTAGATATTAGTCACTGGGACCTACCCACTGACACTTCTTTTGTGTGAATTGCTTAAAGTGTTAATAAGTTACTAACTTTTGAAGGTTATTTTATATCTACAACATTTAACATTTATTAACTTGTAAGATAAATCTTGTAGTGAGGATAAATCTTCACTCATACCCTTGTCTGATTTTCATCTTCAGAACCATATAACTGGCTTCTCTGTCACCAATTTGGTTTTTATTTATAATTTCCCATATTTCATATTTTCTATCAAATTGGCATTAGTGGCTATCTCCCAAGTCCACTCAGCTGGTTGGGTTTTTTGCAGCACATGGTCAGAGCCTCAGGCTGGCTGACTTGCACTCGGGATTTCTCATGCTTTGAGCTCAATCAGGCATCGCATGTCAAGGGTGCTGCCACCTACTGACCATGCCACCAAGCTCGTCTGTCATAATACATCCCTCCACAGCTGTCATTTGCCAATAGAGCTGCTAGTGTTAAGTGAGGATGCACGCACACAGCTGCATCTGTTTTTACAGTTTTTTGAAGCCATTTCCTGGATGAACCATCTCAGCACCCAGGGGTGATGGACCATTATGACCTAAGTGTCGAGTGGATCGCAGGACAGGAGGGAAAGACTTCATGTCAAGTTGGGAGAGAGGCTTAGGTCATCTGTGCCCAGAACTCTGAGCAGTTTGCTATGCTCTTATTGGTCAATGGTTGCAGGTGACATTCATGAAGTGCCTGTTCTTTGCCTGTCTTTATCTGTTAGAATGATGCTAGCCCAGCAACACTGACTGGTACTGTGAGCGAGCTGTGTGAGCACTCCACCAGCAAGCAACACTCTTAACCAGAGAAATCATGTCTTTTTTTTTTTTTTTTAATTAACTTCCCTGATTGCCCCCAATGGATAGCCACCAACACATATAACTCTCATCAGGACAGCCACACAAAAGAACATTGCGTTTTGATGCAGGATAGCAAATACAGATGTCACCTCTTCATCTTTCTTGCAGTCTAAAATTAAATTCACGTCACTAGGAATAATACTGAGCCACATAAGATTAAGACAAGATGTTCAGTCAGTATTATGAATGCCCTCTTTGTTTCTGGAGTAAGTGAATGTTTTTGTATTGAAACCAGAATCAGGTCATCTTGTTTTGGCCGTCTGAGGATCATGTTAATTTGAATGAGTTTATAGTCTTCATCTAATATTCTTTCCTTTTCATACTTTGCTTCTTCATTCTCCTGTTTATGATGTTTTTGTCCTGGATGTAGCTCTGTCATGGAAACCTATCACAGCTGCAAATTTAGATTGTAAAGTTACCCAGTTTTATTCCTATTTCTTCCAGATCACTTTGTACTTTTTTTATTTAGGGGCCTGTGGGCCTCTTGTTCACAAGTAACTTTAACACCTGATGTGTGCTCTTCCTGTGGTCCATTCTAAGAAGTTGTCTTAATGAACATAATTCTTTTCCTGATGATATCTGAGCCTTCTCGATTTGGGTACAGTTCTTGGTTCACTCCTCTTCTATAGTGACCCATCTGCTCTTCTTTGAGGTTCCAAAATCCTCCAGAATATCCTTCATTCCACAAGTTCTAGACTCCTAGGTAATCCTGTTCATACAGGGTTTTAGACTTTAGGCTGCTTATAAGGCTTCAAGGCGGATTAGAGTCTGGTAATGTCTTAATTCTGCGTTGATATAAAGAGTCTTATTACTGTAGATGTTCATATCGTATTTTTATTTTAAATTCATTTTGTTTAGTCATGCTGTCATAGTTCTTATTTCTGTCAGTCCAGTTTCTCTTGTCAAGTGATGTAATTACTTGATTTAGTTTTCCTGTGCTTTTCCTTTTTATTTTATTGCCATTTCTGATTTTTGCTTCAACTTTTAGTTCTGATTATTCGATAAAAATAATGTATAATATGCTGCAAAAAGTAAGACTAACAAGTCCAACATATGTGTGGTTACATAGCCTATTTAATAACAATTAAATCAGTAATGTAGTTCAGTTTGGCTCTGGACAAAAATATTTTAAAATAATCACCTAATAATAATCACTTATCTTTTCTTTTTCTATAGGTTCTCAAAAACTGTTCTAAATCAATATTGGAAAACTTTTCATCTTTAAAAATATCTGTGACTGATGGAAGTGCCAAAATTAATAGCAGAAATTTATCCTGGATACCTTCCAGAACAAAATCATTGCCTTGGCTGGTATCATATAAATCAGCAGACTCATTTTATGAGAATAAACATGGATCACTTGTTAACAGTTTTCCAATTTTTCCAAACATTGCCGTCTCAACTAAATTCCACAGAAGTATACTACAGAGCCATTACTGTCGTAATCCACTTGTTCTTGGTAAGTAGAAAACCTAAAACATGTCTGAGATTTCACTTACTTTGTATTGTATAAAAAAACTCGCATTGTGAAAGATAACCAGACAGTTAAATTACATGTTAAGTACTATTTTAGTGGAGTATAGCCACTCATTTCATGTGATCATTGCCAAAAATATATGTGCAACAGCCTCTTCTAAAATTTTATCTTAATAAATCGCCACATTTCAGCATGGAACTGTTTATATAGAATGAGATTTTCACTCCACCGCACAGTGTGCGCTGATATGAAACTTCCTGGCAGATTAAAACTGTGTGCCCGACCGAGACTCGAACTCGGGACCTTTGCCTTTCGCGGGCAAGTGCTCTACCAACTGTTTGGAAGGTAGGAGACGAGATACTGGCAGAAGTAAAGCTGTCAGGACCGGGCGTGAGTCGTGCTTCGGTAGCTCAGATGGTAGAGCACTTGCCCGCGAAAGGCAAAAGTCCCGAGTTCAAGTCTCGGTCGGGCACACAGTTTTAGTCTGCCAGGATGTTTCTGTTTATATAGCTTTGAAACGTGATCCGGTTGTTACACAGTGAATGATAAAACCTCTTTCCATTACAAAAAACAGAAGGGAAAAAATAAGTTTGATTATATCTTGGTTTAGTGATGATTTAGGAACCCTGTAGTGAACTGCAAGTCATACCAATTGGCAGATTTGAATTGAGATTGTGGTTATAAAATACAAATCGGAAAACAGAAGAATGAAGAAAGACATTAAGTGCAGGAGAAGCGGCCAAGTGTTAAACCAAAGTATGAAGTGTAGTTTAGTAGAAGAAGAATGTGTGGTGGTGCAAAGACATTATAGATAGTTTAATAAAGTTGGAGAAATGCTAGAGTTTGTGGATAGAAGCATGTTTAACACTCCAAGGGGGATACTGATGTTAAAGATACCACCCTGAATGACTGTTATTGTGTGCTAATGTAAACGTAAATTGAACTTTATAACATTTTCTATGTCAGCCAGGTATTTAAAGGAAGGAAGGGGGGGGGGGGGGTGTTGTTGTGGGATTTGAACCAGCCTAAATTAGGCAAAATTAATTTCAACCAAATGTTTAACACAAGGTAAAATAACTGCCTTCATATTAAGTAATTATAGTAGCAAACTACATCTCATTAACAAACATGAACATTTCATTGACTGTCAGTGTGTTCGCATTGCACAGATCATGAAATGTTTGTAGGAGCCCTGAATATGTTATAGTTTAACTCAAGTACTACAACTTATTTTAGGAGCACAAATATTTCAAGAACAGATAACTGAACCTTACTCGAACTTTCACTGTCGAATTATGTATGGACAGTCTGACTAACACTATCAACATTAAATAACAGCAACAAAAACATATACGTATAAATACCCATTTACATCTACATCTATATCCAGCAAACCACTGTGAGGTGTATGGCAGAGGGTACTTCCCATTGTACCAGTTATTAAAGTTTCTTCTTGTTTCATTCACACATGGAATGCAGGAAGAATGATTGTTTGAATGCCTCTGTGTGTGCAGTGATTATTCTAATCTTATCCTATTGATCCCCATGAGAGCGATACGTAGGGGGTTGTAGCATATTCCTAGAGCAATCATTTAAAGCTGGTCCTTGAAACCTCAGTAATACACTTTCTCAGAATAGTTTACATCTATCTTAGAGTCTTACAGTTCAGTTCCTTCAGTATCTCTATGACATTCTTCCACGGATTAAGCAACCCTGTGACCATTCGTACTGCCCTTCTCTGTATATGTTCAGTATCCCTGTGTTAGTCCTATCCAGTAGGGGTCCCACATACTTGAGCAGTATTCTAGAACTTGTCGCACAAGTGATTTGTAAGCAATCTCATTTGTAGACTGATTGCACTTCCCCAGTGTTCTATCAATAAACTGCAGTATGCTACCTGCTTTAACCACAACTCAACCTATGTGATCATTCCATTTTATATCCCTCCAAGGTGTTACACCCAGATATATGTATGAGTTGGCAGATTCCAGGAGTGACTCATTGACATTATAGTCGTAGGATACATTTTTTCGTTTTGTGAATTGCAAAATTTTACATTTCTGAATTTATAGAGCAGGTTGCCAAACTCTGCACCACTTTGAAATCGTATTAAGATCTGACTGAATGTGTATGTAGCTTCTTTCAGATAGTGCTTCATTGTAGATAACTGCATCATCTGCAAAAGGTCTTATTTTACTATTAATATTGTCTGCAAGGTCATTAATGAACAACGTGAATGGCAAGGGTCCCTGCCTACTTCTCTGGGGCACACCTGAAGTTCCTTCTACATCTGACGATGATTCTCCATCCAAGGTAACATGTTGTATTCTCCCTCCAAAACATCGTCAGCCTAGTCACAAATTTCACTTTATACCCCCATATGATCATACTTTTGGTAATATTTGTAGGTGTGGTACTGAGTCAAATGGTTTTCGGAAATCAAGATTTACAGCATCTATCTAATTGGCTTGACTCAAAGCTTTCACTATGTCATCCAAGAAAAGTGAGTTCGGTTTCACATGTTCTGTGTTTTCGGAATCCATGCTGGTTGGCATTGAGGAGGTCATTCTATTCAAGGTACCTCATCATATTAGAGCTCAGAATATGTTCTAAGATTCTACAAGAAATTGATGTCAAGGAAATTTGACAGTAGTTTTGCGTATCACTTCTACTACCTTTCTTGTAGATGGATGTGACCTGTGCCTTTTTCCTAGAATGGGGCATGGTTTTTTGTTCAAGGGATCTATGATAGAATATAATCAGAAGAGGTGGCTAACTCGGCCACAAATTCAGTACAGAATTTGACAGGGATTCAGTAGGACCCTGGAGCTTTGTTCAGTTTTAATGATTTCAGCTGTTTGTCAACACCACTGACACTAATACTTATTTCATTCATTGTTTCAGTGGTACAAGGATTAAATTGGGGCAATTCATCTGGATTTTACTAACTTTGGTGCCACTAACAGCCGTTACCATTACGTGTGGCCAGTATTACGTTGGGTTCTGTGAAAGATCACTTGATAGTATTCTGCAATGGTAGCTATTGAAGGCATCGCGCATTGCTCTCTTGACGGCCAAATGTGTTCCATTTGGCATCTCGATCTATAGCCCTAAGCTTCATTTTACACCTATTACACAGTAATCTCTGTTTCTTTAGAAGTTTCTCTACGTGGAAGTTCCCTCCCATTATGAACTGTTCTAGTTGATACATAACTATCCAGTTCATGATCAACTACTAATTTAAACTTGAGTCAGAGTTCCTGTACATGCTCCTGCCCTGTGCTGAAAGTATCAAGTTTCTCATCGCAGTATGACACTACAGATTTTTTATTGAGTTTACTGAACATATATGTCTTTCTGCTTGTTTTAATTGTTCATGCTTGTTTTAATTGTTCATTGTATTTCCACAATTATTGTTGCCCCAACTGCATTATGGCCACTGATGCCACTTTCTGTATGGACATTCCCAAAGAGGTCAGGTCGATTTGCGGCAAATAGATTCAATATATTTCCATCATGAGTGGGCTTCCTAACTACCTGTTCTAGGTAGTTTTCAGAGAAGGCATTTAGTATTTGCCCGCACCTGATACTGAATCTTGCCCAAACAGTCTCACATGTGCTTTAATTTATATCTCAATGGATTTTAGTTTCTTGTCTACTGTGACAAATACACCACCTCCATTTCTGATTTGCATATCCTTTCAATGTACACTTAGCACTTCAAACTGTGGCACTTTGTTGCAATTCTCCGGCAGTTTACCATTAGGATTTTAATACTATCACCTGTGGGTTGCTTTTTTCTGATTCTACAGTGATGCTTCTCGTTTTCCTACAGCTATCGTTATCTGGATTGGATGGAGAGATGCCAGAAGGCAAGAAAGCAGCATTCATAGTTGATACAGGCATAATATTTTATTTAAATAAAAGTCAGCAACCTTATGAGTCAGTAAAATAGCTTTTAAAAATAAGTAAGAAATTAAACAATTTGTCAAATATTACTGATGAAATGAGATTAGCAATTGACATC
Source organism: Schistocerca piceifrons (assembly GCF_021461385.2). Classification (NCBI taxonomy): domain Eukaryota; kingdom Metazoa; phylum Arthropoda; class Insecta; order Orthoptera; family Acrididae; genus Schistocerca; species Schistocerca piceifrons. The sequence goes on along the minus strand of NC_060139.1, from coordinate 425,392,860 downwards.
ATCAAAAGATATTTTAAACAATTATGAGAATAAGCAGGTTGTCAAAAATTGACAGGTATCTGAAGTCAGCATATTAGTAGTCAAAACCTTAATATTTACAAAATTTTTCAGTTGGGTTTTAAATACGTCTTAAATAGTTGCAGTCAGTTTGGTAACAGTAACACAAGCAGTGTGTTGCATCCATTGGTGATGTAAGTTCTGAACCTGGAGAAGTAGTACAGATACAATTCAATCTTCGTTTATTCGGTATGGACTGTGGGACAACGGCTGGCATGTATTTCTTGATGCAATGATTTATCAACAACCATATGTATTGCATAAATTTATTTTATGAACTTCTTATGTGCTACCAGTTTCAGCATTACATTGATGCCATCTTCAGGCCCCTGTACAATGAGTAGAACAAATGTGCTATTATAAAAAATATAGAACATACGTTAACAATTGACAGGTATCATGTTAACTGTGTAAGTGGCTCAAAAAGACCTACAGTATATCATTAAAACTATTTGCAACATTAGGGCAAATATGCTTCTGCCCATGTCATGCTGCTGTTAATAGTTTTCACTGTTTTACTCAAATATAGTATGGTAGATGAACGCACGTATACACTATTATTCATAAATCCATACCACACAGCTTTCATAGGCCATGCAACACAACAATCAATGTACTGCATGCAAAATATATATATATATATATATATATATATATATATATATATAAGAGGGAAACGTTTCACGCGGGAAAAATATATTTAAAAACAAAGATGATGTGACTTACCATACGAAAGCGCTGGCAGGTCGATAGAAACACAAACAAACACATACATACACACAAAATTATAGCTTTCGCAAGCAATGGTTGCTTCGTCAGGAGAGAGGGAAGGAGAGGGAAAGACGAAAGGATGTGGGTTTTAAGGGAGAGGGTAAGGAGTCATTCCAATCCCGGGAGCGGAAAGACTTACCTTAGGGGAAAAAAGGAAAGGTATACACACTCTCTCTCTCTCTCTCTCTCTCTCTCTCTCTCTCTCTCTCTCTCTCTCTCACACACACACACACACACACACACACACACACACACACACACACACACACACACACACACACACACACACAAGCAGACATGACATTATGACAGCTGCCACTCATTCCACATCAAACGGTCCCTTCCCTACAGCCTAGATCTTCGTGGCAAACGAATCTGCTCCAGTCCGGAATCCCTGAACCATTACACCAACAACCTGAAAACAGCTTTCGCATCCCGCAGCTACCCTCCCGACCTGGTACAGAAGCAAATAACCAGAGCCACTTCCTCATCCCCTCAAACCCAGAACCTCCCACAGATGAACCCCAAAAGTGCCCCACTTGTGACAGGATACTTTCCGGGACTGGATCAGACTCTGAATGTGGCTCTCCAGCAGGGATACGACTTCCTCAAATCCTGCCCTGAAATGAGATCCATCCTTCATGAAATCCTCCCCACTCCACCAAGAGTGTCTTTCCACCGTCCACCTAACCTTCGTAACCTCTTAGTTCATCCCTATGAAATACCCAAACCACCTTCCCTACCCTCTGGCTCCTACCCTTGTAACCGCCCCCGGTGTAAAACCTGTCCCATGCACCCTCCCACCACTACCTACTCCAGTCCTGTAACCCAGAAGGTGTACACGATCAAAGGCAGAGCTGCGTCTGAAAGCACCCACGTGATTTACCAACTGACCTGCCTACACTGTGAAGCTTTCTATGTGGGAATGACCAGCAACAAAATGTCCATTCGCATGAATGGACACAGGCAGACAGTGTTTGTTGGTAATGAGGATCACCCTGTGGCTAAACATGCCTTGGTGCATGGCCAGCACATCTTGGCACAGTGTTACACCGTCCGAGTTATCTGGATACTTCCCACTAACACCAACCTGTCAGAACTCCGGAGATAGGAACTTGCCCTTCAGTATATCCTCTCTTCTCATTACCCGCCAGGCCTCAATCTCCGCTAATTTCAATTTTCGCCGCTCATACCTCACCTGTCTTTCAACAACATCTTTGCCTCTGTACTTCCGCCTCGACTGACATCTCTGCCCAAACTCTTTGCCTGTACAAATGTCTGCTTGTGTCTGTGTATGTGCGGATGGATATGTGTGTGTGTGCGCGCGCGAGTGTATACCCCTTCTTTCCACCTAAGGTAAGTCTTTCCGCTCCCGGGATTGGAATGACTCCTTACCGTCTCCCTTAAAACCCACATCCTTTCGTCTTTCCGTCTCCTTCCCTCTTTCCTGATGAGGCAACAGTTTGTTATATAAAAAAATAAAATACATGAAAATGTGACATAACCATGTCAAAACACATCGATGTTTGCAAACCGCCTGAGTCTGTGTCACCTGGTCACCAAGAGCTGTTGCATAATGGTATGTCGAGCATAAAATGTAGTGTGCTGATGTCTTCTTGAAACTCTATCATTTACCCCACTGTTTTGTATTTTAGATTTGATTCACGGATCCAGTTATATTGCTCCTTCCATGTACAGCGATTTTAAGACTGACGTGTGGTGAGTGATATATTTTACTCTGTAACATGCTAATTATGATCTTCTTTGATTATGCATCATAATATTGTAGTAATGTATTAGAGAAGGTGCTTGAAAGGTTATAAGTAGCGTGAGAGTTAGATTCTGGTGTATAAATATCTTACCCGATACAAAAATTTTTTAGGCGGTGATTATTCATACAGCTTTTTCATAATGTTTACTGTGTTCAGTTATTTCCGACACCTCTCTGGCATGTTGGGCAGTAGGGTTACGCAATGTTTGCATTTCGTCTGTCAACCTCTTCCCATATGAATCTTAGTAAATGCGAGTATTGACTTTTAATATCACGGCAACACCTGATGTAGATATAAGTGACAGGATGGACAATATTTAGTGGTTTAGAATAAGGTGTAGGTAGCCATCAACACCGAAGTTAGGGGGTTGTTATCTGAAGTTCACATATTTTTTATATTTTTAGTTTTGACTTGTAGATGTTGAGTGTTTGTGCTTGGTTCGCATCAGATCTGTATTATTTGAACTTAATCGAACCACTGCGTCCCCATTGAATTACTTGGCCTCGATACATTTGAGGCCAGTGAGTCTTTACAGCTATATGCTAACGTTAGAGATGATGTTTTAGACTTACTTCTGATAAAATTTTCTTGTTAGTTGTTCCTATAACCTTACTACAATTTAGTTATAAGGGTGCATTTACCACAGTGAGTATGTGGTTAGCTGGTATCTAGGAAGGATGAACAGTTTACAGACACAGCATTATAGGCGGTAGCCTGTCAGGATTTAATGATAAAGTATGCATAAATAGGCAGTGACTTACATTTTAACTTGTTGGTCCAGGTAATCAGTGATGTACCAGCAAAATTACTGATACTCTCATAGATATTGTTAGGTCAATGTTGCCATACATCACCAAATGAGATACTTATAATACTTGAGTACTGATGATCATGGGGACTTCAGTATTATACTTTGGAATTTTACATACCACACTTAGATGCTATTTTGATATTTGCCAATATAAGGCACATGTGGGTCAATACTACATTTGTTCCCCACCTGTGGAAGTTGTCCACTGCCATAACTTTCAAATGTGTCCAGCATCATTTTCCAACCCCTTTGGATTACTGTACTGTTCACCTGTCTTTGCACCCTTGGGTTGCCACTTAAACAGTTTTATACTTGATGTAACATTGCATTTTCTTGACACTTAGCTGATGTGTATAAATTCGTTATTTTTTTTATTTTAGCTAGTCAAATATTTTTACCAGGTTTTAGGTGCCAAGACATTTTGACCCATGCAGACAGTTTCCAACTCATTAAGGTCATTAGACGAAATACGATGACACTGGATGATGTACTTAAGAATCTGATAGTCATCTCATGTGTTACTACACCCGGCCTTAATGCAACCTGGAGAATGATTTGACATGGTTACAGGTGGTACCCTTAGTCTTAGGGATGGTATACATTTCATTTTGAGGTTTATGTTCGGGCTTGCCGCGCCCTATATCTTTCTTTTTCTTCCTTTCCTTTTCATTCGTTCGATTCCATTTGGTATAATCCTACATAATTGTATAGGACTTATATGTAGGGAGATAGACATTTTTGATATACAGAGATAGAGAATCTTCTTTGTAACTATGACTATACGAGTCAGATACTGTTGTTGCATTAATCCACTCAGCACAGCGCGGGGTGGTCTAACATACGGGTTCTAACGATGTGCCTACGGTGACCAGGTGTTTGATGGTTTTCTATAGTACGATTGCATTGGTTTAGTTCGTGAATGCAATTGGTTTTATTAAGACAAATTCTTTTATGCTTTTTATCGTTAATATTGCGGCAGCTATTTGTCGTACCACACATAATATGACCTAGGCTACACACATGTGACTTATATATTTTGACATGGTTATGTCACATTTTCTTGTATTTTAATTTTTTATTTTTTATTATTTACACACTCACACACACTTCCACTAGACATATGATTGTATGCAGTACATTGATTTTTGTGTTGCATGGCCTATTACAACTGTGTGGTATGGATTTGTGAATAGTAGTGTATACATGTGTTCATCTACCATGCTATATTCGAGTAAAACACTGAAAAATATTAACAACAGCATGACATAGGCAGAAGCATATTTGCCCTAATGTTGCGTATAGTTTTAATGATATGCAATATGTCTTTTTGGGATGATACCTGTCAATTGTTAATGTATATTCTATATTTTTTTATAATAGTACATTTGTTCTACTCATTGTACAGGGGCCTGAAGATGGCATCAATGTAATGCCAAAACTGGTAGCACATAAGAAGTTCATAAAATAAATTTATGCAATACATATGGCTGTTGGTAAATTATTGCATCAAAAGATACAATTCAGTCCCATGACAAGTGGGATAACCTGACGGACAGAGTGGGTGGTATGAACTCGTCTCTATGGATGTATTGGTGGATGAGGCAGGTCCAGTACAATGTGAACTACAACAGACTAAGAACTAACCTTTGAAAACTAGTAACAGTGTACAGCTTTGCAAAGGGCAGCACATATTTCATTATGTTACCATTTAAGAGCCATACATAAGTAAAGAACAACCATCTACCCAATCATCGAATATGGCGATAAGCAACAAAGCACTGGACAACTAGGTAGCACTCTGATTACAGAAATGAAAAAATCAATAAGGCTTAATTGGCAATCAGTTACTTGTACTAATTATGCAACAGGAATAGTCATTGTGCGCTATTTTGAAATGGAAGAAAATTCAAACTCACTGACTGAATTATTTTTTGTACAGTTTTGTGTATTTCTTACAGAAATGTGTTACATAGGCTTCTTATAAGCCTTATGTGTCCTATATGTACAATGTCAGTCATGTAAATAGTAAGTTCAGCACATTTTATAATTTTTTATTTGTGCTCCTCTGCCTTTTTCATTCTTGCCTAAATCATTTCGTTTTAGAGTGCTTCCTTCCAGCTTTTCTATTCAATACAGTACTACATTTCTTAAGTGCAAATCAGAGACATACATTACAATTTAGTACATATATGACATAACTTTGAAACACACATTTATAAACTATTTCAAGATTGCATATATTGACAGAAGAGAGAAGCAGTCACATGCATCTCAACCTGAAGTAGATAAATATTGCAGATGTTACAGTGTCAAGTTTTACACAGCAAATGCAAAAGCACATCATAATGTGTATGAAAACTGGGTATACATCACTCAGAAATCAAAGCTTACTTTTGTGAGTGAAAAATAAATTTAATAAAAAAAAAAAAATGCTTCAAGAGGAATTGTTTTTGCATACAGGGAGATTAAATGGGCCAATGTAGAAGGTGTTGAGAGTTTTTCAGAGTTGGTGCAGTGGCGGTTTGAGGTACTAGAAGTTGTTCAGTGTAACTGCAGACAATTTCAATAAATATATCGTCATCACAGTAACACCTAATAGCTCTTAGATTGGTCATAATAATGTGTAGAGTAAATGAAGACATGCCACGAATAAAAATACTGGTGCTATCAACTATACGGTCATGCAGTCTAACTCAAACAGCATCAGCCATTTCTAGAGGGACTGAGCAGTAGGTACACAGAAGGATGGTGTTTATTATTGTAAAAAGATAAAGTAAATTGAATAATAGTTCTAAGTTAAAACATAGTGTTGGAAGGGGGGGAAAATAAATCTGGAGTAGTGTCCTCAGAGAGATAACATGTATCTACATGTTGTAGGTATGACATATTCAAAACCTGTATTACACAATCTTCTATAGCTTTCAGCTAAGTGATATTCAGGTAGTATTGTGGTCAACAAACAATTTAAAAGAGACAGTGTGTAGCTATCTTATTATTCTTCCCTTCGAATAATTTTGTACATCCGCAAACAGGGTCTGAATTTATATAGATGTTAAGCATTATTGTAATGTATGTTATATCAAAATGTGGCATACTACTGAAGTTGTGAAAGATTGATGGACACCATACAGGTAGATGGTGTGTTGCCCACTTAAAAACCTTTATAGACTGCCTTTTAAATTATATTTTGCACAGTTGAGTCATTGAAAACATTGTATATTTGTCTTTCTTCGTATGTGTTGCAATAGCTGATTGCCTCTTGCAATTTTTACAGGTGTTTCAGCAAGGGGTTTCAAGACAGAACGTAGTATACAGTCTGAAAAAGCAAGAAATCCTAGCCTGATTTTAAGGTTACGTGAATCACTAAAGCCAAATTTACCCGGCAGCACTACCCATGATGGCCATATTGATAGACTAGTTGATTCTGAAACAGAAAGACTGAAAGGTCAGCTTTTAAATTGAATATTTTGCATGTTCAAGCCTCTTTCCTCTGCCAGTGATCACTAATACGTTCAATAAAATAAAGATTGTGATAAAAATTAAATTAATGATTTTCATTAGTTGTTGTCATCATTTGATTTATTTCTACATCTTTGTTATCTCAACAACTAGAGGTATATTTCTGATTGCAGGAGGGTATTCAGGTTTGTTGAATCAAAATATGTATGTTGAAATAGCTTTTTGTTGGCACTTTATCATTCACATAGAGCAGATCTGGGCAAAGAGTGGCCCGTGGGTTGCTGTAACAACTTATACATTTTCTGAACTGCAAAGTTCACTAATGCACACTATAATTTTAAAAAGTATGCCCTTCACTAACCTCTGCTTCCACAAAGTGTCCCCCAAGCTAAAACTGCTGGCCACCCATGACAAGATCATTTAATTCTCTTCATTATAAGACATCACAATTTCAACATTCAAATATATCTGAAACGCAGAGTACAACGTGATGCACGAAGTCCAGTTATTTCCCACCAATTTCATATGACTTATATTCCAATTAAGTACTCACCAACAAGGGCAAAGTTAAGCATGTATGAAAGAAATTATTTTATGTAAAAAGTGAATTACCTACCAGTAATCTTGTCTTTTGAAGTTATTTTAAAAGTTTACAATTAAAAATTTGAAGTGTCAGCGGCTTCAAATGGAAATAAAATTCAATAAATACATTTTGAAACAAATCCAATATATGAAAAGTAATTAAGTTTTTTGAAAAATAATAGTATTATTTATGTTAGAGCCTTTTTTGAATACACACATTTTGTATTTTAGGGTACAAAACTATTTTAATGATGTCATTAAAACTATGTCGAATGCAAAGTTACAGTTTTGTACTTGTCTGTATTGTATAGTAAATATGTGGAGTGTGTCAAATAATCAATTTCTTTTAATGTATCAAAAAGTACTATACCTAGCTAAAGATGAGTGATTGACCTGTTCCATTACAATGCTTATTCATCGTGAATTTATATAACAATCTCTGATCAAGGGTTGATTGATTTTGTTGTCAATGATGGTGATGATTGTATTATTTAGATTGTTGTAAGTGAATCATATATATTAGTGTAAATTTTATTCTTTTGTCATCAGTAATTTTGCAAATGACAATTTAAACTTATTTTAAAATATATGCCCACACATGCAATAAACATTTTAAGTAGCAATCACTGATAGAAACAGAAAAAAAGTCATATAGACAACTCTCTTTCAGGTATTCTGTCTTATTCATCATTTACTTCTGTGTATGAGGCTCCTTCCAGGACCTACATTAGAATGAGTTTGTTGTCGTGTCTTATCTGATGAGTTCTTGAAATTTAACGAAACTTCTCCAATGAGAACAACAGGCAAGATATTGACTGTGCAAAGAAAATTCATTTGAAACTAGCTGTTCAAGGCCATGTGCTACTTTGGCTTTCTCTGGTTAAATAGAAAAGAAATTTCAGAGAAACCATGTTTCTAATGTGTATTAGTATTATATATATATATGTGCTTCTCTCCCCTGTCTATAGTCTATTCCCCCCCCCCCCCCCCTCCTCTCCCACTGATCTTGCACCTTGTTTATTGTTGTTGCACATTCATATTCTGTAGTGGTATTCAAATCATAAGCCACAAATACAACTTTCCTGTTTGCTAACAACATTCTACTATTATGTATTTTATGTATTACTTATATTAAGAGTAGTCTATGTTTATTTGAATGTTCATTTGAATTTAAGTAATTTGATCAAGAACTTTTCTATGTTTTTTTGTAATAATGCTTCCTTTTAATGATTGCAATGACAAAAAAATGTATGATTTATTCAAGGGGAGAAGCTTCAGAAATTAAGCAAGTCAGTAATGCATTGTTCCTCCTCAGGCCCTTATACAAGCAGTTATTCGGCTTGGCAAAATTTAGAGAGCTGGCATTTGAACCTGACTGCCAAATGATTCTACTGCCACCAACATAACTTGTGTGTTAAGGACCACAAAGATAAGATATGAGAAACTGGGATTCACACGGAGTCATACAGACAGTCTTTTTTTTTTTCTTTTCCCCCCCCCCCCCCCTCGCTCTATTTGCGAGTGAAACAGGAAAGAAAATGACAAGTAGTAGTCACTGGGTACCCTCCACCATGCCCTGTATGGTGGTTTGCAGAGTATCTATACAGATGTAGCTGTAGATAGAGTTGCCGGATGTCCTCCTGAGGGATATCGTGCCAAATTCTGTCCAGTTGACATATTAGATCACCAAATCCCAAGCTCATCCCATAATGCTCCAAACGTTCATAATTGGGGAGAGATCTGATGGTCTTATTGGCCAAAGTAGGGTTTTGCTAGAATGAAGACAAGCAATAGAAACTCTTGCCACATGCAGGTGGGTATTATCTTGCTGAAATGTAAGCCCATGATGGCTTGCCATGCAGGGCAACAAAACTGCCTGTAGAATATCATCAACATATCATTGTGCTGTAAGGGTGCCGCGAATGACAACCAAAGGGGTCCTGCTATGAAATGAAATGGCACCCCAGACCCTCACTCCTAGTTGTCGGGCAATATGGCAGGTGGCAGTCAGGTTGGTATCCCACTGCTGTGCAGGACATTTCCAGACATGTCTGCACTGGTCATCAGAGGACTGGAATCTCATTGACTGTAATAGAATTGTCTTCAGGGATGATTTCCACTTCGAGCTGAGTCCCAACAACCAGCGAAAATGTGTCTGGAGACACTCTGGACAACATTCATATATATTAACCTGACTGTCACCTGCCATGTGGCCCCACAACCAGGTGTGATTCTCTGGGGTGCCATTTCATTTCACAGGAGGACCTTCTTGGTTGTCATCCACAGCCCCCTTACAGCACAGCAGTACGTTGACTATATTCTATGCCACATTTTGTTGCCTTTCATGGCAATCCATCCTGGGCTTACATTTCAGCAAACTAAAGCCCTTCTGCACACGGCAAGACGTTTTACTGATAGTCTTTGTGCTTGCCAGACACTACCTTTGCCAGCAGTGTCACCCAATCTCTCTCCTTTTGAGTAAATTTGTAGCATTATGGGCAGAGTTCTTCAACCTGCCCAGGATTTATATGATGTAACGAGCCAATTGGATAGAATTTGGCTCGATATCCCACAGGACATCCTACAACTCTGTCAATCAATGCCAAGCTGAATAACTTGCTTGCTTAAGGGTCAGAGGTGGACCAACGCGTTATTGACTTGCTGAATTTGTGAAGCTCTTTCTCTTGAATTAATCATCTAATTTTTTTGAAGTGGTAGTCATTTTTCATCTGTACATATGTAACTTCTACTGATTTTTGATTTCTGATGATCGCTTCATGGTGTGTCATTCTTTTTGCTGTAGGGTGCACTAAAAAAAGATACATACAAACACATGTATTCAAATGCACCATTGTGCCAAAATTTCAAACGAATCGATGAAGAACTTACGAAGAATTATGATTTTGTACAAATGGATACTTACATTTTTATTTGCACTGTCCAGTTACATTGTGACCCTCTGTTAAAAGCCCGAATAAGAACCCTTTGCAATGCAGATGGCTGAGAGACATGCAGGAAGATAGTCAGTGGATGGAAGGTACCTAGATTTCTCAGTTAAGGATCCAAGTTGCTAACAGCCCGATTGAGGTGGTCCCAGAGATTGTTGATTGGGTTTAAATCTGGATAGTTTGGTGTCCAGGGAAGTATACTATAGTCATCATGGTGCTCTTCGAACCACCCACGCTGCAAGCTGTTTGGCGCCTTGCATTGTCCTATTGGTAGATGTCATCATGCCGAGGAAAAACGAGCTTGTTGTAGCGGTGGACATGATCCCCAAGGATAGATGCATACTTGGGTCAATCCACTGTGCCTTTCAGAAAGATGAGATCACCCAGTGAATGCCACAAAAACATTCCCCAGACCATAATGGTCCCTCCAACTTCGACCCTTATGATGATTGTTGCAGGGTGTTTGCGTTCAGGCGTTTCGTGCTGTACACACCAACAGCCGGCTGCCCAATCAAGCACTGAACATGATTCATCTGAAAAGCCCATCTGTCGCCACTCAGTGCACATGCAGTTGCGGTATTGGCATGCATATTGCACCCTTCATCACCAGCACGCAAATTGCATCTTTTGTTACCAGTGAACAGTGGTAAGCATGGGTGCAAGAGCCAGATGCCTTCTGCTGATGCCCATATGCAGCAACATTCACTGAAAAGTCATGGGGACTCTGTTGGTAGCACCTTGGTTCATCTGACTGTCAGTTGCACATCTATTCACCCATACGTATCTCCACAGTTGTCATTCAGCCCTGTCATTTGTGGCTTGTGGTGCACCACAGTTATCTTGGCACTGATTTTGGATATGCCATTTGCCATGCATGGTATTCTCTAAAGATGGCACTATGCGAACAGTTTACAAACTTAGCTGTTTTTGGAAATGTTCCACTGCTGGCCCAAAAGCCAGCAATCACGTCCTGTTGCATATCGGATAAACTGCTCCGTTTCTGCATTATGATGACTGCACTACATCCTGCATGTGTCCGTCACACTACATCACTACACATACCTGCCACTGCTAGTGCTGCGACTTGCTGTTTGAGAGTGGTTATTGCGCATTCAGTTCGAACGTAGACAGTGGTCGTATTAATGTGACTGGATCGTGTATATAGATGAAGCCAGAAAGTGCCCACAGCAGGGCGGGGTGGATGAAGACAGCTCATCTGGGGACCGATAACCTAAACAACAACCCAGTTTTCCAAAGAGGATGTTCCGTGAGAGGCTTCCAACATAAGGCCAGATGCTTGAAATTGGAAACAACAAGACAAATGGGAAAAGATACTGAACGTATATAATAAATTCAAAACAAAAGGATGATGGTAAAGTTTCAGGAGAAACACAGGTGTATACTACACGAGCATCACAGTACCCATAAAAACAAAAACAGCAGTGCTGATTTCAGCAAATTTCATTGAACTATATAGTGAAGTAAAATAGGAAGAAAGGGCAAGGCTAACATTTCAGTTGTCAGTAACAACTCTTTTAAAACAATCAGTGGAAAAATTCGAACAAATTGATAAACAATTCTTCTGTGCAGGTGTGGAGACTCAGGAATGGAAATTTGCCGTCATTGGTTCACATTCACTATGTGAAGCTGAGAATGATCGTATGAAAGAGGTGTTTCATAAAGTAATGGAGCTACAGCTAAAGAATAAATTCCCCAACGGGAAGAATATTTGATAGCAAGATAGCAGATTCACACAGAAAAGTCTTGGTAACCAGCATTGGTGAGAGATTAATTGGCTTTCTTAAACAAAACATACCAAAAATATTAAAACAGATAGTGTAACAACAAGGAAATACACAAATGTCAGTTGCATCAAAATGCAGTAAATTCCAAATCCGTGGTTGCTTACCTTGTTGTTGTTGTTGTTGTTGTTGTTGTGGTCTTCAGTCCTGAGACTGGTTTGATGCAGCTCTCCATGCTACTCTATCCTGTGCAAGCTTCTTCATCTCACAGTACCTACTGCAACCTACATCCTTCTGAATCTGCTTGGTATATTCATCTCTTGGTCTCCCTCTACGATCCCTACCCTCCATGCTGCCCTCCAATACTAAATTGGTGATCCCTTAATGACTCAGAACATGTCCTACCAATCGATCCCTTCTTCTAGTCAAGTTGTGCCACAAACTTCTCTTCTCCCCAATCTTATTCAACACCTCCTCATTAGTTATGTGATCTACCCATCTAATCTCCAGCATTCTTCTGTGGCACCACATTTCGAAAGCTTCTATTCTCTTCTTGTCTAAACTATTTATCGTCCATGTTTCACTTCCATAGATGGCTACACTCCATACAAATACTTTCAGAAACGACTTCCTAACACTTAAATCAATACTCGATGTTAACAAATTTCTCTTCTTCAGAAACGCTTTCCTTCCCATTGCCAGTCTACATTTTATATCCTATCTACTTCGACCATCATCAGTTATTTTGCTCCCCAAATGGCAAAACTCCTTTACTACTTAAAGTGTCTCATTTCCTAATCTAATACCCTCAACATCACCCGATTTAATTTGACTACATTCCATTATCCTTGTTTTGCTTTTGTTGATGTTCATCTTATATGCTCCCTTCAAGACACCATCCATTCCGTTCAACTGCTCTTCCAAGTCCTTTGCTGTCTCTGACAGAATTACAATGTCATCGGCGAACCTCAAAGTTTTTATTTCTTCTCCATGGATTTTAATACCTACTCCTAATTTTTCTTTTGTTTCCTTCACTGCTTGCTCAATATACAGATTGAATATCATCGAGGAGAGGCTACAACCCTGTCTCACTCCCTTCCCAACCACTGCTTCCCTTTCATGCCCCTCAACTCTCGTAACTGCCATTTGGTTTCTATACAAACTGTAAATAGCCTTTCACTCCCTATATTTTACCCCTGCCACCTTCAGAATTTGGAAGAGAGTATTCCAGTCAACATTGTCAAAAGCTTTCTCTAAGTCTACAAATGCTAGAAACGTAGGTTTGCCTTTCCTTAATCTAGCTTCTAAGATAAGCCGTAGGGTCAGTATTGCCTCACGTGTTCCAATATTTCTACGGAATCCAAACTGATCTTCCCCTAGGTCGGCTTCTACTAGTTTTTCCATTCGTTTGTAAAGAATTCGCGTTAGTATTTTGCAGCTGTGACTTATTAAGCTGATAGTTCGGTAATTTTCACATCTGTCAACACCTGCTTTCTTTGGGATTGGGATTGTTATATTCTTCTTGAAGTCTGAGGGTATTTTGCCTGTCTCATACGTCTTGCTCACCAGATGGTAGAGTTTTGGCAGGACTGGCTCTCCCAAGGCCGTCAGTAGTTCGAATGGAATGTTGTCTACTCCCGGGGCCTTGTTTCGACTCGGGTTTTTCAGTGCTCTGTCGAACTCTTCACGCAGTATCATATCTCCCATTTCATCTACATCCTCTTCCATTTCCATAATATTGTCCTCAAGTACATTACCCTCTATATACTCCTTCCACCTTTCTGCTTTCCCTTCTTTGCAAAGAACTGGGTTTCCATCCGAGCTCTTGATATTCATGCAAGTGGTTCTCTTGTCTCCAAAGGCCTCTTTAATTTTCCTGTAGGCAGTATCTATCTTACCCCTAGTGAGATAAGCCTCTAGATCCTTACATTTATCCTCTAGCCATCCCTGCTTAGCCATTTTGCACTTCCTGTCGATCTCATTTTTGAGACGTTTGTATTCCTTTTTGTCCGCTTCATCTTATAAAACTGAATTTGTGATTAAAATTTCATGCTGTAAGAGGAGCTTGTGAAACAAAGCATTTTCTGATTCAGGCTAGTTGGTTCAGATTCGATGATCTTTTTTATGTCTTACTAGTGCTACATTTTCTTGTTTCCTTTGAAACACAGCTGAGTGGGCCAGTGGTCTCCATCTGACCACCTCCAATCTGAATGAAATGTTGCACAGATATTCCTTACAGAGTAAAACTGAGTGGTATAAAAGTGAACGCCAGGTACAAAGATTCATGATTTTATAAAGCTTTCAGTGGGTAACAGTAAAGAGCCGTGGGAGTCAACAGTTTCCGCCAATTTTAAGGCAGTTTAAAATTGAAACTGCTGGTAATGTAAGCGAGGTATTAGGATTAAAGGTTCTCCTGATAAAGTTTCAAAGTTGAGTTGTGACAAGTTTTCAACTATTTATGAACAAACTAAATGTATTGAATGCCTTTTATTAGTTCCACAGAGTATCATTGTCATCAATTCTACCATACTACAGTAGCTACTTCTGAGTATTCTAGAAGTTATTGATATGTGAATATGTCATCAGTAATTTGTACATCAACATTGAAGTATGCACACTTATTTATTGCTAAATATCATTAGGTCACATTTTCTTTATTCTTGTTCTCCTTTTAGAAAAAGCAAATATTTTTTAACTGGGAACAGTTTAGTTTGTTTAAAGGATTCTCTGTATAAAATTTTAAAAAATGAGTTTGAAAGAACCACAGCTAAATGTACATAACTCATCATCTTTAACATCTGCATTTTGTACAAGATGCTTAAAAAATATGTGCAGTAGTTCTGAAAAAAATAAAATAAAATAAAGAAGAAAACTTATATATGTCTGCTAACGCATTTTCATTTTGGCTGAATTTATCGTCCTATTTGAAATCTAAAACTCCACTGCTTATGGTGTGAGAAAGGTCTTTTCCTTTCTTCTTACCAAGTATTGCTAAATTTGGAACAAGTGTTAGTGTTTGAAGAAATAATAGGTGATCGTAGTCAACATTGTATCATTAGAATCTTGTACAAATATACCCAACTTAAACACATCAACAGCTACAATCTGCCTGCTAATTTTACTTTGTATTTAGCAAATCTTGCACTGTTTATGGCCTTGTGGATTTTATTTAGAGGTGTTCTAACTTTTTAGAGAACAATGTCCAAGACTTCACAAATTTGAATTAACATTTTCTGGAGGTTCCATTTGTTCATCACCAGCCTGTGAAGCCTTCAAGGAAGATATGGAATAACATGTTTGTTTTGAACATCATTCTGGCGTAAAATGAGCCTTCTTAATTCAGCTGCTCTGGTTTTGTCAAGACCATATAAGCTGTTTTTAATAGCGCGATTTCTTTTTGCAAAAGGATTGTAACAGTGTTTTTGCAAGGATTCAAACTGAATGAAAAGCAACGTTTCTCAATCCATATGCCCTGCTCAGAATTATTGTAGTGAGACACCCTTGTCCTACATGATCTTCAAGTTGACTAGTAAACAAAACAAATTACTTAGTGTAAAAAAGTGACAAATTTCTTGCTTATCAATAAAAAATCAGAACAATATACCACTAATTCATAGATTATTTGGTGGATGTGTGTAATAATTGAATGGGTGGATTGGTACCAATTAGTGCCTAATGCATGCTGCATTTTAATAGTTGGTGCCAGCCACCAACAAGCATGTTCTTCTTGAATTTTTTTCACCCTGGATTCCCATTATCATAATAATTTCTGGGTTAGTATTGGATACAGACAAAAAATAGAAATAGTGGCAAGTATACCAAACTACAGTACGTAAAAAAAGAAAATCTATTAAGTATAATAATCTGAATCTGTGTCAGTGGTATTTTCAAGCACTTTTTTAAACCTTATGCAGAGCATCTCCAAAATAAACAAAACTTTTTCTTACTTTTTCTAATAAAACAAAACTAAAGAAAAGGGAATGTGATAATATTTAGCAATGCAACATCAGAGTATGCACAAATTTGGTGCAAAAGTTTCCGATGGCATGTTTATGTATTAATAAATTCTAGAAGACTCGCAAATAACTTACGTAATTCTATGGAATTCATAACGAGCAACTTCCCTACAGAACTACTAAAAGGTGTTCAGTATACTTAGTTTGTTCAAAAATTAATGTAAACACAAAATGATTGGACATTTAATGTGATTCTTGGTAAAATTCTTCAGGGCATGTGACCACATTTTCAGTACATAAAATTTTGCAACGTTTCAGTCACTGTTGCAAATGGCCTTCTTCAGAGCGTTTATTTTACTGTTGCACGATAAAAGTTCTTATGTACTAGTCTAAGAAGCTGTTTTCATAATCTGATTGGGTACTGAGGATGAGGAAAATCTATGATCGATGTCATTTATTCGTGTTTGTCCATTTCCACAAATAACAAGAAATAAAGCATTCTGGATTGGTGTTTGCTTTCTTTCTTGTCATTAGTGAAAATAGATGAATGAGAAATGAGCAGCAGTAATGGGATGGCACTATTCACTTGCTACCTAGTGTCAGCTGAGGTGTGCCAGTACTCTACGTACTTATGGCCACGGTGTGCTCCTGTGTGCCTGTGCAAGTTGCTTTGCCAAGAGGACCCACAAGATCAGCAACGAAGAACATCTGAAGACAAAACTAAAAAACTTCAGGTCCATCTTTGGAGCCAATGATTATTGGAAGTAGATGATAGACAAAACTACGGCACCAACGGATGAAGGCATAGGGAAGAGCAGAAGGAAGCACAAAAGCTGCCTTATCATCATACAAGGGTTCACTCCACAAGTGTTCAAATTTCTCTGCCAAGCAGATATCAACCCAATTTTCTGAAGCAGCAACGAAGTAAAATATGTTCTTGGCCCAATGAAAGATGCAGTTGCAAAGCTATAAACTACTGTAGTCTACAAAATGGGCTGTGAGTGCAGTCTAATGTACGTAGGTGTGGCAGGGCAGCTGATTAGCACATGGTATTTGGACATGAAAGATGCATCCGTGTAAGACAACATTCCAAGTCAGTGGTGGTGGAACATCAGGATGAGTGTGGCAAACGGGTAATATTTCAAGAAGCCCGCTTACTGGCAAAACCGCACTTACTGTGAGGAGGAAGATTAGAAAGGCAATCAAAATAGCCAAGCGACCTACCAACATCAATAGAGGAGATGGGTACAGTCTTCCAGCAGCTTGGCTGCCAGCAGTAACAGTGCCATGGCAGGACAGTTCTCACAAAACTGCTTGCACAGGCATGCGGAAAATCACAGCAATCGTAGGTACAGAGTACTGGCTCTCCTCAGCTGGCACTAGGCAGCAAGTAAACAGCACTGCGCCATTACTGCTGCCTGTATCTGCTGGCAAGAAATAAAGCAAGTGCCTGTAAAAGATGTCTACTTGTGCCTATAATAAGAAATAAAGCAAACACCAATAAAGGAAATCTAAATAACAGTAACAATATTTTTGTTAGTAGCTAGTTTCATAACAGAAAAAAATAAAAAAGATATTCATATGATGTATGATGCGAACTGTAAATTGAAAGTAATAGCATATGCAGAATGACATGGAAACAGATCAGGTAAGCAACATTTCAACCCTCCATCAACAGGGAAAAAAAAAAACCCCATTCATGGTTGGCTGGCTGAAAGAAAATGAGAAAGATTAAATATGCAAATAGAAGACTGAATGCAAAATGGTCAAAAATAGGTGATAACATATTGAAGTTGATTCAAGAACACCCTCAAAATTGCACTGGAATTAACAAAAATGATTCACTTACATGCTCATAAGCTAGTGCTGCAGTGAAACTTGACAGACTTTAAGGGTGCAGTTGGTTAGTGCTACAAGTTTATGAAGCATCATGGACTTAGCATCCAAACCAAAACCAAAATATCTCAGAAAATGCCACAAGAGAAAATATTATTTTTCCATCACTTTATTATTAAACTTTGAAAGAATACCAGTGTGGAACTAAGCCAAATAGGGAATATGAATGAAACTCCTCCGACATTTGATGTGCCGAGTAACAGAACTGTTGCCACGATAGGCGCTAAAACTGTAACTACAAAAACAAGTGGGCTGATGGTAGTAATTGTAATCCAGCGATCATTTTCAAGCATAAAATAGTGCCAAAATCTTCTGCAGTACTGCCAAGTGTTGTTCACGTACATGACGAGGGCTGGATGGATGTGGCCGGTATGAAATTATGGATTAACAGAGTTTGCGAGAGAAGGAAAGGTGCTTTATTAAAGAATAATTCTCTTCTTGTGCTAGATCAGTGTAGCAGTCAGTTGAAAAATTCTGTGAAAGAGAAATTGAGACAGGGAAATACAAAGATTGGTGTAGTTTCTGGAGAACTTGTTCACAATTGCAGCCTCTTGCTGTCTCGATAAATAAACCATTTAAAGTGCATATGAGAGAGAAATGGATTGTGGATGAAACCGAATATGAATTGACACCAAAGGCAGCTTTAAAACAACCTACAATCAAGTGTGTGTCTGTATAATTTAGATGTAACATGCCATACTACACGCATTGCTCCAGTCAACTTCTCATAAGGCTGATATTAAACTTTGTTGCCTTTTCATTACTCTGTGTTTTCCCTGATACAATTTCATTGAATGGCTAGTTTGCCTCATAGTCAGAGAGACCATTCATGATGCAAGTGTTCATGTCCAAATATATTGCATACTGGTGTTCAGCTGAGTGCAGTTCTAGTGAGAAATTCAGCAACAAAACTCAGGCCATAAATATTAAGTGATATTTCAAGATTGTTTCCTTTTGTGAATCTTTCCTAAAATTAATGCTAAAATATTCCCACTGGGAATTCTGAATTAGTTCCCTGCTAGCAAGCATGATGCTCAGACAAAGTACAAAGTTTATTATTTTGTGTGATAATTCATTTACCTTTTTAAAAGCGATTTCTCTTTAAAATATACGTCTAAATGAGATATTTAGCCCCAAAAAAAATTACCATGGTGACAATGCCTAACCTTTCTTTCTCCTTTCCCGTCATATTTTCAGCTTTCAGTTGAAGTAATCTTTCCTTTTCTGTAAAGGTACAGGCCATGTCTTTTGTATCCCCAGTCCCAGTCCAGCCTCCTCTTGCCGGGTGCTTGAGGTCAGTCTTGTATGTGTTCAGTTATTATTGACATTTTACTAAGCCCTACTTTTTTCTACAGTTGAATGAGACTGCTCCTCTTCTGCAGGCAACAGGCTATATCTTTCAGTTTTGACTTTCTTCGATAACCTTTCACCACATCACACTTCCTTTTTCCTGTTCATCAACTACTGTATCTCTTTTCATGGCCTCATTTCCATCTTAAGGGCATAAATGTTTATCTCTTGTTCTCCACCCTTCCTCTTGCATACATGTATCTTACATATTAATGATGATCATATTGAATTCCTTCCTCTATCTCATTAAAACCACAATCTTCAAGCTTGGAGCAACGCATAAGGCAGCAAGCACAGTCATCGCCCATAGTCATACTATTATTTGTGTTATTGTACGAGGGTATTTCGGAAAGTAAAGATACACCGTATGCCAGAGGAACAGAAGAGTTTTGGTGAGCAAGTTGGCAACACTGGTGTTAACCTTGAACTGTTAGCTTTCTCCTCGCGGTTGTTCGGCAGTTGAACGTTGCATCTGGTTGGAGTAGGTCGTGTTTAAAATGGCTGAGCCGATTCAGAAGTCCGCCAAATGTGAAGTGCGCTCCATCATATGTTTTCTTCATGCAAAATGTCAGCGACCAGCGGATATTCACAAAGAAATTGTTTCTGTTTATGGGAACATTATGAATCGACAAAATGTAACGAAATGGTGTCGTCATTTCTCTGAAGGTAGGACCGATGTTCATGACGAACAAAGAATAGGTCGGCCATCTGTGATCTTGATGCCCTTCTTTGGAGAACGGAGGAAGCAGTTCGTGCGAATAGACATCTCACATTGGAAGAATTGCATCAGATCATACTGGACGTGTCAATGACAACTCTTTATGATGTTGAGACTGTAAAGTTAGGGTACAGGAAATTGTGTGCGCGCTGGGTTCCAAAACTGTTAACAGAAGAACACAAAATGAAAAGGATGGGCTTTTCACTCGACTTCCTCACACGCTACGCTGAAGCAGGTGATGGGTTCCTTGATCGCATTGTGACATGTGACGAGACGTGGGTTTATCACCATACACCTGAATCCAACCAACAATCAATGCAATGGCGCTATTCGAATTCACCAAAAGCCAAGAAATGCAAAATGTCAATTTCAGCGAAGAAAATCATGGCTTCTGTTCTTTGGGACAGACAAGGCATTCTTGTGTTGGAATTTATGCCTCCTAGGACAGCAATTAATGCTACTGCCTATTGCCAGACTTTGAAACGTCTTCGAAGAGCAATTCAAAACAAATGCAGGGGAATGCTGACAAGTGGAGTCCGCTTGCTTCATAACAACGCTCATACTCACACAGCGCTCGTAACCAAAGCACTACTCAAACAATTCCAGTGGGACATGTTGGACCATCTGCCATACAGCCCGGACCTTGCGCCCAACGACTTCCATGTCTTCCGTTACCAGAAGTTACGTCTCGGTGGAAAATCATTCCATGATGATGAAGAGATCAATGATGAAGTTGAAATGTGGTTCAGACAACAGGCGGCAACCTTCTATGACTGTGGGATACAAAAGCATGTGCACTGACTTAACAAATGTTTGGATAATGGGGGTGATTTATGTCGAAAAATAACAAATAATCCAGTTAATAAGATTTAACTGATGTTTTCTAAATAAATGTTCTATTTAAGGAGTGCGAGCCATAGTATCTTTACTTTTCGAAATGCCCTCGTAAATAACTGCACAGTTACATGTGATTTTATATATTTGGGGTATCTTGCACTTGTCTCCTAGGCCTTCGTTTCTCTTATAATCTGGCTTGCTGATGGAAATTTGTCTGTACTGTGATAAAATGCTCTTTCATTATTTTCAATGCAATTAGAAGTGACTGCTACTTGATGAAATATCTCTACCACTTCAAAGAAGACAGCAGAATATTGACACACAAACTTTTCAAAAACATAATGGTGATTCTCCCACAAAGAGAATTAATGTTAACATGATGAAAAATGTCTCTACAAAATTCCTTTATCCTTTGGTGTTAAACTTTAAATTAAATAGAAATAACAACTGATGTGGCTCCACAAACTGTTCAGAGATGACAAGAAATGTGCCTAGAACTTCTGCTGTTGCTTCCAGACATCTCAGAAAAAGAAGAAGTTATACAATGTAATGCATGGTGAAAGTAAAGAAGAGATTGTGTCATGTACATGACGTTGGGAAAAGATGCTAAGGATAGGGAAGCGTATCGTAGAATGAATCAGGAGGCGAAAAATACATGATGGATTGAATGACTTTGATATGGAAAGGAAGTGCCAGGAGTTTGAAAGATATGGAGTGAGCATAAAGCATCTGAAACCCTTTTAGATCCTCTGGCAATAATTTTGTACATTAACTTTTACTGTGCCTTAGCTGCGACAGTAGTAATTTTCCACAATGGAAACCTGAAGTACACATTTTATTTAGTTACTGAAAAACACACAATGTGCAAAGAGAAATTACAAATGAATAGTTATTCCAGAGTCAGTTTTATATTCAAGGTTTTCCTCATTTTGCAGTTTTGAGCATAGTATCTCTCACAATGTTTCTTACACAAATTACAAACAGTCTTCGTTTGGCTGGTGAAGGGAAGCAGAGAGGTGTGATTGCCTACAGGTCTTCCAGCTGACCCATTCATTAGGTGGTGGCACAGGATCTGGAATGGTAACTCTGCTTATTTCAAAAATCTGTGGAGAATAACCTGACAGGATAATGAACACATACTCAGTCATCCCTTTACCTAAGGTTTCAGACACAGTTGTTGAACCATATAATGCAACACTGTCAGCTCACCAGCTTGTAGAAAACACAGGTGAAACCTATGTCATAGACAGTGAGGCACTGTACTACTTCTGCTTCCACACCCTGAAACTTGCAATGCCAACATATGGTGACTTGAACTACCTTGTGTTTCTCACAATGTTTGATGTAACAACTTGCCTGAGTTCCCGCGGTCAGCTGAATTATGACCTTCGTAAACTAGCTGTTAACTTGGTACATTTCCCTCGCCTCCACTTCTTTATGCCAGGTGTTGCTCCTCTCACTTCACGAGGATCTCAACAATACCTTTTCCTTACTGTACCTGAGCTTAACGCAGCAAATGTTCGATGCCAAAAACGTGATGGCCATATGTGATCCTTGGTCACAGTCATTACCTCACTGTGGCTGCCATGTTCCATGACTGCATGTCCATGAAAGAAGTAGATGAGCAGATGCTGAACTTTCAGAACAAGAATAGCAGTTACTTTGTAGAATGGATCCCCAACAAAGTGAAGACAGCAGTCTGTGACATTCCACCTAGAGGAATCAAAATGGCTGCTACATTTGTTGGTAATTCTACATCAATTCAGGAACTGTTCAAGCGTATATCGGAGCAGTTCACTGCCATGTTCCGCCAAAACGCTTTCCTCCACTGGTACACTGGTGAGGGCATGGATGGAATGGAGTTCACTGAGGCAGAATCTAACAGGAATGATCTGATCTCTGAATACGAACAGTACCAGGTGGTGACAGCTGATGTGGGTGCCCGAATTTGATGAACAACAGGAAGGAGAAGTTGAAGAAAACTGAACTGTGTAACATTCCTGCCTTTGTATAGCAGTTACCTGTGTTCCAGCAATGTTTCTTGTACATTTTATGGAACACTTAACAAAAATGGCTTACTGCTTATGACTGATTTGAGGTACACATTTGAGGAATATTCAACCTTTTCATCATGCACAAATGCTGCCAACTGTTGAGCATCACTGTGAAAATATCAGTATGTCAATGAAGTGGACATCACTGTGGAAATATCAGCATGTCAATGAAGCAGTGTGCAGCAGCTTGTGACCACTAGAATACACTATATTCCACTTTATAATTGAATATTGTTTTTGTTTTTTCCATGGTAATTATTGAATGATCATTTTACTATTTATTAAAATAGAGAATAATTTGTGTTTGCACATACAGAAAGATTTTAATTACTCCAGAA
Organism: Schistocerca piceifrons; assembly: GCF_021461385.2. Classification (NCBI taxonomy): domain Eukaryota; kingdom Metazoa; phylum Arthropoda; class Insecta; order Orthoptera; family Acrididae; genus Schistocerca; species Schistocerca piceifrons. Next base: position 425,369,569 of record NC_060139.1, on the reverse strand, counting down.
AAAAATTGGCTCAGAAAGGATTAAAGCTAGTTTGAACTTGTCTGTGCTTAGTGACAAAAATTGACCTTGAAAATGTGAGGTTTCTTCCTTACTACTGTCAGAACAAATCCATTTGAGAGTATTATGGGCACAAATGAAAGAAAAAATCATGTCCATAAATTTGATGTTCAGAATTAAAGTTGTACAGGTTTACCTGAGGAAGCCTTTGATTATGTTATAGTAAAACACTGAAGTGTTTATCCTACCCTGAAAATTAACAAGAAAGTGACAATTTGAAGAAATGCAGCAAAGAAAATTCTGTGTAACTCATCCTCATTGCTTCCAGTGTCTCCTTGGGTACTGAATTTTCAGACGCATTTAATTCTTCAGAATAGGAAAATGAAACAATAAATCATGTGAACGATTGTGTGTCTTATTCTCTCTCTTCCCCATGCTTGTGGATTCTGCACACTCTTTACACTCTTATTTCCTGTTTTCTTTTCTTGCCCTCTCCCCACTGTACAACTGTACAATTTATCAATATGTGACAGTACAGCCTCCACATGTACACCGCCTATGCTGCCATACTTCTCAGTTTTAACTGGGGGGGGGGGGGGGGGGGGCTCAGGTTAAAACTAATGAGCACTTAAATGTTCATGTAATCAAAATTGAAACAGGTTTATAATTTAACAGGTGGCCAACAGTAATGTGATTTGCAATTTGCAACATATGCTTTACAGTTCTCATGAAAATAAATTAAATACGAAAAGATTCAAAAGATTCATGAGTGGAGCTATGAATGCTGTTTCAGCATGATTTTCAGACATTTTCTTAACATTTGGTTGCACAACCATAATAAATTGTTCAAAAGAAGGCATTATCCTCTATTGTCTCAATTGTATCCAGGTGCCTTGTTAGCCTTGTACCTGGCCACCTCGTACATGCATTGGACAGCTTTGTTGATGGTTTTGCTTGATGGCAAAGTTTGCTGGGTTCTGCTAGCCGTGTGTGGTCACAGGCCTGATGGCTGCAGATTTATGACAACTGAAATCCACAGCAAAAATGTGGTGGGGGAAGCTTGCAGAGTAGGTGGAGAGGTACATACCATACTTTTGTCCCTCCAGCCACCTGTTTTGCTGCTCTGTAGTATAGAATGTTAAAACTTACGTAAATCAGGAGGGAAAAAATCAATAGATTACTTTCTTGTTGTGTGTATATTTCTCTAGCATATAAAATGTGTTAATGACCATTGATCTGATGTAAATAAGAAGGTGATGTGCTACCTACATGTGATTCTGCTGCAGTTTGGTAACATATTACAAGTATTTGTCCTTTACATGTATAAAACAAATTTGCTGTATATATAATTTGTCTGCAATTTTCTAACATAAATGAACTCAGCGTTTTCACTGAATGTCCTGTGTTTGTGTAGGTCTGATATCATCTGACTCATTATCACCAGAAGAACAACAAAGAATGAAAGTGGCGTTTGCAGAGGGTTACCTTGCTGGAAATGGAGTGCGTTCCCCAGGGCGAACTATGAAATGGCTGAAGGTGATTCAGCAGCTGCTAATGATCACCATTTTTCTTGCAATATTTATTTCTTTGATGGGTAAGTTGTATTGAAGTAATATGTTCATTTTGAAACTGAATTTTAATCAATTCTGACTTTCAACAGCCAAGAATTAATTCTGACATGTGGTAATAATGAGAAGTACTCTATGCTATGCAGTTGGTAGTAGTTCGCAGATTGTAGATGTGGGTATATGAGATACGTTCAGAAAAAAAGTGGAATTTTTGTTTTTTGGAAAGAATTTTATTTGTCTACATAAATGTTATCCTGTTCAAAATACCCCCCCCCCCCCCCCCCAAATTAGATATTATGAACCTATACCAGTGTTTTTTCCAGTCCTCGAAACATTTCTGATACTCGGATCTCTGGAATAACTTTAAGGTCTGTAAGCAATGTTTTGTAGTATCACCTCTGCTTCTAAAATGACAACTCTGTAAGCTTTTGTGTACTTTTGCGAACACAAAAAGGTCGTATGTGGTCATGTCAGATTAGTGTAGAGACTGGAACTTTATTGAGTCATGGTGCAGTAATTTTGCTACAAATCCAGGTGTACTTCAAACTCCCCCCTCCCACCCCCCACCGCCCCTTGGCTCCTCAACCCCTTGATTGCTCAATATTAAAGGCATTGAACTTGTAAGCTATACTCTGTATTGATCATTTGACCATGTGGTAAGAACTGATGATGTAGTATGAACACATTTGACCGCACTTGTCCAGCCTTTTTTTTTTTTTTTTTTTTTTTTTTTTTTTTTTTTTTTTTTTTTTTTTTCTGTTCTGGCAGTTCGGAATGTATCCACTAAGATGACAGAGTTTTATTTCCGACATCGTGTTTGTAAACCCATGTTTGTTTCATCTCCTGTTGAGACATGTTTCAATAATTCTATATCATTGTTGACTTCATCTAGTGGGTCTGGAACTACTTGCTTTCACCACTATTTTTGTTTGAAATTCAACAATTTGGAAAACATATTGTTTCATACCCAAAACATCACGTAATGGTACAAGCCATTTGATATGGCATCATAATCAGCAACTTCTTGCGAATCAGTGATAATTCACTTTCTCCATAATTTCATCAGTTGATATGCTGGGGAGGCCCTGGCACTTATCATCATCGTCACGGCCTTCATCAAAATGCTTATACCACTTGTGACAAAACTCATCAAAATGAATACTTAATGTTACTGAAACTAGACTTAATCCTTTTCTAATAATAAAATTTCACACACATTCTCCAATCCATTTTTTGGTATGAAATAAATACCTACTGAAACTACCAAAGGATTTGTAACATTTATGGTGAAACAGAAGGGAAAGGTAGGTAATAGTGGTGCGAAATGAATAGATCAGACGTTTTGTGGAGTTCCCATGAAGCAAAATGTTAACTGAGCTAAATTTTGAGTATAACAATTGTAGTCTGTTTCCAAATCAACATTCCTTTCACATACCTCAAATAACATATAAATGTCTCGATTTGTACTGGAAATGCAAGGGCCTAGTCCTGCTCTGGCGCATTAAGCTAGAACACAGAGATTCTGTTACACTTCACTAATCTGAGACCTTGTATTGATGTCATCGTCCCAGTGCTGTTGTAGTGTTCAGGTTGCGAGTTTGTTGTTCTTATAGTGAGGCTGTAAAGTAACTGGTGAGATGGCTAAGCCTTTCGATTCTACAAAATGATATTTGTCCCAAGTTATGGATTTCCAGTACCTTTTTTATTGAAAGCACACAAAGCAGATAAAGTTATAAACTGCTACAAAGTCAAAACAATTCACGGTTTATGTTAGAATTGATCAAAATCCTGTTGCATTAAGTCTTGTAGAAAACATATTCACAAAAATTATATACACTGTTCTTCTGTGCTTTGCATGCAGATTCGCATTATTTGAATACAATATTATGTCTTCCAGAATGAGACTCACTCTGCAGCGGAGTGTGTGCTGATATGAAATTTTCTGGCAGACTAAAACTGTGTGCCGGACCGAGACTCGAACTCAGGATCTTTGTCTTTGGCCAACTGAGCCACCCAAGCATGACTCACGCCTTGTCCTCACAACTTTACTTCTGCCAGTACCTCGTCTCCTACCTTCCAAACTTCGCAGAACCTCTCCTGCGAAGTTTCGTATCAGCGCACACTCAGCTGCAGAGTGAAAATCTCATTTTGAAACATCCCCCAGGCTGTGGCTAAGCTATGTCTCCGCAATATCCTTTCTTCCAGAAGTGCTAATTCTGCAAGGATTACAGGAGAGCTTCTGTGAAGTTTGGAAGGTAGGAGATGAGGTACTGGTAGAAGTAAAGCTGTGAGGATGGGGCGAGAGTCGTGCTTTGGTAGCTCAGTTGGTAGAGCACTTGCCCGCGAAAGGCAAAGGTCCTGAGTTCGAGTCTCGGTCCGGCACACAGTTTTAATCTGCCAGGAATTTTCAATATTCTGTCTTATTTGTGTGGCTAGTAACATGAACCATGCCTTTCAACCCCTTACTCCAGATTGACAGGACAGCCCGAATCACTCCACTCCGTAGCATTCTTTTCGCGGGCCCTGAAGGTGCACGAAGTGCTTAATCTGTGTGTCATAATTCCGATATTAATAAAATTGTTATAAAAATGAGACCTGAAATAAGTGGATTAAAGCTTCCTACTGAGAATGTACTGAGCTGGACACACAATAAAAGCTTAATTATACTTATCAAATGTTAATATATGAATCTAAAAAATATGGCGGACTGCCTCCTGTTTCGGCCACCAATCAGATTATCCTTTACAAAACTGTCGCAATTTTTCATGGAATTGGTACTCACTGTACCGTCTGTCTTCCTGTCACTCCGCCTTTACTGCCATGCCTTGTCTATTGTAATCTTACACAAACTGTGAAGTCAGTCTTGGGAAAGAATCTAATGGCTCCAAAGTCAGAAATATCAAACCTATCTGACAGCTGATAGCAGAATAATATACAGTATGGTTAACAGTGTGCAGATATTTTTCAGACATGTTTACCAACACAACATAACACAACACAGTGCAACAACATGTTTACCAACTCAACAATGAGAAAATCTTGCAAATCAGACTAATTTTTGAGTGCATCTCTTAGACCTACTTGATTTCCTGCAGAGAGGAAATCACACCAAGATAAACAGTTTTAGTTGTATGTTAATACTTACAGTAAAAAGGTCTTTCTTTTGATCAATTGTTTAGTGGCAAACTGACTGGAAATGGCATGCAGCAGAAAAAGCACTGAGATTTATTTTTCTTTTTACTTATAATTCTGGGGAAGGGGGAGGGGGGGGGGGGGCGAGGCAGAAGAGAAACACAACATCTAAATAAAAAGAATAAGCTTGTCAGTCAAATAGCAAGAGCTGTAAGTACACTCAACATCCATAAGAAATAGTCTTATTTGAAACTGTGATGATTTCACTTTAACATGGGTCACTTCTCCCCATACCCTCTGTGCATCTAGAAGGACATTATCATCAAATTGGAAGAGATATCTTCACTTCACTGTTTCCATTTCCCCTGCAGCATATGAATACTGTTAAGAGTATCTTTTGTCTATTGCTTGTAAGAGAAAGAAAGTAAATGAAAGACATGGAAAGCGAAGACATGGAAATCGAATTTATCAGCTCTAATTATAACTGACAAAATTTGCAAAGCAAAAGTTAAATGATGTGTCATTTCAATTCTATATTCTAGTTTACAATATTCTTTCCTTTTTCTTGTTCTTCAGTTTTACAGTTATGGTAATGATTATTTGTTCTTTAAGCTCCATATTTTAACAAACTTTTGCAAATGTAAATTTCATTTTGCTTATTATTTTGTCATTGAAATGTGAGTCTGGTTTTACAGCAAGCACAAGTGGCTCTGTTTTCCGTGTGCAGCTAGGCAGCCAAATAGAAGTGGATCCTGAAGAGATACACATCACATTCGCTGATGTAAAGGGGGTATGTTATCTATGAACCATGTATAGTGTTAATTTGTTTTATATAATTAATGATTAATAGTAATTTAATTCATGTAATTCCACCTCCCATACTACCTGTACAAAGTGAAATTTGTACATTTAGTACCCAAGCTGAATTCATTCAGAGTAAATGCGAAGGAAAAAAACCTACTTCATGGATTGTTTTCTTTTAAGAACATGTAAAAAAATTTGTCGTATTGGAACACTGTTACACATACTTACTTTGCATATTAAGATATGGCATAATGTTTTGGGGGAGCACCAGCATGACACTCATTTGTACTTTGAAAGAGAACAACAAGAATAATCAAAGGGGGTCATAATAAAAAATCGTGTAAAATTATTTTTTATTTTTTTTTTATTTATTTTTTTTTTCCCAGAGACTTTAAAATAAAGACCCTGGCACTTATCTGTATTTATGTAAGTCTGTTCTGTGGAAGGCACACCAATAATTCTAAGTGTGGAACAGTCAATTCCATAGCTATGGTGAAAGAAGTAAATGATTTTTCATAGATAAATAGGCGCAAAAGCCATATATCAAAAATGTGCTTGTTTTCAGCCAAAAATTCTGTTTAGTGCAGTAGGAGAGGAAATGAAAAGAATATAAGGATTCTAATTTTTTAACAGTTTAAAAATACTAACAAACATCAGTTTATTTATTTATTTATTTATTTTAAATTGAGGAATACAGCATCATATTTAAAGTACCAGGGAAGCAGGTTGCTAGCCGTACTTGCCACGGGTCCCTTATTCCAAAGTAACTTGTATCCCGACTGTCAGGACCACTTACTTGGCCACTCATACATTGCCCGTGGTTCAGGAACTAGGACATGACAACAGGAACCCACACCATCAACCACAGATCAAGATAAGATGGATAGTTTTTATGATGCACTCAGTGATGTAGTTGTTAGAGTAAAGGACAAGGACAGTGTTCTGCTCATGGTTGATTTTAATGCCAGGATTGGAAATCGAACAGAAGGGTATGAAAAGGGTATGGGTAAATTTGGAGAGGATATGGAGGCCAACAAGAATGGGAAACAACTCTTGGATTTCTGTGCCAGTATGGGCTTAGTAATCACAAACTCCTTTTTTAAACATAAGAACATTCACTGGTATATTTGTGAAGGCAGGGGAACCAGATCTGTCATTGACTATATAATAACAGATCTGGAATTCAGGAAGGCTGTGAGGGACACACGTGTATCCAGGGGATTCTTTGATGACACTGATCACTATGTAATCTGCACTGAAATTGGTATTGTGAGGCCGAAAGTGCAGGAGGTCAGTTCCATATGTAGGAGGATAAGAGTGGAGAAACTTCAGGATAAGGAAATCAGGCACAAGTACATAACAGTGATCTCATAAAGGTACCAGTTAGTTGAATGTAGTCAATTACAGTCATTGGAAAAGGAATGGACAAGGTACAAGGACACAGTACTAGAAGTAGCTAAAGAATGTCTTGGAGCAGTAGTGTGTAAAGGTAGGATGAAGCAAACAGCTTGGTGGAATGACACAGTCAAGGCAGCCTGTAAAAGGAAAAAAAGGCATATCAAAAATGGCTACATACTAGAACTCAGGTAGACAGAGAAAGTTATGTTGAAGAAAGAAACAAAGCCAAACAAATAATTGCAGCATCCAAGAAGAAATCATGGGAAGACTTTGGAAACGGGTTGGAGACTATGGGTCAAGCTGCTGGAAAACCATTCTGGAGTGTAATTAGCAGTCTTCGAAAGGGAGGTAAGAAGGAAATGACAAGTATTTTGGACAGGTCAGGAAAACTGCTGGTAAATCCTGTGGATGCTTTGGGCAGATGGAGGGAATATTTTGAAGAGTTGCTCAGTGTAGGTGAAAATACGATCAGCAATGTTTCAGATTTCGAGGTAGAATGGGATAGTAATGATGATGGAAATAGGATCACATTTGAGGAAGTGGAGAAAATGGTCAATAGATTGCAGTGCAATAAAGCAGCTGGGGTGGATGAAATTAAGTCAGAACTCATCAAATACAGTGGAATGTCAGGTCTTAAATGGCTACACAGGATAATTGAAATGGCCTGGGAGTCGGGACAGGTTCCATCAGACTGGACAAAAGCAGTAATCACACCAATCTTTAAACATGGAAACAGAAAAGATTGTAACAACTACAGAGGTATCTCTTTAATCAGCATTGTGGGTAAAATCTTCTCAGGTATTGTTGAAAGGAAAGTGCGAGTATTAGTTGAGGACAAATTTGATGAAAATCAGTGTGGGTTTAGGCCTCTTAGAGGTTGTCAGGACCAGATCTTTAGCTTACGGCAAATAATGGAGAAGTGTTACGAGTGGCACAGGGAATTGTATCTACGTTTTATAGATCTAGAAAAGGCATATGACCGGGTTCCTAGGAGGAAGTTATTGTCTGTTCTACGTGATTATGGAATAGGAGGCAAACTTTTGCAAGCAATTAAAAGTCTGTACATAGATATATGTGAATAGAAAAATCTCATTAAACAGTATTATGAAAAGGAAAGTTCTACTTACCAAATAGTGGAGAAGCCAAGTTGTAGATAGGCCAGCAAAAGACTGTCACAAAATAAGCTTTCTGCCATCAAGGCCTTTGTGTCAAAACTAGATGACAGACACACACACACACACACACACACACACACACACACTGTAACAATCCATTTTTTTTTTTTTTTTTTTTTTTGCCTATGTGTGACTCACCATCTCCGCTACATGGTAAGTAGCAACTTTCCTTTTCATAATATTGTTACATTCTATCCTGGATTCTCTATTGTTTGAAAATGTAACTAAAATAATACCGCATCTCCAGTTAATGACAACACACGGGTCACAGCATCAGAACCATAACTGAATCATTGAGAATCCTTCAAGATGGGAAATTAATTGTAATCTGATGTGTTTCAGTTGAAAAGGAACTGTTTAAGAGTATAACCACATGCTTGACACATACCATCTGGTGCTTTGCACCAATTAGACTTCATTTTACAAGTTTCTTTTTGGCTTTTAGTACATGGAAAAAAACTAGGCACAATTTTTACATTCTCGGAGATTAGTTGCTGCTTCTTCTTATGACTACCCCTTTGCCTTTATCATTGCTTGTATCCATCGTGTTGATCTATTCTGCATCCCAGATATCAAAATCGATCCTTATCCCTGGTTGTGACATTTAGTCCTCCAGCATATTTTTGATTGCTGCTACAATCTATAGTGCTACAGTAGACTGAAAAATGCAACTTAATTTACATTTTGAATGCTCTTCTCCACCCCTTACACACAATAGTCATATATCTCTCTCTCTCTCTCTCTCTCTCTCTCTCTCTCTCTCTCTCTCTGTGTGTGTGTGTGTGTGTGTGTGTGTGTGTGTGTGTGTGTACATGCCAGCTGCTTGGCAACATTTTGTGAGAGTTTCATGACTCATTACCTTGAACTCTGATAACATTGTAGACTTGCATGATATTTCAGTGTCTGATGTAAATCTATGTGTTTAGATTTTTGCCTCCTTGTCTCCTGTTTATTCCAATAACTGAGATGACAAAACTATGAGAACAGCAAATCCACAGGGATGCCATAACAATAGCTGTAAAAAAAAGGAAATTACTTTTCAAGCTCATTCTTTATAAAACATTAATAATGGATTTTATTAATTGTACTGGCCTTCAGTTGGAAAATGTTGGTTTTGCCAAGTTTTATTTCCATTAGCCTTTTGGTAGTTAATGCTTTTACCAGAAAAATTCAGAATTATAATTTGATTCAATTTATTTTTGTGAATTCCTTCCATCTTGTTTTCTAGTTCAGAAATACATTCAAAAGTCTTGATGTCTACATAAATATTCTAGCAGAAGTCCAAAAGTGACTGCAAAATATTACAAGACCTGGACATGGGTTACGTACGTTTTAATCTGATTGGAAGTTTCAAATCAGTACACACTCCCCAACAGAGTGAGAAATCATTCTGAAAACAATCCTCAAGGCTGTGGCTAAGCTATTTTCTCTGCAGTATAGTTTCTTCCAGGAGTGGTAGCCCTGCAGTGCGTGAAGGTGAACTTCGGTGTAGTATGAAAGCTAGAAGAAGAGATACTGGCAGAAGTTAAGTCTGCGAGGACAGGTTGTGAGTTGTGCTTGGATAGCTCGGCTGGTGGACCAGTTAGTTGCACATGAATGTGGTAAATCATACATAAAAAAAATATTTTTTAAGAAAATTATGTGAAATGCAGAATAGCAGTTGGCGATGTGTGATGTTGACTGCTTTGATGAGATATCAGACCTAATTAGAGAATTATAACAATGAAAATAATCAATTAGAGAATTGCATTCCATAAATGATGTCAGGACTTTACCTGTACGTAAATGTGCAGTGGCAGAATGAAATATACTTCTGTAGGTCACAATATATTTATAATTATGAAAAAAAGCAGTGGATGTGAAATTATATTGTGAATGTAGAAAATTTGAAGGGAATGTAAAACTGGGGTTACACTGTATGTTAACAGTTTTAGTGTGAGTCTTGCAAAAGGCAGCCTATTTTTGACCTGTTCTGTGTAGCTACTGTCACCACCCCTAGCTAATGCAATCATCTTGTTCTAGGTGTCTTGACGTAAGTAATGCTGCATGTCAATAACTACTCTCCTTGAGGCTGTGCCATGACCATTCTCCAGAAGTGATGTTTTCTATGTTGTCCACAGGGACATTTTATACAGTGTGGCTACCTCTCTCTCTCTCTCTCTCTCTCTCTCTCTCTCTCTCTCTCTCTCTCTCTCTTTATCTGTCCCCCTCTCCCTCTGTACCTCTGTGGTAATAATGCTTTATACACATCACTTTATTAAAATATATGTTTCGACGAAATACAAGGTGATAAAGTTAGTGAGAAGTTTAAATATGACATCTTGTTGATCATAGTTCCCAAAGTTTAAATAGCAAAAACTTTTAGACATGTAAATTGCTTTTGTGATATTGATAGAAGAAAAATCTTTGTTTTGTTGATACGGTATATGTTCTGTGTTTCAGGTTGATGAAGCAAAACAAGAACTTAAGGATGTTGTTGAATTTTTGAAGAATCCAGAAAAATTTTCAGCTTTGGGTGGGAAACTCCCTAAAGGAGTTTTGCTTGTTGGACCACCAGGCACTGGAAAAACCCTTCTAGCCCGTGCTGTAGCAGGTGAAGCTGGAGTCCCATTCTTTCATGCAGCTGGTCCAGAATTTGATGAGATTCTTGTCGGTCAAGGAGCTAGGAGAGTTCGTGATCTCTTCAGTGAGTTCCAAGTAGAATTTTATTAATTATTGTCAATTTGTGGCAATCTTAACCAAGTAATTAGATGTATCTGAATATGTAGAATTGATCCAGCCAAGCATCAAATCAATAATTATTAACTCAGCAAAATTTGCTCTTGTGTTCTGCACTCCACAGTTAGAAAGAGACAGGTAATAAATCCACATCTTAGTTGGATGACAGTGTATCAGAATCGTTCACCTCCATTCACAACTTGAAAAGTGAAACATCACAGTGTATACATAAGAAATTAAGTTATGCTGTGTCTGCTTCACAAGCAAGTTTTAACTCCTGTTATGATGTCCCTTGTGTTCTCTCACTGTATTGTACTGTTCAGTTGTAAATAGCAGTTGTGTTTTGTGTTTATTGTAGTTAAGATTTTAACTTGACACAAAAAGACTGATAGTAGTATTTGCATGCATATGATGTAAATTACATATGGCCAAAATCCTCAAGGCATTTCATTCTATTACATAGAATACATTTAGATGCTGCTGATGCTGTTTTATTGTGAGGACCATTATGCATTCATTTTCATTGTAGGTCTTGCAGTAACATTGCGAATAAAAAATGAGATGCATTCATTGCCTTCATAAATTTTGTTATTAATCAAAATCCAGAAGTATATGCATTTATCTCAATTGTGAAGATGTATTTGCCTGCTGTCAAAGTGGTCATTGAGAAACTGAACATAGTTTTCAACCATGCATGTGATAATACAAGATAGACATGATTTTGTACACTACCGTGTAGTTTTCACTGTAAGGAATGCATGGAATAAATTATGCCTAGGATTTTGCATGTCTGCAGGTATTTTAGGTGATGTGACATTGAAAAAGGCGGAAAGAGGCTGGCTGGATAAAAGTTATACAAAGAATTATTTTTCTCTCTTTTATGCACAACAGTTATAGAGTAGCTGGTGATTGCTTAGCCTCTTGTAATGGTCTTTAAACATTATTGCGGTATTTTATAGATTTTATTCATCTAGAAGGGCTCTTCAGTTATTTTGCAGCATTAAAGAATGCGCTTCTCGTTAAATAGTCACAAGTGAAAAGAGCGTGTATTTTTCACCTAATATGAAACTATGAGTTTTTTACAACCCAAGTAGGGGGTATTGAAATGACACTTTTAAATCCCTGCATGCTCAGTCAAGATGACCTTCACCCTTTGTGAGTTTGCAAGATGGTCAGATTTGCAGCATTTTGTGCCCAATATGGAATAGTGTCATGCAGGGAATGATAAGGCTATCCACTGGTACCTGCAAATAGTGTGCAAACTGTAGTGTGATAGAAGAAAGACAATGAGGGAAACTGTTTCAGAGATTGGGCAAAATATATCATTTGGTAACCTAGGTATATTGTATTTGTTTAGCATTCCCAGATAATCGGTGTGATCTTACAAATTATAACCTTCAGTCAAGGAAGAATAGAAATTGTGCTTTTTTACAAGTTGGACATGTCAGCTCAAGATAGTGGGCCTGCTCTTTCTCTTTGATAAGAATTTACGCAAAAGTCTTATACTTAATCTATCTTTCACAGAGGCAGCAAAAGATCGTGCCCCATGTGTTATATTTATTGATGAAATAGACTCTGTTGGAGCAAAACGTACAAACTCTGTTCTTCATCCATATGCGAATCAAACAATCAACCAGCTGTTATCGGAAATGGATGGGTAAGTTATATGTCATCTGTTATCTGTCTGTTTGTATGTATGTATCTATGTCTTTCTTTCTGCTGGTCGTGCCATATTGAAGCTAAATGCTTTTGTATCAGTAAGTCAAAGATGTGAAATGCTCACCTGTAACATCTGCTAAGTATTGAAACGTTAAGTGAGTCAAAGTGCAGCTAAATAGTATCAGCTGACTATATGTAGTGCATGAGGAGAGATCGCTACATAGCTCAAAGGTATGCTGAATGATACATAAAAGCACTTAAATTAGATATATCTAGCTAGCTGTTAAACTTACATACCTGTGTGTTAGCGTAGGTCGAAAATACAGCTACTTTCAACTGAAAACATTCTGACCTGTCTATTTGAGTATATATATGTGTCTGCTTGTGTCTGTGTATGTGTGGATGGATATGTGTGTGTGTGCGCGAGTGTATACCTGTCCTTTTTTCCCCCTAAGGTAAGTCTTTCCGCTCCCGGGATTGGAATGACTCCTTACCCTCTCCCTTAAAACCCATATCCTTTTGTCTTTCCTTCTCCTTCCCTCTTTCCTGACGAGGCAACCATTGGTTGCGAAAGCTAGAATTTTGTGTGTATGTTTGTGTTTGTTTGTGTGTCTATCGACCTGCCAGCGCTTTTGTTTGGTAAGTTTCATCATCTTTCTTTTTAGATATATTTTTCCCACGTGGAATGTTTCCCTCTATTATATTCATATATATATATATACACACAAAAGCATTTCTCACGTATTGGTATCCAAGGGCTTTAGCAACAAGCTGCAGTAAGAAATCTGACATAGTTTCACTTTGTGTGTATAGAAAATTGTGTGAAGCTCAATTGAGTACAGAAAATTGCATGGAACTCAGTTGTGTCAACTTCCCATGATAACACTATTTTAAACCTCTTACGTATATGAGCACCAACATTGTCATTTTGGTTATCAACGTAATGTCTATTAATCAGTAGTATTTATCTAAAATAATTTCAATAATGTGCAATTGCTGGTTGCTTCATTTTGTTGTGGCAGATATTGTATTGATGGTTAGATCAGTTTGCTGATTTTTGTGGCCGTAGAGACGACAAGCACTATCAGCATTATTTTGGCAACTGCAAACTGTGCTGTCCAAAACAATGGAATACGCCATAGGTTTACGATAGCATGTAAGAATGGTGTCACCATTCTCAGTTGATACTATTTCCCGTGCATCTAAGGTAGAATATTGGAAATCATCAGAAATAGCTCATTCCAAAGTTATAGATGTATATATTACTTCAGTGATAGTATTAGAAAATTCAGACAAATGGAGATAAAAAAGCAGTTTACAATCCATATATGTAATTACAGGATGAAAGAGGGCAAAATAAGTAGACAGTTTCTGCTATAATTTCAATTTATCCTGTTTGGGGTGATTTATTGTTTCCCCCTTACTTGTTTTACATTTGAATTTGTCACATCTACATATTTTCTCTGTTGCAGCTTTCATCAGAATGAAGGAGTGATAGTCCTTGGAGCTACAAACAGGAGGGATGATTTAGATAAAGCTCTTCTCCGTCCAGGAAGATTTGATGTTGAAGTAACTGTAAGGATACTCCAGAAATTTACATTTTGTGTTCTGATCATGTTAATGTGTAGAAAATAGTTCTCTGTTTCATTATTAGTGTCAGGAGTAAGTGCCTGATAGTCAGTTGCCCCCCAAAAAATTACTTAAATTTCTTGTAGCTGATTGCCTAGATGTCATTTTAACAGCAGCAAAGACAATGTGGTGTGTTATCAGTCATGAAACTAAACTTGAAAAGGTAAATGATAAAACTCCCTGTGATTAGCTACGAGACATATGACATTTGATTCAAATCAGTGGTCATTAGATTCAGTGAATTCTTCCTAACAGTATCTGAAAACACAAGAACAAAGAGGGGAAACTTAGTTGTTTAAGGGGCAACAAAAATATTAGGTCACTGAAAACTTCATAACTAGTCAATGGGTCAAGGTACATTTCCTAAAATATGCAGTAGTAATACCTGTTTATAGGCAAATAACCCATAATTAGACCAATCTCCCCCATTTGTGCTTTCATCCCCCTCCCCCCACCCTCCCAAAGATTTCTTTACTGAATAAACTAAGTTCTGGAAGAAATTTTGGCCTTTTCTGTGATGTTGGCAAAGCATTAGATTGCATAATAATAAAATGCTAGGGAAACTGCCACATTATTTTATGGTTGTAAAACCATTCCCCACACATGGATGACCATGAATATCCAAAAATGGATCACATTAATAAATGATGCCACAGGAATAAAAGTAAATTTGCAGTGACGAAGCATTAAATATGATACCCAGCAAGATTCAGTTCCAGGTTTCTCCATTGTTGTACACAACAAACAACTGCAACAGATATGGCTATACGTATGCACGCAAACTTTCAGACAAACGCAAATCGATATTGTTTTCTTTCAGACACATGAATGCGTCACTGTTGGTAAGAGAAGTAGAAACGAAGGTGAGAGTGGAAGGGAAGCATTTACAAAGGACAGAGATAGTTATTGGCCTGCAATACAAAATGTTCTCCACCCTTGGTGGGCTACACTGGCAACCCTTTGGCAGTACTTTGGCAGCTATCTGCAACAACTTGCAACATCAACAATATTGCCTAGCTGTATTGCCATCTACTGCAGCCACATTGCAACGTCAACAGCAACACTAATGCTGCCAAATATTGCTGTAACACATGACGCACCTAAATGGCCTTGAGTAAAAGAGCAGTGGGATCAAAAAATCAGTGTGGGTAGATTAGAATTAGTCGTGATTTGATGTTAATATGCTTTACAGTAATAACCTGTAGTGTAAATAATTGGTAGAATTCAACCATTGTTTAATGGAATGTTACATAATTCAGGTATGTGTTTCAAAAGACAGACCTCTCATCATCAGATTGCTGGATCTAAATGGATGATTTTAATGTAAGACAAGGACCCATAGTCCAATGTATTTTTTATTTTATGCTAAATGGCATGCATGGGCTTTCAGTTTTTGTTTATTTTGGTAGTATTGTCGTTTTATGTTGATGACACATGCTTTGTTTATTTGTTGTTATATCTTTGCAATTTTCAAGCTGTTAGGTTAGTTTCATTATTGCTGCTGTGGCGTTAATCATGGATGCCCCACTGTCTATTTGCGCCAAAGAAGAGCAATGTTCAGTGATCCATTTTTTCTGGTTGGAAGGCTTATCAGGGGCCGAAATACATCGAAGACTTTCCGTACAGTACAGGAACAGTGTTTTGCCACAACGGAGTGTCTACAAATGGATTGAAAAATTCCGAAATGGTTGCATAAGTGTTACACGATGAAGGAGCCGGACGACCATTTACCGCCACAAATGAAGAAACCATGGAGCATTCACGTAAAATGATTCTCTTAGACAGACGATTAATTATTGACAAAGTGGCACATCATCTGCAAATTAGTCATGGTTCTGCCTACGAAATCATCCACAACAGACTTGTGTCTCATAAAGTTTGTGTAAGATGGGTCCCAAAACAACTCACACAGTTGCATAAACAAATGCGCTTGGACATCTGCAAAAAACATTTGGATTGCCATGGTAATGAAGGGGACAACTTCTTAGACGGGATCATTACTGGTGACGAAACACGGAGCCATCTTTATGAGCCCGAGAGTAAATGGCAGAGTATGGAATGAAAACATCCAAATTCGCCGTGTAAGAAAAAGTTCAAGACCCAACCATCCGCAGGAAAACTGATGCTTTCAGTTTTTTAGGATGCTCAAGGTCCAGAACTGAAACATTATGGGCAAAGGGGCACAACAATAAACAGTGTATGATACAGTGAGATGCTTACCGCCAGGCTAAAACCTGCAATTCGAAGCAAATGCCGAGGATTGCTGTCAAAAGGTGTTGTGTTGTTGCACAACTATGTCCGCCCGCATACTGCTGCCCACACTGCTGAAAAGCTCCAGGAACTCAAATTTGAAGTACTGGATCATCCTCCGTATATAATCCTGATCTTGCCCCTTCTGACTATCACTGGTTTGGTCCACTCAAACAGGCATTGAGGGGCCATCAATTTGCCTCGGACGAAGCAGTGAAAGATGCGGTGCATTCCTGGCTTGCAGCTCAACCAAGAATCTTCTTTTATGAGGGCATCAGGAAGCTTGTACAGCGATGGACCAGGTGCGTTGAAACGCAAGAAGACTATGTCGAAAAGGTTCTTGTAAGTTTCCTATTTGATTACAATAAAATTTTATAACCACTTTGCGGATAATAATTGACTTACCCTCGTATTATTAATATGTGTTTGAAATGTTTCGATCAACTGTCTGTTGTTTATGTATATAATATGTTGTCGAGTGCAGAGTTGCATAACTCATCTTTAGATGTCCCTACAACTTTCCAATCAATCAGTCTGCTGGTGCAGACACAAGTGTTTCAGAGCACACTTTTCAGTGCACGGTGTTGAACATGGGGCTCTGTAACAGGCAAGTCCTGCATGTCCCCATGTTCACCTGATTGGATGAATTACCTTTCTTATCACAGTAGGTCGATTGTCACATTCAGATACACTGTCATCCAGGTGAGTGGCTGCTCAAAACATCCACTGCTCAAAATATCCACCACACAATGGACTCATGTTAGTGAAGTCAATGTCAGGTTTCCATAGGACCTGTGGTAGTAATTGAAGGCAACATGACACCTGTGGACTACTTGAACATTATTGTGGACCACTTGCACCTCTTCATGCTTGAAGTTTTCACCAATGGTGATGGCATCTGCCAGCAGGATAACTGTGTGTCACAGTACCAAACTTGTGCTACAATGGTTGGAGGAACTTGATGGTGAACATAGATTAATGTTTTGGCCATGAAATTCACCTGATCTGAATCCAATGGCAAATGTCTGGGATGCCATCAGGTGCCACCTCTGTGCTCACAAATCACCAGCCTGTAATTTGTGGAAATTTTGTAATTAGCATAAACATCTGTTGGCACATATCTTCAGAAAAATACCAATAAATTGTTAAATCCATGCCACACAGAATCACTGCTGTATTGTTCTCCAAAAGTGAAGAACTTCACCATTAAAAAGGTGGTCATAATGTTTTGGCTCATCAGTGTGTCAAATTGATAGTGTTAACAAGTATTTTAAGTCATGTCACTACAATAGAAATACTTACAACTGTCTTGCATAAACTCACCCCTTCCTCCTTCTCTGGACTGTTCAAGAACCACTAACATGCAAGCTGCTGTAGAACAACCATAGCAAAAGTTTGTGTTAGTCAACAGTTAGTGCCCCTTAATATGCTTGCTGTTGTGTAATATCAAACTAGCACACGGCAAAACTCATTCAAATCATTATGTGCATTAGATTGAATTATAGAAAGACAATACAGATACATTAGGACTGTCCAAACAATCTACTGTGGAACACAGTGAAGAAACTGAACACCATTCACAGAGAAGATATATTGTGCAAGACCCCACTGTAATTAGAAGCATGTACTAATTCATTTTTGAATCCTGTTGTGAAAGATTTATTAACATCATTAAAGAAGACATTAGCTAGACATACATACCTTGACTTTAGTATAGTTTTTTTAGAAGCTTGACTTGCATGTTTCATAACACCGTTAGTTTGTCAGACAGGTTTATGAATGTCAGTATCTGTTGGTAATGTCTTTTTTACCTATGAACATGTAAAGTAGGCTTTCAAAGTACATTGTTTATGTGTACGCCATTTGAATGCTCACTGTATTAAGTAACTGAGTGATCGGACAGTCATATGGTTGTCTGAAGGTAGAGTTATATAATTCTGAAATCTATAATATATTATGCATCCAAGCAACAAAAATAAAAACAGCTGATTGGAACATATTAAACACATATTTTTACTAGTGTTTTGATTTCTTAGACTTTTCCAATGCTTATGTTTTCAAAAGGAACATTCTTTGGTTTTCAGGTGCCTGTGCCAGATTATGTAGGACGTAAGGAAATCCTTGACCTATACTTGGGCCGTATACTCAGCAAGGATGTTGATGTTGAAATGTTAGCTCGAGGTACTACTGGTTTCACAGGAGCAGATCTTGAAAATATGGTGAACCAAGCTGCACTGAGAGCAGCTATTGATGGTGCTGATTCTGTTTCCATGAAGCACCTTGAAAATGCAAGAGACAAAGTCCTTATGGGTAAGCAAATGCAATATTTTCTTCCATAA
Source organism: Schistocerca piceifrons (assembly GCF_021461385.2). NCBI lineage: Eukaryota > Metazoa > Arthropoda > Insecta > Orthoptera > Acrididae > Schistocerca > Schistocerca piceifrons. Next base: position 425,350,900 of record NC_060139.1, on the reverse strand, counting down.
TTACTCCCTGCCACATCACTCCCTCTCCTTTTTTGTGCACAAGTAAACGGAAACTTTGTAAGTTTATACTAATTGTTTGTGGGTGTGGGCGGCCTGTTAGCATAAATCAGAAAAAATAAATACAACAGAAAAGGAATTGGACAGATCCCAGGATGAGTAATTCCTAGCCTTATTCAACTGGGGCATCCAGTTTGCAGTCCACTTTTCCAAAATTACTTCCTGCTTCCTATTGCTGAAATAGGATTTTAGCAGATTATTTAATAAGCCAGTGACGATGTACTGAAGATGCAAGGATGTCAACATTAGGAGTGCAAAAGAAATTCACTACTAAATTCAGAGAAGAGGATGGATAGGTGGAAAGAGTACATTGGAGACCACTACAATTGGAAAGAATTGTCTGCCGACATGATATAAGAAGAAATGAATGTCTGTTGGGAAGACTTCCAGGATCCAATATTTGAATGTGACTTTTTCAGAGCTTTGGAAGGTTTGCAACGTTCTAGTGAAATTTCTTAAATAATTTAAGTAATTGGCAACCAAATGATTATTCAAATTGATATGTGGAATCTGAGATTGGGGACATACAATTGAACTTTCAGAGGACTTATCACCCACCACTCCTGAAGCTAACAAATGCAGATAAATGCAATAATTGCCATACAGTTAGCTGCAAGAATAATAAACCGAAAAATGGAAAAGAAATGTGATATGTGTTGTATGACAATTAATTTGATTTTAGGGAAGGCATGCAGTTATGACATTGTGCTTTATAATTTAGGGAATAATTACAAAAAATCTACACACTTACATAGGATTTGTCAACACAGCAAATGTTAGAGACTGTAAAATGGAGGCAGATGCTTCAGACACTCAGGAAAATTGTCATAAGCTACAATAGTAAAGAATAGGAATAAAAGACAAAGAGAGAAGTGCTCTCAATAAACATACCATATTTACTTGAATCTAAGCCGCACTTTTTTTCCGGTTTTTGTAATCCAAAAAACCGCCTGCGGCTTAGAATCGAGTGCAAAGTATGCGGAAGTTCTGAAAAATGTTGTAGGTGCCGCCACAACTAAGTTCTGCCGTCGAATATATGTAGCGCTACACAGGCATGATTTGCAGGCACAAAGATAAATACTGGCGCCAAAACCTCTGTGTCAGTAAATAAATTAAAAAAAAAAAAGTTGTAATACGAGCTTTTTTCTCTGCCCCGAGTTTCAACCACTGCATTTTCATACATTATTCAACTAAGTAAGTATAAATTCCGTGTTGTTCATCTTCGAATGTAGCAGCATTTCAATGTACTACAAAAATCCGACTGGCAAGACTACCGTATTTACTCGAATCTAAGCCGCACTTTTTTCCGGTTTTTATAATCCAAAAAACCGCCTGCGGCTTAGAATCGAGTGCAAAGCAAGCGGAAGTTCTGAAAAATGTCAGTAGGTGCTGCCACAACTAACTTCTACCGTCGAATATATGTAGCGCTACACAGGCATACTTTGTAGGCACAAAGATGAATACTGGCGCCAAAATTTCTGCGTCGGTAAATAAATTTTTTTAAGAAAAGGTGGAAGACGAGCTTTTTTTCTCCGCCCCGAGTTTCAACCACTGCATGTTCATACATTATCCAACGAAGTAAATACAAATTCCATATTGTTCATCTTCGAATGTAGCAGAATTTCAATATACTACGAAAATCCGACTGGCAAGATTGTTTGGGATGTTTGTCAATATGGCCAATTCTACGTTCTGAATTTTTTCCTACCTGTGAGAATAGATGGTTGCTAATAGGAACTTTTATGAATTGCGAAACATATGCAGTATTCTCTTCAACATAAGAATAATATGAATATAAACATTTTGCCATGTATTCTTTCGTGTTTGATGCCTTCTCATTTAAATCCTGTCTACCCAATAACCTACGAAACTAGTGTGAGACAGCAGCAAATGCGGAAGAATATACATATCGTGTCATGTTTATATTCGTATTATTCTTATGCCTAATAATGATACAATCAGAAATGAAGCACGGCAACTGACTAGATTTTTAAATCTAAGATGACTCTAATTTCTGTACAGAATGTGATGTACAAAAGAGGCGTCTGCAAAGATTTTCAAACGGAGAAAAATTTTAGTTAAACTCTCGTTCAGAACATCTATCATACGCAGTCTATTATTTGGTTCTTGTTCATCATTAGCAAAGAAAGCAGCAGTGTAACTAACAGCAATTTGCAGTCTCTTGCCATTGTTTCGCTAATGAGACAATTCCTCTCTCTCTCTCTCTCTCTTTTTTTTTTTTTTTTTTTTTAAAGCAGCGGTAGCGCGCACAAAAGCAAGCCATGCCGCGAGTGGCGACAGGTCGTAAACACTTATTATCAGAAGGCGACAAACAATGCATGACACAGTACAATGATGCATTTTCAGCCTAGAGTGACGTAAACACCTATAACAAAGAGAACAGCACTTATCAGATCAAAGAAAAATAAGCAACCGATTCAAACCAAACGAAGCACGCCTGACGTATAGCAATGGCTACCTGGTAAAGCTTAACTGCTAAGCTTACGACTAGAACCAAACTACTGTAGCTGTATCGTCATTTATTCTACCTAAATTGTGTCTCATATTACAATAGACCAACTTTGTTTCGATTTGGAGGTGCGGCCTAAAACTTTTCTCTCTCCTTGAATTTCGAGTCTCAAATTTCAGGTGCGGCTTAGATTCGGGAAATTTTTTTTTCCTTGATTTCGAGTCTCATTTTTCAGGTGCGGCTTAGATTAGAGTGCGGCTTAGATTCGAGTAAATACGGTAGTGTAAGGCAAGGCTGAAGTCTTTCTCACCTACTGTTCAGCAAAGAATGTATAAGAAGCAGATTACAACTGGCAGAGGGTGTTCTTTCCTCTAAGAAGTCTACTAATAACAAATGCAGGCCTCACTTTCAGAGAAATTTCTAAGAATGTATACAAGGGAATCATGGACAGTGAGAAAACTGAGAAATGAAAGAATCAGAGCATTCGAGAGCGCTATAAAAATATTCTTAATATTTGTAGACTCACACAAAATTGAGTTTGCCCTCCACACAATTTTTAAGGAAAGAAATATTTATAAAATACATACAAGAAGGTACAGGATGAGAGGACATGTCAAAAAGAGGGAGTAATTTCAACTTTGTTAGAGGGTGCTGTGCAGTGCAAGACAGAGATTAGAATACACCCAACAATTTATTGGATTAAGTGCTACTGAAATGAATAGATTGGCACAACAGAAGCAGTTGCATGACGCATCAAACCAGTCTAAAGACTGATGACTCAAAAACATTGTGCTGGAAGTTCCACATTAACAGTTTGCTGTCATCATTATCAAAGGCTTTTGTCAGTTCATGTAATGTTCCCACTGGCAAACAATACTGGTTAAGGACTCATAGATGACATTCACAGATAACGTTTTCTGTTCAGCCAGTATATTTGTTTCAGAGTCCAATGCCTTTTTACTTATATCTGGCGGTGATGTTGAATGATCTTAGCATATTTTTTTGAATGCTTTTGAAAATACTGTCAGAAGTGAATTTGCTCAGAGGTTGCTCTCATTTGTCACTTGTAGCTACCTACAGAACTCTAGTGTTTGTAGGAGATTATTTCGTCACTCATACTGGGAAGTTGTTGCTGTCAGACATTTGCTGTTGTTTTATCAATAATACCATTAACTGTACACTCCCCCCCCCCCTCCCCCAACCCTTCTCTCACCCCCCCCCCCCTTTTCTCTCCCACACACACACACACACCAGGTAGGCATAAGTAGTAGTGGTTTTTCTTTTTTGAGGGGGAGGGGTCAGGAAATATACTAGCTCAGTTTTCAGAAATGCAGGTTCGATATCCAAACTAAAATAATATGTTTATTTGTGTCTTTGTGTGGTGCATACCCTTCCTTTCTCATAGTGGCCTATTCTTATTTGCCCTTCATAATTTCCTTGTCTTCTGTTCTGCACTTTCTTCTGCTAATAACAAGTGCTACTTAGTTGCTGATAATTTCTCAGTTCTTAAGCAAATCATATCTGGAAGCTCTTCATTGTCTTTTCAGAATGCTGGTAGTACACTCTGTAATTACTGTTACAAGAAAATACACTCATGTTCAGAAAAAGCAGAACACTTTAAACGACTAAAGAGAGGACGTTCATATTCACGGGACATGTACATTAGTATGTTCTGAAGAAATGATTAGTATTTGAACCACGTTGGCCCGCGGTTTCAAGGTCAATATCAATATTGTGGCGCAACGCCACCTACTGGTAAAATGTGCCTATGGCTCTTGTTGTCACAATTAACTGGAGGTAATGGATCCGTGTGACTTGAGCGGACTTGCAGGATGCCTCGCAAACTGTACCATCAAATCAGTGAGTCTGGAAGGGGCAAGTTATTGGCATGAGAGAATGTGATGCATCCATTCAGGAAATTGCTGCTCGTGTGGGACAAAGTGTTTCGGCAGTGCAACAAATGTATGCAGAATGGTTCATGGAAGGCCGTAGAACACAACGAGATGGGTCAGGTTGCACTGCCCAGACCATTCCCTGAGAAGATCAACACTTCGTACAAACGGCAGTGCAGGACAGATCAATGTCGTCCTCGGCTCTGGTGCTACAGTGCAACAGTGTAACACATTGTACACTGTCAGGTGTGACAGTTGGTCGCTGTTTATTATGGCATGGGTTACATGCTCATCACCCACTTCTCCGCCTACCTTTGACAGATGTGCAGAAACATGCTAGACAGCAGTGGTGTGTGGAACAACATCATTGGGAACAGGAGTGACATAAGATAATGTTTTTGGATGAATTCAGGTTCTGTTTGTTTTTAAGTGATGGCCGCATTTTGGTTTGCCAGAAACGGGGAGGGGCATCACAGGTCCGCATTCACACAAGACATACTGTGCCAACTCGTGGCCTTATGGTGTGGGGTGCTATTGGATACAGCCACAAATCACAGTTGATGCATATCCAGGGCACTGTGACTAGTGTGAATAACATCCTGCGATCTGTAGCCACACCCCAGATGCCATTTCTCAGCGAAGCAACGCATGGCCACATGTTGCTGCATGAACACATGCCTTCTTTGTGTCACAGGGTGTTGGCCTTTTGCCCTGGCTCGCCAGATCACTAGACGTATTGCCAGTTGAAAATGTGTGGCATATGGTGAAATGACAGTTGCAGCACTGTGACCCAATGCCTGCAGCAAGGATGGCTATCCATAGGACACCGTTTGTGCATGGTATGCGTCATTGCCATCGTGCATGGAACAAGTCATCAGAGCCCATGGTGGACCTTATGCCTACTAGGAACAGGGCACATGCTTTTTTTTTTAAAAAAAAAAAAAAAAGGTTGCATAATAATATTTGTTATCCCCCCCAGGCATGTTTAATGAAATGCTGACCTTTAGAGGATGACTTCTGATTTGTAATGGCTATCAAATACATACATTAGGATGAGCAGGAAATTGAATTGCTATAAAATAAACAAAGTGTAATTGGAGGGATAAAAAAGTGTAATCACCAAGCAGTGGCAGTAGAAAACACATGTAAGGGTTAAAACATGTGCAAGCTTTCAGAGCCAGTGGTTTCTTCTTCTGGCAGAAGTATTGCAGGGGAAGGAAGAGGGGTGAAGAAAAAAGACAGAAAGGTTTATCAAATGGGGAGAGTTTGGAAAAGTCACCCCAGAACCCCAGGTCAGAAGATACTTACTGGACTGGATGAGAAATAAAAACTCATTTTCAAAAACGAAGGGTGTCACAACAACCAGTGAATTCATCAAGTGGTGCCAGGACGTAAAGGACAAACTGAAATATATGAAGTGATGAACGTTGATAGCTAACATGAAAACTACAATTTTCAAGTGTGTTCCAGATAGCTTATTGTTCGTTCTCTTATCATAGGCTTTTCATTCCCAGATTTAATTGCATTGACCATTGTAGACCAGAAAATAAAGAGGGCCTTTTATATTGTTATTGACTTTGGGCTGTCAGTGGGCAGGACATGTCTTTGAATTTCAATTATTTAGAGTTGTAATGTAGAACTGGGGCTCAGTCAGACAATTATTTACAACATCTCGTGTGAGATAAAGTATGTATTTGTTCGTGAGATAAGCACGTGCTTGTTCAATCTACAGAGTTTATATTATTTTCACAACAAGTGCAGCAATATGCAGATTTGTTTTTGCATTGTACCTGTGTCCATTTATTATATTGGCTTAAGAAGAATCTAATAGGTGCATGGAAGAAACTGCTGGAACACCAAGCTGTGGCGTGTGCAGTGTGGTGAAGCAATTAGCATCACTGGTTGATGGGTTGTGGGTCACCAGTTCAAATATGACTAACAGGAGTTATTTTTTATTTAATATTTATCATTTGTGGAAGGTTCTCGGAATTTCTTATGATTGTGATGTTTGCATATTCTGTATTATTCAGTGTGTGTATGAGTGGCAGCACACTGTATGGTGGTGTTAAAGTGTGCTTTATTGCTACATGTTGTACTTCATTTACGACCATGATTTCAGATTTGGACTTGAGTGTCACTACTACATGACATTGTTTGGTGGAGATGCCCTAGTAGATAGTGTCGGAAGTTCCATGCGGCTTTTCGCGGATGATGCTGTAGTATACAGAGAAGTTGCAGCATTAGAAAATTGTAGTGAAATGCAGGAAGATCTGCAGCAAATAGGCACTTGGTGCAGGGAGTGGCAACTGACCCTTAACATAGACAAATGTAATGTATTGCGAATACATAGAAAGAAGGATCCTTTATTGTATGATTATATGATAGCGGAACAAACACTGGTAGCAGTTACTTCTGTAAAATATCTGGGAGTATGCGTGCGGAACGATTTGAAGTGGAATGATCATATAAAATTAATTGTTGGTAAGGCGGGTACCAGGTTGAGATTCATTGGGAGAGTCCTTAGAAAATGTGGTCCCTCAACAAAGGAGGTGGCTTACAAAACACTCGTTCGACCTATACTTGAGTATTGCTCATCAGTGTGGGATCCGTACCAGATTGGGTTGACGGAGGAGATAGAGAAGATCCAAAGAAGAGCGGCGCGTTTCGTCACAGGGCTATTTGGTAACCGTGATAGCGTTACGGAGGTGTTTAACAAACTCAAGTGGCAGACTCTGCAAGAGAGGCACTCTGCATCGTGGTGTGGCTTGCTCGCCAGGTTTCGAGAGGGTGCATTTCTGGATGAGGTATCAAATATATTGCTTCCCCCTACTTATACCTCCCGAGGAGATCACGAATGTAAAATTAGAGAGATTAGAGTGTGCACGGAGGCTTTCAGACAGTCGTTCTTCCCGCGAACCATACGCAACTGGAACAGGAAAGGGAGGTAATGACAGAGGCACGTAAAGTGCCCTCCGCCACACTGTGGCTTGCGGAGTATAAATGTAGATGTAGATGTAGATGTAGAGATGCCAGGTATTCAAAAATGTCGACATCACCTTGGCTCCGACTAGGCAATGTAAAGGCTGTCACCTACACAGGCAGGAACCAGAATAAAAACAGTACATTGTTCCTAAGGTCTTTGTATTCAGGATACCAGTGGATTAAGAAATAGCAACACATCAATTGCACCATTGGCATTCATCCTTGTTTTCTGAATTTGGTGGTCAGGACCTGACGCAATGGCTGTAAGGATTTGACTGAGGCACCGAATTCAGTAGGTGGGGTGACTTGATGCGTTTGGCAAGTGGACTTTCCTTCCTTGGACAGGACAGACCAGAAGTAGTTCAAGAGCAATGAAGAGAAGCTCAGTGATTGAGATAAATTCTAGACCGAACTGAAGATAACATTTGATGACAATCAACACCAAGTCCGCTTAGCGAAAGAACAGTTGGAACAGGGCCCCACATCATGTTGAAATGACAGTCCTATGTACAGAATGTTTTGACCCTGTGCCACATTGTAAGCAACAAATTCTCACACTTCATGGAAGGTGTCACAGAAAATGTACCAAGCTCTTGTGGGAAAGGATGTCAAAAAAACCAAGGAGTTCATCAATTGGTGCCAGCACGTAAAGGAAATGCAACAGAAAGGAGTCTGAGCAAAGAAATATGACACACTCCGAAATGTGTTCCCTATGACAGTTGCAGATGGGCATCACTACCTCGCCTTTCTGATGCCAGGTAGTAAGAGAAGAGCTTCAGTGTTTTATTTACAACCAGAACTGTTGGGCCAAGTAAGCAAGAGAGGACAGCTATGAATATTGACCCTGTACATCAAGAGATAATAGAGAATGTTTAAGAAGAGGTTTGTTGTTCTGCAGCACTAATCTTCGCCACCAGTCAAACGCACCTGGAAGAATGAACTCAGCCAACTCAGACGTACGCCGCAGTCATCAAATGACAATGCAGCATCCAACCATTGCAGGTACAACCAACTTCTCTGCCAGTTATAACGCCCTACAGAAGAACAGACTTTTGAAGGAGAGAGGACATCATGCCTGTATGTTTCCATTGTGGATGCCCTGGGCAGGTTGAACACTATTACAGAGAAAGAAATTTCATGTTCGATGACTACTACGCCACCAGATGGTAACCATCACAACAGTTCTATTCAGTTGCAGTCAACTGCAAGTGATTACAGTTGACCACCAGCTAATTACTCAATACTGTGAATATCACAATAGACTGTTCACACTGTGAAGAGTCATCTCGTAAAATACATCAGTGTCGTCATTTTCTTCCATGACCACAGATAGGCAATACCCCATGGGGTAGTACGATCCCGTTCTAACCTAGTAATCAGAAATAGTAAATCTTCTCATTCTGTTTATAAGTCGGTGTATTTCTTCATTGATCACCACAGCACATAGGTTCTGTGTTTCAGGTACTGTCCAAGCAGTATCCGAACTAATGCTGCAGTGTCTTTTATTTTTACTCGTGTTATAAATACTATTAACATACCTGTATAAAGCAATAAATATTTGAATAGCCCAGAAAGTACAAGGCCAGGCAAGTAAATCATTCACATATATAGTCAGTAAGTAAGGAGTAACTTTACTTGAATATTACTGAATCTAACTCTTTTTCCACTATTAACAAATGTCCAAGTACTGAGAGTTGGTTAAACAAGTTGTAGATCATAATTGATAATCACACCTAAATATGAAACATCATGTATGATATAAATAAGATCAATCATTTATACAAGTACTACTTAGGTCCTGATTGGCACACAACCCATTAATTGTATTGGTTTTAGGATGAGCAAGGAAATAACTTTCTTTGTGTGGAATCCTCACTTATTCGATGAGGACCAGTATACAAAAGTTGCTGTTTACTTTGTGTGTGTGTGTGTGTGTGTGTGTGTGTGTGTGTGTGTGTGTGTGTGTGTGTGTAAAAGTGAAGATCTCGGGAAAGTTTTTAATGGAATGTATTCTCCTACCTGATATTTTTGCTTTTATCAAAATCTTCTATCATAATAGTTCTTCCTCAATTGTGCCTGTTCGGTCAGTGTGAGTGACACTTTTCTTACCTTTTCATCTGAGAACTACTCTTCTCTTTGTAGATGCAGAAGCAGATTTATCCATTCATTCTCCCTTTTGTCCTACATATGAGTTCTGCTGGAGTAAATTGTGTGTTATACAGTGGCAAATTGTTCATTACCTCTTCAGGAAACACTATAAATGTTCTATTGATTTTGTTTGATTACTGTGTGTATGAGTTCTAATGAAATGGCTAAATTCTCGAAAGATAGATTCACTGTGATTTCCCTTAGGTTGAAAGTGTAATATTAGTATCTGTTTAATGCAATATTCATGTAGAATGTTTTCCATGCTTCACAAGTGAAATTTGATGTGTTACTTAACAGCAGGGCAGCAGGTTTGCCAGCTATTGTGTGTAACTGTTTACTACTCTCTTAATTATCATACCTACTGCAGTAAACTTTGTTGCATACAGATTAATGTACTCAGTTTCCATTACCTGATTAGTGACAATAGCTCTCTGAGCCCATGAGGTGGAATGCACTTTATGATAATAGATTTCGTGGGGATGAACTTCCATGTGGTACTGGTATTTGTTGATAGTGCTAGGCTTGTTTCCACATACATGTACGTACTTAATAGCAGTTCTTTTAATTGCTCTGATAACAATGCATCAATAGTAGTAGACTCTATGATCTTACCTCTAACTTGATTTTCAAGCTGACAGGTGACAGTGCGATGGCGTACTACTTACGTATGTTGTCTTTGTCTTAAGTGACTTTACCCTCTGTCATTAATTACCATGCTCTGTTCTTGTTTTTGATTGATAAGCTTCAGTCCTTTGTCTGTCGACATTTAAAAATCATTTACCTGAAGAGCAGTCTATTACTGCATCCTGTCATAGGAAATGGTTGCCAAAAATGCATTCTACTACCAGTCCACTTGTAACAAGGAATGGGCGTTATATCACTTCATTTCCTATTTTAACTTCCACCTGTGTTTGCATCGTGACATTGTGTGATTTAACACAGATAACTCCTATGGTTTTATGGTTTTTACTGGATATGTGGGTGCTTTTGTGACCTCACAAATTGTATTGAAGAAATTGGATGGCAAAGTGCTCACCATGGCATCCATGTCTGTTACAGTTGTAGTCTGTATCTTTCCTACTACTGCACACACAGTAACTTGAACAATCTCTTTACTCTGAACACAGCATTTAAAATTGTCTTTAGTTAGTTCCTCTTTAATGTCCATGTCCATGTAAAGTAACGAGTTTACTGTGTTCCTTATATTGCCTCCAGTCCATCTTGGCTTGCTATTATACTTAATTTTTTATTTTTATTATAGCGAAATGGGGCTCTTTCACCACCTGAACAATATTTAAGACAGGTTCCTTTATTTGCCAGTTTATATTAAGTGTACAATTTAGTACTCAAATCCTACAAAAGTGTCTTGTTTGTTATCTTGTTAATGTATGTGCCATAATCATAGCATTGTCTTGGTCCAGTATGGTGAAAACGATTTGGTATTTGTTGCCATCTCTGCTCAAATTAAGAGACTTTATGGACTACATTCCTCATGCTGAGTATAGCATAGAAGTGGCATCATTGGGTGTGGCACAGGATTGACGTTATTGTCTTTTGACATTCCATGACTGTAAAATTTCAAGTGCAGCAGAAAGAACTGCGCTGCACTGCTACCATTGTTGTTGTTCTTGTTATTCATATCCTTTGTATTACTTGTGAACACCTGAATTTGTTTATCCTCTAACAGACACTCACATAAGAAAATCGACCATAAATGTGGTACTGCCCCCACCCCAGATGACATGTACTTAGGTGACAAACCTACTTGATTCGTTTTGTTACTAAAAAATCTCATTATGTAGTACGGAATAAATACTTTTACTACCTGTGGTAAAAACAAATGGCACCATGTCTAGTATTTTTTGTTTTATTTTGTTTTGCTTCTGTGGTACATTAATGGTTTGTATTGTAACATTATAAATGTCTTTTTGATTCTGCTAAATTTTCACCTAATGTATTCTCAGATGAGTTCACTTCAGGCTCCATCACTTTTTCTGAAGCACCATTCTGAAATGAAAGTTCAGTAACTGAAGATTACAATACATGTGTCAGTTTTAAATCTAATTTCCATCACTGTTAAATGACATTTCAAAGGATACCATTTCCATTTTAGAAGATGTAGCCTGTGGCTTAGTCAGCAGTTATGTCAGATGACTTTACACAACACTTAGGAGACACTTCTTTACTTTGGGTTGCTAAGTTTCTTATCTGACATGAAATTTCATTATGCATACTTGACATTATAGATCATAATTTTGTTGACATTTCCTTCATAATACCATTGAAATGCTCATCCTTTCAGTATTTTGAGGCGATATGTAGGCAGTGACTGGGTTAACTTTCTTGTTGTGTGTTTTTATTGTCATTGTAATTAACATCACTACTCCACTACAGATAAGATGATGGAAATGATGTATGTGAGATCACGTAATCTAAGTTAATATCAGCACCAAAATGATTAATATTATTTAGCAAGATTGTTCTGACTACACGACATTACCAAGATGAAACAGCAATCAATCACTGCACCATGGTGTGTGCTCGCAACACAAAGTTGACCATCTTGTAAAATTTAGATTCTCATTATTGTTAAAATTAATTATTAAAATTCCAAATTTTAGTTTACTAAACAAAATCTCACCTTGATTGATCAAAAAACAAAGATGATGTGACTTACCAAACGAAAGCGCTGGAAGGTCGAAAGACACACAGATTGAATAGATATGATAATGCAAATTCACTCTACAAGCAAGCCAGTGTAATAGCCAATGTGGCTCTCAGCTTTTCTTCTGTGATGTAGCATAGACAGCAGATGTCGAATATTTTTTAAAAAAATTTCTGGTTATTTCAGTTAGACATTTTATGGTTCTTTTTACAGTAGCTCATTTTCTTTTTGCTCTAGAATCTCTTTTGGTACATCTGATCTTTAGCTTTCAGTGCACAGCAGATTATTTTTTTAGAGCATGAAATAAAAGTCAGAAAAGTTATAACAGTGTAATAAAGTTTACATATCATGTGCATAAAAACTATGTAATGTCAACTCACAGAGTCACTAACGCAATGCATTCCATCAAAAGAATGTCACTGTAAGAAAGTGATTCAACTACAGGGTGTATACGACCCGGGACAACCAGGAGATCCAGGAAAAACCTGGGAATTTTTTCATCCGGGTGAAAACCGGGAAAAACCCGGGAATTGTTTAGAATTCCGGGAATTTTTCATTGTTTTAGTTTTCAGTTAATTTTTTGTGATTTTGACTGGTAAGAACCAATACTCTAACAATGGATATTATTGTATCCCGCTACTGCAGATTAATACTGCAGCAACAAAACATGAACCAGAGGAAAAGAAAACGAAAATAAATTAAGTTGCAAAAGAAATGCGCCATACACAACAACAAAACAGTGCTTATACAAGCGTCTGCCAACAGTAAAGTGTGTCAAAGGCTTTAGGAAAACTATACAATGCTTTGTAACAACAAATTGCCTCCAATGAGCGTGACGTGACAACTGTTCAAATTAGATTCATTTGAGCAGTTGTGGGCAGGCTCATGTGCATGCGCAGTTGAGTCGCATGTGAGTAGTACCTTCTCCCGCTTCTGGTTACGGATGTGTGGCTGGGCGCCAGTACTTAATATTGCTCCTGTTCGGAAATATCTTAGATCCTGGGCTGATGCACAGAGCAGTCCGAGTTGTGGTGGGGAGGTGGGTCGTCTCCACGTGACCTGTGTTTACGTTCAGTGATTTTGTTGTTTCCTCTTCATTTATTGCTATCATGTTAAATGATAACAAAACGGATTTTTGTGGCCAGAAGCTATCAAATGAATTAAAATACGTTCACATAATTACAGCAGGCTAAAATATGTTAATAGTTTCAGATTTTATTTCCACCTTTGACAGTCAAGCATTAATTGCCTTACAGAACAATGAAGTTATTTTTGCCGGTTTGCTAAAGAGATTTGGCTTTTATTAATCCTTTCTACTGAGGCAGTCAATTTATTTGAAACAAAGTGTTTAATTTCACACTATTGGCTAGTTTTAACTGTTTGCTGTATTTTAGTGCACATATGGCATTATGCTATAATTAAGAACCAAACATTAGTACTAGTATTTCAAGAAAATTTACATACGGATGTGCATTTTAAGCTGAATTATGCATTTTAGTATGGTTTGCCAAATCTCGACGCTCATGAAGTATCCTTTGATGTCTTGTTTCTTTTATGACATAATGTAAGATCTTTTAATGTTTTACACGTACGAACATATGGGCTTCCTGCGTCATCGTAGCTGTGCAAGCGCGGTGACGCCACTTATCTGGCGCTTTCTTGCAACTGCTGAAACGAACCTATTTCTAACAGGTCATGGGAAAATATTGCGAATGGTGGTTTGAAAAGCGTTACATTCAAAGCAGATTTCCTTTTATGCAAGATGAACTACGTGCGAGAATGTACGATGAATTTCTTAAATCACAAAGCGTTTGACTCTCATTTAAAAATCAACTCTTTGAGGACGACCATTTAGAAGAATTTCGAGCCCAGAAGATGAGACATTTGCATCGTTATTAAAAATTTTACTGGCACATTTGTGTGATGTGTCTTAAAGTGTAACATGCGCAAAAAAGATCAACATTATATGTGGAAGCTTAGCTTCTCTTCCAACTTATTAATCTTAAGAGACCAATATTATATGTGAATGCTATATATATTAATTTAAGCCATTAACTTTTCTTATTTGTACATTTGCACTACTTAAGAGTGATTGGCTGACTACATCATGTGTCCTATTGCTATCATCAACCGGCGAGATCATGTGAATGTGCTATGACGCTTACAAAAGCGCATCGCAATCTCGATTTCAATGCTTCCGAAAGTGACATGCGTTGTTTGGTGGAATTCAGATTTATACCTTCATAATACGAAAATATGCAGCTTACATGTTGCTGCATCAAAGGTCTTTCAAAACGTGTTTTTTTTCCCCCTGAGTTTCGTTTTCTAAAGTGCCAGGAAATTCTACGTCGGTATAAAAAACCATAAACATTCAAAGGATTGGTGACTTTTACAGTGCCGAGGAAGAGTATACTGTCACTTAACACGGAAAAAGTGTATTTTCACCCAGGAGAAAATGTATTTTTAACCGGGAAATCCGGGAAAAATCCAGGAATTTTTTTCCTTGTCCACGTATACACCCTGAACTATAATCCTACAAAAGCTAATTGTTTGGAAGTGGGGTTCATCACAGTGACCACAGCAGGAACTCATTAAAGAACATGAATAATTAGAATTTCTATGTTAAATAGTATTATAACTCCTACTTGGCCAAGGACTGATCCGTTACCTGTAATTTAAAATTGCTTTTAGTGTCGGGTGCAGTCTCATCGTTGGGGAGTGGAATAACTTGTTCACAGCTGGTTGTAATAACAAGATACAATGCAGCAAATGATTTTTATTGCACAGAAACATTTATCAGCTTCATAATAAGATATTTAGCCTTTAAGGTTAGACTTGCAAAAACACACATGATGGCACGCAATCAACACATCACCAAACCAGTCACTTCTCAACATAATTAAATAGCTGGAATATAAAAAAATTCCTTGTCCATGATTAATAAAGGATATTAATAGCTTCAGTAGTAAAGAAAAACATGTTTGAACATAAATAATGGTAATATTATACCAAATTACAAAGAGCAAGGAAAATGGCTTCCTTACGTGAAGACAGGCGAAACACAAAAAGGTAACAGGGACTTCACTCCTTAAGTTGTTGGTAAACATCTGAAACATGAAATTACTGATGATGTGATGCTAACAATACATATTACAATCTGATCTCTGGCATAGTGAGACATATTAATTTATTACAATGTGCCAGTATTACTAACCATGGGTTTCAGAGGAAGTCCTTCGTTGTGTGTGTCTTAGGAAGCCCTATAGTTGTGGTGCCGCTGCTGCTCTTGTCTTGATGCTCTTAATGATTTTTCATAAAAAGCTTGACTTACTGGAATAGAAAAGCTTCAAGAAAAGGAGAACAGATGGCTCCCTGGATCACAATGTATATAGAAAATCTATGCCCACTGATCTCTATCTCTGCATCTCAAGCCATCATCATCATCTATCACAAAGAAATTTGGTGCTAAAGACTCTGGTCCATAGAGCTCAAACACTTTCAGATAAGGATAGCATCACCAAAAAAACATCTATGAATAATGTTCTGTAGGAATTGGTACTCACATCATCAAACTGAACAGGCATTGCATTCAAAATCAAGAACACCCTTGAAAGAGGTGGAGATTATGAGATTAAAACTGAGAAAAGGACTACAATAATTGCTTAACAGCCTTATGATGGCCCACTATCTGGAAAGATCGGTAGACTTCTATGGAGACATGGCATCCAGTGTATTTTGCTCCCTTCAGCTGAGAGCAAAAGTATTCTTTGTAATGTTAAAAATGAACTAGGTCTCCAAAAGCCCAGTGTATACCAAATTTTGTGCACCTGGTGCACATGTGGCATTTGTTAACATGGGGCAGACTATTAGAACAGTTAAACAAAGGTACAAGGAACATCAGTGACCCAGCCAACTAAATCAACCAAGCGAATCAGCTGTCGCAAAGCACTACTTCGAATATAATCAAGAATTGATATACGATGACACAAGTATCTTGATGTGAACACACATTTTCAGGAACAGCGTAATTAAGGAGTCTGTCGAAATAAATGTCAGGAAACCTAATAAAGAGAGATAGAAGTTTCAATTTAAATAACTTTTGGGGTTTGGCGTTCAATTTCTTAACATCTCACCAGCCATCAAATCTTGCAGCACATGAAGAAGACCACTGTTTCAGTCATAGAAATATTGTGCTTGAAACGGAAACAACAACCCAGCAGAACATCTGGAAGCACTCCATTAAAGAAGTTTTCTTATCGGTATGATAAAGCATGATACTTTACATATACTAATGTAAAGGAGTAACTTTTTCTCAAATTTTGCACGAATTTGATGAAGACATAGGTCAGTATTACTGAAGGATAAGAGGATATCAAATGAGGAATAAGATCAGTCATACTACAAGAAGAATTGACATACATTCTGTATAAAATTTGGTAAAAAATAGCAAAATATTAAGAGTTGGCTGGAAAGACTTCTGCCTGTAGTTTGTGAGCCAATGTATTATTTTTCTAATTGTGTATCTCATATCATGTCAGTACCTGCAGGTGAACAGTTTTAGATCGCTCACAAGAAGGTAACTAAATGTAAACATAACACTAGTAAATAGTAGAAATTCTAAATTTGCTTGCCGCTGACATGTTATGCCCCTTTATAACAAAAAGCACAAAAAATTAAAAATATCCACATGATTTCATCCAATTTGTGATTTCTTGATCAAAAAAAAGGAAGAGGGTGGATGGAGAGGGTAAGAACTTATGAATTTTTAAAATGATCAAATGAAAAGTTGCCTATTGCTCTGATGCTACGGACAAATTAGATTAGGACAAGAAGGAATCTTACGATCTGTATCATTTTCTGTGCTACTGACTGTTAACTTTTTATGAATTTCCACAGTTGAATGTATCTAGGAATCAACAAGAACATTCCGATTGTAAATGGATTGACTTCATTTTCTGTTTTACTGTTTAACTGCTGTGTCAGTATGTGGAGTTATGGATTATTACAGAAGTTATGTCATTGTTGAGGTTCTTTTTTAATTTCTACTAGTTTGCTGAAACTAACCTAGACCTTGTTCCAGGGACCAAAAATTTTGTTTCATGTGCACCATTTAAACATCTTGCCAATTTTTTTCACACATGGCATACAGTGAGCAAAGTTTAATAACTTAAAGTGCTAGAATTAGTGTCTTTTTCAAAGAGCTCAAGTGCAAAGATAATTTTCCCATATTTATCTTGTGTACTTCAAGTGTATAGACAGTTTGCTACAAAGAGTGTGTAAGTGTAATGATGAGACATCTTCAAGCAATCTGAATTCATGTCGTCATTTTCATTTCATACTAGGTCCTGAAAGAAAATCAAGAATACCTGATGAGGAAGCAAATACAATAACAGCTTACCATGAAGGTGGTCATGCAATTGTGGCTTATTACACTAAAGATTCGCATCCACTACATAAAGTAACTATTATACCTCGTGGTCCATCTCTTGGCCATGTAAGTTGAATAAAGTTAACAATTCAAGAAATAAGATATTAATACTTTTATTATAACATGATAGAGTCAACTTTAACACTATTATTGTTTAAGAATTTTTCCATAAAGGTTCAAGAAAGTTAAAAAAAAAAAGAAAGAAAGAGCGACAAGACCACTTGCCCTTTGTTTGTCACAAACATAGTACCATATATCAGCATGTTAAGTTTTTACTTAGACAATTTATGTAAACAAGCATTCATTTGCGCCCGTGTGTGGCGTCACTCAGATACTATTTTATATGTATTAAATATTTTGTTTAGACAGCATATATACCAGAAAAAGAGCGTTACCATGTTACAAAGTCGCAGCTCATGGCTATGTTGGATACGATGATGGGTGGTCGGGCAGCTGAAGAACTCATCTTCGGCCCTGATAAAATAACTTCAGGAGCCTCAAGTGATTTAAAGGTATTGATAATTTTATTAAATATGTAGCTCCAAAATAACAAATAACAGCAAACCATTAACTGTTAGATAAACTTTTTTTTTTCTGTTTGGCTATTGAAGATAGTGGTTAGTTATTGTTGCAGAAATGTGGCACAGTTATAAAAATAATGTGGCTCTGAGGGAGGTAAGATACATTACATATCAGCAATTTGAAGACGTGTGTGTGTGTGTGTGTGTGTGTGTGTGTGTGTGTGTGTGTGTGTGTTTGTCACAAACATGACAAACATGTTGATTGGATGGAAGTTGTGATGATGTAGTGTCAGACATGCAAACATGTTGATTGAGTGGAAGTTGTGATGATGTAATGTAGACCATAGATTATTTTATGGCTCACTAATGTTAAACAGTTATGAGATAGGTTCAGATATTGATGCTTGAGTCATTTCAGATATATTTTCGAACTGATTTTTTCCTTTTGGTTATTAATTTTGGCATATTCTTTTGTGTTGCTGATTGTCATTCATAAGACATTTGCAGATCATCTGACTTTTTTCAAACAACTTACAGGAATTCAGCCAGGTAATATTTACAGCAACCGCCAATATTTTGGTTGGAGTACACCCCGCCATTTTCAAGGCAATTGAAAATTGTATATGCCAGGAGAAACTCGGGCCTCAGTTCATCTGACGTTTACCAGTTACCTATACGACCCATTCTTATATTAGATAGAAACAGGAATAATTATAGTATTATGAGTTGCAGACAGGCTCTACAAATAGACTGCCAAACACATGAGCTTTTTGCCAAAATGCTTTCTTCTAAAGTACATAACACATGCACATCCACACAAACACAACTTGTACACCTGTGGCCACTGTCTCTATCCACTGGCGCCTGGCTGCCAGTGGCCAGAGACATGAGTTGTGCTTGTGTGTTTACTTTAGAAGAAGGCCTTTTGGCCAAAAGCTTACATATTTGACAATCTTTTTGTTGTGCCTCTCTGTGACTCTGCATCTCCTCTATATGATGAGTAGCAGTATATCCCCCCCCCCATGAACCATGGACCTTGCCGTTGGTGGGGAGGCTTGCGTGCCTCAGCGATACAGATAGCCGTACCGTAGGTGCAACCACAACGGAGGGGTATCTGTTGAGAGGCCAGACAAACGTGTGGTTCCTGAAGAGGGGCAGCAGCCTTTTCAGTAGTTGCAAGGGCAACAGTCTGGATGATTGACTGATCTGGCCTTGTAACAATAACCAAAACGGCCTTGCTGTGCTGGTACTGCGAACGGCTGAAAGCAAGGGGAAACTACAGCCGTAATTTTTCCCGAGGGCATGCAGCTTTACTGTATGATTACATGATGATGGCGTCCTCTTGGGTAAAATATTCCGGAGGTAAAATAGTCCCCCATTCGGATCTCCGGGCGGGGACTACTCAAGAGGATGTCGTTATCAGGAGAAAGAAAACTGGCGTTCTACGGATCGGAGCGTGGAATGTCAGATCCCTTAATCGGGCAGATAGGTTAGAAAATTTAAAAAGGGAAATGGATAGGTTGAAGTTAGATATAGTGGGAATTAGTGAAGTTCGGTGGCAGGAGGAACAAGACTTCTGGTCAGGTGACTACAGGGTTATAAACACAAAATCAAATAGGGGTAATGCAGGAGTAGGTTTAATAATGAATAGGAAAATAGGAATGCGGGTAAGCTACTACAAACAGCATAGTGAACGCATTATTGTGGCCAAGATAGATACGAAGCCCACACCTACTACAGTAGTACAAGTTTATATGCCAACTAGCTCTGCAGATGACGAAGAAATTGAAGAAATGTATGATGAAATAAAAGAAATTATTCAGATTGTGAAGGGAGACGAAAATTTAATAGTCATGGGTGACTGGAATTCGAGTGTAGGAAAAGGGAGAGAAGGAAACATAGTAGGTGAATATGGATTGGGGGACAGAAATGAAAGAGGAAGCCGCCTGGTAGAATTTTGCACAGAGCACAACATAATCATAACTAACACTTGGTTTAAGAATCATGAAAGAAGGTTGTATACATGGAAGAACCCTGGAGATATTAAAAGGTATCAGATAGATTATATAATGGTAAGACAGAGATTTAGGAACCAGGTTTTAAATTGTAAGACATTTCCAGGGGCAGATATGGACTCTGACTACAATCTATTGGTTATGACCTGTAGATTAAAACTGAAGAAACTGCAAAAAGGTGGGAATTTAAGGAGATGGGACCTGGATAAACTGAAAGAACCAGAGATTGTACAGAGATTCAGGGAGAGCATAAGGGAGCAATTGACAGGAATGGGGGAAATAAATACAGTATAAGAAGAATGGGTAGCTTTGAGGGATGAAGTAGTGAAGGCAGCAGAGGATCAAGGAGGTAAAAAGACGAGGGCTAGTAGAAATCCTTGGGTAACAGAAGAAATATTGAATTTAATTGATGAAAGGAGAAAATATAAAAATGCAGTAAGTGAAACAGGCAAAAAGGAATACAAACGTCTCAAAAATGAGATCGACAGGAAGTGCAAAATGGCTAAGCAGGGATGGCTAGAGGACAAATGTAAGGATGTAGAGGCCTATCTCACTAGGGGTAAGATAGATACCGCCTACAGGAAAATTAAAGAGACCTTTGGAGATAAGAGAAAGACTTGTATGAATATCAAGAGCTCAGATGGAAGCCCAGTTCTAAGCAAAGAAGGGAAAGCAGAAAGGCGGAAGGAGTATATAGAGGGTCTATACAAGGGCGATGTACTTGAGGACAATATTATGGAAATGGAAGAGGATGTAGATGAAGATGAAATGGGAGATATGATACTGCGTGAAGAGTTTGACAGAGCACTGAAAGACCTGAGTCGAAACAAGGCCCTCGGAGTAGACAATATTCCATTGGAACTACTGACGGCCGTGGGAGAGCCAGTCCTGACAAAACTCTACCATCTGGTGAGCAAGATGTATGAAACAGGCGAAATACCCTCAGACTTCAAGAAGAATATAATAATTCCAATCCCAAAGAAAGCAGGTGTTGACAGATGTGAAAATTACCGAACTATCAGCTTAATAAGTCACAGCTGCAAAATACTAACACGAATTCTTTACAGACGAATGGAAAAACTAGTAGAAGCCAACCTCGGGGAAGATCAGTTTGGATTCCGTAGAAACACTGGAACACGTGAGGCAATACTGACCTTACGACTTATCTTAGAAGAAAGATTAAGGAAAGGCAAACCTACATTACTAGCATTTGTAGACTTAGAGAAAGCTTTTGACAATGTTGACTGGAATACTCTCTTTCAAATTCTAAAGGTGGCAGGGGTAAAATACAG
This sequence comes from Schistocerca piceifrons, assembly GCF_021461385.2. NCBI lineage: Eukaryota > Metazoa > Arthropoda > Insecta > Orthoptera > Acrididae > Schistocerca > Schistocerca piceifrons. The sequence goes on along the minus strand of NC_060139.1, from coordinate 425,329,430 downwards.
GGAGCGAAAGGCTATTTACAATTTGTACAGAAACCAGATGGCAGTTATAAGAGTCGAGGGACATGAAAGGGAAGCAGTGGTTGGGAAGGGAGTAAGACAGGGTTGTAGCCTCTCCCCGATGTTGTTCAATCTGTATATTGAGCAAGCAGTAAAGGAAACAAAAGAAAAATTCGGAGTAGGTATTAAAATTCAGGGAGAAGAAATAAAAACTTTGAGGTTCGCCGATGACATTGTAATTCTGTCAGAGACAGCAAAGGACTTGGAAGAGCAGTTGAATGGAATGGACAGTGTCTTGAAAGGAGGATATAAGATGAACGTCAACAAAAGCAAAACAAGGATAATGGAATGTAGTCTAATTAAGTCGGGTGATGCTGAGGGAATTAGATTAGGAAATGAGGCACTTAAAGTAGTAAAGGAGTTTTGCTATTTGGGGAGCAAAATAACTGATGATGGTCGAAGTAGAGAGGATATCAAATGTAGACTGGCAATGGCAAGGAAAGCGTTTCTGAAGAGGAGAAATTTGTTAACATCCAGTATTGATTTAAGTGTCAGGAAGTCATTTCTGAAAGTATTCGTATGGAGTGTAGCCATATATGGAAGTGAAACATGGACGATAAATAGTTTGGACAAGAAGAGAATAGAAGCTTTCGAAATGTGGTGCTACAGAAGAATGCTGAAGATTAGATGGGTAGATCACATAACTAATGAGGAAGTATTGAATAGGATTGGGGAGAAGAGAAGTTTGTGGCACAACTTGACCAGAAGAAGGGATCGGTTGGTAGGACATGTTCTGAGGCATCAAGGGATCACCAATTTAGTATTGGAGGGCAGTGTGGAGGGTAAAAATCGTAGAGGGAGACCAAGAGATGAATACACTAAGCAGATTCAGAAGGATGTAGGTTGCAGTAGGTACTGGGAGATGAAAAAGCTTGCACAGGATAGAGTAGCATGGAGAGCTGCATCAAACCAGTCTCAGGACTGAAGACCACATCAACAGCAGTATATCCTTTTCGTATTACTGTAATTATTCCATCCTCTATTTTCCACTGTTTGATTTTGACTAACAGAAAGAGGAATGAAATGTACCTCTAATGTAACAATAAGCTTAGTTTCTACCAACAGAAAAAGGAATTAAATTTGTCTCTAGAGTAAAAACAAATTTAGTTTATTTAAAGGTTCTGAAATTATGAATACAATTTAGAAATTATAAATCCTCGAAATTCTAATTAACATCCATGCATCCGTGAGGCTACTTTATGCAAATCACACACACGACAAAATCTTTAGTACATTACCAAAGTAGTATTTATTGAAACCAAGTGTGACTCAGGGTTGGAGCAAAGCTACATCCTGTTTGTTTATGAAGCACAGGACAATTTTAGACTTGATAAGAGTGCAACAAACTGTTCACATATAATTATGGTTTTAAAATCAATTTTTGAAATTTTTAAATGAGTGTCAAGATATCAACATAACATACACTAATGCGGTCAGACAGAGAGACACTATTGATTGTTCACTCATTAGTCCTGATCATTTTGTCAAAATGAATTTAATGTGTTTTGTCTTCAATGCTGTGCACTTCTGAGGGCTGTGGGTGAGATGAGCCTTAGGCAGAGGTTAAAATCCGTCATCTGTGGAGATTCCCTCAGCAATCTGCAGTACATCCAGCACCTGTACATAGTAGAGAAAACAATATAGAACATCCTTCTTCAGTTTTGAAGATGGGGGAAATAGAGGGGTCACTCTGCTATGTTCTTGACATGGTGAATTCATGAGAACGAGGTAGCCAGTACTGCATCCAAGAAGGCTTGTACCATGACGAGTGTGGTCCAGTGTGCTGCATGCTATAATGACATTGTTCAGGAACTCTGTAATGTGTTTGTGGGAGGAAGAGTGAGTGGGAATGATAGACAACACATGATTGATAAAAGTGACTGTAAGACAATGGAACACTACCTTCTGGCTGTTAGGTGTGGTGAAGTCCACTTAGCATATGTATCTTTAAATAAATCACAGTCCCCTGATGCTTAGTATCATCATCACGTATAAACTACTACCGGTGTATGATGATTATGATTTGCAGATTATAGTTCGTCGTTATTTAACTGGGTGTATTTTACATCATGGAAAAAAGGTGGAGACCAATTAATTAGTAGACATGCCTACAATTTTAAGTAGGAATGAGATTAATGTGGTACATGTTTCGAAATTTTGTGCATTGTCTGATATTCTACCTTTGTGTGTAGGTGTGTGTGTGTGTGTGTGTGTGTGTGTGTGTGTGTGTGTGTGTGTGTGTGTGTGTGTGTGAGAGAGAGAGAGAGAGAGAGAGAGAGAGAGATAGAGAGAGAGAGAGATCAGTCCTGTATTTTAATAATACATTTGAACAATCACATTATCTTAACAGTTTTAAGTATTATATCATGGAGAGGGACTGTGTGTGCGAATCTGAGGAAGGAGATGTGACTTTATGTACTTGGCTTTTGGTATGCCTACATGTTATATACTTGTATTTTAACCACTTTCATCTCATAAAGGATTTGTAAGGCCACTGATAAATGTCATGTTCAACAAGCTAAACAAACCAGAATTACATATTCTGCCTGCTGCTTCAACGTAATGCAGATACAGTGCTCATCTTTGGTTAGAACCTTGTAGTCGACCTTGAAGTAATTGTAAAAAATATTTTGGATAACATAATTTTTGCATTATTTTCATACATTATGGAATACACTAAAAAGATGCCCTAAAGCCAGAAAAAAAATCCTATACCAGGCATGGAAATCACAATTGGGCTTGCCTCTATGTACTGTGTATAGGCCAGCTACTAATCAACCACTCATTGGTTACAGGAATTTTGTATTCAGTTTTTTCTGTTTGTCTTAAAAGCTTCAGTTATTTCTATCGACAATGTGGGTGTCCACTTTTAAGAATTTCTCTGTAGTTTTCCCAGTATGTTTAATGAATTCAGAAAATGTTCCATGGGCTAATTGGTCTCTGACTCAGTGTTGTTGTCGTAAGACTAGTAATCAGAACTTACACGAGTCACCATTGTTTTAATCAGCAACAACTAATGGTTTGAAGTGCTGCTGTGTTGGCCAAATGTAGTGAATAATCATTCTGTGATTGGTCAACCTGATGTAGGTTTTCATCAAAAACTCACTTTTTAATCTAATATGACGTGGTAAGAAGACTGTGAGAATTATCAGAACATCAGCAAAAAGAACTTCAGTCCTTAATTTGAATACTTGTTTAGTTCGAAAAATGAGATTTGAAATTTTTTTTTTTTGAAATTGCCATGGTCTCTGCCATGACTAACCCTACAGCCAAAAGTTCATTGAAATAGTGTAGAGCATATTCAGAATAATAGCACTGAAAAGATGCAGACTCATTGCTTTGATGTTGATTACAAGACCATTTGAATGAACTGCGGAAAATTAGTCAGTTCCTCAACCTAATTAGTTATTCTATAGTCAGATCTTGATTATTCTTATGTTAGCTTTTGAGGAAACTGCTTGTAAACTCTTGTATGGATATGGATGTGATGTTATCCTCGTGAGCTTCTCTCTCTCTCTCTCTCTCTCTCTCTCTCTCTCTCTCTCTCTCTCTCTCTCTCTCTCCTTTTTTAGCATTAATTGAAATGTGATCAGTTAAACAATAATTCTCAATAAATCCCTTTATTTCCCTCATTCTGTGCCCCAGACTTGGTTTTGAGGTTGGCACACTGAAGATTTTCCTTAAATTATCTGTTAGAAGAAAACTCACATTTTATGTATGTTTTGTTATCATATATTCATTTGTTTTTTCTATGCATTGTGTTTATATTTGATGACTGAATTTTTGATAATGGTTTCAGCTAAACAATGTAAACTGCATGCTTTTGTTTGTTTACAGCAAGCAACTTCTATTGCAACGCACATGGTTAAAGAATGGGGAATGTCTGAAAAAGTTGGCCTCCGGACGTATGATAACAGCAACAAATCATTAGTTGTTGTTAATGAGCTTAGCCCAGGCACAGCAGAATTGATTGACAGTGAAATTAAAAGGCTAATGATGGTAAGGATCGTGTTTGGTTTTGTGTGTAACACTTTCATATGTGAACAGGGATTATGTGGACAAATAGTAGAGATGTGTAATTATAAATTGGTTTTTACACTCTTGTCTCTCTCTTAGCTAAGCCACTGTGCACTAAGTAAAGGCATTCTCAGGAACTTACTTACCTTCAAAGTATAAGGGAAATATACAAGGTGTATTAAAAAAAAAAAATCATCTGATTTAAAGAAATCGCAACTATGATGTTATTTGAGATACGTGCGTGAGCAGGGCTTGAATATTCAAACTTAAGTATAGCTGTCACTGGAGCTCCGGAGAGGAGATTCTTGCATCTCATTGATTGTTTGTGGCAGTGCCCTTCTGCAGCAGTGGCAGCTGTAGGAAATGTGGCAGCGTAACTAACAGGGTGCGTATTAAAAACTGCGGCCGACTGGATAATTGGGGTGTGCAAGTCAGCCTCTGAGTGATTTTCATTTTACTACTAAATACATTAAAACTACTTGAGAAATCCACCATTAAAGTAGAAAAGCATCAGCATTCCTCTTCATGACACCTAAAGACTCCCATCATGCATTTGTGCATGGGATAACAGGTACAGCTTACAAATTTCCCATTTAACTTCCCTCTTATGTGTCTTAAAAGCCCAATCTCAAACCAAGTGTACTCCCATTACCCCACTCTTTTGTTTCTTTTAAATTATTTAAAACTACATAATATTTAAAGCAAAGTATGAATTGTAGAATATTTTAATTAGTGAAATATAATGTGTGTTTGTAATTGGTTTCAGCAGCTTCCTAAAAAGTCTGTATATGATGAGATTCGCTCTGACAACAGTAAAGCCTCATTTACACCAGTTTAAATTAAAGTAAAAACAAGCAAAGTAGCTTTCAAAGACAATTTACCAGTTTTTATTGCTGTGTGCTTTTAGCTGTGAACAAATGCTTCAAATGGAGGGGAAAGAGAGAACATCAAGAATGTGTACAAGAATTTAGACTTTCCCAGCGGATACAGTTGATGAATGCTCTCAGATTACCACCTGGGTGGCAGTATTAAAAAACCACTACATTTGGACGAGTGACATACTGATCAGCACCGAGCGAGGTGGCGCAGTGGGTAGCACACTGGACTCGCATTCGGGAGGACGACGGTTTAATCCCGTCTCCGGCCATCCTGATTTAGGTTTTCCGTGATTTCCCTAAATCGTTTCAGGCGAATGCCGGGATGGTTCCTTTGAAAGGGCACGGCCGATTTCCTTCTCAAACCTTCCCTAACCCGAGCTTGCGCTCCGTCTGTAATGACCTCGTTGTCGACGGGACGTTAAACACTAACCACCACCACCACCACATACTGATCATCTTTTGTCGAAGTGTTAGATTTTGTAGATGTTGTCCTTCTTACATATGTGGTTTATTTGTCAAGTTTGTGTAATACTTAATGTACTTGATGTTCATCACAGACAAGCCTATTTCATTACTGGAAATTGTTCAATATTATTAATATATGTGTATTTTTCAACAGGAATCTTATGAACGTGCTAAGAGCATTCTCAAAGCTCATCACAAAGAGCACAAATTGCTGGCTGAAGCTTTGCTAAAATATGAGACACTTGATGCTGAAGATATTAAAGCAATAATGAAGGGCAAAGATACTTCAGATAGGAGTCAGCCTGTATGACAGAGGAATGGTTTATAGGCAGTGTCAAACTTTTCAATAAATTTCCGTTCATAAAACAAAGAAACCACACTGTAAATTGAAATAAATAGTTTTCAGCTGTGAAGAGGATGTGATATCGGACCTTATTTTATGCAGTTTGTTTTTCCATGTACAGACCACAGCAACAGACATTTTGTTTAATGTAATTTCTACCATTAATTTATTGTACCCAACGTTCGTAATCCTGCAGTTGTGATTTACTTTGTTAAAGATGAGTCTTCCATACATACATCTTTGTTTTTCCTTATAATCCGGCCAACTGTCAGGAATTACAATTTCGTATAATTTAAGGAAAGAAATGGTGTATTTTTGGAACACATTGAATTTTGAACTGCAGTTTTTCTAAGAGGTTTAATGAAATATGCTCACTTTACAACCTGTGTATCACTTGTCATATTTGTGTGTTGTACCTGTAGTTTTAATTCAATCCTGCCTACATATTTTATTGATGACACATTGATTGGGTTGGAAGTTACTTGTACTGCCATTATTTGCCTGCATCCTGTTTGATCTCATATGTGACACTTTGATGCACGTCTTGAACAAAATCAATTTGCAATATCTCATTGTGATTGCCACAGTTTGCATTTTATATTAAAAAAAAAAAATAGGAATATGCACTTTTATTTCAGTGTGATTTGTTAGTTGTGTACACCTGAAATAAATATGTGTATTTCATTTGAATTTGTTATTGTATTATTTTTTTCAGTTCATTGTTACTTGATTTTATAATTCTCCTGTAACGATGTCGTCTATGGTAAGACGACATCTTTTGTTTCTGAGATGATTGGGCCTACTAACATAAATAGGTGCAATATCTCGTCACATTTCCAATCGCAGCATGACATCAACTACACTTCCATCGTATAACGGACTGTATTAGTTTATAGTTAACAGATGACTCTCATTGGGGGAAAAATTATGTAAATCTTACTTTTTTTTCAATTTGTGTGTGTGGTTTTTTTTTTTTTTTTTTTTACCCCTAATATATTAGTATTACAACCCGTTATGTAAGCCGCCATGCAGCTAGAGAGTAGAGAGAATGAAAGAAAGAAAGGGGGGGGGGGGGGGGGGGGGGGTAAAAGGTCACATTTATCCATAACTGTTAAGCTGTGTGTGTTGAATAAAATTTGGTTGACTGTGCAGCTATAATGCTAAAGAGGTATTTAATTTGTTTAGCCTCTTGCAGACATTGATTACTGTATATCATTGCTACATATGTGAGCTGTTGGTGTCTCAATCTTTGTACGTACCAGCATGTTCTGCACTGCACTGCTGTTAGCTTTAGAAATGCCTTTTTTATCTAGTGGTAACATAATGCCAATGCCTCTAAGTAGATGAGACTTCTGACACGCTTACAGCTGCGCTGATAAGTGATAAATATTACCCAAAGAATTCTGTAAAAATTTCATATTATTGTGTGACACTTAATGTAAATCAAATGAAAGTGTTACAGCATGGATTTAAATAAGCATGAAACTTGCTTGAGAACACCACTAAATCAGCTATTGAACGTTTGTTGCACTTTGACCACAGCTATTAACTGTACATGATAGATGTACGATGTTTATTATTGAACAAGTGGTGGTGTAAAGCTGTATTCTCCACAGAGTTTGTTGCTGTCAACTTGGCTGTTGGACATAGTGAAAAAAAACTTTTGACTAGCAGAAATGTAAATACACCTTAATTCATGAAAAATTGGAACTAATTGTCACTGGAGAAGTTAAAAAATATATTGTGACACCTTAAAGAAATGACCAAGAAGGAATTCATACATGGTTCTCTCTTAGTTTTAATTCCTACACAATATTTATGTCTCAAGTAAAACATCAGTTATCATTTGAGTCGAAGAATAGGTTCACTCTTTTGCAGAACATGCAGGAAACTCATTGTTGTCCTCAGTCAACACATTGGAACATTCATATATTTTCAAAATAAACAAAAAGAAACAGTACTCTTCTTAGCACTTAATGTTCTTGCACACAGAACTCTGCCCACCACCAGAGCCCTGAACGTTAGGAAAAATAAAAAGTGGTATATTCAGGCAGTATATTTTTTAAATCTTCTGTTGTTCTTATTATCTGTATGCCCAGTGCTGCAGAGAATACATCATTCAGCAGCTGGTAGATCACAGCCACCTGGTGTTGGCTGTTACATGGTGGCGCAGATTAGATTTTGGGCACAGTGTTGTCAACATGTCAGATTTTCTGTGTGGATGACACTTTCAACATTACACAGGTTTTAAAGTCATTGTTATTCGGTGCTAAAGAAACTATCTACATAGAGCATGGCGTAGATATACATTTACATTGTCTGCTTATTCACTGATAAAGATGTCATTTATGATTGACCTACATGTATTTACTATTGTGGTTGATCGATGCACACAAAGCTGTCATAGGAGTTTACATATGGTGTGAGCATTTGCTGGTTAAATTCTTTGCCTCCTCTGTACACCGTCTGCGTAGAATGTAATAAAAAGTCTTTAGGTACTGTTATTCAAATCTACAGAGCATATTCATAAGAGATGTTCAGTCATTCTTGACCGCTGTCAAACTTATTGATTGCTGCAGGTAGAATTTCCCTTTCTTTCTCTGCCATTAAGTGTCTGTGAAATGCCTTTTTAACTTGTTCATGTTAATTGTGGGTCATCGAGAGTTCTTGTGGGAGCAATTATTATCTGTGCTCATTACTTATGTAGCTGAGGATTTTCTTAATCTAATCCATTGGTCATCAAACTGCGGCCTGCTGTCCACACATGGTTTGAATCAAGAATTTGTGTGGCCTGGTTTCTCGGGCATATTTTATAATAATATCCATCTAGCTAGTAACAGCTGAATAGAAAAATGTCAACTAATGTTAAAACACTTTTAAAAGTGAAGATGTCCTGGTCAGTAACAACAAAAATACTTAAGAGAGACAGTAATCTTTTAAGATGTGCTTAATTATACATGATATAGGGAATTCAGCTGTGAGCTAAGTAAACTTGACTGCTTACCTCAGCAGCAGAGGGTAAGTACAGGGTCTGGCATAAAAAACTCCCCGATTACAAAGTAACGTGCAGCGGACAGTAGAAGGAGCAGAGTGGTAGGGGGCGCGTCGTTAAGTAGCTGCCTACGTGCCGTTTTCAGTGTACGCCATGGCGTGGTCTGGTGAACATCGTGCCTTCGTAGTGGAAGATTTTATTCAAAATGGCGAATCGCCTATTAATACTCAACGTGCTTTTCGCGTTCGCTTTGCGCTCGGACGACGGGACCCTGTTCCCGATAAGAAAACAATTTATTCTTGGGTTGCTAACTTTCGTGAGACAGGTTCCTCATTAAAAAGGAAACCACCTGGACGACCACGGACTGCAACAGGCCCCGGAAATGTTGATGCAGTTAGAGCTTCAGTTCAACAATCTCCTCGACGATCCGCTAAAAAGCATGCGGCAGCATTGCGGATATCTGATCGAAGTGTGAGAAGAATCTTGCATCGAGATCTTAAAATGCGTTCTTACAAAATTGTAACTACGCAGGAACTGAGTGAACGAGACTGTGGTGTCCGTGTAAGTTTGTGCCAAGACCTTCTTCGGAACATTCGTCCCAACGATATTGTGATTTTTTCTGATGAAGCACACTTTCACCTTGCCGGAACAGTGAACAGCCAAAATTGCAGGTACTGGTGTGAACACAATCCCCAAGAACTTCATCAACGACCACTTCATAGCCCTAAAGTAACAGTATGGTGTGCTGTTTACAATTCCGGAGTGATCGGTCCTTACTTTTTCGAAGAAAATGACAGGAATTTAACCGTCAACAGTGAACGCTATTGTGCCATGCTCCGCGACTTTCTCCAACCGCAACTAAGGGAGCTTTTTGGTGAAATAGAGAACGTGTGGTTCCAGCAAGATGGTGCTACAGCCCACACAGCGCGGCAGTCACTGGCATTGGTGAAGGAAATGTTTCCTGGACATGTGATCTCATTGCGTGGAGACATTGGCTGGCCCCCACGATCGCCGGACTTAACGCCCTGTGATTTCTTTCTTTGGGGCTATTTAAAAGCAAAAGTTTATGAACAACGTCCACAATCTTTACGAGCCCTGAAAGAAGCAATTACACAAGAGGTTGAAGCTATTCCACCTGAAATGACTCGAAGAGTAACTTCAGGGAAAGACTCAAACAGTGTGTCGACAGTGCAGGAAGCCATTTAAGGGATGTTTTATTTAAAAAGTAAGACCATAAGAGTATTTTCTAAAATGGCATAATATGTACTTTTATTTAGTATAAATAAAATTGTTCTACCTTATTTGGTTTCGTTTTTATTAGCTTTCCTTAAAGGGGAGGTTTTTCTGCCGGACCTTGTAGCATAACAACTCCGGGGTTAGAGGATATGAGAGGAGAAATGTTTTACTGTGTTTCTTTCATTGCTGACAGCTCATTGCTGTGTGTGTGCACCTCATACAGATCAGCTGCTATGGTACACTTTTCTAAAGGAAGTAACATGGATTCATGAATGCACATTAAAAAGACAGCTTCAAATGCCTACCTGTTTGTAGCAAGGAATGTGAAATTAAATTAAGTCTGTTGTAATACAGTCAAGTCAGTAAGCGAAAAATGATGTTCATAACGTGTAGTAAACATTTATGATCATGTATCACAATTCATAGTGCACTTAGATGCAATTAGTATTACCGTTATCAATTAATTGATCATTGGTTCACACAGAGAATATACGACCACTTGATCAGCCAGTTACACCATCACATCTTTGGGCTCACTGAGGGTGGCAGCTGTCTGAAGCAGAGACAGAGAACAGTCAACACAAAGTGTCCCGAATGGTGTCAATTTTTAATGATCATTACTTGGAGACCAGTGGCTAATTTATTGCACTCTTACTGTAGATATTCTGTTGGGGGCTCGTATCTGTCCTAATAATAAAACTGTAAAACCATTGTGTGTATCTGAACACACTAAGCTCCAAAACTAATAGAAAAATTTTCATGGCATTTTCACAGATAACTTAAGCATAACTTGAGGCATCTTATAAGCCATATTTCATCAGAATCAGATCCTTTTAAGCTATATTTCATAATAATCAGATCACTGAAAAGAAAGATATAATAATTTTAAAGCTTTAGGACTCTGCTGAACTTAATAGTTTGGATAGTTAACTAAGTGATAGCAGAAGTACTTTCGGAAGTTTATGTCACTGATAGAATTAGGTACATAATTACAAACTACTACATTGTATTTACTTGGCTGTGATATGAGGATTTACTAATTTTGCTTTTTGTTTAAAACTGTGAAGTTGCATTGCTTCTTTCAATAAGTTTCATTTATATTTCCAAATTCTCGAAATAAATATGACAGTTCTCAGAAAAAATGTGACATACATTGAATTCTCCTTCTGCAATGACTGTTAATAACAATTTTTTGTTACCTGGAACACTGCAGATAGATCAGTATGGACATGTCAAAACTGACAGTTCCAGCGAACAGAATCGGATTGAATTTTACGTGTAACAGTTTCCATCTTGTTCCCATGATGTCACTGCGATTGTCATAGCCATTCTTCTTCCACGGTACGCACTTTATCTGCAAGGCAGGACTTGACTGGCAAAACAGCAAATGAGAGTGCTACCATTTCTCCAGCTTACAGATACGTTGCATGCATCCACTCCAGAATACTTGCACATAAAGGAAACAAACTTTCAGTGTTCTGTTCTAACTCATTACTTAAATAAAACTTTTATGGTGACAAATCATCAGTTGTTGGTTTTTAAGATGCCATGCAACACATCTCTTCATCAAGACATGCATTACACTTCAGAAAAATGGCCATAGTGTTAATCTTCTGTATAGGTACTTACATTCCTGCAAGCAGCTGAGTGTCTCGTTGTCTATATATACCACCATGTTGTGCCCTTAGAGGTAGGACCTAAACTTTGTGAAACCAACCACAACTGCAGGTAGTACCTTCTCACATATTCTATAAATGTTTTCATGATTTGTTAGCCTGCAGCAGACACTATGCTTCTATATTCAATTTGGCCATCTACTTCCTTTTTGGTTGGCAACACTGCGCCGACGCGGACTCTTCGAGTATTTGCTGCATAAATAATTATAAAAAGCGTTGTTATTAAGCTGTTTTTAAATGTTCACAGTTGTTATAAATGTAATCTAAGTGTTGTTAAATTAGTGGAAGTGTTAGTGAAGTATAAAATAAGATTAAACTGGGTAAGAAGCGTAATTTTCTTCTCGCACCTGTAGCACGAATCCTAGGCCTAATTTCACGCGCGCGAATCGTAAGTAAGCAGTGAATTAAACTTATAGGTAAACATTTCCAATGGGTATAAATATAAGTGTTGTTACATTAGTGGAAGTGTTAGTGAAGTGTTAAGGAAGATTAAACGGGGTAAGAAGTTTATTTTCCTCCTTGCGCCTATAGCACGCATTTTAGGCTTAATTTCACACGTGCGTATCGTAAGTAAACAGTGACTTAAACTTATATGTAATCACCAGTTTTTTTATTCAGTACTCTTTCAATTTATTTATATCTGCCTGAATAGTTTCTAGGGTTCTTTGTTTACATTTTAGTCAGTACTTAAATCAGTTTATACGATTTCTGTTTTTACCATGAGTGAGAAGTGCGTGGCATGCCGTAGCATTGTTAGTTACGGGGTGTGGTGTGATGGGTGCTGTAGTTTCATTCATTGGGGCGAATGTAGTGGCGTGGGAAATGGGGACATAAATGAGGCTCACCAGTGGTATTGTAGGATCTGCAGTAAAGATAGGAAAATACTGGAACAGGAAGGGAAAATTGCAGCTCTTCATCTACATCTACATTTATACTCCGCAAGCCACCCAACGGTGTGTGGCGGAGGGCACTTTACGTGCCACTGTCATTACCTCCCTTTCCTGATCCAGTCACGTATGGTTCGGGGGAAGAACGACTGTCTGAAAGCCTCCGTGCGCGCTCTAATCTCTCTAATTTTACATTCGTGATCTCCTCGGGAGGTATAAGTAGGGGGAAGCAATATATTCGATACCTCATCCAGAAACGCACCCTCTCGAAACCTGGACAGCAAGCTACACCGCGATGCAGAGCGCCTCTCTTGCAGAGTCTGCCACTTGAGTTTATTAAACATCTCCGTAACACTATCACGGTTACCAAATAACCCTGTGACGAAACGTGCCGCTCTTCTTTGGATCTTCTCTATCTCCTCCATCAGACCAATCTGGTACGGATCCCACACTGATGAGCAATACTCAAGTATAGGTCGAACGAGTGTTTTGTAAGCCACCTCCTTTGTTGATGGACTACATTTTCTAAGCACTCTCCCAATGAATCTCAACCTGGTACCCGCCTTACCAACAATTAATTTTATATGATCATTCCACTTCAAATCGTTCCGCACGCATACTCCCAGATATTTTACAGAAGTAACTGCTACCAGTGTTTGTTCCGCTATCGTATAAGCATACACTAAAGGATTCTTCTTTCTATGTATTCGCAATACATTACATTTGTCTATGTTAAGGGTCAGTTGCCACTCCCTGCACCAAGTGCCTATCCGCTGCAGATCTTCCTGCATTTTGCTACAATTTTCTAATGCTGCAACTTCTCTGTATACTACAGCATCATCCGCAAAAAGCCGCATGGAACTTCCGACACTATCTACTAGGTCATTTATATATATTGTGAAAAGCAATGGTCCCATAACACTCCCCTGTGGCACGCCAGAGGTTACTTTAACGTCTGTAGACGTCTCTCCATTGATAACAACATGCTGTGTTCTGTTCGCTAAAAACTCTTCAATCCAGCCACACAGTTGGTCTGATATTCCGTAGGCTCTTACTTTGTTTATCAGGCGACAGTGCAGAACTGTATCGAACGCCTTCCGGAAGTCAAGAAAAATAGCATCTACCTGGGAGCCTGTATCTAATATTTTCTGGGTCTCATGAACAAATAAAGCGAGTTGGGTCTCACACGATCGCTGTTTCCGGAATCCATGTTGATTCCTACATAGTAGATTCTGGGTTTCCAAAAACGACATGATACTCGAGCAAAAAACATGTTCTAAAATTCTACAACAGATCGACGTCAGAGATATAGGTCTATAGTTTTGCGCATCTGCTCGACGACCCTTCTTGAAGACTGGGACTATCTGTGCTCTTTTCCAATCATTTGGAACCCTCCGTTCCTCTAGAGACTTGCGGTACACGGCTGTTAGAAGGGGGGCAAGTTCTTTCGCGTACTCTGTGTAGAATCGAATTGGTATCCCGTCAGGTCCAGTGGACTTTCCTCTATTGAGTGATTCCAGTTGCTTTTCTATTCCTTGGACACTTATTTCGATGTCAGCCATTTTTTCGTTTGTGCGAGGATTTAGAGAAGGAACTGCAGTGCGGTCTTCCTCTGTGAGTCTTTGGAAAAAGGTGTTTAGTATTTCAGCTTTACGCGTGTCATCCTCTGTTTCAATGCCATCATCATCCCGTAGTGTCTTCAAGCTGACTTAGACAAGGCAAGGGAGGATCTGGACAGGTTAAACAGGGAGAAGGGTGAACAGAAGTGGCAACAGGTAATAGGGGGAACAGGCAAAGGAGAGCATCAGACAGCTTTGTCATAAATCTTGAAAATAGATTTGACCTGTTGCCTCAGTCAGAATCTGATGAGCCTCATGCTGAAACTGTAGAAAGGGCACAACAAGCTTTCAAGGACTTGAAAAAGGTAGGGAAATTTGTGAAGAGAAAGAAAGTTCTGTTGTTAGGTAGTTCCCATGGTAGAGGTGTTGGCCAACTACTACAGGAAAATCTAGGTCCAGAGTACCAGGTCACAAACTTTTTCAAGCCTAGTGCAGATCTGGGTCAGGTAACAGAGGATGTAGGTTCCTTATGCAAGAATTTCACAAAGGAGGATGCCATGGTTATAGTGGGTGGTCCAGGAAATAGCATTGACAGACTCTCTGAATATTCCATAGAGAGTGACCTGGTGAGGATAGCATCAGCAACGAAGCATACGAGTGTGGGATTTGTGTCTCTGTTGAGACGCCATGATGGGCCTCATTTGAACTCTTCCGTCGGGAGGGTGAACTTGGAGTGGGAGTGGCTGCTTAGGACGGATATAGGGTCCCATATTGGTTTGAGTCTTGTGGATGCTATCAATAGGTGGGACTACACTAGGCATGGCCTTCACCTCAATAGGAAAGGGAAGGGAAAACTGTCTGGGTTGATTGCAGAAAACTTAAGGGGGGACACTGTCACAAGTGGTAAAATACCAGTGGCCACAGGTGTCAGAGGGATGCCTTTTTTAGGATAGGGAAGGGGGAAAGAAAACGAGTTTTAAGAGAGATTGGCAGACACTCAGTTTGAGAAAACAGATGATCAGGAGTCAGATTTTAGCACACAGCCTCCATTTAAACCACGTTTAACAGAAAGTAATCAGAAACTGCCAGTTCATCTCTGCCAAAGCAGTTATAATCCCATTAGTATGCAGTATCAGTTATCTTTATTACACCTGAACATTCCAGGACTCATAAATAAAGTTGATGAACTACTCATTTGTATTGATGAAATTAATTCATCTAACCAAATTGACACAATCTGCCTCTCTGAACATCAAGTGACCACTGGTATAGATATGTTAGACATTTCAGAATTTAAGCTAGTTTCCTACTTCTGCAGAGTAGATATGGATGGAGGAGGAGTCGCCACATTTATTAAAAACTGCCATAAATTCAAGAACATTGACATTAATAAATTCTGTTTAGAGCAGCATCTAGAAGCATGTGCAACAGAAGTAGGGTTCCATAACAGATCCTATATAACCGAGCACCTGCAGGAAATTATAATCTATTCATAAATCATCTAGAAGCTCTTTTGGGTTATTTAACAGGAAGGAACAAAGCAGTTTTGATTGCTGGTGACTTTAATACAGATTTTCTAATGCAATCTTCCAGCAAACATTTACTGCAGTTAGTAATGTTGTCTTTCAATCTAACTCACACTGTAAACTTTCCAACTAGGATCACTAAATCCTCAAGGACAGCCATTGATAACATTTTTATAGACAAATCAAAGGAACAAAATCATATCATAAAACCTGTAATAAATCGACTATCAGATCATGACATGCAGCTCCTTGTTTTAGATGTAAATTCTAAGCAGATTATCAAGACTGCTAAATCTGTGTACAGGAGAGTAGTCAATCAACCAAAAATTGAGTATTTTAGAAAACTGCTCAAAGATATGAACTGGAAAGATGTTTATAGTGCTCATGACATGAATGAAAAAAATAACACATTCATGAACAATGGCAGTACCATGTTTGAAATCTGTTTTCCTCTAAAAGTTACTCAAATTAAACAGAAGTCTATAATAAAACCATGGATTACACAAGGAATAAAGATTTTCTGTAAGACAAAAAGGAAAATGTATCTTTCGACTGAGAATAGCTCCAATGCTGATGATTTAGCTAAATACGAGGAACACTGTCAAATATTAAAAAAAGTAATTCAGACATCTAAACAAATGCACTGCGAGAAGAAGATAGCAATGTCAGGGAACAAAATAAAAACAATATGGGATATAGTGAAAGAGGAGACTGGTAGAACCAGAAAGGAACAGGAGCAAATAGCATTAAGGGTAGATGACACATTTGTAACCGATGGGCATAGTGTGGCAAATCTATTTAACAAGTACTTTATATCCGTTACTGATAGAATGGGATTCTCAGGATCAGTAAATAATGCCCTTGAATATCTGAAACTAGCCTTTACAAATGGCTTCAGGTACATGAATATGTCACTCACTTCACCAAAAGAAATAACTTCCATAATAAAATCTTTAAAAACAAAGCATTCTAGTGGTTACGATGAAATATCAACAAAATTAATTAAGGCATGTTGTTTGCAGATGACACAAGTATTGCAATAAATAGTATGTCGAGTGTAGTTCTAGAAAGATCTGCTAATGATATTTTCATGGATATTAATAAATGGTTTAAAGCCAACTCACTGACATTAAACTTCGAAAAGACTTACTATATGCAATTCAGAACCTGTAAGAGGTTTCCACCCAGCATATGCATAAAGTATGAAGAAGAGCAGATAGAAGAGGTTGACAGTCTTAAATTCCTGGGATTACAACTTGATAATAAATTCAGTTGGGAGGAGCACACCACAGAACTGCAGAAACGCCTTAACAAATCTGTATTTGCAATTCGAGTGTTAGCAGACATAGGCGACATAAAAATGAAAGAGCTTGCATACTTTGCCTACTTTCATTCCATAATGTCATATGGTATAATATTTTGGGGTAACTCTTCAAGTCAAACAAAAGTTCTCAGAGTCCAAAACCGTGTAATACGTATTATTTGTGGAGTAAATTCACGGACGTCCTGTAGGAACCTCTTCAAAGAACTGGGTATACTAACTACTGCCTCTCAGTATATTTACTCCTTAATGAAATTTGTCCTAAATAATATATCTCTTTTTCCAACAAACAGCACAGTTCATACATACAATACCAGGAACAAAAATGATCTACACAAGGACTTAAAAGCACTTACTTTAGTTCAAAAAGGGGTCCACTACTCAGGAACACTCATCTTCAATCATTTGCCAGCAAACATAAAAAATTTAGTTACAAATAAAGATCAGTTTAAAAGAACCATGAAGGACTTACTAGTGGCCAACTCCTTCTACTCCATTGACGAATTTTTTAATAGAAACAAATGATGTCCTGTACATATTCATACTATTAATATTGTTATTTCAGCTTTAAAAAATAAAATATATATTGACATGTTCCACATCCACGAGGATCTCCTCAGCACGGATCTATGGAACGAAAAATTAATCTAATCTTTCTGCAAGAGAGCTGCCATTTTCCATACAGAATGGTTGTTACAGGTCTATATAGTACAAGATTTTACTGTTAGATAAACCCCCCCTTAATTTCATTGAAATCCTTTCCACATTAGTGTGTCCTACTATATGATACATTCTTTCCATCAGTTTACATAAATAAGCTGGATTAAGGCTCTGCTTCTTAACAAATTTAAGATAAAACTGCACATACCAAAGAATGACTTCAGTTGTTTTCCACATTTAGCAGTGGCACATTCAGAAATTGCTTTTTATTTGGCATCACCTCACATGTCAGCGTAGGACTGAGGAAACCAACCTCGATTTTGATTTATTAGTTTAATGTTAATCTCTACAGCTGAATTGACACTGATTTTAATCATTAATGAAAATTGTCTCAGCTGTATCATTACATATTTATTGTGTTACAAACAGTTTCATTCTTAAAACATCCTCAGGTTGCCAGTTTGTCTTGTCTGTTGAACCACAAAGGCTGCTCATTTTGCTTGATTACACTGCCAAAATGATCTGGCTCGTAATCAGTCATGAAGGAAGAGGCTGTACATAGGTCAGGGATGAAGCACCATTTCCTTAGTCTGGACATGGATTGAGACTGGTGTTGGTGACTGGAATTGAGCTGCAGACCACTAGTAAGACACTCCTGAATGACTTGGACTTTTATTTGTGTTTGGTACAGAATTGTGATTGCTAATGGAGTGGTGACTATTGGCTTTGGGATGCTGTCGTGAGCCACATAATCACAGCAAGTTGCCATCATCAGGATCACCTGGATGGCAGTGTGCCTAAGCAGCATCACTTGCTGATGCCAGCAGATCAACAGTAACTGATGGAGCATGCACTACTGCCAATGAATGGCAGCCACAGCCAGGCCGCTTGCCCACCTTGGCCTGCAGAGTAAGCACAGAGAAGGATGATACTCAAATCATAGCCTCCAGCATTACCGATGTGGAAGGCATGTACGCACCTTGGACAGAGATCAGCAACAAGGTGGTCCACAAGGATGAAAGTGCAGCTTCAGGGTAGTTAGGCAGCTACCAGTTTTGACTCAAACACACATCCCAGCAGGAAGTTGGATATCCTCAAGAAGTAGTCATCCAGTTGGTGACTCGACAGTGTGAAGTTGACAGGTAGCTCGTGTTTGTTCTTTTGTATTAGTGGGTGCCTGTAGCTTCTGGGCCTTAGTCCAGAGTGGGTGCATCACTCTGTACTGTGAACAGAATTCGTCTCGAATGTAGGGACTGGTGCTGGCATCACAGATACAATTGTATACTGTCTGAGAACAATGGATCACAATGAGTGAGAGGGTCTGATTCAAGTACTATTTATGCAAACTAGGCTGACTAGTGTTTTCCTCGTGCCAGTGCTTTAGTCCGGAACTCAAAACAAGTTTGCACATTTGCTCACTACCAAGAAACAATAGTGGCTTCCCTTGTAATGCTTTACTTGTCTGGTCACCGTTCCTGGAAGCCTTGTTGCAGCTAAAAGGTGTCTCAACTTCACTTTTCAGAAGCAGTGGTGGGCGTATTTTGCTGTGTCGGTGAACTGAATAAGTATTCTTGCACAGTGAATGTGTAATGTTACTTCAAATTTGATGACCACTGTAGTGATGGCAGCTTGCTCCCTATGATATTGTTTTGCACAGTCTCCTGCCCAATGCCCCACCACTCCACATTCTTAGCATTGCAGTTTGTGACATTGTCTCCAAATGTGACCCAAATGTCCACAACAATAGCACTTCACTTCTAAGGAGGAAACACTGTTTATCCTGCAAGTGACTATGTCTGCTTTCTCTGGTTTTATAGCAACCTTCATGGCAGCAGTGAAATACTTTGGATTCTCCATCTGTACTTTTGTCGACATATCAAATTGAATTGCTCTAACAAATACATATAGTACTCTGCTTTCTGCCTCTTGTGGAATGTCACGCAGCTGTAAAACCTTCTCTTGATCATCATCACAATTGTCTTGAGAGTAATTTCATCCATCTCCCCATGCTGTCTAAATTTGCATGTTTTACATTATGTTCCCAATACTATCTAAGATTGCTTTTACCGACTCATTTCGTTTTTGTGACATTCCATTAAGTTTTTCCCAAAAGAATCTATCACTATTCTGCTGACATTAAGAGTCCCTTCTTATGTTGTTAAAATATGTGTGCCTTATTCAACATCTTGTGATACATGTCTTTGCTCCGCCATGTGCAAATATACTTTGTCCAACCAATAAAACGGAACAGCAGCAGCTTTAAGATTGTCAATACATAGGCTGACATAGCTTCAGTTGATTCACCTGAAAAAGGAGTCACAAACTAACCACATGGAATCCACAGAAGGAAGGGGTACATGAATGGATTTATTGCCTCTACCATCCCAGCTAGTTCACTCTGTCTACCCTCATTATTCGCTGTTGAAATGTCTGCTTGCCTTTGTAATGCTGCATTCTTTCCTGATAGTTCGACAATCTGTTTTGCCAAAGTTTCAATTTCTTTCTGTGTCGCCATTGTCCACGTTTCTGGCATTGTCAAAAAATGCAATATACTTTAAAGTACGCCACATGAAAATGACAAAAGAAGGACAACTACTGTGAACACTTAGGCATAGGTACAAGAAAAATGACATTAATTCTTATGAAGGATCATAACCCACAGAGACCAAGTGCTAATGTGCCTCAGGCCCATAATGTCGGCAAGTCATATGTGACTTGTACTACCTGCATATACAGTAACTTTGAACCATCAAATTGTAATACTGACACCTCACTGACTGTAAATCATACTCCACAAATCCCTCTAATACATGACAAGTCCACTGGTTTGTCTGGTATTTAAAACTGTATGGACGAATTCTTAAGCACTTCAGTTATATCTACCATGGTCTTACACATGCACAATCCAAAAAGGCCACCAGAAATATGAAGCCATTTCACCAAACTTGTACCATTTAAACTGCAAGCCAGAGCCAATGACAACCATGCAGACAGAGCATCATCTCAACAAGTGGCAGGAGCTGACATTTCAGTAAACATTCTGAAATGATATTGCAGAGACCGGGAGGTAACCCCAACAATGACAGAGAAAATGACTGTATGAAGGTCAGGATGAAGCACCACTTCCTTCATCTGGACAAGGGTTGAGAGCAGTGATGGTGATAGGAATAAGTTGTAGACCATTAGTAAGACGTCCCTAAATGGCTTTGACATTTATTCTTGTTGGGTACAGAGCCATAATCTCCAGGATGACTGACTTCAAAGGCATGTGCATGCCCTGGCTGGTGATCAGCGACAAGGTAGTCCACAAGGAATGGAGTGCTATGACAAGGTAACCAGGTAGCTATCAATCCAGTATTGGACACACATCCCAGCAGGGAGGTGGATACAGTCAGAGGTACACCCAGCTTGCGATCCAGTGGTGTGAGGACACCAGGTAGCCTGCATACAATTTTTTGTTCAGACAAATGCCAGTAGCTTTGGAGCCTAAGTCCACACTAAGTGACAGGCTGCATCACCAAGTACTGTTGAACGGTCTCCATCTTGATGTTAGAGGCTGGCACTGGCACCATAGTTCAGTGTCATGCACACAAATGGACACTGTCTGAGCACATTGAGGGAGGGGGTCCAATTCATGTACTATTTATGTGAACCAAGCCAATTGTTTTCCTCTCACCAGCTGTTTAATCTGCAAACCAATAGCACACTCACTTGTTACTGTAAAGCAGTAGTGGCATGTATTGCTTTTGTTTTCGGGCCAGTTTTTATGGACACCCTGTTCTAGCTGAAAGGTGTTTCAACATCACTTCTCAGAAGTGATGGTGAGACTATTTTGTGGCATCGACGTATGGATTAAGTATTCTTACATTATGAATATACTTTCTTACTTAATGGTGGGTGGTCACAGTAATGACAGCACCTCACTCCATATGTCATTGTTTTGCGACATTCGTTGTGGCATGACATTCTTCCCTTCATCAGATCTTTACCTATTTACATGTCTGGGCAAAAACATCTGAACATGTTTTATGAGTTGACATCATAATACATCTCTTCTTCCACTTACTCTTATTTAGCATAAACCACAAGGTTCATTGGCTATTCCTTAATCTACATTATTCTACAACATGTCCTAACAAACTAGTAAAATAAATTACCAAAGCTCTTCGTTATCAGCAAATTCCATTAATGGCAAATAGTTCCACCTAGTTGTATCTTGTGCTTGGCATTCCTCCATGTTTACCAGGCACTGCTCATCTAGTTCTTACGTAACTAATCAATATTTGCTATTGGTAACCCATGGGTAGCTGATAAACTGGGAGTTCATTGGGGTGGGCAGTTTTCTGCCTGTGGTAGATGCAGGTTACACAAAGCAAAATCAGAACCATAACAGTACCCGAAACCAAGACACTCAAGGTCATATTGTTATTGTGCTGTCTTGTCACGACACTGCGTACATGCTGAAATGTTTGCTCAGCAGCAATACATCCTTTCTGCAAGACTAAACTAGATACTGTTAAGTCAGGTTCTTGGGGGAAGGGGGCCTGGCAGTTCTGGTGCTGGAACACCCATCTGCCATAGTGCCATCCCCTCTGTACCAAAGAATAATTGCATTTCACATCCTTGTGTGCCTGTATGAACTCTTCTAGTTGGATGTATTGTAATTCTCTCTCTCTCTCTCTCTCTCTCTCTCTCTCTCTCTCTCTCTCTCTCTCTCTCTCTCTGGCACAAATAGAGCTTATCTGCTGACATAAACACATAGTTACCTCCATCCTTAGAGATTAACAACACCTGAGCTTTAGCCTGTACTAATTTGCCCATGTATTTTAGGTTAGTCTTATCTTCCACTGGTGGTTAGTTAACATGATGTTGTCCAGCCTGGAAAACAACTCTCCGTTTCGAGTTGCTGGTTCTGTTGTGCATCCACTACTTCTCCAAATAGGTGTGGGGTCTTCAGAATTTTGTACTCATTCTGGACATTTTTGGCTTATGAGAGAAAGAATTGACATGTCTGTCTCCCCTTCTCTCAAGGCTGTGCATACACGAGTCGGCACTACATCAACGTCACATTTCAGTGTACACTCCTGTTTGCTTAGAAACTAAAAATTTATCACAAAAACTTAGCAAAGTGCAATATAACCCTACAACAACAAGACAATGACACAGTTGTCACATATTTTATACATAACACTACTTCATACATCCTGCACCATTTGTGTTCATTGGCAGGATTGGAATGCATAAGCAACTCCGTAAGCTTCCACTCATCAGTTTCCATTTCCTTCCTTTCCTTCTTAGCTTCAACTTTCCTTACTGGTAATGAGACTGGAACTTATGACAATGTGTTTAAAGCACCTTTAAAATGCTTAATACATCCTACATGGACAATGGAATTTCCTGTTGGTAACTGTAACTTAACGTTCATGGATGATGTCATTTCTGTGGCTTGATCTAGCTCTCAATATGACATAAGGATTTTTTTTGTTTTTCCCTTTGGTGTGTAGGGATTTGCCATCATAAAACATGGCTTGCTGTTTAACAACACATCATCCACTTGCTTTTGCCTCTCAAGAGTTTTTTTATTTGTTTCTTTCATCCATTTCCACACATCCTGTAATGTCTTCGCAAACTTTTTCACCAATTCCCTGTTTTTCCAAGTTTAAGCTTAATCACTTCAAAAAAAAAAGATGATGTATTTTTATATACCACCTCATATGGTGATAGCACAATGCTGTCATATACTCCAGATTTGTACACAGCGTTTCCAAGGTAGGTAAATGTCTCGATCGCTTTGATGGCTATTAGCAAAATAACTTAATATTTTGCTGATAGTGTAATGGATGCATTTGATTCTTCTGTTTGATTGATTGTGGAATTGACTAGTTCTTAGATTCTGAATTTGCAATAGGTGGCAGAACTGCTTAATCGACATAGACGTGAAGTTGATGCCTTGATTCATATTGTGTCAGCAATGCCAACTTAAATAGCCTTTTGTTTACCATCGCCTGTGCCACCATACTCACTTGTTGGTTTAGGTTGCAACAGTTGTCTCATAATGTGAAAACTGGTCTGTGATGGTTAACACATATCCATCAGTACTAGGTTGAATGGAACCAAAATTTCCATTCTTACCATTTAAAATGCCTTCTGTGCTTCTGGTAATCATGGCAGCGGTATGTGATGATAGCGAAGATCAGCATGTTGTGCAATTCAACAAATACTGGTCAACATCCTGTCCACTTGTCCTCCACACATATTGTTCATTTATTTGATGATCAGTTGTTCTGCACCCTCAGTGACCTGCTGACACATGATTGTGTACTTCCTTCAACCTTTTGTGCTTCAAAGCTATGGGTAATGCAACACACGACCCAAAATTTGTCATCCTACACAACATCCCATCATGCATTGCAAAGTGCAACTGTGTCCTGAATAACTCACAGTCTGCATCAGCAGTCTGTTCCTCTTGCTTCTCTGTGAGGCTTCTACTAAGCACTTGAATGACCCCAGTCTTTCTTCTTAAGCCAGCAGCATTGCTATGTTTCCTGCTAGGTTTATGTACTACCTAGTAATCGATTTCACCCAACCTTAATGGCCAATGAGTTAACCTGCTAGTAGGATCTACAGTCCCAATAACCACTTCAGACCACAACCTAGTATGTTATAACTTTCAGTTGCCTACTGTATACTTAAGAATGGAAATAGGTAACACTTTAAAATCCTGATACAGGATAGGAATAATTCATTCGTTTTGATAATTGGAAAATATTACTACCATGCTAGACGTTACTGCCTCTTTTAATTCCTCAAATGCTGTTTGGCAGAAACAATAAACCATACATATCAATCTTGGGTTAGCCTTCTTGCTGCCTTGGCAAATCACGTTACCTAGATAGTCTACCTCTCTGGTCAATGGCCTTGCCACTGTGGTAACATTGGTTTCTGTCAGATCACCAAAGTTAAGTGCTGTCAGGCTTGGCTAACACTCGGATGGGCAAAAATCCTGATTTGCAGAGCACTGTTGGCAAGCAGGGTGCACTCAGCTCTTGTGAAGCCAATTGAAGAGCTACTTGATTGAGAAGCAGTTTTCTGGTCATGAAAACTGACAATAGCTGGGAGAACGGTTCACTGACCACGTGCCCCTCCATATTCGCATCCAGTGATGTCTATTCACTGAGGATGACATGGCACTCAATCGGTATGGTTGGACCTTCTGAGACCTGTTTGGATGGAGAGTTCTAGGTTTGTGGATGCGAAATGACACATTTCAATTCTTAACATTAAACATGCCAAATACAACCTCTTAAGTACTCCCTCCATTCATGTGTGCTGCTTGAGATCTTTACAAAATCAATATAGCCTATATACTGTTATAGTCCTCTTAGTTCTCCGTCCAGCCCAGGAGAGGAGTGGGGGGAGCACGAAGGTTTTTCATGTTAGTAGGATGTAAATATTTTCCCCTTACTTGTGATTCAGAAGTTTTCAGAACATTGTTATCTGATAATCACTTTCGTAAGGATTGTGGCACAAACCCGTGACCCAACTATTGTTCTGACTGTAGATAGAGTGCAGCCTTTCTATTGGCTGTGGCACTGGGATAGGAGTGGGTGGCAGATCCCTCACCCCTGAGAAATGTCTCAGATACTCATTTTAACAGCAGGCTGAGAGGACCTGGGTCTGTCCTGGAGGGACTGGAATGAGGAAAAATCCGACTGCTACCAGGGGTTGAGCCAGGGCCGGAGTCAAGGTCTCATTCCCACATTTTACTCCCTCAGCATTCATTTTCTGAGTATGGGCTTGGTGACCCCAGGGTTCCTGAGCTGAGGACTGATAAGTGCCACCGGTCTCCTGCCACCATCAGCTCTGAGCATGCTACAGCGACCACCATGTGGCCTGATGATGGAACATTGTGTGTCACAGGGAACAGAGATCTTGGCTTCAATCTTAAGTTGTGCTATGCGCCAATGAGATGCATGGCTGTTGAGGTGGAACAGTCATTAGTGTGGAAACTGCCACATCTCAGCAGTTGTATGTGGCTTAACGAGGTAAGCGGGGCTCTGTCTAGGTGGACTTTTATTTTCATAACTGCTCACGGGATCAGCATGGATCCTTTGAAATCTTCTCTCCCTCCTCCCAGTGGAAAGTATGGACCGTTGGTAGGTACCAACACCCAGTCAAATGAGGGATCATGTAGCCAGTCCTCCATACTTGGGTGTTACACAGACCCTATCTGTAGTAAGTGATAGAATGCATGCTGGTAGCCAGAATGTGTTCCTTATAATCAGACAGGAAGAGGGGAACTTTGTGAAAGTTTCAGCTTTTTACATGCAAAAGGTGTTAGAGGGAATCGCTGGAAGCTCAAAATTTGTCAAATGTTTGTGAAATGAGACCCAGTTGGCAGAAACATCCAATTCTCAACAAGTGAAGAACATCCAGGAAGCTCAGTGCCTCGTCGAGTATGCAGTAGAAAGTGAAGTGCACACCACCTTGATCTATAGCAAAGATATTGTGACTAGCAGGGACCTGGTTGATATTCCCCGAGAAGAACTGAAAGCAGAGTGGTCCCAGAAAGGCATCATTGATGCCCCAGAAAGGCATCATTGATGTACAGAACATAATCAGGGTTTCCATAGGTTCAGGAAATCAGAATTTCAAACACGTCAGGGAAATTTGAAAAAAATGCTGGAAAAATCTCGTTTTTGTCTCAGTAGATGAAACGGTTTGTTTACTGAGGTGTTGCACATCGTTGCTGGCTGGGTGCAGCTGAGTACGTGTGCTGCTTCCCTACTCCCTCATTACTACTACTTCTCTCCTTGCTACCACTCCCCTCAGTTTTCAAACAGTGGTGCCACCACTTCTTGCCACTAGCCTAGCAGCTGCTGGCAAGAGGCAGGGAGGCATGAATAGTTTGTTTGGATCTGGTTCTCAGAGACTGTAGGTGCAGCGGCTGGAGACAGCGGTCTGGTGTGCATGAGTAGCGACAAAAGCTATGGCTCAAAATTTAGTTGTGAGAGCGTGATTGTCATGATTATTGATTCTCAGAGTATTTGAACAAGTTATCTGTTGCATGGTTT
Source organism: Schistocerca piceifrons (assembly GCF_021461385.2). NCBI lineage: Eukaryota > Metazoa > Arthropoda > Insecta > Orthoptera > Acrididae > Schistocerca > Schistocerca piceifrons. The sequence continues at coordinate 425,302,739 of NC_060139.1, read as the reverse complement.
GGTCACCGTGGTCTCATTTCATAAACATGTTATCTGTGGCTTGTGAATAGCTGGCCACAGGATTGGATTTCTGCGATGGGCCAAAACCACAGGCCTTTCCTGCAGGTATCTGTAATTGATCAGGCATGCCAATCTGAAGCCATTTGATTCCCACTAACAAACAGGCCTTGTGCGTTGGATCTAGTCTCCCCGATCTGTCCGCGGCCGGGTCTGTTTATGTGTGGTGTAATGCAGTGGATTTTCATGGTTTATCCATGGGCCCCGGACTGCAGTGCTCCTAACCAAATGGGCAATTGATTTTGGGAATTGCGACTATCTCACTGCAAGTATGTTGTACAGTGTGGTGTTTTATAGACATTTTATTTGTTCTAGTACATTTTGGCACTTCAAAAGTAGTTTATATGTTAGAAAGTACGGACAATAAGAAGAAGAAAGTTGTCAGTCACTAGCGATTTGTATGCTATGTACTCATATATTTCTTGAAAGAAAAATCACAAAATACTTGTAAAATAATGGATATAACAGAGTGGGTAATAACGGACAATAACAAACATAGTAGAACCAACATTTTATTGACAGTCACCTACAGTGATGGTTTACACAATTCTTAACCTGCCTTATACACTTCTTTCAAGAGGCCTACTGTTTTCTGAGGTTATTTCTGAAATCAGTGAAGGTATTTCAAACCTGTCTTGCGATGCCAACAAAATGTGTATTTTTGTCACCAAATTTGTTTCATTTTATTGAAATAAAATAACATCAGTGGTCTCAATGAAATACATATACCATTTTGCTTGCTTTCTCCATTTAAAAACTGTTCGTTACAAAAGATTACGTTAGTACTTAAGATTTTCACTCACATCAAGAAACACCATCTGTGTGCAAGGATTTTATAGATATTTCCTCATTTTCACTATTGTTTCTTGTACCGTAGCGCTGCAAAGACAGATTGTCAACTTACATTTTAACTTACCCTTGAGATCTTAAAATTTATTAGGGAAAAACGCTAAAACTTGTCTGAAAATCAGGGAATTTTACTTGGGGACCGTGTGGCAACCCTGATAATGTAACAAGTGCGTGGCAATCTTTTGAAATCTGACTCATTTATAATGACTTGCAGCACAAAACTTCCAGAGCATCTTAAGGCTGGTTTCCTCTGTCTCAGCATATGGCCTTATTTTTCTAACCCGATGCACTGTTTCACATCCCAGCACTTTGGGAATACCACATCAGGTTGTAAGGGAGCAGCCACTTGTGGAAAATGTGGTAAGGCTGCCCATGAAGGTGTTGGTTTTTCATTTCCTCCAAAGTGTGTAACCTGCTCTGGCCATCACCCTGATTGTGGTAGTGACTGCAGTGTCTTCCTTGAAGAACGGAAGATACAAGAGGTGAAAACAACCAAGTGTTTCTCGTATGGTGAGGCCATGCAGTCCCCGTAGTTCACTATCTCCTTTGCGTCTGCTCTTAACCAAACAATTCAGAAAACCGTTGCTGCTACCCAAATAGAGGCTGCTAGTGTTAACGCTAGCACCTATGTTTGCCAGTGCACTTGTGTTGCTGCAATTCCTTCAAAGCCTACACTTCCTCCCAAAACATTAGACAAGTCTGTTGTCATGTACATTGCGGAGCTCCCTGTCCTCCAAAGGTTCAGTCTGGTCCACCATCCAATGGTGCCACTACCATTGCCCTGGTTTTGGCTCCTAAGACTACACAGGCCAAAAATTCAAAGGCCGAGCATCCACTACTGATGGAGTCAGGAAGTAAATAGTCCAAAAATCTCTTGATGCTTTGGTAGAGATAACAGAGCTTATTGTTGAACTGGGGTGATCACCTTGCCCCAAGACAGAGCCTCCACTCATTATGGCTTCCCCTCCATGGCAGAAAGACTGGGTGAAAGTGTAACCCCCTGATAGATGGCTCCCATATTACAGTGGAACATTAATAGGCTCAGAACACATGTGGAGGACTGCTAGTGTAGGAACATCCCCTGTGCCTGTGTTTATAAGAGACACATTTTAAAGCCACTTACACCTCAGTGCTTCAGGGCTATACCCTTCACCAAAATGATGACCTGACAGGGGACAGAGCCAAGGGAGGCATCGGGTTTGTCAATACCATGCATCACTCCACTGCTCTCCCCATGGCTACTGACATGCAAGCAGCTACTTTCAGAAGTCATGGGTGTTGGAGGATCACTGTTTGCTCACTGCATCTACTTCCGCCAGGTGGAATAGACTCTGAGGTTCTTGTAGATCTTGTAGAACAACTCCTGCGACCATTTCTCCTACTGGAAGACTTCAATACCCATCATGCCTTGGGGGGCTCACCCTCTACTTGCCCTTGGGGTTGGGTTTTGGAGTGCCTCAAGACGTTCACAAGGTGCACATCCTCAAAACCATTTCTGCAGAGCTACTGGGTCATTCTCAACCACTGACCTCTCATTCTGCTCTCCAGCCCTCACGGACTCTGCCCAATGCTACGTCATTGACTACTTTCATTCCAATGACCACTTCCCACTCATCTTCCACCTACTGGATGGAACACTATCTGAAGTAAAGCCTCCAACACAGATGGTCATCAGGGCTAACTGGACACTGTACAGTGAGCTGGTTGAGTTTGAACATCACAACTCTGTCTATGAATGGGTGGACCACATCACACAAGTGAAGGCGACCTGTACCTTCGTGGACAGATGAGTGCTGTCCAGCCATCCAGGACAGGCATGCAACTCTTTGAATGCCGCCCTACAGCAGACAGCCTCACAGCCTTTTCAGTTGCAAGAGCCAAGGCTTGACACATAATTAAGGAGAGCAAGAAAAGGTCATGGCAAGCGTTCCTGGACTCCACCAAGTGTTCCACTTGTTCTGCGAAAGTACGGGAAGCCATCAGGAGGATTTCTGGTAAACACAGTTATTTACCAATAGCAACAGTGCTGAAACAGGGGTGTCTCCAAACATTGTGTGGAGACATTGCTCAGACACTGGCAGTGAGTTTTACACAAACTACTGCATTACGGTGTTTCTTCGCTAATGACCAACTGTAGAGAGGGGAAAATTTGACTTCAGATCCAACAATTCTAAGACTTAACAACTAACCATTCTCCATGTGGGAGCTGGAATTGGCCCTGTCTGAGACTCGTGATACTGCACCAAGGTCATGACGAAATCCAGTACTGCGTGCTTCAGCATTTGCCAGCAGCATCACAGGAAATCCTCCTCAACTGTTTTAATCTTATATGGCAGATAGGAAACTTCCTCAACTCGTGGAGAGAGGCACATCTGATACCTCTTTCAAACCAGCAAAGGACTGCACATGTCCCATTAGTTATCTGAGTATCACCTTGACGAAACATGTAGGAAGATCATTGCCTGGTATGGTTGTTAGGGACCGGGCAACTCCTTAGCTACTTTCAGTGTGGATTCTGGAGATTTCAATCCACTGCCGACAACCTGGCCCTATTAGAGGCAGCTATTCAAGAGTCTTTCCTACACAAACACCACTGTATTAGCATCTTCTTTGATATCAGTAAGGCATATGACACTACTTGGACACACAGTATTCTTGCACAACTGTATCAATGGGGTTTTCATGGGCACATCCCCATCTTCATATGGTCTTTCCTGACTCAGCAATTTTTAGGACCCGAGTTGGTGACTTGTTGTCAGATCATTTCAAGCAGAAGAATGGTGTGCCTCAGGGCAGTGTTGTTGAGTGTTGCACTCTTTGTCATAGCCATAAACAGTATGTCATCTATGGTAAGAAGTCCTGTACAACACTCCTTATTTGTGGACAATTTTGCTGTTTCGTGTTTCGCCTCCAGCGTTGCAACAGTGAGCTGTCAGTCGCAACTTCCACTGTGGAGTTGAGAGGAGTGGGCTGCAAAGACGGGTTTTCACTTTTCTGCAGGTGAGTGTGTGTATGTTCATTTTAATCATTCTCTTCGTATTTTTAATTTTCCTGTCTTGCCTATGAGGGACACCATCCCACATTTTAGAGACTCAGTCCAGAGAACCTTGGAATCTTGAAAACGTGGAAAAAGCCTGGAATGTTGAAAATCAGGAAAAAACCTTAAAATTATATTTGAAAACCATGTGTGTGTGTGGTTTTTTTTTTTTTTTTTTTTTTTTTTTTTGCTATACCCATATTTATATACTATCAATTTAAACTGTCTGCGATATTTCAAATAGCATTTGAATAATCAAAGGGGAATCTACATGTTGTCACATAATCCCATTGGTGATTCACTGTTGACACAATGATTCATAACTGTTTTATGCTCATCGAACTGTCGCATAAGGCAGGGATCCAAAGAAGCTGATGGTGCTACAGTGTGAGAGGTCAGGAGAGATGGGAGAATTCATTGCTTTTGAGTCTGGCATAAAATTTAGATCAACTACTATGGTAGAAATACTCGAAAGTAATAAGTTTTGTAAAATCATTTTATAGAGATGTTCATGTTCAGTCTGTACTTTATTCAATGAAAGACATAAATAAATACTGTGCAGATTGTCAAATAAAATGCACATTTGGTAACAACAGTTGGTAACATTGTATAACCAACAATAACTGGAAAGAGAAAGAAAGAGACAAAATCGCAGTACAGCTTTGAACAAGTTTGCACCAGCAGTTCAATTAAAATAGTGTTTTCGCTTTGGGCATGTTGAAATCATATACAGACACAATGCAGTATCAAAAGTCTTATAAGCTTCTACTTCTGTGGATTGCTCCAGATCCCAGAAACATTACAGATGGTATTTTTACTTGGTGCAATAAAGAGATCAGTATTTCCAGGATCAAGAAAAGTGCTATGGGAAGTCATGCTGAGAGCATAAAGCACCAGAGTTTCAGTGCAAATTTGCAAAAGTCACTACCACTAGATGCATCAATTCAACTTCCGGATTTTCAACTACAAATTTTGATACAGACAATCGTATATCACTCTAAGGTGTTTTTACTATTAACTTTTACACAACACATATTTTTTTAAATCATCTGTTTTTAGTACTGGTATGTCTAAGTTTGTATGAAATATCACAAATTAATTTATTATTAAATATAAAACATGTAAAAATATATTGTTTAAAAAGCAATATTTTATAAAACACGTAAGCAACTTATTTTGTTATTTAGTCATTCTTCTGGAGAGCGTCAACAGTCTTCAGTGGTTTAGTTTAGGGACAAACCAATAACACCCCAGAACCCTGATTCCTTAAAGAATCAAATTCCAATGTGTGAAACAGCTTCAAACTTGTGAAAGAAACATACTGGTAGTGAAGAAGTAACAAGTTAAAACGTCATGCTTGAAGCTAAAATGACAAACATTTACTAAGCAACAAACTGTTTCTCTCTCATCATTTTATAGGGCCATAAACAAAAAAAAACCTTAGAAAAGGTTTTAAATAAGATGTAAAGTTAATTGGAAGTTGCTAAGTGCTCTCATTCTCAAATACTGGATGAATATAGTCTGGCTATTTTGTGCACCGTGAGTTGCGCTGTCAACATATGTGCATAGTCTCTTAAATACAACACTTGATTTATTATGTTAAACCTTTAACGTAAGATTATATCTCTTAATGAGTAGATCACGATAGCATTTTAAATTTCTAAATTCGGTCAATAATTATATGAAATACGGAAAATAGAATTATTGTTCCCCTGGAAGCTGTTAGGCACCGGGTTTGACCATTGGTGTGAGGTCAACTGTACGAGCCGAAAGTGAGTTTGAATATCATATGGGTTGAGATTTGAGGATCATGTTTACCTTGTTATGCACACAAGATTCTTCTCAATAGAAGTTATGATAAACCTTAGTCACATTCTTAAAATGTGCAATGAATAAGGTTAGGTTTAGTCTAGGAAAGAAAGTGGGAATGGGGAGAAACTATCCAGTTGAGGGAGTTGGGAATTTCATCCCAATTTTTAGAAATATTATAAACTATTTTTAGTCTGAACTTCAATTTATTAGTGTGTAGATGTGTATTATTTACTAGCCAATATAAATTGTGTCATTTTTAATAGGAGGTCCAATATTAAACAAAGTGGTATATTCAAAGCCACAGAACAACCCGGGGAAACAGTCTACAGTACAGTCATATTTACTGCCAGGTGACGTTACAAGAGCTGAAATTTTGTGGTGTTTGTGCACCATCAGGAGTCATTTGTCAGTTCAGACTCTGCCAACTTGTTAGTGTTAAGATGGATTCACACTTGACAGAACATCAGCGTCACATCAAAAGATTCTCCTTTGTAGTTCAAATGGTGGCATTCACACATGCTGTCAATGGAACTTCATTGACACATCGCGTCAAGGTTTCTCAGGAAGTATTCCCCACTGACTGCTATCGCAAAAAGGTCTTAATAGGTCCTGGAACACAATGCTACGTTAAAGGTTTTTATTTTATACACTGAAGGAATACATTGCAAAATAAACGGTACATACACTGATGCACCAAAGAAACTGGTACAGACATGCGTATTGAAATACAGAGATATGTAAACAAGTAGAATATGGCGCTGTGGTCGCCTACGTCTATATAAGACAAGAAGTGTCGGACACAGTTGTTAGATCAGTTACTGCTGCTACAATGGCAGGTTATCAAGACTTAAGTGAGTTTTAATGTGTTGTTATAGTTGGCACATGAGTGATGGGACACAACATCTCTGAAGTGGCAATGAGGTGGTGACATTCTCATATGACCATTTCACTAGTGTACCTTAAATATCAGGAATCTGTTAAAACATCAAATCTCCTACATTGCTGCAGCCAGAAAAAGATACCCTTGAACACTGAGATCAGACTGTTGATGACTGGAAATACGCTGCCTGTTCGGACGAGTCTCATTTCAAATTGTATCGAGCGGATGGACGTGTACAGGTACGGAGACAACCTCATGAATCCACGGACCCTGCATGTCGGCAGGGGCTATTCAAGCATGTGGACGTTCTGTAATGGTGTGGGACATGTGCAGCTGGAGTGGAACGGGACCCCTGGTACATCTAGATATGACTCTGATAGGTGACACATACATAAGCATCCTGTCTGATCACCTGCATCCATTCATGTCCATTGAGCATTCCGCCGGACTTGGCCAATTCTAGTAGGACAATGTGACACCCCACACGTCCAGAACTGCTACAGAGTGGCTCCAGGAACACTCTTCTGAGTTTAAATGATTCCAATGGCACCAAACTCTCAGACATGAACATTATTGAACATATCTGAGATGCCTTGCAATGTGCTGTGCGGAAGATATCTCCACCCCCTCATACTCTTACAGATTTATGGATAGCCCTGCAGGAGACATGGTGTCAACTCCCTTTAGCAATATTTCAGACATTCGTTGAGTTCATGCCATGTCTTGTTGCAGCACTTCTGCATGCTCGTGGGGGCCCTACATGATATTAGGCAGGTGTGTACCAGTTTCTTTGACTCTTCAGTGTTTATTGTTCAAGCGCTCGACTCACGATTATTCCTGTGAAACAGCAGAAAGAAAAACATGGAGTAAAACTGAAGCGGCATGCAGAAGTTTAAAATAAGATTTGTAATAAATTAATGATGAAGAGTGTGTAGCAGAAATATATGGAAACATAGTTCAAGTACACTAAAATGGCCCATCTATACGTACCATAAGCAAACCATCAGCTTCTGTCAAGGTGATATTGAATGTCTAAATCTTGAACTTCTCTTTTTAATTTTTATTTGTAGTTTGGTTAACAGGTAAAAAAACTTGTTTAGACATTCTGAAATATTTATAAAATGACTCCTCCTCTTCTAGCCCCTGTAAAGAGTGTAGAACTTACTTTCACAGCCTTGATTTTTTAACATTTTTCTAACCCAGACTCTTTTTGCTCTCTGTTCCTCACCATCAAGTGTAACAGCAATCATTGCAAGCTTCTTTAGACTGAATTTCGGCATTTTATGACCATCTGCTATGAACAACGAAATAACGCCTCTACTGAGTAACTTATGAACTGGCTGTAATGCCATGACATTCTTTGGATGTTGTAGTGCCATATCATGTGAATGCTCAGGAATTCCTCTGACTATCGATGTTCAAAAATATGATGGTAACCTTCTGGCAAGTGGGAATCCATCTTCATTCCCTTCATTATTTCTGGACAGTCAAATCGCAAAGAAAATGCAGTTGCAAAAGTCAAAACTCTGTTAGAGCATTGTATACACATTGGCACCATGCATGAGGCGTAAACTTGCTGACCTCATTGACAAATGTGAAATGACCGTACTCGTATTTGATGAAAGTATGAATACTGTTTCTTGAAAACCCAGATGGATTCATATGTATGATTTTGGGACTATGGTATACCATTGATAACAATGCGTTACTTTGATTCTGTTCTTCTTAAAAATGTACAAGGGCAAATGATTTGCTCGAAGGTATAAATGATCGCTGGGTTTGGAAAACCTAAAAAAAAAAAAAAATTCAGTTATCAGTGGATGGACCAAACATGAATTTAAAACTTTTGAATGACTTTAACAAGGAACTAAAAGAATCCTTTGCTTTTCTACAACTGCTACAAATTGGTACCTGCAGTTTGCACATATTGTATGGCACTTTCAAACCAGGCATACCCTAAACTAGTTGGGACACTGTGTAAGTTTTGACAGCAGTTTATTATATACTTCATGATTCAGCAGCACGAAGGTCACAATATCCTTTAATAACCAGATCTTCATCTTTTTGTAAGTCATTTTGTGGAACAAGATGGGTCGAAGACACCAATGCAGCTGAGAAATTTACTAAGTTAAAGAAATTGAAAACTATTTCTCAATCACTAAGTTTCAGAGTTGTTTCTAAAGCTGTCAATGACAAATTGCTAGTTCCAAAACTGAAATTCTTCAGGTCAACAGCACACTTGTTGGAATCAATTTTACTCGATTTTCAGAGTGATGTTCCAATGGCTTCATATCTGTATGATGTACTACATAATCTTATGAACATTTTGTTGCAGCGAGTTGTGAAATGAGGTCTTTTTTCAAAAAATCATCTGAGAATCGACTTAAAAGTATGTAAAGAATTTAATTACAGCAAGACAGTTCAATCTGAATTATACTACAAGAACTGCACTGAAAAAAATTAACACTGTATCTGAAGAGGAAATATTGTTGCTAAAGGAAAACATACGAACGTTCATTATTGGCATAGTAGATAAGTTGCAAGAAAAATCACCACTCAAATAAAATGTAACACATGCAATTTCCTGCTTCAATCCAGAAATTGCATTCAACCAGGAAGTAGCTCAAAGAAGATCAACAGTAAGTCTTGAAATTTTGGTATCAAACGGAAGAATGCCAGGTTCAAAGACAGTGTGTCAGACTTGAGTTTGTGGGGATCTGCAAATAAAAAAGAAATGAAGATGAGGTGAAACATTGCAAAACAAGTGAAAATCATCTTGATAAATTTTGGATTAATATAATCAAATTATCTTCAAAGCTATGCCCAAATTTACAAGATTTTGTACAAATTATTTTAACAATCTCACAAGGAAATGCTTCTGTTGAGCGAAGCCTTCCTTTAAACTCTGAAATTAAAGTTTAAAATCAAACAAAAGAAAACATTATTGCTCAAAGATACATACATGACAAAGTCCAGGATGTAAATGGAGTTGACAATTTCAACATCGATAAAAATCTTATGCACTATTCTCGCAATACACATTCTTTGTTCGAGGCCAATATGAAACATATGGTGAAGGAAGGTGAAAGAAGAAGAGAGGAATGATTATTGGACAAATTAAAGCAAACTAAAATCAAAGAATAGGAAACAAAAGGAGCACCACATATGTTGAGTGAAGAGCCTCAGAGATTTAGGCATGGATAGCAAATTTAAAGAAACAATTTATTCACTTTTGTCATAACAAATTTCTACGGTTTGTTTCCTTTTGTCAGCAAATTACAATGTATATATATGTGTAAAAACAGAATTTGTAATTTTTTTGTATTTTTATTGCCTGTTAAGCATAATACAGTATTTAACTTTTAAAAAAATAAAATAAAAAAAAATTTTCATGTGTGATTTACACTACTAAAGAAAAAACTTGCAATTAATTATGCATATTCTAATAATTATCAATATATAGTTTTAGTCTCAGATTTAACATGGAAAAAATTTGCCATGAAAATCCCGGAAAAACCTGCAACAAGCATGGAAAACACCTTGAATTTGAAAATGATCAATTGCTGCACATTCTGTCAGTGAGGTTATGACTCCAAATTGTGACGGCTACCGCACCTGAGAGACCTGAAAGCCAGAACACCAAAGGCACTGAATATCTTAAAGTACCTTAGCCACAAGTCTTGGGAAGCAGACAGGGCACATCTGCTCCAGTTTTATAAGTCTTTAGTGCGTTCATGGCTGGACCATGGTTGCACAGTGTATGGATCAGGGAGGCCTTTTTATTTGAAGATCATTGACACTGTCCACCATGAGGAGATTCGGCTGGCCACCGATGCTTATAGGACCAGTCACATACACAGTCTGTGCCGAGGCTGGGGAACTGCCACTCACAATTCAGCAGCAGCTTCTAATGGTGTGTCAGGCATGTAAGTTTCCTGCAGATCCAGCTTGCCCCACATACCATACTGTTGCTCGTCTGCCTTTGAAATGCCTTTTCTCCAACCATCCATCAGCCACAAGGCTGTTTGGGATCTGTGGGCAGCGTGTGCTGGAGTCGCTCCATGTGGTGCAAGTACAATCCCAAATCCAGAGATTTAACCATCTGCCACCCTGGTTACTGCAGAGGCCCAGTGTAATTTTAGATTTAGTGCAGTACAAGAGAGATTGCAAACCTGCTTCTGTTTTTAATGTGATATTTTCTAACATTTTATACGAGCACCACAACAATGTAGCTTGCTTTATGTATGGGTTAAGCAGTGGAGCACCATTAGTTGCTCTGTGGTTTCCTGAATCGTGTCCTCAAGGTCTGACTGCTTCTGGAATTCACTGTCCTTGTTGCAGAATTACATGCAATCTTTAGGGCACTGGAGCTGATGAGATGTTCTTCCAGTACTAAATTTCTTGTCTGTTCCAATTCTCTGAGTGTCCTCCACTCTCTTCAACATTTGTACCCAGCAGACAAAGTAATACAGGGTGTCCTCCTCCAACTACAAGGACTGAGGTGGTGTCTTTTTACTGGGTACCAGGAACATGGGTATTGTGGGGAATGAAAGGGTGGATCTAGCAGCCAACTGATCTTCAGTTCTTTCAGTGTGCCTTTGCCCTGCACACTATCTCCTCACTACTGAGGTATAAAGTCATGCATTGATGGGAAGACAAGTGGCTGGAAGTGACCGACAATAAACTCCATGTAGTAAAGCTCACAACTCAGCTGTGGCGTACCTCCTTCCAGCCATGTTGATGGGATGAGGTCCTTCCTACTAGTCTTCACATAGGCCAAGCCCTATGGCACATGGCTTCTTACTCTGACAAGAGTACCCTCCAATGTCTGGTGCTTGTGGTGTACAGATAACTGTATGCTCCATTTTATTGGACTGTGTTTTTTTTTCCAACCAGTGGGCTGCAACAACTTTACCAATGGATCTGCCCTCTATTTTAAGTAATCTTCAAACAGACATGGTTAGGATTTCAAAGTTTTGTGAATTGTCACAACATTTTTCCCAAGGTTTTAATGTGTTAACAGGGTAACTAGGTCATCCATATTTTTAAAAGTCGCCAGCCAGTCACATTTCCATGTGCTTTCTTTCTGCTCTTCTGTTGCTTTACTTGAGTTTTAATCTCCTGTATAGCACATTTTAATCTCAGCATGTATGTTAAAATTTTGCTATTTTATCCGCATTCATTTCTTTTAATGTGTGTAAGGGCACTGATAATCTCGCCATTGGGCACCGGTAAGCTACAAACAAACAAACAAACAAACACACACACACACACACACACACACACACATTTTATGTTTTACTGCTGTTCACATTATTTTTTGTTAATCACATCACAAGCTGCATTCCCTCAATAAATTGTTTGCCTGCTGTTGAAAATAATTTCAGCTTGTAAAAACAAATTTTAATATTTATTTTGCATAATATTTACTGCTTTTATAGTGAACCCAATTCGATTTCAATTAACAGTTTATAACACACTACTGGCATTGCTTGTGCTACTAATTACCAAATATGGTTTACTATTCACAGTAAATAACAGAAATAGGATGTCGAATAATAATAATAATAATAATAATAATATTTATTCAACATCAAATAATCAAATACAATCCCTAGAAATAATACAGTTTCAGGACATCACACAGATAATTCTTCTGAATCCATCAGTTTATAAATTACAAATTAAAGATTTGTTTGTATTAATAAATTTTACATTTTGATGCATTTTACATTTGGTAGTATACAATGACAATGTTACAAATATTGTTTTTATCAACATTATATTAGTTGTAGTTTACTTAAAACTATGAGCGTGACATACTTATGAAGCACTTTTCATGCAGATATAATACTCGTCTAGGGAATAAGAAGGGTTTTCAATTAGAATTCCATTTAGCTGATCTTTTAATTTGTTAGAAGGAAGGGTTGTGAGACTTTTTGGTAGGGCATTGGCTAGCTTCGGCCCAGAATGAAGTGCCTTTTTTTCATATAAAGCTGTTCTGTGGCTATTTACATGGTATCTGAACTTTTGCCTTGTATCGTACTGGTGCAGGTCACAGCTGAAATTTGGATTTATTGTTTTCACAAGCAATATAACTTTCAATATGTATACACCTATAATGGTAAGCACACCTAATTTTGGGAACAGATTCTGACATGATTCTTGAGGTTTGGCACCACAAATAATTCTGATAACTTTTTTCTGTAGTATTAATAATGTGCTTAGGTTGGCTTGAGTTGTTGCACCGCATATTTCTACAGCATAGTTTAAATTTGATGAGAATAGGGCATGATAAGCAGTTTTTAGTACACACATGTCCTTACAATATTTGCTAATCATATTTATAGCAAACACATTCTTTGACAGCTTACATGCTAAGGATTCAATATGCATGTCCCATTCGAGGCTGTCCTGGATTGTAATTCCCAAAAACTTTGTCCATTTTTCCTTTTTTACAATGTCATTTCCTATGGATAATTTCATGTCAAATTCTATTTGTTTCCTTGTGTTAAATTCCATCATTGCAGTCTTTGAAGCACTTACATTTAGGTGACTTTCATTAAAATACTTGACTATTTCATTAGCAATGATCACACGCACGGCACAGCGGACACACCAGGAACCGCGGTGTTGGCCGTCGAATGGCGCTAGCTGCGCAGCATTTGTGCACCGCCGCCGTCAGTGTCAGCCAGTTTGCCGTGGCATACGGAGCTCCATCGCAGTCTTTAACACTGGTAGCATGCCGCGACAGCGTGGACGTGAACCTTATGTGCAGTTGACGGACTTTGAGCGAGGGCGTATAGTGGGCATGCGGGAGGCCGGGTGGACGTACCGCCGAATTGCTCAACACGTGGGGCGTGAGGTCTCCACAGTACATCGATGTTGTCGCCAGTGGTCGGCAGAAGGTGCACGTGCCCGTCGACCTGGGAACGGACCGCAGCGACGCACGGATGCACGCCAAGACCGTAGGATCCTACGCAGTGCCGTAGGGGACCGCACCGCCACTTCCCAGCAAATTAGGGACACTGTTGCTCCTGGGGTATCGGCGAGGACCATTCGCAACCGTCTCCATGAAGCTGGGCTACGGTCCCGCACACCGTTAGGCCGTCTTCCGCTCACGCCCCAACATCGTGCAGCCCGCCTCCAGTGGTGTCGCGACAGGCGTCAATGGAGGGACGAATGGAGACGTGTCGTCTTCAGCGATGAGAGTCGCTTCTGCCTTGGTGCCAATGATGGTCGTATGCGTGTTTGGCGCCGTGCAGGTGAGCGCCACAATCAGGACTGCATACGACCGAGGCACACAGGGCCAACACCTGGCATCATGGTGTGGGGAGCGATCTCCTACACTGGCCGTACACCACTGGTGATCGTCGAGGGGACACTGAATAGTGCACGGTACATCCAAACCGTCATCGAACCCATCGTTCTACCATTCCTAGACCGGCAAGGGAACTTGCTGTTCCAACAGGACAATGCACGTCCGCATGTATCCCGTGCCACCCAACGTGCTCTAGAAGGTGTAAGTCAACTACCCTGGCCAGCAAGATCTCCGGATCTGTCCCTCATTGAGCATGTTTGGGACTGGATGAAGTGTCGTCTCACGCGGTCTGCACGTCCAGCACGAACGCTGGTCCAACTGAGGCTCCAGGTGGAAATGGCATGGCAAGCCATTCCACAGGACTACATCCACCATCTCTACGATCGTCTCCATGGGAGAATAGCAGCCTGCATTGCTGCGAAAGGTGGATATACACTGTACTAGTGCCGACATTGTGCATGCTCTGTTGCCTGTGTCTATGTGCCTGTGGTTCTGTCAGTGTGATCATGTGATGTATCTGACCCCAGGAATGTGTCAATAAAGTTTCCCCTTCCTGGGACAATGAATTCACGGTGTTCTTATTTCAATTTCCAGGAGTGTATTTTGTCTATTAATTGTGCTGCTGCTGCTGATATTGACTTGTTTTTCATAAAGCCATACTAATTTTCAAATATTAAATTGTGTTGACTCAGGAATGTCACTAGTCTAGTATAAATAACTTTCTCAATAACCTTAGAAAATGCAGGTAAGATTGAGATGGGGCGGTAGTTTTCAATTTTAGATTTATCACCTTTCTTGTAAATCAGGGTTACTTGTGCTATCTTTAGACTATCTGGGAAACAACCTGATGCAACCTGATGCAATTACATCATTTACTGCTGTGGCCATGGCATAAGATATGTTGTCTATGCATCTTTCCAGTGTACCGATAGACAATCCATCATAGCCTGCTGATTTTGTATTTTTTAATGACATTACTATGTTTTTGACTTCCTTGTTATTGGTTGGGGCCAAGTATATGCTTTGTTTGATTGGAATGCCCCTATATCTATGCTGAAGATTCTTAAAATGGTCATTGACAGATTTTCCAACAGAAGAAAAGTACTTGTGGCGTAGAGCGCCATAAAAATCGATATTTGTTCTGTGTGTAAGTGTGCTATCTTTGAGGAGAGGGGCTTTGGAGAGCATGTTGGACGCTAACGGCAGTTAGCCTCTGGACTTGTATCTGTGTAGACGCTAAGTGTGAATAAATCTGTATATAAGAGAATTCTAGTTGTTTACCTACAACTATACCATATTCCCTCACTGGTGACCCCGTTTTTGTGTAATACGCGTCCGAGTTACCACCTGAAGGTTATTTACGCGCCTACCGCGTCGGGTTTCTCCGCGATCGCGAGGGCCTTTGTTCAGCCTTTCAGCATTCACCTCCGCCCGGATTCCAGCAACATCTCTCCAGCGCTTCTGCCGTCGTAGTGGACATGCTGCAAGAACCTTCGGAATCCTTCAGCCAGAACATGCAGTGGAATTCATCAAGTGCCGCCAGTTTCTTCCAACCGCCAACGGTCGTGGACTCTAGCTTTGTTAGCCTGGACCTTCCCACGTGTTCTCCACAGAGTGTTGGTCGGAACATTTCTACTCCTGTGTCGAACACACAATTCAATACAGTTCATGGCGTCGAGCGAGGTTTTGCTACTTTGGAAAATCCAGTAGTAAATTCAAACTCGAATCAGTTCCCGCCACGTGTGTATCCTTCCGCGCCGGCTAGTCAACAGGTGTTCAATGCTCGCCAAACAGCAAATATCACACCGAGTGTGCATCCTAGTGGACGTGTGTGGGATCCTTGTGTTGCTTCAAATCAGGTCAACAATTCTGTGCTGGATAGTAATTACTCCGACATCTACAACCAGCCCCACCACTCACGGTCGAGTGAATACTGTGTGCACAACGGACATTCACCGGCGTACTTAAGCACTTGTGGCTTCTCTCCGAGCTACCACGTCAATGAGAATGCAGATTTTGACTATGATCCTCACACCGTTCGAGCGTCCGTCGCTTCTCAGCCGCCCCCCCGGCGTCAAGTGAATTTCGCAATCCCGCATTACGGGACGCCAATAATCCGGACTCGCAATCTTCTGCATGCTCTACTTCCGTCCGAAGTAATAGGCGCACCTCCGTAGTGACTGCAGTGCCGAATCTGCCGAAATTACCAGACTTCAAACCCTCTCACCCGGAGTTCTGGTTTAACCTGGTTGAGCAAACATTCAATGTCTGTGCTTTGGACGACGACGCACACTTCGCCTGCCTCATGAACCATCTTCACGGCCGCGTCGATTTAATTTATGATCTGGTCAAAGCACCCCCCCCTAGCAGGGAAGTTTGCTGTGGCGAAACAAACGATACTGGAGCGCGTCTCTAAAACCAGGAGAGAAAATGTGCGACAGCTCATCTACGAAGAGCGTCTCGGCGACAGGTCTCCGTCCCAGCTGTGGCGGTGCATCCGTCTTCTCGTCGATGAGCAAGTTATGCCTGGACTGTAAAACTGCCTTTGCCTGTCCAGACTGCAATCTCTGCGTATGAAGATAGGCCAGTAAATGAACGTTTACGCGCCGCCGACAGAGCATACTCCGCCAGGCAACGTGAGCTCCGTGCACTGCATTCTGGACGTGACCGCACTAAGGCGCTTTCTGACGCCACACCCTTGTCTGGTGCTGCTGATAACAAGTTTTTTAAACTAGCCGCTCTGCCTGCACCTTCAACTCCTCGCAACGACAGTGCATCGGCCTCTGTGAAAGACTCTGGGGCACATACTCCGTCACCTAGCAACTACCCACAAGGGCACAGGCCCACCCAACCTTACTGTTTCTTCCACGCGAGATTCGGGGAGCAAGCTCTTACCCAAACTCCAACCGCAGGTAGGCTACGGTGCCACCTCCTGCGATGTAAACAACGGGCACCATCCCATGTTGCACTCCGTTTCGGACAATAACAGTAAGTGTGGTCGAGTCTATGTTCGCGATTTACGATCAGGTGTATGTTTTCTGGTAGACACTGGCGCAGACGTCTCTTTGCTGCCGGTTCACCTAGCAACCAATAAAGTGCAATCACACAAAACAGTACTTCGTGCAGTAAACTTGTCTACCCTACAGTGTTCAGGTTCCACTTTGTATACAGTGAAACTTTCGCCCGAGTGCAAGCTGGAGTAGACGTTTCTAGTGTCAACAACTGAAGAACCTATTCTCGGAATTGATTTCCTCAAGCACTATCAGTTGTCACTAGATTTTGTGCAAAATACTGTGTTGTACCCCTCCCTTAACAAACATATTCCTTTCGCTTCGCCGAGTGACAGTTTGGCTAACACCAAACATGTGTGCTGTGCTAAGAAGTGTGTAAACCTATCCTTGGAGCTGCAATCTTGGACAAACAAGTGGCTAGTGGAGTGCGCCAAGTCTTCTAAGTTGCGGATGGAACGTATGGAAATGCTGCTGCATCTCCGCGATATACACCACGAGTTGGCCTCCGCACAACAATGCCTCGCGGCACTACAAGCAGACGACTCGTCGGCTACAGACAAGGTCAGTCTGTGCCAATCTGGTGTTCCCGTGCCCGCGCACGTTAACGACAATGTTGTGAACTCTGTAAACTGTGTCAGCACCCCCTTTTGTAATGATAGGGTATGCCCGAGTGCTCATGCTCCTTGCGTTCCGAATGGAAAATTAACTTGCCAAGCTTGTGGCAATGAACTACGGCCATCTGCTGTACTTCCGTGCCCTCAGTGCCACAGCTTGGCCCGTCCGCCACTGCCTGCTCCGCTTCACGGACATCTGACTATCGTGCCGCACCATGTATTGCAGTAGTCACTAACGGCACAGTTCATCGGTTACGTCTAACCGATGGGCCGCCCATATCGAAACGTCCACGCCGCCTCAAGCCGGAATTTATGAAAATTGCAAAAGAACAATTGGACGATCTGTTACAAAAGGGAATAATTGAACCTTCTTCCGGTTGCTGGGCTAGTCCTATCCTGTTTGACCAAAAGAAAGACGGTACTTGGCGTATGGTCGGAGACTATAGGCGTTTAAAGGCCCGCACCATCATTGATAAATATCCGGTCCCACACATCGCAGACTTCAATCATGTGCTCGCAGGTGCAAAGTACTTCTCTGTTTTGGACTGTACGCACGCATTTCATCAGATTCCTATGGCTCCGGAGGACATTGAAAAAGACTGCCATAACCACTCCCTTCGGGCTGTTCCAATACAAATTTATGCCGTTTGGGTTGAAAAATGCACCCCAAACGTGGCAGCGTTTCATCAATCAAACTTTATCCCATCTAGACTTTTGTTTCGTATATATGGACGACATATTGGTTTTTGCTTCTACTTTAGAACAGAGTGAGGAGCGTGTTCAAGTCGTGACAGATATTTTAGCAGCCACTGGTATTGAACTGAACAATAAAAAGACTCAATTGCACCAGTCATCCGTCACATTCCTAAGTTATGTTGTGTCATCGGACGGTCTGACACCACCACAGGACAAGATCAAGCCTGTTCTCGAGATGCTACGCCCTCAGACCTACGGGGAATTACGCAGGTTCATCGAAACAGTTAATTATTACCGGAAACATTTGCCAGCCGCTTCTGCGGTGCAGGCTCCTCTCACAGATGCTCTCGCTGGCCCACAAACTTCTGGCACCTGCCAGGTACCATGGACACCAGACATGGACAAGGCATTTAATGAACTCAAACAGCTGTTGGCCTCCGCTGTCTCTATTGCTCACCCACGGGCGGACGCCACAATGTTTATCACTACTGATGCTAGTGACAATGCTATTGGCGCAGTACTGAGTCAGACATACAACGATGTTACGACCCCCCTGCAGTTTTTCTCAAAAAAGCTAAACAATGCGCAGAAGAAATACTCAGCATTCGACAGAGAACTACTTGCAGTTTACGAGGCCATAAGACACTTCAGAACTGATGTTGAGGGACGAGATTTGCCGTTGGTTCCTGCCATAAAAAATCCTGCGGCTGTTCCGCCCCCACGACGCTTTCGTCACATCGATTACATCTTGCAATTTACAAATGACATTCGCTACATCCGAGGAGCGGACAATGTGGTCGCTGATTTTCTCTCGCGTGTTGGTGCTGTCACAACCTTAATTGACTTAACGGACCTACCTCGGTTGCAATTGGCAGACCCCGATACCATGCAGTTAATTTCAGACCACAGCTCCTCTCTCCAACCGGTACGCTCTACTTTCCCTGGCATATCTGACTTAGTGTGGTGTGATGAATCGACTGGTACGTTGTGGCCATTCATTCCTAAGCCCCTTCAACACCAGGTCTTTGACAAACTACACACATTAGCACACCCCGGTGTCAAAGCCTCCACCCGTCTGGTAGCTGAACGGTTTGTCTGGAGAAACATGCGCCGTGACTGTCAGTCTTGGGCAAGGGTATGCATGGTGTGTCAACAGAACAAAGTTTCCAGGCACACTTCTCCACCCCTTGGCTGTTTTGCCCAACCTCCACGCCGGTTTCACCATGTTCATGTCTACCTCGTAGGCCCTTTGCCCCCCTCCGAGGGTTTCCGTTACTTGTTTACAGCTATTGACAGGATGACTCGGTGGGCTGAGGCTGTGCCTATTCCGAACATTACCTCTGAGACAGTAAGTCGAGCATTCTTAGATTCGTGGATCTCTAGATTTGGCTCACCTGTTTACCTCACCACTGACCAGGGGCGACAATTCGAGTCTTCAGTTTTCTCTGACTTATGTAAAATCTGTGGTATTGTCAAAATTCATACTTCTCATACCACCCCCAAAGCAATAGGCTTGTCGAGCGATGGCATCGCACCCTGAAGTCTGCCCTGCGTGGCCATGACTCACTATGGACAGAGGCACTGCCCTTCGTGCTTCTTGGCCTTCGTGCGACTTTCAAGGAAGACCTCAAGGGGTCCGTAGCCGAGTTTGTATATGGCCAACCTCTGGTTTTGCCTGGAGAATTAGTCACTCCGACCCCACTTCCACGGCCCTCTGAACTCCCTTCACTTCTCGAGCGGGTGCGCTTGCACTGCAGCAAAATTCAGCCGCCACCTCCGGCTGCTCATACACCTCCGCGCGTGTACGTACCGCGCACGCTAGACTCTTGTGAGTACGTGTTTCTCAGAGACGACTCAGTCAAAGCCCCGCTTCAGTCGCCCTACACAGGTCCTTACAAGGTCGTCAAATGCTCTGAGAATAACATGGATCTCCTCATAAAAGACTCTGTAACCACAGTCTCACTCAACCAAGTGAAACCATCTTTCATTGAGCCTCAGGTGAACCTCCCTGATTCTGCCCCTATTTCTCCCACTCCTGCTTTGAGCGGCCATCCATCTTCCCACACCATGCATTTGGGTATTGATTTTCCACAGCGTGTTTCTCTGCCGAGCACTGCTCCTTCTCCGCATTCATCTAACTCGAGTGGCCAATCTTTTCGGGGCTTCACTCCTCACAACCCTCGCAGTTGAACTGCCAACCACTTGGATTCTACCATTGTGTTACAATCTTCGTGTGACAGCTCTTTGTCATGCCGTTCAACCCCCGCTGGCTCCTCGTTGCCTTTGGTCACGCTCCCTCGTCTGTCAGCTGATCGCCCGAGGTTGTCTCCTGCACAGTCTAGTGCACCTGCCATCCCCCTCTTAGCAGATGCTTCCCCCTGCCATGGCTTTCCCACACCTCCCTGCCTCCCTACCATTGCTCATACAGGAACCATCCAAGAATTCACACCACATGTGCACCCTGATGACATACATAAATTATCTGTTGTCGTAGATGGCGATACAGTGTGTGTGGTACTCGCGTGTGACAATATTGAGGGAGGAAGTGCAGAATCTCGTGTGGTGCGCCGCTTTAAATTGAGCAGAAGTGCTGCGTGTGGCAATTTGCGTGCCTTTGTTAGGCCTTCTGGCAAGGTGATTCTCCGCCTGCCGGCTGACGAACTGCTACACCTTCACTCCAGGACGGGACGTCGTCTTCAGCCGCCGGCGTCGCTTGCTGACTTCACCGTCGACGTACTGGGCTTCACGCCCTGGTCTCCTACCAGTCGACCGCTTCCGCCTGATGCAGAAGAACTGTGCGTTACCTTCCTAACTTCTCCCCCCCCCCCCCCCATTCACAGAGACGTACTCCATACTGCACGGGGGGGGGGGGGGGGGGGGACTATGTGGCGTAGAGCGCCATAAAAATTGATATGTGTTCTGTGCGTAAGTGTGCTACCTTTGAGGAGAGGGGCTTTGGAGAGCATGTTGGACGCTAACGGCAGTTAGCCTCCAGATTTGTATCTGTGTAGACGCTAAGTGTGAATAAATCTGTATATGAGAGAACTCTAGTTGTTTACCTACAACTATACCATATTCCCTCATACTCATTAAAAACATTTGCAATCTGACATTGACATTTCATGATATCCCCTTTGTGGTTTACAGTAAAATCACTTGTTGATCTGTCCTTACAATCCCTAAAGCTATTTATTACTTTCCAAACAGCTAAACCTGTGTTAGTAGAGTTTTTTTAACATTGTGACTACATATTTACTTTTAGTTTGTAGCAGGAGATCTTTATAGTAATCCTGGTAGTTCTTAAATTCTACCTTTAGTATATTATTATTGTTATTATTTATCATTGCATACTGGAAAAGTCTAAGTTTCTCTCTTGCTGTTTTTACTTCATGATTTATCCAGTTATTCTTTTGTATCTTTTTGCAGTCATTTACTGCAAAGGTCATTTCTGGGCATGAGACATTGAAGCAATAATAAAAATCTGATGAAAAATCACTGAAAGTAATGCTGTTTTTTTCATCCCATCATAAGCTTTTCAGCAAACTGTTGAAATCTTTAACATTGTCGTCACTGGTGATTCTTTTTGTCACATATTGTTTCCTCTTTTCTATTGACATGAAGATTTTCAGCTTCTATCAATACCTGTATTGCGTGTTGGTCAGAAATGGCAAACTTCAGAACCGATGCACTGCATGTAAAGTGGGACTTTTTAGTTATAATGTTGTCAATGCATGATTTTACACGATTGACCTCCCTAGTGGGCTCATTTATCAGAAATGTTAAGTTAAATTGAGCTAGTATTAGCATTAGTTTTTTAGATACAGAGTCATTGGTCAGCAAGTCTCCGGTTAGTATTATGTTAACCCAGCCATTTTTATTGTACTGTTTACTGTCAATGTCAACAAGCAGGTCATTAAGAACGCCAAAGAAACTATCTAGGCTACCAGATGGAGGTCTGTATAGGCCTATAATAATTAAGTTCTCTTTCCCCCACTTATAATTAATTGCTGCTAATTCTATTACACCATCAATGCTGAAAGCAAATACATCTATTACACTATAATTACTACCACTGGCTACAAAGATAGCTACCCCACCACCATGTTTCTCTTTTCTATTGAAGGCAGAGCAAAAGATCATGGAGAGTGGCTTACACACACTGATTAGCTCATCTGTGTACCAGTGTTTACTTATAACTAAAACATCAGGGTTATCAATAGCTGCAACGGTATCCAACTCGTTGTTCTTATTGCCAAGACTTTGAAAGTTCTGCTGAATTAATTTGAAAGTGAGTTTGGATTGTTGAACGCTTGAGGGATGTGTCACCCGACCAGACTGGTTGTTTTTAAGAGTACAAGGGTTCTGCTGTATGATATTAGGGCTAAGTTTCTCCTGCTGTACCATACAGGGAGATTTAGAGCTACCAGGCTGTCCAGCAGGGTTTACAAGTTTCCCTGGCTTGTCAGCTGTAGCTCTTTGTGTGGCAAGTCCTGTTTGGGTGGGTTGTGCCATTCCATAGCAATGACAGGTTGCAGAAAGACTAAATTTGGCAAGAAATTTCATTAACAGATTACTGGTGAATGAAATAATAATATGGTTGCCAGCCTAATTAGGCATAATAATGTGAAAACATTATTCTGAAAGAATCTGTTCTTACAATTGCAAGAGGAATTTTCATTAATTACTGATTAGTGAAGTGAAATGAATACACACAACTGGACAAACCACAGTAGGTAGCAGCAGTTATCACTTTTACAAGTGAGCAGTCACAGGATTGCAAATGAGGCCTTTCCCTTATTCATCTTAATCATTACTTACGCTTTAACTAATATTCTAAACTGGTTTTTAACAACCTACATCAGACAATATAGCACACGATAATAATCAAGTTTAAATAACACACATTTATAGCGCACAACAATAAAGTATCACTGTATGCAAACCTTCTAGATTCACTTTTTCTATAATCACTTTAAGTTCCTTTGGTTAGAAAACAGTTATTCTGATTTGTCTTTCTGATTTAAAAAAATGAAACGTGGTCCCACAAACTATCCCTTCATTATAAAAGCAAAATTATTCAGACTTTCAGAATTATGTGGTATTATCACAGTCTATATGGTAAAAATCAGATTACTCCCCCCATTTGAGATCTTTAATCTTGCAATGTTTCAACACTACTAATTCTGACAGAATTACAATGTCATCGGCGAACCTCAAAGTTTTTATTTCTTCTCCATGGATTTTAATACCTACTCTGAATTTTTCGTTTGTTTCCTTCACAGCTTGCTCAATACACAGATTGAATAACATCAGGGAGAGGCTACAACCCTGTCTCACTCCCTTCCCAACCACTGCTTCCCTTTCATGCCCCTCAACTCTTATAACTGCCATTTGGTTTCTATACAAATTGTAAATAGCCTTTCATTCCCTATATTTTACTCCTGCCACCTTCAGAATTTGAAAGAGAGTATTCCAGTCAACATTGTCAAAAGCTTTCTCTAAGTCTACAAATGCTAGAAACGTAAGTTTGCCTTTCCTTAATCTAGCTTTTAGTCATAGGGTCAGTATTGCCTCACGTGTTCCAATATTTCTACGGAATCCAAACTGATCTTCCCCTAGGTCGGCTTCTACTAGTTTTTCCATCCGTCTGTAAAGAATTCGCATTAGTATTTTGCAGCCGTGACTTATTAAACTGATAGTTCGGTAATTTTCACAACTGTCAACACCTGCTTTCTTTGGGATTGGAATTATTATATTCTTCTTGAAGTCTGAGGCTATTTCGCCTGTCTCATACATCTTGCTCACCAGATGGTAGAGTTTTGTCAGGACTGGCTCTCCCAAGGCCGTCAGTAGTTCAAATGGAATGTTGTCTACTCCCGGGGCATTGTTTCGACTCAGGTCTTTCAGTGCTCTGTCGAACTCTTCACGCAGTATCGTATCTCCCATTTCATCTTCATCTACATCCTCTTCCATTTCCATAATATTGTCCTCAAGTACATCATCCTTGTATAGACCCTCTATATACTCCTTCCACCTTCCTGCTTTCCCTTCTTTGCTTAGAACTGGGTTTCCATCTGAGCTCTTAATATTCATACAAGTGGTTCTCTTTTCTCCAAAGGTCTCTTTAATTTTCCTGTAGGCAGTATCTATCTTACCCCTAGTGAGATAAGCCTCTACCTCTTTACATTTATCCTCTAGCCATCCCTGCTTAGCCATTTTGCACTTCCTGTCGATCTCATTTTTGAGACATTTGTATTCCTTTTTGCCTGCTTTATTTTGTAATTAATTAAATTTTGTAATTAGTTTTGCAATTAATTTTGTAATTAATGTTCATATTTTGAAGACAGCTTAGTTACTTTGAAATATTACTGTATCTCATTGCTACCGATCAGAACCCCTCGGAGAGCATTAAAGATAAACACCAGTCCTAAATGCCCAATTGTAATGTGACCTGTTTCCAAATTACATACAAAAATAACCACTATTTCAGTATACATATAATTCAAAAATGATGCTTTGCTGATTAACATTGTTCTTATGTGAAAAACACAATATAAATGTGAAATTAATACTGTAACTAATCGAAAGAAATGTAGCACATGGTCAGGATGTACCAGTAAAGCTATCATCATAAAATTACTACAGCAAATTAAATAGAACATATAAATAAAGCATGTTAATTGAATCTCTGATATATGTTACCTCTAAAATTCAGGCACTAGTTGATTTGTTATAAACAAATTTAGAAATGTAATTGTTACCTGTAACATAAGTAGTCAGAAAATGTTATATTAACACATAACTAAGTTGAAAATAGGTTCACCTTGTTCAGCATTGTGATTGTAAATTTTTCGCAATGTGGATCTCATATTCGGTTTAACTTTTAATTGTGATTTTACATAAAATTGTAATTTTCATTATCTGTAATTCTTAACAAAAGTATAAATAGAGGTCACGCAGGCGCCTTGAGGCACTCGTTTTTTGGCTAGGGTTGCGAGCAAACGTATTGTAGGCTCACTCGTTTGTTAATTGTTGTGAACTCTGTGTCGTTTGATGTCAACTTTGGGTACATCTGATGTAACCAGTACAGTTCACCAGGCTCGGACACCAGAGTCCTGGAAATATATTGGTGTTAAAACTGCACTGTACTTTGGAATTTATTTGGGAGTCTTCCGCAATCCTTTTCATAGGCTGCACAGCGACTAGACGAATCCAGGAATTTTACAACACCCCGAGAACTAAACAACTCTCACTGTTGGTAGAATTGACGTGAAAACAACAGCACGTCGACTGGGCGTTTCACTCTAGTGGTGGACAGGAAATCGCGTATCTGTTAGAAATCACAGTGACTGAGAAGTAGCAGATATCACAATAACAACTTTACAGGATCTAACTGCGATTTCAGTCACAGTTAGCAGTCGCAAGTAGTATTTCACATTCAAAGACGTGAGCCATATATTGGTCGAATTTAGCACTGCTTTCTGCGATTTCTGTGACAAGTCGCAACTACGAGTCGCAAGTAGCAACTAAAAAGCGCAGTTAACAGTGCCATCTGTTGGCCAAAGTTCGCACTACGCCCATCTCTGCGGTACGCTATCGAGTCCAACTGCGATTTCCGTGAACAGTCGCAACTAAGAGTCGCAAGTAGAGACTAAAAAGCGCAGTTAACATTCTTTTCCTAGTGCCTTCTGTTGACCGACGTACGTACTTCGTTATGAGAGCCTTGTGCCTCACGAGATCAGTGTGCTGTGTGTGCATATGACGGACTTACAGGGTGTTTCAAAAATGACCGGTATATTTGAAACGGCAATATAAACTAAACGAGCAGCGATAGAAATACACCGTTTGTTGCAATATGCTTGGGACAACAGTACATTTTCAGGCGGACAAACTTTCGAAATTACAGTAGTTACAATTTTCAACAACAGATGGCGCTGCAAGTGATGTGAAAGATATAGAAGACAACGCAGTCTGTGGGTGCGCCATTCTGTACGTCATCTTTCTGCTGTAAGCGTGTGCTGTTCACAACGTGGAAGTGTGCTGTAGACAACATGGTTTATTCCTTAGAACAGAGGATTTTTCTGGTGTTGGAATTCCACCGCCTAGAACACAGTGTTGTTGCAACAAGACGAAGTTTTCAACGGAGGTTTAATGTAACCAAACGACCGAAAAGCGATACAATAAAGGATCTGTTTGAAAAATTTCAACGGACTGGGAACGTGACGGATGAACGTGCTGGAAAGGTAGGGCGACCGCGTACGGCAACCACAGAGGGCAACGCGCAGCTAGTGCAGCAGGTGATCCAACAGCGGCCTCGGGTTTCCGTTCGCCGTGTTGCAGCTGCGGTCCAAATGACGCCAACGTCCACGTATCGTCTCATGCGCCAGAGTTTACACCTATATCCATACAAAATTCAAACGTGGCAACCCCTCAGCGCTGCTACCATTGCTGCATGAGAGATATTCGCACAGGATTGATGACGGCAATATGCATGTGAGCAGCATTTGGTTTACTGACGAAGCTTATTTTTACCTGGACGGCTTCGTCAATAAACAGAACTGGCGCATATGGGGAACCGAAAAGCCCAATGTTGCAGTCCCATCGTCCCTGCATCCTCAAAAAGTACTGGTCTGGGCCGCCATTTCTTCCAAAGGAATCATTGGCCCATTTCTCAGATCCAAAACGATTACTGCATCACGCTATCTGGACATTCTTCGTGAATTTGTGACGGTACAAACTGCCTTAGACGACACTGCGAACACCTCGTGGTTTATGCAAGATGGTGCCCGGCCACATCGCACGGCCGACGTCGTTAATTTCCTGAATGAATATTTCGATGATCGTGTGATTGCTTTGGGCTATCCGAAACATACAGGAGGCGGTGTGGATTGGCCTCCCTATTCGCCAGACATGAACCCCTGTGACTTCTTTCTGTGGGGACACTTGAAAGACCAGGTGTACCGCCAGAATCCAGAAACAATTGAACAGCTGAAGCAGTACATCTCATCTGCATGTGAAGCCATTCCGCCAGACACGTTGTCAAAGGTTTCGGGTAATTTCATTCAGAGACTACGCCATATTGTTGCTACGCATGGTGGATATGTGGAAAATATCGTACTATAGAGTTTCCCAGACCGCAGCGCCATCTGTTGTTGAAAATTGTAAGTACTGTAATTTCGAAAGTTTGTCTGCCTGAAAATGTACTGTTGTCCCAAGCATATTGCAACAAACGGTGTATTTCTATTGCTGCTCGTTTAGTTTTTATTGCCGTTTCAAATATACCGGTCATTTTTGAAACACCCTGTATTTCATTAGTGGTACAAGTCCATTTTTGTTCATTTTGAGATACAGAGTCGTAAAGTTAAATGAGCGCTGAAAAATCTGCAGTTGAGATACCAGAAATATTCAAGCATATGGCTTCTTGCTAGAGATCAACCTTTATTCATGTTTGTTTAGATCATTAATTTCAGAAGCATTATAGACAGAAAAGTGGAGGTAATGGACTAGTACCGCTATTGAAATAAGCCCTTCACATTATATGACGACATGCACATTCAGCATCAGTTATGGTTGGTCAAACACAGCTGTGACTCTGAAAGTATTATATTAATAAGAAGCAACATTGCCTTTTTCTCCTGAAAATATCAAGTAACGTAACAAATGTGTTTGATTCTGATTCCAATATGACAGCTTTGCTTAATACTCCACATGCCTACAGGACTTTGCAATGTTAACACAGAGGAACTCAGACATCTGTATAAGTGTAGTGAAATGAAAACAGTATTATTGGGTCATATGAATGCCTCACTTTTGTTCCAACACAGTTCAAGACTCGGGATAAAAGCTTTACACCTGGTGTTCTACATGGCAACTTCACACACAAGAACTTTTTGCCGACACTACTACCACCTACATAAGTAAGCTTTTCCTGTGTTACTTTCAAGTAATGCACTTATGCTATTCCTGATTTAAATGGTAGATCTGTACTTCCCACTTTCATATCAACAGCCTCAAAATGCATATTGTAGACTTTTGGATATGTTACAGGTCAGTGTCACACCAAGATTGTGGAGAAAGGGAGGGGGGCGCATGTCACTCTCCAACTAGTGTTTACCAGTAAATAAGTGGCGGAAAATTACGGGTATAGGACGGCTTAAACATGTGGAAAATGCGTTTTTCATTATTCACTCACTGTATTTAACATTTATTATTCCTTTAAAATCGCACAACAACTTCAATAAAACACAGTTTAATCACTCATCTGCACACTTATTTCACAATTATGTCACTTTTAAACTGCAAAATCTTCTAAGAGCTGTCTTGAATCTTCACGAGTCTCTCTCAACAGCCTTGATGTGGATAGATACGTACAGAAACCAGTAATCAGAGTCAGAACTGCGTCTGCAAAAACACAAGGATTATTAGACAATTTTTGCTGTCACTTATTACTAGCAATATATTTGACAGAGTAGATTGCTAATATTTGCTATAATGAATATCACATTTGCAAGAATGATCTCACTGAAGTAATTAAGTCCATCGAAACGCTTAGAAACTAACCTCTCGTCTGACGAAAACGGTCTAAAGACGCACTGGCAATTTCTTCAGATCTGTTGACAATGATATTTTGAGTTATCACTTTACTGAGTGACTGAAATGTAGTTCAGGTACCTGTGAACATAGCAATATGTTAGAATTCATTTTCTAAACACGAACTATTACGGTACTGTACGGTTACTTACATATTAATTACACTATTCATATTTTCACAGTTGTTTCTTTAATACAAAATTAAAGCCAACGGAAGAAAAAACGTAAAACGTACTTGCCAATGACAGGTTTGTTGAGATGCAATTTTCTGTGTTGACAGATGTAACTTTTTCATACGGTGGTAAGTCGCATAAATCGCAGGAGTCACAGAAATCGCAGAAGTGGCAGAAGTCACAGAAGTAGCAGAAATCGCAGAAGTAGCAGAGGTCACAGAAATCGCAGAAGTAGCAGAAATCGCTGAAATAGCAGTGGGGAGGGATACACGACCTATGTTCCTTAACTGCGACTCTTAACTGCGACAAATCACAGTTAAGAATAACAGATACTGAAAAGTAGCATTCACAGAAATCACTGATATCGGAAAATCGCAGTTTAGCCCATCACTATTTCACTCAAAAGTCAAAACATATGCAACGCGGAGGTGGGAAAATACAAACATCTCAACGCGGTGGAGGAGTTGGGATTAAGTGGAAGACTGTGCAGAGGACGACTCGCAAGAATACCATGTACATGAGGCAGACTGCTCCGTGGACGTCGCCAGGAGCAAAAGTGATATTCAGGAATGACATCGCGAATGAATCAGATAAGTACCCCTTTTAATTGTGTCCTACAATTTTCTGTTTTTGTTTCATTGTGTGCGTGTGACAATTTCACTTGATAGGCAGGAAAGTGTTTTGTCTAGTGTGTGTAGCCACGTTGATCAAAATGAGCGAAACTCAGTTAAATCAAATAGGCATGACCACGCGGTCAGGCCGTCAATTTCATGCTTCAACTCCAAATTTACACTTAAACAGTGAAGCAAATTCCGCGAGCAGTAATTGTTCGCCTTTTCATGGTTTTTCGGGAGCAAATCAGCAACCGAATTTAATTGATCAGATATCTCAATTGTTGAATAATAAACTAGAACAACTGGTGACTCAAAATAACCAATTAGGTAGCAACATTAAAGAGGTCACAGAAAAGCTGGACCTAAATTTGAAATCATTGAGAGAAGAAATCAACGTTACAAATTGTTGCATGTGACATAGAAAGGGTAGAAACCAAAGTTGACTGTTTGGAGGCTTTCACAATCTCCGAATTTAAAGAAACAAACAAAAGCATTGAATTAGTTAACGAACTGTCAAAAACACGGAAGTAGTCGTTTTAAATGAATAAGTGAACCGAAAAGACGAGTTAAAAATGTTGCAGGAACTCATTGCTTCAGAAAAAGAATTGGTAGGGGAAAGATTGAAATTAAATTCTGAAGTAGTTTCTAATAAGATAGCTCGTATTTCCGAGAAAGTAGAAAGTGTAACAATAGCACTGCAGTCAGCTCTGAAGTTTCAAAAGTGCAAAATAATATAACGCCCAATTTTGATTCAAACCCGATGTTTGTGCTTAATTGTAACAATGTTAGTTTAAAATGTTACCCAGGTGATGCGAAATTGCATCCGGTTGATTTTGTGCATCAGTGCAAAGACAGTTTCCAATCTAACATGCCAGAGTCTGCTAAAGTTAAATTTGCGAAAAGATTTTTGGATGGTGAAGCCCTTACATGGGCGAACCAAAACATTGATACAAATACTACGTCTTTTGCCGATTTTGAACGCCAATTCTTGGCAAAGTTTTGGTCGGAAAACAAACAGGCAAGAATAAAATCTGAATTTCTTAACGGTAGCAAATATCACACAGGTCTTGCAGTTAGTATGCGAGAATTTTGTGAAAAACAATTAGGGACATTGTCACATTTGAGCGAACCTTTGGACGAACTGATTCATATTGACGCACTGAAACGGCGCCTACCACAACGTTTTCAGTGGGGACTTGTATATAGACCAGATGACAGCGTTGACGAATTTTTACGTTATGTAGACAAAATTGACCGTGCATGGCAGAATGATGACAGGCAGTACACTCAAAACCTCAGAAACACTCACAATAGGAAATGGGTGGTCACAACAATACAATGGACACAGAAATAATAACTGGTGTGGTAACCAAAACAGTAGTTACAACAGACACGAAAACCATCAAGGGGTCGACAGAAGCGTCCGATCCCACGCGTCGCCTTTGCCCCGTGACGTAATGGTGTTGTCTTGTGTGACGTCATGACGGCGCGGAGTTTGGTTTGAGTGTGGCTGTCTCCAGTTCTGTTTTATCTTATTTTATTTACTTTTCTGATCTGTTCGTTCTATCGCGTGAGATTTTTTTTTAATTTAAAAACACTTATTACTTATTTTAATTATCTGTTTCCTCAAATTTCTGTTTTAGTTTATTATATTTATCCTTCTGATCTGTTCGTTCTATACCGTGAGATTTTTTTTGAAAAAAGACAAAAAACACTAATCAGCTACTGAAGCATCTTTATCTTCTATGGGTTGCAGGGGTTACGACTCCTGGGGAGGTGGGTGGGTATTCATGCATGGCTGTCTTCACTTACACGATGTAGCTACGCAAGGCGTCTAAATTTGTTTATATTTAGTTTGCCCCCCACCCAAAACACGCCATTTGCCGCGCTTGTCCCGTTAGTGTCATTAGGCTTCTTGTGGAAAGTGTGTGTTTTTTTTTTTGTTTCCGCCATATTTGTGACGTCATGGGTCAAAGCAGACGGGCGGGATCGGAGGCTTCCATATTTCCCCATCAAGAACAGATAAACAGTAACCAGTTTCACAACAGAAATTCCAACCAGGGAAACAGTTAACCAATTCGTTGGGAGCCTGTCAATTTGAGGTGAATAGTTATGGCACAAACCAGGCAAATAGGAGGTTAAAGAGACAAAAACGTAAAAGCAATCATAAATGTAATGTAAATAGGGACTACTACTTAGATGTTACTAGTTATAAGCAAAACTTTTGGGATCACATGTTGAATGAATTGAATAATGCACATACTCAAGCAGGACCACAGTTTGAACTTAATGAACATGACTTAGCATTAATTGGTGACACATTAACGCCTGATGTAGACAGAACTTATGATATGTATGGTATCACTAGCTTGTTTTCTGCTGAAGGTAAGGATAATGACGTATCTACATTAGTAGAAATTAGTAGCCAAAATGAGGAAATAACACCTGACTCAGATAATGAAACAGGTAGCGATTTCAGTAGTGTAAATTCAGATGTTGAACACTTAGTAGTTAAGGCAGATGTTAATGCAGAGGCATCACCCACAGATTATTTTGATGATGATTTTGATAAAGATAGTGTTGTGAAGGATGATGTATTTGATGATATATGTACACAAGAGGAATTGGATGGCATTATTTATGTTGAAGTTATTGATAATGGTGTTGCAGCTGAAAGTAACTCTGAATGCAAAATTGGTTCATGTGAAAATATTAAGAGTGCAAACAATGTGTTGGTACCAATTTGTATAAAAGAAATCTTAAGTAAATCTACTAATAAGAAGGAACAAGCTAAGTTGATAGGTGAGAAGATTGTGGAATCTATTATCAGTGAAAGTGAAGTTTGTTTAGAAAATAATAAGGAAAGTGAAGTCATCAAAGCAGATGCATCCATGAAAAATAATTTTAAGTCTAGTGAAAGTAAGGTATCTGTTTCATGTGTATTTGATTCCAGTCATAATGACACTCAATCTTATGTTGAGTCTGACATTGAATCTTGTGGTGAAGAAGTATGTAACAACATTGATACAACTGAATTAGAAAGTGACTTGTTGGCGGAGAATGTGAATAGTGACCCAAATATTACCTTAGGTAGCCCTTATGTAGAAATAAGCATTAACAATTGGTCAGGACTTTGTTTGTTTGACACTGGCAGTCCCATTAGTAGTATCTCGGACAAGCTGAGGAACAGGATAAAAGACACGGAAAGTTACATCGAATTTCCCATCACAGGTGTACAGACTAAAGGTGCCACTGGCAAGTTTAGTAAGTTAATAAATAAACAAGCTTTAATTACATTTTCTGTTGGCAACATTAATTTTGAACGTGGTTGTTTAGTTATTCCAGCCCTCAATGAGCAAATGATTTTAGGGATGGACTGGATAGTTAAAGCAAAGGTGAGTTTTGATTGGCAAAATTCAGAATTACTGTTCACTGAACCAAAGACAAGTATTCAACGAAAAGTAGTGATCCAGTTAAATTCAAGTACAAGCAGTAGTAACCATGTTAGGGAAATAGTTTATCGAGAGTGTAGCCATTACATGGAGGAAGAGGAAAATAGGGATCACAATAACCAGAATTTGGTTGATGATAGTTACTCACTAACCATATCAGAAAAGGTAAAAGAAGCAAATGACTTGACCGAGTCTGAAAAGCAGGAATTAGAAAATTTTCTCTGGGAAAACTGTAACATTTTTGGTAGGGTCAAATATTATGAATGTCATTTGAAGTTAAAGCCACACGAACCCTTCTTCATTAAGCCTTATGGGGTACCCATCTGTAAAAGGAAAGAAGTGGAGAGGGAACTCCAGAAAATGCAAAAATGGAGAATAATAGAGAGAAGTCACAGTCCATATAACAGCCCGATGGTCTGTATTTCAAAGAAGGATGGTGGTGTTAGGCTGGTATTGGATTCACGTCACCTGAATAAGTTTATAGAAAGAGAAACAGATCATCCTGAATCCATGGAGGAACTCTTCTACAAATTTGACACAAAATATTTTTCTAGCCTGGATTTGACCTCAGGTTTTCATCAAATCACATTAGCACAGGATTTGAGGCAGTACACAGCCTTTTTATATAATGGTAAATGTTTTCAGTATTTTGTTGTTCCCTTCGTGCTGAATGTGTCTGTAGCCGAGTTTATTCGAGCTTTGGATCATGTGATTAGAAGTGAACTACTATCTAAACTAATTATTTACATGGATGATATATTAATAACCAGCAAAACTTGGGAGGAACACCTTGATACTTTTGTACAAGTTAGCCAATAAGTTCAGACAAGGCAGTATGACCCTTAAATTAAGTAAATGCAAATTTGGAGTATCAGACTTGAAGTTTTTAGGCCATATAATTAACAGAGAAGGCATTCTACCTGACAGTGATAAAATTTCTGCAATTGTCCAGTTTCCATTTCCAGAGAACAAGAAACAGCTGAGGTCATTTTACGGTCTATGTAATTTTTATAGTATGTCAGCACCCAAGCTTTAAATGCACTGTGTTTGAGAGAGCTATTAAAAAAGAACACCATATGAGAATGGACAGATCAGTGTCAAGCAGCATTCAATGAGATCAAACTACAACTACATAACAGTCAATTACTCCACAGACCTGACCTTTCACTACCATTTTGCCTAATGACAGATAGTTCAGATTACGGATTGGGTGTACATTTGTTTCAACAGAAGGAAATTGATGGAAAAATAGAAAATCTTTCAATCAGTTTTGCCAGCCGAGGTCTGCAGAAACATGAACATAATTACACAGTGACTGAGAAGGAACTACTTGCCATTGTATGGGGTTTCACTAAATACAGGAACTTATCTAGCAGGCCATAAAGTCATAGTTTTCATGAATCACAAAGCTCTGTTATATTCAAGACTGTAAACTTTTCAATAGTAGATTAACCAGGTGGGCCGTATTTTTACAACAATTTGATTATAGCTTTCAGTATATAAAAGGGGATCAGAATATAATTGCTGATGCTTTGTCTAGATTACCTGTGGGGGGGTGGTCAGGAAGAAGAACTATTGGATAACAAAGTGTTTAAAATAATGTACATGAGAGGGATTAAGGGTGAAAAGGAAATTACTAACATTTGCAGTCAGCTTAGGAGATACCAGAACCAGGATGATGATTTGAAACAAATCAGAAATACCAAAGTTATTTACAAAGTATTGTGCCAAAAGGCAAATTGGAACTGATAGGAATTAATTTGTTTCGTCAATTGCCGAGAACTAAAGAGGGTTATACATATTTGTTTGTAGTTGTTGACTTATTCACTAAACTAGTAAAATTGTATCCACTAAAGAAGGCAACAAGCAGGAAAATTTTAAACTGTTTCTATAATGATTACTTCACACAAATTGGAAAACCAAAAGCCATTATTTCAGACAATGGGAGCCAATTTACATCTAACGTTTGAAAAGATTTCATGAAAGATGAAGACATTAAGCACGTTCTTATTTCCGTATATTCTCCGTCTTGTAACCCAACTGAGCGCTATATGCATGAAATAGGCAGGCTTTGTAGAACTTACTGCTCTAAAGATCATACAAATTGCTCAAGTTACATATATGATTTTGAAGATGTTTTGAACACCTTACAACATACAACTGGCTTTACACCTTATGAAGTCCATTTTAACAAACACCCACCAAACTTCTTGTATGAATCTTTGAGTACTATGCTTGTGGCTTATGCAAGATGCCCCAGCTAATGTGACATTTTCTTCTCGAAAACACTGATGCCACATTCTATGATATCTTTCTGACACACAAGCTTCCGACAATACATACGTTAATTTTTTTGTACCTATGTTTGCTTATATTTGTTATGTAAGATATTTTCATGTGATTTAATTTGTAGTATAAGATACATTTTGTTTTGATTGAGTAATCTGCATCGTCAGATGTATTGATAATTTGACATTTACATCCTACCGATTGTGACTATTACTGATATGTGAGGACTATGATTTGCCAGGAAGAACCAATATGTATTTTATAGTGAGGAACAGTTACACATCTTTACAGACAACAGACCATACTATATTTATATCAGCTTATGCAGAAATGAAAGGCAGATTGTGCGAAGGTACACTAAGCTTATTAATACATACTTAAAGATTTTATGGTACATTTGTGCAGTTAAGAAGAACTATATACATCTTTTCACTGTTTTTATCTTATCTAGGTTATCCACAAGGAAGGAATTACTATGTTCTGCTTCTCATACCGTTATACGATTGACAACTGAATTAACGTGTTACTACATATAAGACCACATGAGATGTTGAAAGATGTTGTGATTTATGAAAGGGTTGAAGAGATTTATGCTGTTAAGAAGGGATTATCACCATGATATACTATATACATGTTTCACTCAGTTATGCACACACGAGAGAGATGTTGAAATTGCTATGAATTGTTGAGGATTGTCTTGAAATAAGGTAAGTGATGTTGTGATTTGCATTTGTATTAAGGATTTGAGGTTGCAGACTCATTCCAGTTTCTGATTCACATGAATTGATGTTTACGGTTTATTGATGGAAGATGATTTTGTTTTGGATTGCATTTTCATAGGGGTATTTGGATGAGGATGTTGTTGATGATGATGTTGTTGATGATGATGTTGTTGATGATGATGTTGTTGATGATGATGTTGTTGATGATGATGTTGTTGATGATGATGTTGTTGATGATGATGTTGTTGTTGATGATGATGATGATGATGATGTTGATGATGATGATGATGTTGATGATGATGATGTTGATGATGATGATGTTGATGATGATGATGATGTTGATGATGATGTTGATGATGATGATGATGATGATAGGTTTAGGTTATATGATATGCAATGCTGCTTAGGCGGTTGATGGTATTCAACCCTCATTTATTAATGGTTTTGATGATTCGTTTAATTGAGAGGATTGTGATGATGATGATGATGATGATGATGATGATGATGATGATGATGATGATGATGATGGTACTGTGCAGTCACACACAACAGAACTTATGAATGATTTGAATCACGTGAAATAGAACTCTTATACATTTTGATTGAAGGAAATGCTGATGTGAAATTACAATTGAGTTATTTTTGAACAACTATGACAACACATAGCACACAAATCACATTGAAAGACTGTTATTTTAGACTACTCACATCTCGCAAGACACGATATGGAGACTATAGTTAGGTATTGAGGGGGAGGAAACGACAACTTTAATAGACAGACTGAGGACTTTGACGAAATGAAATATAAGATGCCATGTGACAAGGTTCTGGAATTTTTTTATAAAATCTCCTTACTGCAAGGTTGCTAACTATAGCACAATTGCATTTTCACTTGCTTAAGTGTATCTTGCCACTTTCAGGAATTTTATTGACATAGTACTTATTTTCTCACAATTTATAAAATCTTGAAACGTTATTGCATTTGATGTACAAAGCCAAGAAATATTGACTATACATAGTATATTCAGATACTTGTGACAACAACCCGGATTGGATATAAATGAACAGTTTCTATACTGTCACAATATAAATATACAAATAAAATTTTGAATATTCATGTTTGATAAGATTTGTAAAATATTTTATGGTATTGCAAACTGTTAGGATAAATTTTATTTTTCTGTCTTTTATATGATAATATTATTCTAGAACATGTCATATGGACACTTTAAAAGTTCAACTTAATAAATCCAATCAAATTTGTGATTTGTTAGCTTAGTTGTGTTTGAGTGTTCGAAGGAGGCAAAATTAATGGACACCCTAGAAGTGACAAAAACAAGGACCCTCTAGAAGTGATAGTTTCGGAAAAACATTCATTCAGAAAATTTGATGTATATATTGATTTTGTAAAAGTTTGGAAATTTCTTTGTAATCTCATATTTCCAATTCTTGTTTTCTTGATGTATGTGTTTGTAGCTATTTGGAAAATTTATCTGTATGTAAAGTTTCATGATTCAATTTTGTACCTTTTAAAATATATGCAGTTTGTGTTATTTTGTCCAGCTACTACTGTATCACATCAATCACACTAATATTTCTGTGAGAAGAGTTTCGTCTTTCAGGCTAGGCAAAACTCTTCAGGGGGGTATTGAAATATTACTGTATCTCATTGCTACCGATCAGAACCCCTCGGAGAGCATTAAAGATAAACACCAGTCCTAAATGCCCAATTGTAAAGTGACCTGTTTCCAAATTACATACAAAAATAACCACTATTTCAGTATACATATAATTCAAAAATGATGCTTTGCTGATTAACATTGTTCTTATGTGAAAAACACAATATAAATGTGAAATTAATACTGTAACTAATCGAAAGAAATGTAGCACATGGTCAGGATGTACCAGTAAACCTATCATTATAAAATTACTACAGCAAATTAAATAGAACATATAAATAAAGCATGTTAATTGAATCTCCGATATATGTTACCACTAAAATTCAGGCACTAGTTGATTTGTTATAAACAAATTTAGAAATGTAATTGTTACCTGTAACATAAGTAGTCAGAAAATGTTATATTAACACATAACTAAGTTGAAAATAGGTTCACCTTGTTCAGCATTGTGATTGTAAATTTTTCGCAATGTGGATCTCATATTCGGTTTAACTTTTAATTGTGATTTT
Organism: Schistocerca piceifrons; assembly: GCF_021461385.2. Lineage (NCBI taxonomy): Eukaryota > Metazoa > Arthropoda > Insecta > Orthoptera > Acrididae > Schistocerca > Schistocerca piceifrons. The sequence continues at coordinate 425,264,434 of NC_060139.1, read as the reverse complement.
ACATAAAATTGTAATTTTCATTATCTGCAATTCTTAACAAAAGTATAAATAGAGGTCACGCAGGCGCCTTGAGGCACTCGTTTTTTGGCTAGGGTTGCGAGCAAACGTATTGTAGGCTCACTCGTTTGTTAATTGTTGTGAACTCTGTGTCGTTTGATGTCAACTTTGGGTACATCTGATGTAACCAGTACAGTTCACCAGGCTCGGACACCAGAGTCCTGGAAATATATTGGTGTTAAAACTGCACTGTACTTTGGAATTTATTTGGGAGTCTTCCGCAATCCTTTTCATAGGCTGCACAGCGACTAGACGAATCCAGGAATTTTACAACACCCCGAGAACTAAACAACTCTCACTGTTGGTAGAATTGACGTGAAAACAGCAGCACATCGACTGGGCATTTCACTCAAAAGTCAAAACATTTGCAACGCGGAGGTGGGAAAATACAAACATCTCAACTTTGAACAGAGTTTATTTTTTATGCTAATCAAAGATCAATTTCATTACAAAATTGACCCTTGTTGTACATTTGTTAGACTTAAGTAAGATGAGTCATGATGAACATACAAAACACGGATTCCACTTAAACAGGAAAAGGAAGGCCAATCTAGTTTCCCACATAAGCAAACTGTGCGAGAAAGACAGTGTGGAGAAAGCTCCAATTGCTCTGGGCTACAACAGCGAGACTTTTTTAGAATAAAGGACCATAATAATAGTTTTCAGGGATGTATTTTGGATATGACTGAGTCCCGTGCGCGCAAAGAAAAGCCAGGCTGTGAAGTCATTGCAGGTCAGTCCCAAGAAACCAGTGTATGCAAAATGTCGTAAAAAGTGTAACTCACCCTTAAAGTTAATGCACTTAAATGTGCAATATCTCAGAAACAAATTAGACATTCTACAAATATTCATAGAGAAACACTTGCCACATGTACTAGTAATAACGGAACATGGGCTAAAATGCAGTGAAATAATATACTATGAATTAGAAGGTTACTTACTAGCAAGTAGTTATTGTAGGCAAAACCATAAAGGTGGTAGTGTGGCAATTTATATTAGTAAGGATGTAGAAGCAAAAAAAAAATTTTCCTTTCTTGAACACCACACCAAAGAAGGATCAATTGAAATGACAGGTATTGTACTCCACAGTAATGATCTTAAGTTACCAAAGCATTAAGTGATTGGAGTGTATAGGCCACCAAGTGCTGATGTAATACTTTTTATGGATAAACTTAGTAGTGTTGTTGGTGAGGCTGGTTCTAATGACCTTACTATATTAGGTGACTTTAATATAGATGCAAACTCAAATAGTATAGTAAACTTGAAACTCAGTGATGTACTGACCTCATACAACCCTGTAAATATAGTGAACTCTGACACCAGAGTGACGGACACATGTTCCACTAGAATAGATTACGCTATAATCAACAAAGATGTTATAGATAAGGTAAATTACAGTAACTTAGATTTTCTTTATTCTGACCACTTCTATCAGGTGATAGAATACAAAAATTCAGTTGTGCTTAAAATAACAAAAATTGTGCTACAGAAATGAATGCTGAATACCTCAAATATTAATGCTCTTAAAGACAAACTAGCGAATGAGAAATGGGATTCTGTGTACCAGGTAAAAGGGTCGGATGAGAAATAGAATGAATTCTACTCAACCCTATTGCATCATTATGAATATACAGGGCTATTACAAATGATTGAAGCGATTTCATAAATTCACTGTAGCTCCATTCATTGACATATGGTCATGACACACTGCAGATACGTAGAAAAACTCATAAAGTTTTGTTCGGCTGAAGCCGCACTTCAGGTTTCTGCCGCCAGAGCACTCGAGAGCGCAGTGGGACAAAATGGCGACAGGAGCCGAGAAAGCGTAGTATGTCGTGCTTGAAATGCACTCACATCAGCCAGTCATAACAGTGCAACGACACTTGAGGACGAAGTTCAACAAAGATCCACCAACTGCTAACTGCATTCAGTGATGGTATGCGCAGTTTAAAGGTTCTGGATGCCTCTGTAAGGGGAAATCAACGGGTCGGCCTGCAGTGAGTGAAGAAACGGTTGAACGCGTGCGGGCAAGTTTCACGCGTAGCCCGCGGAAGTCGACGAATAAAGCAAGCAGGTAGCTAAACGTACCACAGCCGACGGTTTGGAAAATCTTACGGAAAAGGCTAAAGCAGAAGCCTTGCCATTTACAATTGCTACAAGCCCTGACACCCGATGACAAAGTCAAACGCTTTGAATTTTCGGCGCGGTTGCAACAGCTCATGGAAGAGGATGCGTTCAGTGCGAAACTTGTTTTCAGTGATGAAGCAACATTTTTTCTTAATGGTGAAGTGAACAGACACAATGTGCGAATCTGGGCGGTAGAGAATCCTCACGCATTTGTGCAGCAAATTCGCAATTCACCAAAAGTTAACGTGTTTTGTGCAATCTCACGGTTTAAAGTTTACGGCCCCTTTTTCTTCTGCGAAAAAAACGTTACAGGACGCGTGTATCTGGACATGCTGGAAAATTGGCTCATGCCACAACTGGAGACCAACAGCGCCGACTTCATCTTTCAACAGGATGGTGCTCCACCGCACTTCCATCACGATGTTCGGCATTTCTTAAACAGGATGGATCGGTCGTGGTGGAAATCATGATCAGCAATTCATGTCGTGGCCTCCACGCTCTCCCGACTTAACCCCATGCGATTTCTTTCTGTGGGGTTATGTGAAAGATTCAGTGTTTAAACCTCCTCTACCAAGAAACGTGCCAGAACTACGAGCTCGCATCAACGATGCTTTCGAACTCATTGATGGGGACATGCTGCGCCGAGTGTGGGAGGAACTTGATTATCGGCTTGATGTCTGCTGAATCACTAAAGGGGCACATATCGAACATTTGTGAATGCCTAAAAAAAACTTTTTGAGTTTTTGTATGTGTGTGCAAAGCATTGTGAAAATATCTCAAATAATAAAGTTATTGTAGAGCTGTGAAATCGCTTCAATCATTTGTAATAACCCTGTAGTTGCCCAGTCAGAGAAATCCAGAAGGTAGTTAAACACTGTCAAAATGGAAGTAATCCTAGACTAAAACGCCCAACAAATCTGATTAGGCTCAGGCAGCAAGTACATGATCTAAACCAGCTTTATAAAGCTACTACTATGCAGGTTTTCAAGGAAAAATACAATAGGGGCAAGCAAACTTTTAAAAGTGAAACTGTAAATCTAAGGAGGCAGATAACAGCAAAACAATGGAACAGTCTGACAACATAAGCAAAGCATCTTGAAAGTTGATTGACAAATACCGAAAAGGTCCCAACAAGGTGAACATGGAACCACTCAGCATAAGACATGGTGGTAACATTATAAAAAATCCAGATGTTATATGTAATATTTTTAATAACTACTACATTTCTGGTGAGCAATCAACACATATTACAGATTCACAGATCGAGATCCGAAGCCATCTCACCCAGTGTAACGAATTAGAATTTTTGGAAGTGAATGAGCAGGAGGTTCGCAGGGCAATATACGTGCTAAAGAAAAAATTTTCATCTGAACGGGATGGCATATCCAGTGCTTTTACTAAAGCATGCTTAAAAGAAATTTCTAAACCTCTTACTCACCTGATTAATTGCAACATTAGAGAAAACGTGTCCAACGGTTCTAAAAATGAGTGTAGTGGAACCAGTGTATAAAAAGGGAAGTATGGAAGAAGTCTCCAACTATAGACCAATATCATTAATTCCCACTTTTAGTAAGATATTCAAAAGCATTATCCTTTCTCAGCTAAGTGCCTTTTTCACAAAACATAAACTGCTTGTAGATTTGCAGCATGGCTTCAGAAAAGAGCTAAGTACAACCACAGCAGTTACACATTTCATCCATGAAGTTTACTGTCTATTGGGCCAGAAGATGCAGACTGCAGGTATATTTTTGGACCTGACAAGAGCATTTGATACAGTAAACTATAGGGTACTTCTTAAAAAGCTAAAATCTTATAGTATTGGGCATCAAGCCATGAATCTTCTAACCACATACCTGTTGAATCGTAAGCAAAGCACTAAATTGTCATACGAACTAGATAATAAAATCATGAACTCCCAGTCCACCAGTGAACCTATATTGCAAGGTGTACCACAGGGCTCAACCCTTGGACCCTTTCTCTTCCTTATTTTTATATATATATATATATATATATATATATACACTCCCATATTGTGAGCTGTGCAGATGACACGTCAGTCTTATTCTATGGGAGCGAATCTAAAGAGCTAGAATCTCTTGCTACTAGTGGTGTAACAGAAGTAACAAAATACTTCAACGATCAGGGACTCAAGTGAATGTCACCAAATCTCAACTACTGACATTTAAAACAGGCAGTTCTCATCACAACAATATGAATAGTGTGTGTAATATCTCTGCAACAGAAAATGGTAGCTGTAAATTCCTGGGTGTATATGTTGATGAAAATTTGCGGTGGACATACCACATTAATTTCGTATGCAGAAAAGTCAGTAGTGCCATATATCTCCTCAGCCAGCTCGCAAAGATAGTTCCTAGCCAAGCACTGAAATTACCGTATTTACTCGAATCTAAGCCGCACTTTTTTCCGGTTTTTGTAATCCAAAAAACCGCCTGCGGCTTAGAATCGAGTGCAAAGCAAGCGGAAGTTCTGAAAAATGTTGGTAGGTGCCGCCACAACTAACTCCTGTCATCGAATATATGTAGCGCTACACAGGCATGCTTTGTAGGCACAGAGATAAATACTGGTGCCAAAACCTTTGCGTCAGTTAATAAATTAAAAGGTGGAAGACGAGCTTTTTTTTCTCCGCCCCGAGTTTCGATCACTGCATTTTCATACATTATCCAGCGAAGTAAATACAAATTCCGTATTGTTCATCTTCGAAAGTAGCAGAATTTCAATGTACTACGAAAATCCGAGTGGCAAGACTGTTGCTAATAGGAACCTGATGAAATGTGAATCACATGCAGTTTTCTCTTCACCATAAGAATAATACGAATATAAACATTTTGCCATGTATTCTTTCGTGTTTGCTGCTATCTCATTTAAATCCTGTCTGCCTAATAAACTACAAAACTAGAGTGAGACAACAGCAAACACGGAAGAATATACGTATCGTGTCATGTTTATATTCGTATTATTCTTATGCCTAATAGTGATACAGTCAGAAATGAAGCACGGCAACTGACTAGATTTTTAAATCTAAAATGACTAATTTCTGTGCAGAATTTGATGTACTAAAGAAGCGGCCGCAAAGATTTTCAAACGGAGAAAAATTTTCGCCTAACTCTCGTTCAGAACATGTTCTATCATACGCAGTCTATTATTTGGTTCTTGTTGGTCATTATCAAAAAATGGTTCAAATGGCTCGCAGCACTATGGGACTTAACTTCTGAGGTCATCAGTCCCCTAGAACTTAGAACTACTTAAACCTAACTAACCTAAGGACAGCACACATATCCATGCCCGAGGCAGGATGCGAACCTGCGACCGTAGCGGTCGCGCGGTTCCAGACCGTAGCGCCTAGAACCGCTTGGCCACCCTGGCCGGCGGTCTTTATCAAAGAAAGCAGCAGTGTAAGTAACAACAAGTAGCAGTCACTTGCCACTGTTTCGCTAATGTGACATTTCCTCTCTTTTTTTAATTATAAGCGGCGGTAGCGCGCACAAAAGCAAGCCATGCCGAGGGCGGCGACAGGCCGTAAACACGCACTATCAGAGTGCGACAAACAATGCATGATGCAATACAGTAATGCATTTTCAGCTTAGAGTGACGTAAATGCCTATAACAAAGAAAACGGCACTTATCACATCAAAGCAAAATAAGCAATCGATTCAAACCAGACGTAGCACGTGAAAAAGGAAGGGTACCCGTATAAATACGGACGGAGCGCCTGACGCATAGCAATGGCCACCTGGTAAAGCTTAACTCCTAAGCTTAAGACTCGAACCAAACTATTGTAGCTGTATCGTCTTTCATTCGACCTAAATTGTGTCTCGTATTACAATGGACCAACTTTGTTTCGATTTGAAGGTGCGGCCTAAAACTTTTCTCTCCCCTTCAATTTCGAGTCTCAAATTTCAGGTGCGGCTTAGATTCGGGAATTTTCTTTTCCTTGATTTCGTGTCTCATTTTTCAGGTGCGGCTTAGATTCGAGTAAATACGGTAGTATACTATGGAACACTTTACCCCTTTCTCAACTACGGAATTGAACTATGGGGCTGTGCAGCTGATGTACATTTAAAAAGAATACTACTACTACAGATAAGAGCAATAAGACTTATACATGGGATGGGACATAGAGATTCATGTTGTGAAGTGTTTGCGCAGCACGAATATTGGACAATATGTTCTCTGTACATCTTCAAAATAGTTGTATTTTTTATAAGTCAACCAACAGAAGCTATCAAGGGCAGTGATGTACACGATCACAACACTAGAACAAAGTGTAACTTTTTCCATAACAGAACGACGTTAAAAATGACTGATAGAAGTCCATATATCAGTGGTTTGATTTGGTATAACAAGCTACCAAACTCTCTAAGAATGTACATGGGAAATGTTTTTAAAACAAAATTAAAATCTTTTCTAATAGGAAAACGTTTATATTCTTTCAATGAATTTTAAGATAGTGATTGTAACATGAGGCATTAGCATATCAGTTGTAATGTGATAAATGTAAAAAATAGACATAAGAAGCAACAGCTACAGAATACAGTGTATTTTAAAAGTATAAATATAACCATAGTATTAAGTCTGACGTTTGCAAAAGCCATAATTATGATGGCTCCATACAAAGTAAATGTAAATAAATGTTTTTTGAGCTTACATCCTGGCTACAAAATTTCATCACAGTAATTTGCCTTCCAAGCGGGTGACTGGCATGTTGTTTTGGCTGCATGAATGCCAGATCTTTATCAAACAACCTAAAATATCCTATGAGATGAACGGGATTATTTTCATGTGCGTGCGCCAACTCTCTCTCTCTCTCTCTCTCTCTCTCTCTCTCTCTCTCACACACACACACACACACACACACACACACACACACACACACACACACTAAAATTATGTTTGCTGTCAATTTTAAAACTTTTGATAGAAAAGAAAAATTTAGTGGAAGACTTAAAATAGTACTAAAAATAAATGTAACAGGCTGATCAGTGAACTAAAAAAGAATGACCCAGTCTCCAAATCACCAAAATGTCTCGCCTAAGCTTGGCATGGCGGCCATCCAAAATATAAAATTTTACTGCATTTATCTCATTGTCAGCTAAAATAGAGAGCAGGTTTTCACTTAAATTTTCTTCTGACATCTTATCAACATATGTAGTGGACTGAGTTAAAATGTGACAAACTGTGATTTGTACACCGAAACATCACAGACTGAGTGACCTCCCATTGGAGTTTGAAGCAGTACAATGATGATCAGTCCTATTTGGTGCCAGGCCAGAGAGACGTAATCATACTGAAGTGATCGGCACGAGGTATGCCAGGTTGTGACTACAAAGGCTGTAGCTCCTCCTTGTTGGGATGTTGCGACAGGAATCTGCTTTACTCTCTCAACCTTCCCTATCATCTCTAAACTTTCTTCTGTGTTAGTAATTTCTGATTTTCCTATGGATTTAAGTTTCTTAAAATATGCTAATAAAGCAGCAGTTGAAGAGAAAAATTAACACCCAAAATAAAATAAATGGCCTGACTTTATATAGACAAGCATGGGCATTTGTGTGGTGTGCCCCAGAAACAAGAGACCCACAATCAAGTTAACCTCTTAGGCTCCAATGAATGGCTAAGAGACTCTCTTAATACTGAAGACCAGTTAAGGGAAATGACAGAACAGCCTCTTGTGTCACACTGTCAGCATATTCTATGGAAAATTGTGATGTTTGTCTAAGGTATTAAATGTGGTTAAGTTAAATACAGATTACACTTCTTCTTAATGCTCATAAAATCAAAAAGTAATTTTGTGCTTCTTAAGAAAATGAGGTTGAGATGTGTAAAACTTTGAAGTTAGCTGAGCTCATCTATAAAATGCATGAATCTCAAAAAGCCTTTTTGCCTGCAGGTAATTCCATCATGGTGTCTCTACTATTATTATCCATAAACTCTCTTCCATCAACTTTACTTCAATATATCACTTAATAACTTCACCATTCTTACGTTACCTCATCATTCCTACAAACTTCGTAAATTGTCTTAAACCTTTTTTGTGACAATAATATCAGCTCCTACTAAATCAATAACTCCGGAATCATTACTATTTCATCTGCTAACAGGAATATACAAGGGTCACCCAATTCTATAACTTAATCAACTGTGTGTCCTTTCATACTATGAATCTGGCCTTAAGATGACAAAAATCTACAAGTTATTGATAAGGTGTTTTACAAACATTACCATAAGATTTAATGTTCTTTAAGTTTGATATGAAGAAAAGATGCAAAACATTTTACATTAGTTTATTTTGTTCCATTAAGAATGACACATTGAGTTCTACCTGCAAGAAAATCTTGTATCCAATCAGAAATCTGGTCTGATACTTGGTAAGCCCATATTTTGTTTATTAAACATCAGTGCAGAACTATATTGAAAGGCTTCCAAAAGAGAACATGAGTATGCTTGGATCTTGTGGAGGAATAGAGTGATTTGAGTTTCACAAGATCTCTTTTTGTGGAATCTATGTTGGTTTTTTTGAGGACATTTTCATCTTCCAAGGATGTCAGTGTATAAACCTAATCCATGTTCCATAATTCCACAACAGACTGACATCAGTGGTATAGGCTTATAATTATGTGCATCTGTCCAAAGGCCATTCTTGATAATAGGAATAACCTCCACTTGATTTTGGATTATGGGACTGAACAGTGAAGTCATCACTCCCTTGGTCAAGAGATATTTCATCTTGAATTAATGATATCACCCACAAATTTGACTGAATTATGAAAATATATAGGTGTGGTAAAATCTAGGCATTGAAAGGAGCATTGATGTCAGAGCAGAGAAATAATTTAAAGAGAAAAACTTACGTGAGTTGAGCCAGTATGTATGTCAGAGAGCTGATAGGGATCTCCCAGGGCTCATTTGTGACAAGAGAAACCTCACCTGTTTCTGGCCCCTGCCAGCCCCATAAGGCTGAAGACAGTTACAAAATAAAGAATACCTTCTAGCTAGGTAATAATAAAAGTGAGAACGCTGAAAACACATTGGATTCCAATGGAGCAACACTAGTGTGGGAGAAATAAACAGTCAGTAGACAGGTGGGGCCAGGTGAGTGTTCCCAGGGACTCTGAATACAACGGAGGCTTTGCTGCCCCCAATCCTTTATAATCAAAGTGTTAAAGAGGGGAACAGCACTCACTATTTGTCAGAGTGCTGTCCCTAAAACAGAAAATAGGATACAACAGAAGAAAGGGCTAGCTGCATCTAAAAGCAATTAAAAAAAAAAGTGCAAGAGAGATTGGCAACTTAGCTGGCTTGTGAGGTAGGGTCAAGGATCCAACAAACCCAAGACTCAGCAGGAGACTCTCCAACCCCAACCACCCTGTCCTGATCCAAAAGTAGTAAAACATAATTATGGGTTACTCTGGTGTTACTGATGTAGAGATGATGTAGGACGGTGGGTTTCTGCGAGCATAGACTAAAGGAGCATCATGCAGCAGTAGCCTCCTTGAGAGTGCAGAGTGTATTGGAGGGGCAGTGGCCCATGAGATATTGTTCATCTTAAGTGAGGGAGCATCAGGAGAGGAGAAACTGAAGATCCCACATACAAAAAGATAGAAAAGTGTAGCAGATGAATAGAATGTATTTTGATAGGGAATAGTGGGAGACAAGGCATACTGATGTTTGTGTGGAGAGAGAAATTAGTTATTCCCAATGATGAAGTAGAACTGGATGCAGAGACACTAACAAATCTTTATGGTGAATTAAGAAATGAAGTACTGATTGGAGAAGAGATAACTTATGATAGTTTTGATGAATGTGGTATACATTACCTGATGAAGGTTGAAGTTGGTTGGTTGGTTTGTGGAGTTGAAGGGACCGGACTACAAAGGCCATTGGTCCCAATGGTGAAGTATTGGAAGCAAAAAGTGAAACTACTGTTTTCAGTGTTGAGGCTGATGAGACAGATAATTATGTAGTGGGGCAGGGGGGCTGGAAATGACTTCAGCCAATTATAATGACAAGGATGTTCTAGATTGGTGGTTTCCAACCTTTCCTACCTGCTGTGTCCCCTCCTCCCCGTTTGCAATGCCAGAATATCTCTTCTGCCACTGGATGATGCAAACATAGGCTCAATGCACAGAAGATCTGGTCGATGCATGGGCAGATGGGTGATATGAGCTGCTTTCGGAGCCACTGTGCAATAGTGAAGAGCTCAACTCGAGGTTTTGGTGGGATGGATTCTTCAGTTACCCAAGCTGGTTTAATCTCCTGAAGTGAAACTGTCTGATGCTGGCCATTGATGAGGATGTCCATAGTATTAGCAGTATATGCTAAGACCCAATGTGGGCCAGAGTAAGGTAGTGCCGGTTTGACTGTGTCATCCTGTAACATAATAAACATGTATGAGTCCAGTAGCGGATACAAGAAAACTGGGGGGCCAGGTATGTGGTCATGGAGGAGGCATATGGAGGGCAACAATGTGTGATCAGACATGTTCAGCAATTGACAAGAGTGGGGAGGTCAGACAGGTCGATGGTTACAACTTATTCAGTGAAGTCAGCTGGGAGAACTAATGTCTTGCCATACAGGACCTCAGCAAGTGATGCCTGGAGGTCTGCCTTTTAAGCCATGCAAATTCCTAACAAGACCAAGGGAAGGGTATCGAACCACTCACCACTGTGACACACGAGGGCTACTTTCAGAGTCCTGTGCCAACACTTGACAAGCCCATTGCTCTGGTGTGGTATGCTGTAGCCCAAAATTTATCCACACCACAGAGCATGCAGAGTTTGTTAAATAACATTGATTCAGACTGCCTACCCTGATCTGTAGTTGTGGATGTAGGGTCTCTGAATCTAGCTGTCCAGAAAGTTAAGAATGCTCGTGCTACAGACTCCACTGTAATGTCTGCAAGAGGGATCACCTCCATCCATCATGTAAGATAGTTGATGATGGACAAGAAATACCTGAAACCATCAGACATAGGTAATATCCTGACAATGTTTAGGTGTGAGCATTGGAAATGACCTCTTGGGCCATCAAATTAGTGTAGGAGGGGTTACATATATCTGCTGAATTGCTGCATTGTCGTGATACAGAGGCACAAACCCACACAGAGCAGTACTTCATGTCTGGCCACACATTGTGTGATGAGCCACATAGTAACCTTAGTGCCAGGGTGTGAAAGATAATGCAAAGCAACAAAAACCTGCTGCAAGCAGCGAAATAGGCTGAGTGACACCCATCGATGTATTGCACCATAATGGCCTGACCAAGCACAGCAGGTTGCAAGAAACTATCTGTAGGAAAGTGGAAGAGGCATGACGTAGATTCTGCAATTCAATATCATTGTCATGCAAGCAGGCCAGTTCATCAAAATTAATAGGAGATGAAATAGCATTGACACATGATAGATAATGAGCCAACACATTTTCTGAGCCCCAGATACCACAGATTTCTGTCGTGTACTGCCAGATGAGATCCAGCTGCCAAAACCTGCATTGGGACTAGCATCTGTGAGGGAATGATGAGCCACAAAAATTGTTACGTTCCTTCCTTTAATGTCTATGCAGAAATATTTGATGGCCTTGTACACAGTAAGGAGTTCCCTGTTGAAAGCCAACCACTTATATTGAGCCATAGATAGTTTTTTGGAAAAAGACAAAGTGGCTGAGTTGTGTACCAATGTGCTGTTGGAAAATGACACCTATTGTGAAATAGCTTGCATCAGCTGTAATGGAGATGCAAGCATTTGGCAAGGTTTGAGCAAGAGTGACAGCACATTCTAAAGCTGTTTTGAGATCATCAACAGCTTTCAGTATTTTTTTTTAGACTACTGTACACAGTGATTACCAGAAGTTTGTTTGCCAGCTAACATGTCTGTGAGGAGGAGCTTGAATAGTGCCACCATTGGCAGCATCTGTTGAGACAATTTTATGTGTTGTCCCATTCATAATAGCATTCATTTGAACTGATAAACGTAACAAGGGGACATCTCAAGCAGGAGTCTGTAGCACACAAGAGTCACTACCCTGAGATACCATCAATGCGGTCAAGGGCAAGCATGCTGGAGTCATTAGAGGTGCATTGCTTGTGTCGAGATATGGCAGTGTAGACAGTTGGCATATGAAGTGTTGCGCATCAGCAAGGGCTTACTTAGCCATTGAAATGGTGCAGTTTAGTTTTGCATTGCAAGTGTGAAGGTCACTGACCACAGACTGCTCAGGCTGGAGCTGAGTGATGGGAGCAGTGAGGCAGTTCAATGGAGAAGAGTGCTCGATTAGAGCTGCATCAATATTGTCAGAGCACTGAGGGGAAGGGTGAGCTGAGGGAGCGACTGCACATGCAGTGTGTATACTGAAAGCATAGTGCAATAAAGCAGATAACAGGAGGTCAAGCAACAGGCTGAAGTGAACCAGGAAATCAATTTCAAAGACTGGGTCATTGACATTGGCTATATGAATGGACCATGTGAACAGTTCACTGGGAATGAGTTTAATAGGCAACAACCATGCCATCAATCCAAAGTGTCAATTTATTTGCTGCTTGAAGGGATAATTTGGTTGGTGTCACATCCATTACAAACAATGAGAGTGGGACAACACTAACATCAGCTCCAGTGTCAACAAGGAAATGAAGACATGAGCATAAATCCAAGGTGTACAGATGACTTCATGGAGTAGAGGATCAAACAGAATGCAATGTCTGTAGAGGCCCTTCATCATCCCTGTGAGCCACAGCAACTTCTACAGCCCATGTGAAGCATTTGGGAATGCACAGTGTGTTCAGCAGTAGCAGGCAACATCTCCAAAAGTTGTGCATAACCAGTATGGCAGATATACTGGGTGAGTACAAGTACCTTACCTGATGTATTACATTTATGGTTTGGACTAAGTTGTACCACCATCAGATTATATCAACACTGACTCCATTGTGTAATGTATTCAATGTTGTATCAGAGTTTTAACTCATCACAGAATGGGATGTTGCATTTACTAATCTAAAGATTGAAATTTCACTGAATAAGTTATTTCCTTGTTAGTTCTTGCAAATACCAATTTACTCATGAACATTTAAGAAGCTAGTTCACTTACTGTCCACTTACTGATTTTGAGCATGATCAATATACACATGTGTTATCCTGATGTCATCCTTATAAAACTTCAAAAGTATTCTTATAACTCGTATCTGAAACAATGTCACTTTTATCTTCACTTGTACAAAAATTTACAGATTTATATTCTCACTCATTCATAAATTTAAATTCTGCACTAGAATAGGAAAAAAAACTGCTACCAAGAAATTATAAACTGAATTTTAAAACCAATATATTGTTAACTGAGGCATTCACTGCATCCATTACATAGGTGGATGCCATATTTTTGTTACAGATCAGTTATGATGTAACTGTAATATTATGAAGCACAAGTAACCTATCAAGCCAGACCACTTACACATACTGTGTTAACTTTAAAGTGAGCAGGTGATTGTTCTAGGAGGAAATTCTTCAGACTAAGGTTGTTTTGTCACACATCATGCCCTAATCAGAGAAATTTTGTGGCTGCTAAGCAGCATGGCTTTTCACAGTTATCAAAGTTTCTGAATACTAGCGCGTCTTTACCATTTGCTACCATGGTAGTTTCTGCTATTTTGTGAGTTCACTAAATTTGAGAGAAGAATAATAAATGATTTATATTTTTGACTAATTTGTGACTTTTGCTGAGAACACATGTAGGATCTGATCCTAAGGACCAATTCTACAGTAAACTGTTTGATTTCACATAATTTAGTTTTGTATATTTACAATAAGGATTGAAATACTACTCACGCTGTCTAGTTATTCATACAAGGATACCTGAGTACTGTGATTGAATAATTTTGGTTCACAATGTTTTTTAATATCGCAACAGACTGACAATTTGTATTTAATTCACAAATCTCTTATAGATGAGTTAATCATTCTGCTTACTTGTTGTGGTCTTCAGTCCAGAGGCTGGTTTGATGCAGCTCTCCATGCTACTCTATCCTGTGCAAGCTTTTTCATATCCCAGTACCTACTGCAACCTACATCCTTCTGAATCTGCTTAGTGTATTCATCTCTTGCTCTTCCTCTATGATTTTTACTCTCCATGCTGTCCTCCAATACTAAATTGGTGATCTCTTGATACCTCAGAACATGTCCTATCAACTGATCCTTTCTTCTCGTCAAGTTGTGACACAAATTTCTATTCTCCCAAATTCTAATCAATACCTCATTAGTTATGTGATCTATCCATCTAATCTTCAGCATTCTTCTGTAGCACCACATTTTGAAAGCTTCTATTCTCTTCTTGTCTAAACTATTTATCATCCATGTTTCACTTCCATACATGGCTACACTCCATACAAATACTTTCAGAAATGGCTTCCTGACACTTGTATCTATTCTCGTTGTTAACAAATTTCTCTTCTCCAGAAACGCTTTCCTTGCCATTGCCAGTCTACATTTTATATCCTCTCTACTTCGACCATCATCAGTCATTTTGCTCCCCAAATAGCAAAACTCCTTTACTACTTTAAGTGTCTCATTTTCTAATCTAATTCCCTCAGCATCACCCGATTTAATTTGACTACATTCCATTATCCTCATTTTGCTTTTGTTGATGTTCATCTTATATCCTCTTTTCAAGACACTGTCCATTGTGTTCAACTGTTCTTCCAGGTCCTTTGCTGTCTCTGACAGAATTACGTCATCAGCGAACCTCAAAGTTTTTATTTTTTCTCCATGGATTTTAATTCCTACTCTGAATTTTTCTTTCATTTCCTTTACTGCTTGCTCAATACAGGGTGTTACAAAAAGGTACAGCCAAGCTTTCAGGAAACATTCCTCACACACAAAAAAAGAAAAGATGTTATGTGGACATGTGTCCGGAAACACTTAATTTCCATGTTAGAGCTCATTTTAGTTTCGTCAGTATGTACTGTACTTCCTCGATTCACCACCATGTTATCATGATTTCATACTGTATACCATACCTGTGCTGTTAGAACATGTGCCTTTACAAGTACGACAGAACATGTGGTTCATGCACGATGGAGCTCCTGCACATTTCAGTCGAAGTCTTCGTACGGTTCTCAACAACAGATTCGGTGACCGATGGATTGGTAGAGGCGGACCAATTCCATTGCCTCCACGCTCTCCTGACCTCAACCCTCTTGACTTTCATTTATGGGGGCATTTGAAAGCTCTTGTCTACGCAACCCCGGTACCAAATGTAGAGACTCTTCGTGCCCGTATTGTGGATGGCTGTGATACAATATGCCATTCTGCAGGGCTGCATCAGCGCATCAGGGAATCCATGCGACGGAGGGTGGATGCATGTATCCTCGCTAATGGAGGACATTTTGAACATTTCCTGTAACAAAGTGTTTGAAGTCATGCTGGTACGTTCTGTTGCTGTGTGTTTCCATTCCGTGATTAATGTGATTTGAAGAGAAGTAATAAAATGAGCTCTAACATGGAAAGTAAGCATTTCCGGACACATGTCCACATAACATATTTTCTTTTTTTGTGTGTGAGGAATGTTACCCGAAAATTTGGCCGTACCTTTTTGTAACACCCTGTATACAGATTGAATAACATCAGGGATAGGCTGCAAACCTGTCTCACACCATTCCCAACCACTGCTTTCTTTTCATGCTACTCGACTATTATAACTGCCATCTGGTTTCTGTACAAATTGTAAATATCCTTTCGCTCCCTGTATTTTACCCATGCCACCTTCAGAATTTGAAAGAGAGTATTCCAATCAGCATTGTCAAAAGCTTTCTCTAAGTCTCCAAATGCTAGAAATGTAGGCTTGCCTTTCGTTAGTCTATCTTCTAAGATTAGTCGTAGGGTCAGTATTGCCTCATGTGGTCCAAAATTTCTACGGACTCCAAACTGATGTTCGCCGAGGTTGGCTTCTACCAGTTTTTCCATTTGTCTGTAAAGAATTCATGTTAGTATTTTGCAGCCATGACTTATTAAACCGATACTTTGGTAATTTTCACATCTGTCAACACCTGCATTCTTTCGGATTGGAATTATTATACTCTTCTTGAAGTCTGAGGGTATTTCGCCTGCCTCATACATCTTGCTCACTGGATGGTAGAGTTTTGCCAGGGCTTGCTCTCCCAAGGCTATCAGTAGTTCTAATGGAATGTTGTCTACTCCCGGGGCCTTGTATAAACTTAGGTCTTTCAGTGCTGTGTCAAACTCTTTTGCTTTCCCTTCTTTGCTTAGAAGGGTTTCCATCTGAGTTCTTGATATTCATACAAGTTGTTCTCTTTTCTCCAAATGTCTCTTTAATTTTCCTGTAGGCAGTATCTATCTTACCTCTAGTGATATATGCCTCTACATCCTTACATTTGTCCACTAGCCTTCACTGCTTAGCCATTTTGCACTTCCTGTCAATCTCATTTTTGAGATGTTTTTATTCCTTTCTGCCTGCTTCATGTACTGCATTTTTATATTTTCTCCTTTCATCAATTAAATTCAATATATCTTCTGTTACTCAAGGATTTCTACTAGCCCTCGTCTTTGTACCTACTTGATCCTCTGCTGCCTTCACTATTTCATCTCTCAAAGCTACCCATTCTTCTTCTACTGTATTTCTTCACCCATTCGGTCCCTAATGCTTTCCCTGAAACTCTCTACAGCCTCTGGTTCTGTCAGTTTATCCAGGCCCTATCTCCTTAAATTCCCACCTTTTTGTAGTTTCTTCAGTTTTAATCTACAGTTCATAATCAATAGATTGTGGTCAGAGCCCACATCTGTCCCTGGAAATGCCTAGTTCCTAAATCTCTGTCTTACCATTATATAATCTATCTGAAGCCTTATAGTATCTCCATGCCTCGTCCATGTACAACCTTCTTTCACGATACTTGAACCAAGTGTTAGCTATCATTAAGCTATGCTCTGTGTAAAATTCTACCAGACAACTTTCTCTTTCATTCCTGACCCCCATTCCATATTCACCTACTACATTTCCTTCTCTTCCTTTTCCTACTATCGAATTCCAGACACCCATGACTATTAAAAAGTTTCATCTCTCTTCACTATCTGGATAATTTCTTTTATCTTATCTTGCATTTCATTGATCGTTTTGTCATATGCGGAGCTAGTTGGCATATAAACTTGTACTACTGTGGTAGGCGTGGGCTTCGTGTCTATCTTGGCCACAATAATGCATTCACTATGCTGTTTGTAGTAGCTTACATGCACTCCTATTGTTTTATTCATTATTAAACCTACTGCTGCATTACCCGTATTTGATTTTATGTTTATAACCCTGTATTCACCTGACCAGAGGTCTTGTTCCTCCTGCCACCAAACTTCACTAATTCCCACTATATCTAACTTTAACCTATCCATTTCACTTTTTTAAATTTTCTAACCTACCTGCGCGATTAAGGGATCTGACATTCCACGCTCCGATCCATAGAACACTAGTTTTCTTTCTCCTGATAACAATGTCCCCCTGAGTAATCCCTACCTGGAAATCCAAATGGGGGAGTATTTTGCCTCCGGAATATTTTACCCAAGAGGACACCATCATCATTTAACCATACAGTAAAGCTGCACGCCTTCGGGAAATTTTACAGGTGTAGTTTCCACCTTGCTTTCAGCAGTTTGCAGTACCAGCACAGCAAGGCCATTTCAGTTAGTGTTACAAGGCTAGATCAGTCAATCATCCAGACTGTTGCCCCTGCACCTACTGAAAAGGCTGCTGCCCCTTTTCAGGAGGGCAACAAAACGTGGAGATCAAGTACTCTATAAGAAGTTGGGTCTTGAACCAGATGAACTGATAATGTGCATACACTTGTGTAAAGATGACCATGAACTACTTTTTGTTTTTATTTATTGGTAATTATAATTAGTATTTTTCTATGTGTAAACCATGATCCATGTCTACCACATAGTGGTACACATGCATCTTCATTGCTAGAAGAAATTTTACTAATGTTATGATATAATCACTGGCTGCACTGCCAAGGGATTAAAAGTATTGCTTATTTGTTGATGACTTATGTTACCAAAGACCTGCACAACGAGGTTCTTGGATCTAGATAACTACATTGATAATCAAAAGTGTATAGCTTTCTGTTATCTATTTTCCTGAACACTTAGCTATTAGTGACTATTATTTGAAGTTATTCTTTGTAATAATATGTTTACCTATGAACATTAATTGTTTAATAGAATTTTTTAACCTGTAGTTGTGCTCTGATTAGTCACTTGGTAATGAGGGCATTATGTAATTTAAGAGTCTACCTGATGGACTGAAGTGTGAAATGCCTGACTGGATTAGTGACACCTAGGACACTAGATGGTTAGGCTTTGTGTACTTGAGCCTGGGACATGGTTGCAAAACTAGACAACGACAAAAGGTATTTACAAAAATTTTGTATATTAAAACAAATAGCTATGACCAGATTCATTCAGAAAGATTAATAACAAATTGTATTGAATCACATATAGTACAACATATTGAATGTGCACTGATTACTGTTCATTGTACAGTTCCATTAATGCTCCTTACTGGCTGTAATTATGTTTGAGTCAGTTCATTTGTAATGTAAACAAACACCACTCTTATGTTAATTAATTTGGTTTTACATTCTTTGGAATGAAAAGATTTTCTTTGAAATTTCACATTAACGTCTAATGTTTATTTCTGTTCTTAACAGGTGTAATTTAATAGTTAGGTAGCTTATTGTCATTATTTTGTCACACAACCAGAAACACCTGAACTTTAGATTTTTCTAACAAATCTCCCAGTTCTGCTCCATGAATGGCCTGTTGGAGTCTCACACATAAGTTTTATATGTGATACTTTGAGGAGATACACATTGTAGCAGAATGGGACAACGTTTTCAGAATTCATTAATACCGTGTCGACTACAAATTATGACATCCTCACAGATCATTATATATGTACATAAGTGTTAAGTATCTCTGTTATAGTTTGATGCCCTCTGTTCAGACTATTACTTTATAGTATAATTAGCTGATTTAAATTGTAATTTCAATGCAATTTTATGTTTTCATAACCATGATTGGAGTGTAAACACATGCAAACATTTTTGCCTGTCAAATTTTCAGGCAGAAAAGCAGTAATTGTATTAGAAGCATGTAATATAATGCTACTGAAAGTATGTTAGTAATATAAGAATCAGCTGAATTTAAAATTAATTAATTTTAATATATAGAACTGTGTATATCAGTTGACACTGAATGTTTACAGGAGACAATCTCTGTAAATTGGTGAAACTGTTACTCTGCATGGAACTTCAAATCAGAAACAAGCTTCATTCATCACTAAACTGTTCAGATTTGTAAAACTTTGACTGTAATTCTTAAGAAGTAAAAAATCAACACTGTATGTACTTAATTTCCAATATTATCAGTTTATATAATTCACTTGTTTAAAGACATGGTGCTCAGTGCTGGATCAACTTTTGAGACATCAATTCAGTATATATTTTTGTCACTATCTTCAGTGTTGTGATAGATAGTTAAAGCCTATCTATGGTATGTCATCTATATTGTTTGTAATTAGCAAGCTTTACAAATGCCCTTATGTTGCAAAATTGAATTGCAGGCATATTTTATTACAAAATCTATTAATCATCCATAAATCAAACTGTGGATTTGTAATTTGAATGTGATGTGTGTTCAAGACTGACACATTTCAAGTGTAGCACTCACTTTGGAGCTGTGTGGAATGCCATTCTCTTGTCTCCATGGGAGCCGAGTCATGTACCAACTCTAACCCAAAAAAGCTGGCGAGATAAAACTAGAGAATGTCCCTCCCACAAACCATGCTGATAGGGAGACAAGAGGCCCCGTGATTCGAGAAACCAGAATATTAGTTTGGCTACTATCCATTCAAGCAGTTTGCAGACCATGTTGGTGAGGCTAACCAGTGGACAGCTATCAATGGACATGGGGTTTTTCCTGGTTTAAGAGTTGAGGATGATACTGTCTCACTATTTTGAAGGCAGAATACCTTCTAGTCAAATATTGTTCAAGACTGACTCCATGGAGTATCTGAGTAACGTTTGGATTTTGAATCATCTGATTATGAATTGAATCAGTGCCTGGGGCCATTTTGTGTAAAGTCAAGAGCCTGAAGCAGTTCAGCATGTTGGGGGGAAAGGATAGGAAGACGTCTTTAATTTGCATTTTATGTGTTTGAAAGGTAGCCACGTAAAAAGAGAATACCGATGCTGTCACAGAGTGGGTCACAAGGTGTTCAGCAAAAACTGATGCATCAATAGAAATATAATCACGGAAGAAGAGATATGCAACAGGTGTTGATCTTTGATGGTCCAGAAGGCTACTATTGTATAACACCAATTCTCTACACCACAGATATTACTGCACCGACAATTTATGGTATTTATGTAAATACCTATTTATTACATAGTTTGTATGCTTTCGTATTTGTACATTTATTTTATTGAAATTATTGTGAGATTTCAATATACACTCCTGGAAATTGAAATAAGAACACCGTGAATTCATTGTCCCAGGAAGGGGAAACTTTATTGACACATTCCTGGGGTCAGATATGTGGTGTCACCGCCAGACACCACACTTGCTAGGTGGTAGCTTAAATCGGCCGCGGTCCATTTAGTACATGTCGGACCCGCGTGTCGCCACTGTGTAATCGCAGACCTAGCGCCACCACCAAGGCAGGTCTCGTGATACGAGAGAGCACTCGCCCCAGTTGTACGAGAACCTAGCTACCGCGCAGTTGTACGAGAACCTAGCTACCGACCAGATGTACGAAGCCTTTCTCTCTCATTAGCCGAGAGACAGAATAGCCATCAGCTAAGTTAATGGCTACGAACTAGCAAGGCGCCATTAGCCATACAGTGATTGTACTTAAAGTCTCCTGTGTATCGTCAAGATCGATGTACAACAAGGAATGAGTAAAGTTAAGTATTAAACCTGCTCCGTACTTTTCTTCCTAACATTAATTACTTATCCTGTTCCAGTACTTCACGCCCGTCTGCGTTAGTCTAGAGTGCCTTTTCAGCCATCTCAACTTCACGGTGTCGGCCCAGCTACCGACACAATATTGGCGACGAGGATGGGATGGCCGGGTGCGGGTGGCACAGCCTCGCCTGTTGTTAGGCTCCCCACCTCATCGCATACGTCAACATGTGGTCCTCCCCACGGCGGGCGGAAGCCTTATCACACGACCGTTCGCCGATTTGCGGGGGAGGAATGTGGTGTCACCGCCAGACACCACACTTGCTAGGTGGTAGCTTAAATCGGCCGCGGTCCATTTAGTACATGTCGGACCCGCGTGTCGCCACTGTGTAATCGCAGACCTAGCGCCACCACCAAGGCAGGTCTCGTGATACGAGAGAGCACTCGCCCCAGTTGTACGAGAACCTAGCTACCGCGCAGTTGTACGAGAACCTAGCTACCGACCAGATGTACGAAGCCTTTCTCTCTCATTAGCCGAGAGACAGAATAGCCATCAGCTAAGTTAATGGCTACGAACTAGCAAGGCGCCATTAGCCATACAGTGATTGTACTTAAAGTCTCCTGTGTATCGTCAAGATCGATGTACAACAAGGAATGAGTAAAGTTAAGTATTAAACCTGCTCCGTACTTTTCTTCCTAACATTAATTACTTATCCTGTTCCAGTACTTCACGCCCGTCTGCGTTAGTCTAGAGTGCCTTTTCAGCCATCTCAACTTCACGGTGTCGGCCCAGCTACCGACACAATAAGATACATCACATGATCACACTGACAGAACCACAGGCACATAGACACAGGCAACAGAGCATGCACAATGTCGGCACTAGTACAGTGTATATCCACCTTTCGCAGCAATGCAGGCTGCTATTCTCCCATGGAGACGATCGTAGAGATGCTGGATGTAGTCCTGTGGAACGGCTTGCCATGCCATTTCCACCTGGCGCCTCAGTTGGACCAGCGTTCGTGCTAGACGTGCAGACCGCGTGAGACGACGCTTCATCCAGTCCCAAACATGCTCAATGGGGGACAGATCCGGAGATCTTGCTGGCCAGGGTAGTTGACTTACACCTTCTAGAGCACGTTGGGTGGCACGGGATACATGCGGACGTGCATTGTCCTGTTGGAACAGCAAGTTCCCTTGCCAGTCTAGGAATGGTAGAACGATGGGTTCGATGACGGTTTGGATGTACCGTGCACTATTCAGTGTCCCCTCGACGATCACCAGTGGTGTACGGCCAGTGTAGGAGATCGCTCCCCACACCATGATGCCGGGTGTTGGCCCTGTGTGCCTCGGTCGTATGCAGTCCTGATTGTGGCGCTCACCTGCACGGCGCCAAACACGCATACGACCATCATTGGCACCAACGCAGAAGCGACTCTCATCGCTGAAGACGACACGTCTCCATTCACGCCTGTCGCGACACCACTGGAGGTGGGCTGCACGATGTTGGGGCGTGAGCGGAAGACGGCCTAACGGTGTGCGGGACCGTAGCCCAGCTTCATGGAGACGGTTGTGAATGGTCCTCGCCGATACCCCAGGAGCAACAGTGCCCCTAATTTGCTGGGAAGTGGCGGTGCGGTCCTCTACGGCACTGCGTAGGATCCTACGGTCTTGGCGTGCATCCTTGCGTCGCTGCGGTCTGGTCCCAGGTCGACGGGCACGTGCACCTTCCGCCGACCACTGGCGACAACATCAATGTACTGTGGAGACCTCACGCCCCACGTGTTGAGCAATTCGGCGGTACGTCCACCCGGCCTCCCGCATGCCAACTATACGCCCTCGCTCAAAGTCCGTCAACTGCACATACGGTTCACGTCCACGCTGTCGCGGCATGCTACCAGTGTTAAAGACTGCGATGGAGCTCCGTATGCCACGGCAAACTGGCTGACACTGACGGCGGCGGTGCACAAATGCTGCGCAGCTAGCGCCATTCGACGGCCAACACCGCGGTTCCTGGTGTGTCCGCTGTGCCGTGCGTGCGATCATTGCTTGTACAGCCCTCTCGCAGTGTGCGGAGCAAGTATGGTGGGTCTGACACACCGGTGTCAATGTGTTCTTTTTTCCATTTCCAGGAGTGTAATAGAAGGAAACATTCCACTTGGGAAAAATTTTATATAAAAACAAAGATGAGGTGACTTACCGAACGAAAGCGCTGGCAGGTCGACCTGCCAGCGCTTTCGTTCGGTAAGTCACCTCATCTTTGTTTTTTTATATAAAATTAATGTGAGATTTATTTGCTTTTTTGTGTTAAATACAAGATTATATGGATATGGCATCTGTTCTTTCAGATATGCTTGTCCGAAAGAAGAAACACCATACCTGTATACTATATGTGCCTGATGGCACATTGGTCTTTCAATGCAGGTGCACAATAATGTTGGAGCTCTGGTGGGAATACAGTAGGGCTCTGAGTGAAGAAGTATTAGGTTGGTGCATAAGTTCATAGCATTTTTGTTTTACATGTTAGTATTTTGGATGCTCTGGGTTTATTTATTGATTGTCATTTTTTTCACATAGTTCACTATTGCCATTTGAGTTTACATATTGTCATTTTGTCATTTGACAGTAGTTGTGGATGCTAGAAAATGAGTGCCAAGTTGAGAAATCAAAACATTTCTGACATATTCTTCTGTTTGAGTTCAATAGAGGCAGCCAGAAACATTTATGCTACATATGGGGATAATGTCATTGGACAGAACATGGCAAGAAAATGGTTTTCTCATTTTAAGCAGGATCATTTTGACATTAGTGACTCTCCACAACTGGGAAGAATGTTGGGGTTTCGTGAAGATCATTCAAATGCATTAATCCACAATGATTTACATCACTGTACTTGAGAACTGTCAAATGTGATCATTCAACCATTGTGTGACATTTGCATGCAATGGGGAAGGTCCAAAAATTGGGCATATGGGTACTGCAAGCTCTAAGCCAAAATCACAAAAATCAGCCATTGACCATACGTGCATCTCTGTTTGCTCGTTATCAATTGGGTCATCAACAACACCAAAAATTCTTATGCTTTATTGTTACTGGTGATGAGAAATGATGTCTTTAAGCTAATATAGAGGAAATTAAGGAATGGTCGAGTCCAAACAAAGCAGCAACTCACCATACAAAGACCTGCGTGCATCCTCAGAAGGTAATGTTGTCCATCTGGTGGAACAGCAATGGTGTGGTGTGCTATGAATTGCTTTCCCAAGGTATAACCATCACTGCTGACATTTATTATCAACAACTAAGATGTCTTGCAGACACAAAGCAAGAACAGCGACCAGGAAGACTGCAAGAAGAGATGCTGCTCCATGGTAACATCTGCCTTCATTCTGACAGACTGACAAAAAACATTATACATGAGTTGAGTCGGGAATTTTTTCTGCACTTATTTTGCATACCATACAATAAATAATAGCAGTGGGTGTTGTACACCCGTCTCCCCAGTGTTTGCATACAGTGAATTAAGCCCCTGTCTTATACATCCAGCACACAGTTTTAATCTGCCAGGAGGTTTCACATCAGCACACACTGTTGAGTGAAAATTTCATTCTGTTATACATTGCAATATTCATGACAGGACACTATATGTACTGAGTGTTCAGCAGTGTGAATGTGTAATAGCATTATTAAAAACAGAATTAGTAATTGTACATAATGGGAAATACGTATGGTAAATTTTGGTGTAACCACTGTAACAAGATGGAGACATGAACAGTAGCACAGTATAATGAACAGGAGGACGTTAAGTTCACTCTGTTAAGATCATCTGTGATGTCATTATCATATGTACACATTGTATCGAATATGACAGAGGCCATTTATCAACTTTCGTGCTTGTTGGAGGCACAAAACTGTGGTAGCAATTCTTGCAGATGAATTAAAGGAGTAGCTAATTATATTTTGAGTTGGTATATTCACTGCAATTTTTGAAGCTATTGATGTCTATTTCTTTGAAAGTGTGAATCTGCCCATTTTTGAGAAAAGTGACCTCACAGTATGATGTGTAAATGGTAAAATTGATGATTTTGGAAGCAATGTCATCATGGACCAGCCAGTTAAATGTAGTTACAAAGTGACAGAGGTCCTGTGTTCAAAATTACAAAGTCTGATGCTTTTTTAAATACAAAAATTGCCACCAAGTAGCAAAGTATTGAGTCCACATTAAAACTCGATGCAAGCAGGAAATTACCTTCAGAAGTGATTCAGCTTTTAAAATTAAAGCTTGAAATATCTGACATCAAAGCATAATTTGACAGATACCCTTCATATTGTCAACCAATTACACTTATCATTGATGAAGTGCATCACTGTATCTGAAGTTGTTCTAGTAGTTTATTAGTAAGGATTAATTAACCTGACCTTCAGACACACTTTTGAGGTTTCAGTCCCACTAGGGAGAAAGGTAGGTGCCAGTCTCATTTATATTTCTGTGAGACATCAGGTAAGTCATTAGTTACATCATAATCCGAAAGTTAACTTCTCATTTCATTTCCAGGTACATGCTGGTTACAGCATTTTTTATCAAAATAGATGACCAAAAAGCTTTTTTTCTAAAATGTGAGTTTCAAGTGACTCTACTGAGCTGATGATATTTGAAAATGGTTCTTTATATTAATAAAATGCAAATTTTTGCTAACATTATTCATCACAGTTCTAAAAACTTAGGGCATAGTCTGACAATGTGTATAAGCCGAGTAGTCTGCCCTGTAAATGAAATGTAACATTCTGCTCTTAAACATAGAAGGGCATAGCATGTCACAGATTATTTTTAATAGCAGTTTAATATCTTTGTCCCATTTTACTTGATAGTCAACATACATACAATTCTTTAATCCAGTATTCACCATCATTTGGTCACTGCAATGAAAGTACTGTGTGAATTTTAAACTGTTTTGAAAGTACATGTCAGATGAGTAAAGTTAACAAAACCTTGGAAAATACTGTCAGTTGAGTACAGTCATTTGAAACTGGTATTTGAGGGAAAAACTCTTTGTTCACCTATTTTTAGCAAAAATGCTGCAACCATCATGTAGACAGAAATGAAAGGAAAATATAATTTTAGCATTATGATGTATTCTATTGTATTAAACTGGGGACCTAGAAATGATGGAGAGGCTTCATCTCATCATAGCCCTCAGCGGTTCACAAGCTCACAACTGGCCACAGCAGTTCACCCACCCCACTGCCGCCCCACACCGAACCTGGGGTTATTGTGCAGTTCAGTATAAATGTTTTTTAAGATTTTGACCACCTAAATTGATTTTGACTACCAAAATTTCTATGATTAATAGTCAAATCAGTGCACAAATCCACAAAATTGATAGTCAAATCAAAGCACAAAGCAGCAACGTTGATAGTCAAATCAAAGCACAAAGTATCAAGATTGATAGTCTAATCAAAGCACAGAGGAACAAAATTGAAAGTCAGATCACACAAAGTGGCATAATAAATAATAAATTTGATAGTATTGACAGAAAGGCAGAAATTTCAAATACAGAAATTGGAAATAGTAAAATAGAAACAGACATCTGGGCAATAATGTTGCATGTATGCAGGTCCAGATAGATGTCAGGGGTATATTTGACACAGAGATAGAGATATAGAATACAAGTACTACAGCAGATGATGAACAATATGAATCCAATCAACTTATTATGTAAATTACTTTTACTTAATAGATGAATATTGTAACACTTGTTGAGAACATGGCAAAAGGACAAAGACTAGTGAAAAAGCAAAGATATACAAATCATATGCCAAGATGTTGATTTCAGAGTTCTCTTTGTGGTTGATGGTTGCCTAGAGTCCGTCCCCCCCCCCCCCCCCCCCTCTCCCTCCTTGCCCCCTGCTCCTTTGTTAGTACAGTGTACAGTGCACAGTGGAGATGGCAGAAGGGCAAGGCTGAAGACAAAGATTGTGTCATCACAAGGTCAGTCACACTGAAGTACTGTCAGTATGGAAGGTGCAGGTGGTGAGAGTGTGTCAGTGGTGAAGACATCCTCAGACTATGGCCATGCATACCAGTGTCACTGCAGCATGATCCAAGGCAGGATGGGATGCAGCAGCATAGTTTGGCACATGGCAGTTTAATTGACATGTTAGCAGTTCATCAGTTTGGTTCAAAAATGGCTCTGAGCACTATGCGACTTAACTTCTGAGGTCATCAGTCGCCTAGAACTTAGAACTAATTAAACGTAACTAACCTAAAGACATCACACACATCCATGCCTGAGGCAGGATTCGAACCTGTGACCGTAGCAGTCGCTTGGCTCCAGACTGTAGCACCTAGAACCGCACGGCCACTCCAGCCGCATCAGTTTGGTGCATGGC
This sequence comes from Schistocerca piceifrons, assembly GCF_021461385.2. NCBI lineage: Eukaryota > Metazoa > Arthropoda > Insecta > Orthoptera > Acrididae > Schistocerca > Schistocerca piceifrons. The sequence continues at coordinate 425,236,896 of NC_060139.1, read as the reverse complement.
AGTTTGACATGTTAGCAGTTCATCGCTCAAGCTCGATGTAGCGAATTTGTGAGGCATCACTTGCAGAGTGCTCGAAGGAGAGCTTGACCAGTAAAGTGATGAGTTGGGCAGTCAGTGTGGAGCACTTGTAGTAGCAGGCAGCATTGTCAAAAAGTGTGGCTCAGTAAGAGCAGAAGATGCGAACTTGCATCCTTCTGATGTGTAGTCATGAAGCTTGTTGTGGGAGGGGCAGAACATGCTGTATCTTACTGTATGTTTCGGTGTGCATTCTCTATCAGTGAGTGTGCAGTAGCCAGGGAGGGCAAAACCAGTGTGTGGTCCACTGGCAGCTGAGTGTGCTCAGGGTAAGATCAGTTGTCATGTCTGCATTCATGAGTTGCAGGCTGTGAGTAAGTGATATCTCAGGAAGGACTGGTACATGAGGATGAGCAGCAATGGAGAGTGGTGCCCTGTGTCATTGTGCATGATTGAGGAATGCATGACATAGAGAGTGATGGATACATGGGGTAAGAATGCCATCTAGAAGTTGGGTTTGACAATGTCACTTGTGGAGATAGCCCATGTAAGGCATCTTGGTGATGGCTTAGATAAGGTCCAGGGCATTAAATGATGGACTTGGGAAGAAGCAATGGTGGGCATTGCACACAATAGGAAAGACACAGTGCTGCTTAATTATTGTTTATGTTGACTGCATGAAGATATGGTTGCCGGGCAGTGATTGTGATGTCACAGTTGGTAGCATTTATGCAGGGCCAGGAGGACTCAAGTGTAGCATGGCAGTGGGCATCATACACGATGGGATGTGGTACCACTGTTTGCTATAATGAAAATGAATGGGGTGGGGGAGCACAATGGAATGTGGCAAAAGTCATTCTACAAGTGCTGGCTTCGCAGCACTGTACTTGTCATGAATCAGTGGTATGATGCTAGTGCCACTGGTAACCACGCTGTAGTCATTTAAATGTTGGAACAGGTGTAGGTATTTGTCACTATCTTGGACCATGTTGTTCATGACAAAAATAATGTTCCCATTTGTCAACCATGTTTGAGGGTCACCCGGCCAAAAAGGCAGCGAAATCTTGATTGAATAGAGCATTGTATTCAGCAGGATCATTGCCTGAGGCCATCATAGTGTAGTGCCCATGGGAGGAACTGGACATAGTGGATTTCGTGATGCAGTTGATCACAGCAATAGTAGTGATTAGTATCACTGAGTGTGGGCACAAAGAGAACACACTGTATGGTGGGTCGCCTGAGGCCCCCATGGAGAGGGGGGGGGGGGGTGAGATGTAGAAGTACTCTCACACACTGTGGTGACATGAATGTCTGTGGTGAATGCCAATCTGACACCACTGGGACAGCTGTATTTGCCAAGTGCATTTTCAGTGTCAATGCGAGATATGATGTGTCATCAGAGGCCCCTATGGAGTGGGGCGGGGAGGGGGGGGGGGGGAGGAGGAGGAGGAGGAGGGGGAGGGGGGTTAAATGCGGCAGTCTGTCATGGTAGGCACAGCCGTGGCTGTGATTGATGTGAACATTAAGTCTGTGGGAAACAAGTGCGAAAAATATACAGTCTTACACATGGAATGTTGTGAATAACAATTCATTAGGTCTTGAACACCGAATGTGTGTTCAGTATATGGCACACATTAGGTTCACACTGGATGGTCAGGTCAGGTCTGAAACACACATGGGTCAGGGGCTGAGACACTTGAGTGGGTACAAAGGTGAGTGGGTACAAAGGTGTCAGGTACTGATGCACACACAGAATTAGGGGCACTAAGATGGCACCATCATGAAGTCGTAGATGTTAGGATGTGAGATTGCTGCAAGCTGTGAGGCACATGTTCATATTTCATTTTTACAGTCACTTTCCCTAAGTGATGCACTGGAGCCTCATGATCAATATGCAGAATGTGTTGTGAAAGCACTGGATGTGGCATCGGAAATTGTGAATAATCCTTTGGGTGAAGTAAACAACCCTGTGCAATAAATAAACTTTGTATAGGCTAGCTATCTGGTGGGCAATGTTTGGCATCATCTCTGTGGTACACAGTCCAATGAACACTGGTGGCAACTAGTGTTGAATATTCAGAGCACAAAGCATGGTAATGTCAAGTCTCGCAGCAACAACAGTATGAAGAGTGTCATTGTTTATCATATACGAACACTGCAGGAAGACACAAAAGCCAAAAAAGTCAAAAGAAGAACACAATATCACTCATGTGCATTGTGCATGTATAGTAGATAATTCATGTTAAAAAACCAAAAATATGTGTAGTCATAAAAAAGACTAGAATCAGTCCCACAACTTATTATCTAGATCACTTTATTCAGTAGACTAATATTGTACACACATGTTGACAACATGCTGGAAGAACAGAGACTGAGGAAAAAGCACATATATGACAAGATATCAATTTCAGAGTGCTCTTAGGGCTGATGGTCAAGAAAAATCAAGAAAGACAGAATTGGACAAAATGCAGTTTCTACACTCCTGGAAATGGAAAAAAGAACACATTGACACCGGTTTGTCAGACCCACCATACTTGCTCCAGACATTGCGAGAGGGCTGTACAAGCAATGATCACACGCACGGCACAGCGGACACACCAGGAACCGCGGTGTTGGCCGTCGAATGGCGCTAGCTGCGCAGCATTTGTGCACCGCCGCCGTCAGTGTCAGCCAGTTTGCCGTGGCATACGGAGCTCCATCGCAGTCTTTAACACTGGTAGCATACCGCGACAGCGTGGACGTGAACCGTATGTGCAGTTGACGGACTTTGAGCGAGGGCGTATAGTGGGCATGCGGGAGGCCGGGTGGACGTACCGCCGAATTGCTCAACACATGGGGCGTGAGGTCTCCACAGTACATCGATGTTGTCGCCAGTGGTCGGCGGAAGGTGCACGTGCCCGTCGACCTGGGACCGGACCGCAGCGACGCACGGATGCACGCCAAGACCGTAGGATCCTACGCAGTGCCGTAGGGGACCGCACCGCCACTTCCCAGCAAATTATGGACACTGTTGCTCCTGGGGTATCGGCGAGGACCATTCGCAACCGTCTCCATGAAGCTGGGCTACGGTCCCGCACACCGTTAGGCCGTCTTCCGCTCACGCCCCAACATCGTGCAGCCCGCCTCCAGTGGTGTCGCGACAGGCGTGAATGGAGGGACGAATGGAGACGTGTCGTCTTCAGCAATGAGAGTCGCTTCTGCCTTGGTGCCAATGATGGTCGTATGCGTGTTTGGCGCCGTGCAGGTGGGCGCCACAATCAGGACTGCATACGACCGAGGCACACAGGGCCAACACCAGGCATCATGGTGTGGGGAGCGATCTCCTACACTGGCCGTACACCACTGGTGATCGTCGAGGGGACACTGAATAGTGCACGGTACATCCAAACCGTCATCGAACCCATCGTTCTACCATTCCTAGACCGGCAAGGGAACTTGCTGTTCCAACAGGACAATGCACGTCCGCATGTATCCCGTGCCACCCAACGTGCTCTAGAAGGTGTAAGTCAACTACCCTGGCCAGCAAGATCTCCGGATCTGTCCCCCGTTGAGCATGTTTGGGACTGGATGAAGCGTCGTCTCACGAGGTCTGCACGTCCAGCACGAATGCTGGTCCAACTGAGGCGCCAGGTGGAAATGGCTTGGCAAGCCGTTCCACAGGACTACATCCAGCATCTCTACGATTGTCTCCATGGGAGAATAGCAGCCTGCATTGCTGTGAAAGGTGGATATACACTGTACTAGTGCCGACATTGTGCATGCTCTGTTGCCTGTGTCTATGTGCCTGTGGTTCTGTCAGTGTGATCATGTGATGTATCTGACCCCAGGAATGTGTCAATAAAGTTTCCCCTTCCTGGGACAATGAATTCACGGTGTTCTTATTTCAATTTCCAGGAGTGTATATTAAATCTGAAATTATTGAAGAAAATAGGTTTGGAAAATTGAAATTTGAGAAAACTTGTTTCTGATACTGAATTGAATTTAATGAACAGGTAGTTGTTTGTGAACAGGTACATGTCGGAAACAATCTGAGATCCAAGATAAAATGTGTGACCATGACAAAAAAAATTAAAGATTAAACAAATTACCCGACAGACAGAATTGCCAACATAAAGGTTTTGGATAATGAAGAGAAATGTGACCCACATAAAAGGCAAAATTGATGACACCTTGTGGATTTGTGAAAGACTCTTTCCTGATGACATGACTGACCAGACAAAGTATAATGTTGTAATAAACACATTTGCAGGAGATGGGAAATTTTGAGGTCTGAACTTATATACAGATCAAATGACTTAATGATTTTAACAACAATTTCTAAATGAATATTTGTCTGCAAAAAACAGGACTCTTTGTGGTGAGAGCTAATTGTGATCATAATATATAATAATAGGAGTTGAAACTCTATTAGAGATTTGTGGTAATTAGTTTTGAAGACTAGTACATTTTAGGAGTTGGCACTTGGAACCTGAAATTACCTGGCAGCTTGGATAAAACTCTCAGAAGATTGTAAAACATGCTTCATATCTATGTGTGTATGACTACTGGTGTCACAAAAACTAATTTACTGATATCTTTGTAGCTGATGTAAACAAAACTGTTGGAAGAGCCATTGAAGTACCATACGAGAAATGTAAATCTACTAAACCTACTTCAAAAGACATTGAAACTACCAAATGGAAGTGAGATATGGTTGCCACCTGTCCTGATTTTGTATAATTGTCCAGTGTCCCTACAAGAGTATGATGGAATACCCTCAAGATCCTACTTTTGGCTTACTTTTTTATGTCACATTACATAATTTTTAATTTCATGTTCTTAAGTTTATCACTGTATTCTTGTTAGCCAAAGCCAGTATGACATAAAATACACAAGATGACATCAAAACAGTGGGTTTAAAATTCAGTTGTTTCACAACCTCATTTTCATATCAGTTAGTGAATCCTATTCATCTATTGTATCATGGTCCATACTTTCTGTGTATGAAGCAAACTTCTAGTTCAAATAAACTATAATATCCTCTATAACCTCACACAGTACAGTCGTCACATTGCTCATGTCCTTCACAGCCTCTGTCCTGTTAACACCAAACTCCTTGTTGGTCACCATGGATGTAATGTTCTTGTACACCAATATTACCGATGCCCATAGCCTTGTAGCCGTTGTGGTAGATTCTTTTAAGTGTACACAGTTCTAACTACACTGTTGTGCTCTGACATGAGGGTCATCCAACCCAAAATCCTGCCCCCATCTCCCAAAGTAGTGTTCAATTGTCCACCTTACCTACAGAACATCCTTTCCCATCGCTTAATCCTCCCAGCCAACCACGTCCTAACAGACAATTATTTCACATTTGAGGGTCAAATCTACAAAAAAATTCCATCCACTATCCAATGCCAACTTATTTATGGGCCATCTGAAGGAATCCTTCCTATCCAGTCAACACCTGAAACCTCTTGTCTGGTTCAGATTCATTGATGACATTTTCATGATTTGGACTCAAGAAAAGGGCAGCCTTTGTTTTTTTCTCCAAAACCTCAACATCTGTTCCCAAATATGCTTCATTGGTCCTTCACAACTATTCAAGCCATCTGCCTAGATATGATCTCTGCCTCTGAGATGGCCCCATAACTACATCTGGCCATATCAAGTACATCAATCTCCAACGAATCTCCACTGTGACAGCCGTCACCCATTCCGTGCAAAAAAGTCTCTTCCTTACAGCTGTGCCAGCCGTGGACACCATATCTGCAGTGGATAGCAGTTTTCAAACTATGGTGATAATTCACCAGATCCTGTACTGACAAATGGTATCCTGTCCAGCTCATCCATAAACAAAACCAGTAAAGCTATTAACCAGCCACTGACCAGCACTCCTCTGATCACCCAGTATCACCCTGGCCTTGGAAAGCTCAGCCACATCCTCCACCACAGTTCTAACTACACTGTTGTGCTCTGACATGAGGGTCACAACCCAAAATCCTGCCCCCATCTCCCAAAGTAGTGTTCAATTGTCCACCTTACCTACAGAACATCCTTTCCCATCGCTATTCCAACCCTACTCCTAGTCCTTTGTGGTCAGCCCAGGTGCAAGACCTATCCCATGCAACCACTCACCACCTCCTACCACAGTCCAGTCACAGGCATTTCCTCCCAAATAAAAGACAGGGTCATGTTTTAAAGTAGCCATGTTATATATATCAACTATGGTGCAATTACTGTACAGCATTCTGTGTGGGCAGGACGAGTACCCAGCTGTCTCCTCACATGAATGGCCATCGCCAAACTGTGTCAAACAGCAAAATTCACCACCCAGTCACTGAAAATGCTGCATACCGCAAAGTTAATGACTTGTACAGCTGCTTCACTACACGGACTTGTGGATATTCCCTTCCAGCACAAGTTTCTCTGAACTGCACAAGTGGGAATTGTCTCTCCAGCATCTCCTGTGCTCTCGCAATCTCCCTGACCTAAAGCTCCACTAACCTGATCCTAATGCCCTGCTTTACCTTTCCCTCCTCTCTTCTTTCCACAGAGCTCCTTCTCCATTGGCATTGTACACTGGCTTCTCTCTCCACTCTCTCTCTCTCTCTCTCTCTCTCTCTCTCTCTCTCTCTCTATCTGCTCCCCTCTTGAACCCCTCTTCCTTTTCTCTCCCCTCTCTTTCTCCATCTTCACCTTTCTCCCCCCCCCCCCTTTTTCTCTGACTCAGCTTTCCCCCATATTGCACCTTCCTACATCTGTTTCTTCTGTACCCTCTGTACTCTCTTCATCTTGTTGTGTGACCCCAGAGTTACCTGTTCAAAGACCTGCCTCTTTCCTGCTAGCCCCGCCTTGCATCCTTCCCTAACCCCTTCCCACCTCTATCAGCTCAAGCAGCTGGTTTCAGTATTCAAGTATTTATAATTAGTCTTGCCATGACCACAGGAGAATGCTTTCGGATGTCTGAGTGACTGTTCTCACTATCCTTTAAACAGTCTATCCATCTATCTGGATAGGCTTCAGGTTGTCTGCCTCTCCACTCTGCAATGGTAGATACTGGTTTAGACAACAAAAACAGGCACTAAGGGAGATTCAACTAAATACCTACCATGCTAAGGCCACATAACTCTAGTCCATGGGTAGTAGCTTATAAAGGGACACCCTCCTCCAGCATTACCTTTCTTTAACCAAAATAATTGATACCCAAAAGTATTTTCAAATCTTGTTTAGGTGAACATTATCTCAGCTGTTCAACGAAATTAATTTCATATGATTTTGTATATGATATTATATTTCAGGCTAAAATGTATAAAAAGAAATAACTTTATTACACTCAATATGTATTACAGTTAAAATTACTCTTCTTTTATAAATATTTGAAATTATGAAATATCTGGCATACAGAAAATTCATATTATTAATTGCACAATCTGATGGTATTTATTAAATTTATTTGTGGAGTCATTTATAAAATAATGATGTAACTTGGTGAAGATTCTTCTTTGTCAAGAAAGTTTGTAAACTCATTTTGTTTTGTAAACTATTTGGAATATTGTTAGTACCACAGAATGAGTCAGTTGTAGTGGGTATGCCTCTGATGGAATTGGACGTATTTTTAATTTTGGCAATAACAGCGTAATTTTTGGTGTTATGGAAGTGGAATTGTAAAGACAGTGTGACATAGGCAAATGTGACACAATAAAAAAACAAGTGCAAACAGAAATTATGCAACAGGCTTACTTAATATTTATCTTATCATCTGGAACCCACAAAGTCAAAAATTTCACCCTCAAGAATCTACCCCCTAGATGTGACAAACTGCAGCCAACAACAAGAAAATGAAGATAAGTAAAAAAATTATTTGTACATCTTACTCCTCTCAAAGCTTATGAAACAAATCAATTATTTAGAAGAATGAGAAATACACTGATGATATCTGGAGGGTAATGTTACAAGCTGAAAGTTAGTTAAACTATCGAGCATTCACGATTATTACATGACCCATTTAAAAAAAAAGTCTAAAATTTCCTTTTAGTTAATTTGTTGTCTTTAAAACAAGGAAAATGGATACCAAGTCCATATTTAACATCCCAACATCAATTATGCATTGTTACTGACTGTCTCTGTAACAAGTTCACTCCCAAAAGCACCAAAAAATATTTAGTCCAACCAGATATTTTGAATGTCCTAAACAGTCACTGATCAATGACTACTTACAAGTTGACACTTTCATTGATTCAGTAGACTCCTTGAAAATAAGTTCTCGCCATAATGTCTTGTAACCTGCACAAAACACACCACGCATGGTTCTTGTACGACATGAAATGTTCACATACAAATATCTCCTTAAATAAACCACTCACAAGGCTCAAACTTTCATGATATACTCAATACTGTAGTCACTCTTTGTCAACAACATGAGAACCAATAAAACATGTGAATTTCTTCATTTTGGTACAAACTCGATGAGCATGGTTTAACATGGGTGTTTAACACAAAACAGCTCCCGAGTGACCATCTCAACTCATAGATCTGAAGCACAAAGCCCTAATCAAATGCACAGGATATGCTGAATTCCTGTTGGCTAGCATGTTAAGCAGCGAATCAGATTATCTTGAGCACTTCGATACCTGCAGTATTTCTAATGTCAGGCAATCACATTAGCACAAGTAATTTAGACTAGAAATTCTGTAATTCTGAAACTAAATAAAATTTAATGAAAACAATGTACAATTCCCTTCCAAAAAACAAATTACTAATAAATTTTATACTGAACACCTCTTTTGGCTGCCCCTTATAACATCAGACTCACTTGGACATACGTTGCAAATTTTCCTATTGCACAACTTTCTCACACACATTTACATAGTTTTAATGCAGTATCACATTCCCACTTTATGTATGTTCTTCAATCACTCTTTCAGTCTCTCCAAACAACTCACACAAACAAAACATGATGAAGTAATAATTTTCCAAAGTATTTCTAATTATGTCAGAAATATGTGGCAATGAAACTGAAAAAAATTCCTAAAAATTAGATGATGTGAACTTTTCATCTTGGTTGTGTCCGCCACCATAGCTGAGTGGACAGTGTGCTTGCTTGTAATGCCAGGGGGCCTGGTTTCAATTCCTGGCTGGGTTGGGGATTTTCTCTGCTCAGGCACTGGGTATTTGTGTCGTCTACATCATCATCATTTCACCCTTATCAACTCGCAAGTCGCCGAAGTGGCATCATCTCAAAAGACTTGCACCACAAGACCTCACCACATGACATTTCATTTCATCTCAGCTGTCGTTTCAATTGATACTATCGATGAATACATTACAGTACCAAACTCAGTTTCACAATGCTAACATGGTTATTATGTGTTTTAAGTAAAAATTTGTATCTCCCAAAGCAGTGAAGTTATTCATTTGAAATTTTAACAGTATGATTGTGTTATCGATAGAATTTGATATCCTAAGTTTGAAAAATATTTATTTATTTTTATTACTACTTCTTCAGATTCATAGAGAGTACGTGTAGCATATTGCATGCATCATTAGTCATGTATGCTGCACACCCAGCCCAGTAGCCAGCACGAGAACCAAAATGTGTTCTCCTCCTGGTTCCAGGACTAGCTATGGTTTCAATGCAAGATGATGACTCATAATAATTTGCTATGTTATTCATCCTCTATGAACTGAAAATTACTTTCAAGCTCGTTTGAGGTTCATATAATGGCAATGTTATTACCAAAAATGTAATTTTAACTAAACAAATGAAACTAATAACCCACAGATTCTTTACAAAATTTTGAATGCCATGAAGCTTGTTGAAAAATTACAGTTTATGAAACATTTAACTCTGTTGCAGTAATACACAGATTTTTTATGGCTTGGACTTGACAGCAATACATCAAAATTATTTACAAAAATTGTTACAATAAAATGCATTTTCTACAAAACTTAAAATTTTCAATTTTTTCAACAAAAAAAATATCCAGTTTGCAAAAATTATTGCAATTGATTTTTTTTAAACTCCTTTCACTGTAAGACTTTACTTTCCCATTTTCATTGTATAAAAATATTTTGTAATGAAAAAAAAACCTACTAAACTGATTCACTGAAACCATCTTTATATAAAGAGCTCTTCGGTGGGTGTCCTTCATTACAAATGTAAGCTATTCCTGAAATCTGCTATGCATTATCTACACAATGTGGAGGTACTATGCAGGGTGTCCCTCTTTTATCTAAGTACACTTTTTCATAGCCTTCTCACAAAAAGTCCTATTCAACAATAGAGGAGGGGAACATTTGCTATCTTTCACAATTTTTTTTCGCTGTGGTGAGCATCTGTGTAAAAAATGATACATTTTCAGCACATACTTCTTGATGGAATTTATTCTTGCACCCTTTTCGCACCTGTGTACTTTATAAACATCAACATCTACTCATCTGTCTGGTACAAGTGAGTCTCGTATTTGGTTTCCATAATGGACATACCTGCAAAAACATTGTGTCTAAGCCAAACAGTCATTACTTTGATTTGTGCAAAGAAGAATGCTATACATGTTTCTTACAAATACATACACTGTGTCATAATTGGTACATTTATAAAAGCATTTTTCTGGATTTAATTGACTTTCCACATCCAGTAGTAACTTTACTCCACTAAAGTATTATTCAGCATTAATTCTTCTTCAGAAAAATCTTCACTAATCAAAAGTAAATCGTACTTTAACCATCCATATCTTTACCAAACTCAAATTCTAAAATAGCAACCATTAAAAGGCACTTCAACTCAAATTCACTCAAGTAAGTTGTAATCTACCTCTCCCTCCTTTGTTGCTGCACCTGTCTTTGCGGTTAACTCTTTTGAGAGGAGTAGGATTTACAGTAAACTTTTTACTTATCATCTTTTATTGTAGTTGGCTCCAGTTCTTCGTGTCTTAGTGGTTTGATTCATGAAGCTGAAATTTTCACGTTTTAGGTTCTCATGGTTCCAGTTGGTGTAAATAATTTTGATGAATGCTTTTGCAGATTTTTTTATGCTTATTTGTTTCACATTTTACTATATCACACTGTCTTTTGAATTTTCACATTGAAAAATCTGAATTACATTGTTCTTCCAAAATATAAAAACATGTCTAGTCACATCAGAGGCATGCCCACTACTACCACACTCTGCAGTAACAATAATATTCCAAAGGGTTTACAAATTTTCTTGACAAACGAGTTTCTAGTAACTCATATTTTTATTTTATAAATGAATCCAGAAATAAACATAATAAATAGGACCAAATTGCGTAATTAATAATAGAAATTTTAAGTGTGCCAAATATTTTGTTGTTTCAAATTTTTCTAAAAAAAAAAAAAAAAACATTAACTGTACATAGTACCCATTGATTGTAACAACAAAAATAAAGTAATTCAATTTTATAGTTTTTAGCTTGAAATATAACATAGTGTGTATAAAATTATATGAAATTTTTCAGGTAAACGGTTGACGTAATAGTGACCTGTCCAAAATTCAAAAATTAGTTCTGGTATCGATGACTTCTGTTGAGGAGGGTGTCCCTTTACAAAGTCACTGCTAAGAAACATTTCTCTTTACCCTGCAAGTTCTTTGCTTCTAATCATAAATTTTTCCAAGCTTTACTCTCAAATAATAGTAAACACATTTCTCAACTTAAGAAAATCTTTACATATTAAGGCTAGAACTTACTGTTTCACAAGCTTTAAATAATACAGGGTGGTCCATTGATTGTGACCAGGCCAAATATCTCACGAAATAAGTGTCAAACGAAAAAACTACAAAGAACAAAACTTGTCTAGCTTGAAGAGGGAAACCAGAAATGCGCTATGGTTGGCCCACTAGATGACGCTGCAATAGGTCAAACGGGTATCAACTGTGTTTTTTAAAAATAGGAACCCCCATTTTTTATTACATATATGTGTAGTACATAAAGAAATATGAATGTTTTAGTTGGACCACTTTTTTCGCTTTGTGATAGATGGCGCTGTAATGGTCACAAACATATGGCTGACAAATTTAGATGAACAGTTGGTAACAAGTAGGTCTTTTAAATTAAAATACAGAATGTAGGTATGTTTGAACATTTTATTTCGGTTGTTACAATGTGATACATGCACCTTTGTGAACTTATCATTTTTGAGAACTCATGCTGTTACAGCGTGATTACCTGTAAATACCACATTAATGCAATAAATGCTCAAAATGATATCTGTCAACCTCAATGCATTTGGCAATGCGTGTAACGACATTCCTCTCAACAGCGAGTAGTTCGCCTTCCGTAATGTTCGCACATGCATTGATAATGCGCTGATGCATGTTATCAGGTGTTGTCAGTGGATCATGATAGCAGATATCCTTCAAATTTCCTCACAAAAAGAAATCTGGGGACGTCAGATCCGGTGAATGTGCGGGCCACGGTATGGTGCTTGGATGACCAATCCACCTGTCATGAAATATGCTATTCAATACCATTTCAACCGCATGCGCACTATGTGCCGGACATCCATCATGTTGGAAGTACATCACCATTCTGTCTTGCGGTGAAACATCTCGTAGTAACATCGGTAGAACATTACGTACGAAATCGGCATACGTTGCACCATTTAGATTGCCATCGATAGAATGGGGGCCAATTATCCTTCCTCCCATAATGCCGCACCATACATTAACCCACCAAGTTTGCTGATGTTCCACTTGTCGTAGCCATCGTCGATTTTCCGTTGCCCAATAGTGCATATTATGCTGGTTAATGAACGACGCTTTGTCGCTAAATAGAACATGTGCAAAAAATCTGTCATCATCCCGTAATTTCTCTTGTGTCCAGTGGCAGAACTGTATACAACATTCAAACTCGTCGCCGTGCAATTCCTAGTGCATAGAAATTTGGTAGGGGTGCAATCGATGTTGATGTAGCATTCTCAACACAGACACATTTCTGAGATTCCCGATTCTTGCGCAATTTGTCTGTTACTGATGTACGAATTAGCTGCAACAGCAGCTAAAACACCTACTTGGGCATCATCATTTGTTGCAGGTTGCGGATGACATTTCACATGTGGCTGAACAGTTCCTGTTTCCTTAAATAACGTAACTATCCGGCAAACGGTCCAGACAGTTGGATGATGTCGTCCAGGATATTGAGTACCATACATAGGACATGCCCGTTGGACATTTTGATCATAACACGATATCGACCTTTCCCACAATTAGTAAACGGTCCATTTTAACACGGGTAATGTATAGCGAAGCAAATACCATCCGCACTGGCGAAATGTTACGTGATACCATGTACTTATACGTTTGTGACTATAACAGCGCCATCTATCACAAAGCGAACAAAGTGGTCCAGCTACAACATCCATATTTCTTTACGTACTGCATGAATATGTAATAAAAAATGGGGGTTCCTATTTTAAAAAAACACAGTTGATATCCGTTTGACCTACGGCAGCACCATCTAGCAGGCCAACCATAGCGCCATCTGGTTTCCCCCTTCAAGCTAGACGAATTTTGTTCTTTGTAGTTTTTTCATTTGATGCTTATTTCGTGAGATATTTGGGCCGGTTGCTATCAATGGACCACCCTGTATATTCAAATAGACAATGAATGAAAAATTACTGAAAACATTTATAACAACTGCCTCAGTTTGCAATTGTCATGAAATACACAACCTGTTCACCATCATCTCTATATGAAATCTCTTTGTTTTGTGCTTGGCGATCATTACAATAGTCACTCTGTTCTGTTGTGCTGATTACATTTTACATTATCTTATTCTACAAAACTTTCACATATGCTCCGCACTCATTCGTCATCCACTATTTAGTATGTTAGTACAGGTTTTAGTACTGAAATCTGTTCCAAATTAGTTTGTCAGCAACTCTTATATACTACTAAACCCTATGTACACTACATAAGCTAGATAGTGAAGAAAGAACAGAGGATATCAAAAGTTCTGAATGAGTAAGAGATAGGGTGACAATACAAAAATGAAAAGGAAATAATATTGCCAACAACTCGGGATGCCTGGTGTTCAACAAACACCTGACATTGCATAGAATGCACATCCCCAGAGGCTAGCTGGTTACTACTATCCCCGTTATCTTTCTGTGTATACTTTTCCCTCCTTTCTCCATATTCACTGCACCTCATAATATCCTCCTGCTCTGTTACATTTTCCCTATACACAGTGCTTTCTTCCATGCTCCCTATGGGATCCTCATAAGTATTGCAGTGCTCTGTTAGGATAAGATCCTGCTCCACAATTTCATCAGATAATTACTGTTCCTTGTTAACCTGATTCTTAGATTCATAATTTTCATCTAATCTTTCACAAAATTCTGTCACATTTCCCTGAAAAGTAAATATTTTCACTTCCTCCCTTTCCTGTGGTAGGTTTATAGTACCTGTACCACTACTGTGCTGTTGTGCTGGTTCCTGGCTTGAAAAGGGCTTTGCTAGCAGCCTTACAGGCTGCTATTAGTTTTCCTCATCATCTACTCTGCCGTTAGCCGTAGCATTCTGATTATTCAGCTGTCTGTAATGCTGTTCCACTCTATCAGCTGATTGCTGATTTTTATAACTGCCATTCCTGTTCCTGTCGTAATTTCTATATTCAGTAAAACCCCCTTGTCCTATGGACCTTCCTCTGTGATCTCTGCACACCTAATCCATTTACTTGAACTTCATTTTGCCTAGTAGGAGCACTATAATTTCTATTACTATTTTTCTCTTCTTTCAAAAGATTCTCTAGCCTTTTGAAGTAACCAACAATCTTGTTAATGTCCTTCCTGGGTGCAGAAATTATTTTATTTCACCAGTACAGAGGCAACTTGTTTTCTAACCCCATTACAATTTGTTCTGTTTCTAACTTGGTACTCATTTAAGACAGAATAGTTACACACTTCTGTACAAATCTCTTTATAGTATCTTTCTTTCAGTTAAACTTTTCACCTGACCAAAAGCTGTTTAATAGATCCATCTGTTTTCTTTTTCCCCAGTATTCCTCAAAGAAAGCCTTTTTAAAACTTTCCATACTGTCATACTTGTCTACAGCTAAATTTCCCCAAACACAAGCTTCTCCCATGAGATTAGATACCATAAAGCCTGTTTTCCGTTTGTCATTCCATGTCCTAGACGAAGTGTCCTCAAAATCACTCCAGAACTCTTTAGAATGCACACTCTTACTGGGATCAAAGCTCAAAAACTGTCTGTGGTTAACATAAGCAACTTCAGATGATTCTGCAACACTGTTACTACATGCCACTACTATTAGTAACTTACTGTTCTACATTTGTTGGTCTAACATCTGCTGTACTCTTCTGGCTGTCTTTTTACAAAATCAAGCTCACTCGGACATACGTCTCAAATTCCCCTATTGCACAAAAACTATCTCACGCATACATTTACATAGTTTTAACATAATATCACATTCTCACATTATGTATGTCCTCCATTCAGTCTCTCTGTCTCTCCAAAACACTCATACAACCAAAACATGATGAAATAATAATTTTACAAAGTATTTTTAATTATGTCAGATATCTTTGGTAATGAAACTAAAGAAAATTCCAAAAAATTAGATTGTGAGACCCTACCCTCTTGGCTGTAGTTTTAATTGATAATATAGATGAATGCGTTACAATATCCAACTTGGTTATTATGTGTTTTAAATTAAAATTTATGTCTCCAAAAGTAGTGAAGTTATTTATTTGAAATTTTAACAGTGTGGTTGAGTTTTTGATAGAATTTCATATACTAAGTATGAAAAAGATTGGTTAATATTTAATAGTACTTCTTCAGATTCACAAAGAGTATGTGCAACATATTGCATGCAGCATTAGTCAAGTACACTCCTCGCCCGAACCAGTAGCCAGCATCAACTATGCAACCCTGAGAACCAAAATCTACTCTCCCCCTGCCTCCAGTATGAGCTACTCTTTCAATGCAAGATGATGACTTATAATAATTTGCTACATTGCAGTGTGTGTGATGAGTGTAAAATTGGTAAAATTGCTAACAAAAGGGGTGGAAAGCTATTGTGAATACTGTTTTCTGTTACTTTTTCCTGTTCTCCGTGCATTGGTCTGCTGTAGGTGAATCATCGCCTTTGTCTTATTTTACACTGACTGTAATATGAGCCACTCAGAGTTCTATCAGCATGTTCTAAAGGACACTACATCAGAGAACAAGCACATCTATAACTTCTATCTCCATTGATTTTCATTAATGTATAAGGTAAACTGTGGCATCATATTTGTGATAATTTTGTATCTTGTTCGATATTAATGTCACATTGTAGATTTACAGTCAGCATTTGAACACATATGAGGAACGTTAAACATTGGTAAGAATTTTGAACTGAATACTTTCTTAACATAAACTGCAAGTATACCAGCAGTGCACTCTTATGTTGTACCAGTAACACCTTTATTGGAAAAGTGGTTATTCAGATAAGGGGCATGGTGTTTTAGAACACACATGTAAGAGAAATTTTGAGAAACTGGGAACATGTACTGGATTAATCAAATATGTGCATTTTCTGTCCTTTCAGACATTTTCGAAAGAACACACCATTCTTGATCCTGGAGCCATACATATACAGGGTGGTCCATTGATCATGACCGGGCCAAATATCTCACGAAATAAGCATCAAACGAAAAAACTACAAAGAACAAAACTTGTCTAGCTTGAAGGGGGAAACCAGATGGTGCTATAGTTGGCCCTCTAGGTGGTGCTGCTATAGGTCAAATGGATATCTACTGTTTTCTTAAATAGGAACCCCCATTTTTTATTACATATTCGTGTGGTGCATAAAGAAATATGAATCTTTTAGTTGGACCATTTTCTTCACTTTGTGATAGATGACGCTGTAATAGTCACAAACATGTAAGAACATGTTATCACATAACATTCCGCCAGTGCAGACGATATTTGCTTCATGATACATTACCCGTGTTAAAATGGACCGTTTACCAATTGCGGAAAAGTTTGATATCTTATTGATGTGTGGCTATTGTGAACAAAATGCCCAATGGGCATGTGCTATGTATGCTGCTTGGTATCCTGGATGACAACATCCAAGTGTCCGGACTGTTCGCCAGATGTTGTTGTTGTTGTTGTTGTGGTCTTCAGTCCTGAGACTGGTTTGATGCAGCTCTCCATGCTACCCTATCCTGTGCAAGCTTCTTCATCTCCCAGTACTTACTGCAACCTACATCCTTCTGAATCTGCTTAGTGTATTCATCTCTTGGTCTCCCTGTATGATTTTTACTCTCCATGCTGCCCTCCAATACTAAATTGGTGATCCCTTGATGCCTCAGAACATGTCCTATCAACTGATCCTTTCTTCTCGTCAAGTTGTGACACAAATTTCTATTCTCCCAAATTCTAATCAATACCTCCTCATTAGTTATGTGATCTATCCATCTAATCTTCAGCATTCTTCTGTAGCACCACATTTTGAAAGCTTCTATTCTCTTCTTGTCCAAACTACTTATCGTCCATGTTACACTTCCATACATGGCTATACTCCATACAAATACTTTCAGAAATGGCTTCCTGACACTTAAATCTATACTCGATGTTAACAAAGTTCTCTTCCTTGCCATTGCCAGACTACATTTTATATCCTCTCTACTTTGACCATCATCAGTTATTTTGCTCCCCAAATAGCAAAACTCCTTTACTACTTTAAGTGTCTCATTTCCTAATCTAATTCCCTCAGCATCTTCTGATTTAATTCGATTACATTCAATTATCCTCGTTTTGCTTTTGTTGATGTTCATCTTATATCCCCCTTTCAAGACACTGTCCATTCCGTTCAACTGCTCTTCCAAGTCCTTTGCTGTTTCTGACAGAATTACAATGTCATCAGAAAACCTCAGAGTTTTTATTTCTTCTCCATGGATTTTAATACCTACTCCGAATTTTTCTTTTGTTTCCTTTACTGCTTGCTCAATATACAGATTGAATAACATTAGGGAGAGGCTACAACCCTGTCTCATTCCCTTCCCAACCACTGCTTCCCTTTCATGCCCCTCGACTCTCATAACTGCCATCTGGTTTCTGTACAAATTGTAAACAGCCTTTGGCTCCCTGTATTTTACCCCTGCTACCTTTAGAATTTGAAAGAGAGTATTCCAGTCAACATTGTCAAAAGCTTTCTCTAACTCTACAAATGCTAGAAATGTAGGTTTGCCTTTCCTTAATCTATTTTCTAAAATAAGTCGTAGGGTCAGTATTGCCTCACGTGTTCCAACATTCCTACGGAATCCAAACTGATCTTCCCCGAGGTCGGCTTCTACCAGTTTTTCCATTCGTCTGTAAAGAATTCGCATTAGTATTTTGCAGCTGTGACTTATTACACTGATAGTTCAGTAATTTTCACATCTGTCAACACCTGTTTTATTTAGGATTGGATTTATTAAATTCTTCTTGAAGTCTGAGGGTATTTCGCCTGTCTCATACCTCTTGCTCACCAGATAGTAGAGTTTTGTCATGACTGGCTCTCTCAAGGCCGTCAGTAGTTCCAAAGGAATGTTGTCTAATCCTGGGGCCTTGTTTCGACTCAGGTCTTTCAGTGCTCTGTCAAGCTCCTCAAGCAGTATCGTATGTCCCATTTCATCTTCATCTATAACCTCTTCCATTTCCATATCATTGGCCTCAAGTACATCGCCCATGAATAGACCCTCTATACACTCCTTCCACCTTTCTGCTTTCCCTTCTCTGCTTGGAACTGGGTTTCCACCTGAGCTCTTGATATTCATAAAAGTGGCTCTGTTTTCTCCAAAGCTCTCTTTAATTTTCCTGTAGGCAGTATCTATCTTACCCCTAGAGATAAGCCTCTACATTCTTACATTTGTCCTCTAGCCATCCCTGCTTAGCCATTTTGCACTTCCTGTCGATCTCAGTTTTGAGACGTTTGTATTCCTTTTTGCCTGCTTCATTTACTGCATTTTTATATTTTCTCCTTTCATCAATTAAATTCAATATTCCTTCTGTTACCCAAGGATTTCTATTAGCCCTCGTCCTTTTACCTACTTGATCCTCTGCTGCCTTCACTACTTCATCCCTCAGAGCTACCCATTCTTCTTCTACTGTAGTTCTTACCCCATTCCTGTCAATTGTTCCCTTTTGCTCTCCCTGAAACTCTATACAACTTCTGGGTTAGTCAGTTTATCCAGGTCCCATCTCCTTAAATCCCCACCTTTTTGCAGTTTCTTCAGTTTTAATCTACAGTTCATAACCAATAGATTGTGGTCAGAGTCCACATCTGCCCCTGGAAATGTCTTACAATTTAAAACCTGGTTCCTAAATCTCTGTCTTACCATTATATAATCTATCTGATACCTTCTAGTATCTCCAGGATTCTTCCATGTATACAGCCTTCTTTTATGATTCTTGAACCAAGTGTTAGCTATGATTAAGTTATGCTCTGTGCAAAATTCTACCAGACAGCTTCCTCTTTCATTTCTTACGCCCAATCCATATTCACCTACTATGTTTCCTTCTCTCCCTTTTCCTACTCTCAAATTCCAGTCACCCGTGACTATTAAATTTTCGTCTCCCTTCACTACCTGAATAATTTCTTTTATCTCATGATACATTTCATCAGTTTCTTCTTCATCTGCAGAGCTAGTTGGCATATAATCTTGTACTACTGTAGCAGGCATGGGCTTCGTGTCTATCTTGGCCACAATAATGCGTTCGCTATGCTGTTTGTAGTAGCTTACCCACACTCCTACTTTTTTATTCATTATTAAACCAACTTCTGCATTACCCCTATTTGATTTTGTATTTATAACCGTGTATTCACCTGACCAAAAGTCTTGTTCCTCCTACCACTGAACTTCACTAATTCCCACTATATCTAACTTTGACCTATCCATTTCCCTTTTTAAATTTTCTAACCTACCTGCCCGATAAAGGGATCTGACATTCCACGCTCCGATCCATAGAATGCCTGTTTTCTTTCTGCTGATAACGACGTCCTCTTGAGTAGTCCCTGTCGGGAGATCCAAATGGGGGACTATTTTACCTCCGGAATATTTTACCCAAGAGGGCGTCATCATCACTTAACCATACGGTAATGCTGCTTGCCCTCAGGAAAAATTATGGCTATAGTTTCCCCTTGCTTTCAGCCGTTCGCAGTACCAGCACAGCAAGGCCATTTTGTTTAGTGTTGCAAGGCCAGACCAGTCAATCATCTAGGCTGTTGCCCCTGCAACTACAGAAAAGGCTGCTGCCCCTCTTCAGGAACCACACGTTTGTCTGGCCTCTCAACAGATACCCCTCTGTTGTGGTTGCACCTACAGTACAGCCATCTGTATCGCTGAGGCACGGCAAGCCTCCCCACCAACGGCAAGGTCCATGGTTCGCCGGATAGTTACGTTATTTAAGGAAACAGGAAGTGTTCAGCCACATGTGAAACGTCAACCACAACCTGCAACAAATAATGATGCCCAAGTAGGTGTTTTAGCTGCTGTCACGGTTAATCTGCACATCAGTAGCAGACAAATTGTGCGAGAATCAGGAATCTCGAAAATGTTGGAGTTGCAAATGCTACATCAACATCGATTGCACCCCTACCATATTTCTATGCACCAGGAATTGAATGGCGACGACTTTGAATGTTGTGTACAGCTGTGCCACTGGGCAGAAGAGAAATTACGGGACGATGACAGATTTTTTGCGCACGTTCTATTTAGCGACGAAGTGTCATTCACCAACAGTGGTAACATAAACCGGCATACTATGCACTATTGGGCAATGGAAAATCCACGATGGCTATGACAAGGGGAACATCAGCGACCTTGGCGGGGTAATGTAAGGTGCAGCATTACGGGATGAAGGATAATTGGTCCCCATTTTATCGATGAGAATCTAAATGGTGCAATGTATGCTGATTTCCTGCCTAATGTTCTACCAATGTTACTACAAGATGTTTCACTGCATGACAGAATGGCGACGTACTTCCAGCATGGTGGATGTCCAGCACATAGCCCACGTGTGGTTGAAGCGGTATTGAATAGCGTATTTCAGGACAGGTGGATTGGTTGTCAGAGCACCATACCATAGCCCGCACGTTCACTGGATCTGACGTCCCCAGATTTCTTTCTGTGGGGAATGTTGAAGGATATTTGCTATCGTGATCCACCGACAATGCCTGACAACATGTGTCAACACATTGTCAATGCATGTGCGAACATTACAGAAGGCAAACTACTTGCTTTTGAGAGGAATGTCGTTACACGAATTGCCAAATGCATTGAGGCTGTCCCGGCAGAGGTTCGAGTCCTCCCTTAGGCATGGGTGTGTGTGTTTGTACTTAGGGTAATTTACGATAAGTAGTGTGTAAGCTTAGGGACTGATGACCTTAGCAGTTAAGTCCCATAAGATTTCACACACATTTGAACATTTTGGACATTGAGGTTGATGGACATCATTTTGAGCATTTATTGCAATAATGTGATATTTACAGGTAATCACGCTGTAACACCATGCGTTCTCAAAAATGATAAGTTCACAAAGGTGCATGTATCACTTTGGAACAACCGAAATAAAATGTTCAAACGTACCTACATTCTGTATTTTAATTTAAAAGACCTACCTGTTACCAACTGTTCATCTAAATTTGTCAGCCATATGTTTGTGACTATTACAGTGCCATCTATCACAAAGCAAAAAATGTGGTCCAACTAAAACATTCATATTTCTTTACGTTCTATATAAATATGTAATAAAAATGGGGTTCTCATTTAAAAGAATGCATTTGATATCTGTTTGACCAATGGCAGTGCCATCTAGTGGGCCAACCGTAGCGCCATCTGGTTTCCCCCTTCAAGCTAGACAGGTTTCGGTCTTTGTAGTTTGTTCGTCTGACGATTATTTCGTGAGATATTTGGCCTGGTCACGATCAATGGTCCACTCTGTACACGATGAAATGAAACAGAAATCCTACTGTTGGCTGCAGTTGGGCACTGAAATGAATTGAATGGTGACAAGTAAAAATTTTTGTTGAGCCAGGACTTAAAAGCCAGATATCCTGCATTATGCAAGCAGTCATCGTTACTGCTATGTGAATAAGTTTCCCATACGACTCAAATTCCCAACATGTCGCTGACTGCTTGCATAGCATGGTGCACAGTTGGCACTACGTAAGTAGTGTGCAACATGCTGGGAATTTGAGTTGGACTGAAGCACGCTCAGATAGCCAAAGCAGTTAAGGAAACTGCTCGTGTAAAGTAGGATATCTGGGTTTGAGACGCAGTCTGTCACAAATTTTCGCTTTTTGTCACTGAATTTATTTAATGACAGATTTTCTACTTCATTTCACCATGTGTACATAGAACTGCAGGATCAAGAATGGTGTCTGTTCTTTTGGACACATCTGAGAAAACACATACCTTGATGGCCATTAAGATCATTCCTGTAAAGATTCACGTTTTCCTGAGCTCTTGCAGTAATCAGCCTGTGGTTGTGACTCATGGGTACAGTGGACAGAAGTAGTGTGTGGCAAGTTGGGAATTTAGACTGGCCGGGAAGTGTGCTCAAACAGATGAAGCAATTAAGGTGACCTCTCACATAGAGTGGGAAATCCAGGTCTGAGTCCTAGTCTGTTACAAATTTTCACCTGCCTCCATTGAATTCATTTCATTGTCAAATTGCAGTACTTTTGCAAACTTCAAGATAATAAGTTGAGAATTATATATTGAAGTGGTCTGTGTATTTTGAGGCTCCTCTTGAGATGCTGAGATAATGTTCATGCTTTCAGTGATGAGATTATAATGACTGTGCTTTTGACGTTGATGGTGGTGATCTTGATGATGATTATCTTGATGATGATGATGATGATGATGATGATGTAGAAGGTGAAGATGCTCAGGGTTAGGGAACTTTATTCTTATTTGTGGTACGTCATGTTCATTTATGTCAAAGAGAATTTGTTTTGATTAGGAAGTATGCTAAAAGTACATATGTATTTACTGTCACTCTAATAGTCATGAGGTTTGGAGATAAACATATGCATTGGGATGGTAAAGATAGTGAAAACAGTTAATTGTGACAAATATTTGAAACATAATGGTGTATGCTGACTAGTGTTTTCTACTACCAGAGAGTTTGATGAAATGGGTCTTGATTATTTTATTTTATTTTATTTTATTGTGAGTTCCAGTTATCCTGATAGCAATGGAGTTGCTAGGGTATGGAGTTAGTCAGTATTTTTACAGTGTTAAAATACAGCAGCACACAATACGGTTAATTCATGACAAGACTTGTAGTAATAACATGGGACACTAGAAGAAATAAAGACATATTACATACATCAGAATTAACACTTATGTGGACTCATTCAGATTAACAATATCAAAGTATTTGAGCAACAAAATGACATTACAGCAACAAATAGTTTACATTTATGCTTACATTGCATGGCTAACTCAGTTGTATAATAAAAAATTTCTCCTATGCATTAAAAAGTCCACTAATTGAATAGAATGACTTTTTTATTAGGTATTCCTTTAGTCTGCTCTTGAACTTTGGTGTTTCAGGGGCAAGACTTTTGATGACATTGGGTAGAGCATTGTAAATTTTGATGCCTGTATAATTTACTCATATCTGTACAAGGGTAAAGTATGACTGGTTACTATGAAATTCCTCTTTTGACCTTGTATTGTGACCATGATATTCACTATTGGTTTTGAAGAGAGGCTGGTTTTTTATTAATGTAACGTACAAGGGATTATATGGATTGAGATATAATTGTAAATGCCTGTAGTTTCCTTAACAGGTTCCTGCATGACTGCCTTGGTTGCACACCACTCGTGATACGTATAGCTCTCTTCTGAGCAATAAAAACTTTCTTTGCCAAGGGCTGGTTTCCCCAAAACATGATTCCGTAAGACAAAAGTGCATGGAAATATCCAAAATAAGCAGCTCTTATGGCCTCCTTATGTGTGGTTGATGCAATTATGCATAAGGCAAATGTTGCAGAATGTAGCCTTTTTTCTAGATCTAGGATGTGGTTGGACCTATGTAATTCGCAGGCTATGTACACACCCAGGAACTTAGCTGAGTCAACTTGCTTTATTTATTGTCCATTACATACTATATTTATACCCCTGATTCTTTGTGTGTCATGTGAAACTGTACATAATGAGTCGTTTTTAATATTCAGAGAGAGTCCATTACAGTTAAACCATTTCAGAATGTCATCAGATGCATTGTTCGCAGATGTTTCCCAGTTGTATCATCAGCGAATAGGGTGAACTTTCTCACTGACGTTGTGCAGTATGGGAGGTCATTTATAAATATAAGAAACAGTAAAGGTCCCACTACAGAGCCTTGAGGCACTCCAGTGTTGTTTGTGCCCCACTTGAATAAAGCTGGGATTCCACTACCATCAGTAATTATCACCCTTTGTTTCTTATCTGTAAGGTAGTATTGATCCAAGTCCCCATTATTCCACTTGACCCATAGTAGTCTGCTTTATTTAGCAGAATTTCATGGTTCACACAGTCAAAAGCTTTGGATAGGTCACATAGGATTCCAATTGGTGCCAGTTTTCTGTTAAGAGATTCAAGAATTTGATCGGTGAAAGAGAAAATAGCATCATCAAACTACAGTGACTGAGAATGTTTTGGCTGTTCAGGTGATTAACAATTCTGCTGTATACCAGTTTCTCAAGGACCTCTGAAATGACAATGAAAATATGAGTATTTAATATACTATTCATATTTTATTTTCTTTGTGTATAATCAAAAACCATATTACCATTTTTTGAATAATATTTGCTTGAAACATGTAATTCCTTGTAATGAGTTGGGCAGAAACAAATTTTCATTGATCTGTCTTTTGTAGTCACTGTACTGCTAATATTTGTTAATGAATATAATTATTATTAGATTGCTTGAAGTATTTCTGGAAAAGTGTTATTTCTGATAGCCAGTTGACCATCATTGTGCCACTTTGAAATTTTATCCTGATCTGACTGAATATTTGTGCAACTTCCGTCAGACAGTACTTCATTACAGACTCTATGTCATCTGGGAAAAACCTGTTAATATTGTCTGCAAGGTAATTAATATACAACATGAGGAACAAGGATCCCAACACCCTTTCCTGGGTCTCACATTAAGTTATTTATACATCTGATGATGACTCTCCATCCACGATAACATGCTGCATCCTCCCTACCAAAGAATCCTTGAATCCTTGATCCAGTCACAAATTTTATTTGATACATCGTATGGTTGTACTTTTGAAAATAAGTATAGATATGTAATGAGTCAAATGCTTTTCAGAAATCAAGAAATACTGCATCCACCCAAGTGCCTTAATCCAAAGCTTTCAGTATGTCATGTGAGAAAAGTGTGAGTTGGTAGGTATAGAGATGGTCATTCTGTTCAAGATACCTCATTATGCTTGAGCTCGGAATATGTTCTAAGATTCTACAACAAACCAGTATCAAGTATACTGGACAGTAGTTTTGTGAATCACTTCTTACCACTACCCTTCTTATAAGTGGGTGTGACCTCTGACTTCTTCCAACTGCTGGGCATGGCTTTTTGTTCAAGGGACCTATGATAGATTATAGTTAGAATAAGGGCTAACTCAGCCAAAAATTCAGTACATAATCTGATAGGGATTCCATTGGGGCCCAGAGCTTTGTACAATTTTAATGACTTCAACTATTTCTCAACACCGCTGACACTAATGCTTACTTCACTTGGATCTTTTCATTGGTATAAGACTTAAATTATGACAATTCTCCTGGGTTTTCCTTTGTAAAGGAACATCTGAAAATGGAGTTAAGCATTTCAGGTTTTGCTTTGCTAGCTTCAGTTTCAGTAACTGCCTCATTTGTGAGTGACTGGATCTTTACGTTGGTGCCACTAACAGAATTTACATATGACCAGAATTTCCATTATTTTGCTAACATTTCAAGGTTGCACTTCTTGGGCAGCTACTGTAATGAAACTGATCAATGACTAATTTCCATTGTGTATTGTGCGTATTGATATATGGACTACCTTCATAGATCATAAATATTTTGTTTCTTTGTTGTTATGACAAAATAAGTTGTAGAGAGCTATTTTACTTAGGTACAAGTATATAGATGTGTAATATGAAATCATTTCAAAATAAGAATCAAATCACTAAAAGTTGTATTGAATATATCTTGCTTTAATTTTGAGAAAAACTTCTGAAATTATCAGAGTTAATATTATTATTATTTGTACAATTTTTGGATAATAATTTGGAAAGTATCTGTAATGTAAATTTTGCAAAATATTAATGACATATAATTTTTACATTTGAATGTAGAGATTGATATGTAACTGTAAATATCTTTGTGTTGCAAGCTGATTATTGTTAGTAACTTTTAGTCTAACTTATTGATGAGTTGGAAGTGGTAGTTGTTGATGAGATGTGGAAAGGTGGATGCCATTTATTTTTTGTACTCAATATGCTGCTTTGTTAAATGTGTCTGTCTGCATTAATTTCAAAGTGAATATAAACATTATGCATCTTTTATTACTAATGATAACACACAAAATTAAACAAATACAAAGAATCTTCTGCACCATGTAGGAACAATTCATGCTTCAAGATGACTGTGCCAGCACTAATAAGAAAATGTTGTAAATTAAGATAAGTCCAAATAATTATTTACAATTTTCTTGACATTAAGATTTACAGTCTAATCCATCACATTCTGTCTTCAGCTCTTTGAGCAGTTGAAGGACAGTGAACCAAACTAATTCACTGTTAAAAGTGAGGTTTACAATAAACATTATAATTTTATGTTGTCTGGAAAGGTGAATAGGGCTAGTAGACGCAGTGCAACTTCAATGAAGGGAATCAGTTATAAGAATAATTGTGAACCAAAATGTGTTGGCAGCTGTTCATATGTTTGTGTTTACATTTTTCAGAAGTGTTAGGTAAAAAGTTTCACCTTCTGGTAATGTTATTGTTTGTACACCTAGTCCAAGATGCAAGTTCATGTAAACTATATGTGTGTGCTTCTGTTGACATATTTCGTACAAAATCATGTACTGATTGAGCAGGTATAGTGTCATGGAACTGGACTTGTATTTGGGAGGAGCAGGATTTGAACTCCTCTCTGGCCACCCTGACTTATTGGATTTTTCACGGTTTCCCCAAGTTGCTCAGGGGAATGCTAAGATAGTAGCATTGAAAAGGCCATTGCCATCTTCCAGCCCCATCCTTGCCTAATCCAATCCAAGTCTGTGTATCTTTTGCATACATTATGTCTGTATGTACCTCTCACATCTTATACCATAGTGTTGACTGGTCAGAAGACAAATAAATGAATACATGTGTAATAAAATTCTTAACAACAACATAAAGTAATAAAAAAGTTCTTGAAGACATAAACTAATAAATTGAACAACAAACTGAAAACCACCTGGAAATTTGTGAAGAAGGAATTTATAAAAATTGCAGTCTATAGAAAACATATCAAAATCAAATGAGTGGATTGTTTGCCTACTGATCCAAAAATAGTTGTGGATGAATTGAACAAACATTTTATAACAGTAGCAGAACAAATAGGATTGCAAGGCTCAAGCTACAAAGTTTCTACAAGTCAGTGTACCTAGTGCAGTCAGCAGTAAGTATACAGGAAATTGAATGAATCATTAATTCCCTAAAAAGTAAAAACCCTACTTGAACTCTTAAGATATTTACTGAGTTACCAAAATGTTGCTGTAGCTACTTAAATGAAATTATTTGCTACATTTTTGTTCATTTATTTAAACAAGAAATAGTTCCTACATCTCAAGTATCCAGTTATTAAACCACTATATAAGAGGGAAGATAAAGAAGATGCTGCTATCTACTGGGCAATTTAGCTTCTTACACGTTTTCCAAAGTTTTTGGAGAAACTGATGCATGCCAGAATATTTCATCATATCAGCGACAATAAAATCACTAACAAAAGTCAGTTCAGATTTAAAAAAGGATTGTCAGCAGAAGATGCTATATTTGCTTTTGCTACCAATCTTTAGGATTCTAGAAATGAAAAAATTAGGATAGTTGGAATATTTTGTGGCCCAACAAAATCATTCAGCTGTATCAGTCATGACATTTTTTACAGAAATCCAAGCACATAATTAAAAGTGGTGCAGCAGGGAAGTGGCTCAATTCATACTTCTCTAACAGAAAGCAGAAATTCATATTGGATAGAGCAGAAGGTGTCTCATTGTCAGTGGACTGGGATATTGTCACTTCTAGTGTGGTGTAGGGTTCAGTTCTGCATCCTCTACCTTTTATTATTTTTATTAATGACCTACCTCTTTTTAGTGACTACTGTAAATTTACCTTCTTTGCTTATGTACTTACTGATAATTCAGTGGACAAACTTGGAGTGTCAAAAATAAGATTTTATGGTTGTTGTGAGTTGGTTTATCATAAATGGACCTTCTATCATCCTGAAAAAAAGAAGTTTTATTCAGTTCTGAAGAAATAGTAAGGCCATAAGGATATAGGAGAAAAACTGGATGACTAGCAAATGGCAGCAGGGATATTAAAAATAACTGGGCTTATGTACTGATAGCAAAATGAAATGGCCAAGTCACATCCTAGATCTGTGCAAACAACTATGTTATGGACTTTTACTATATGCATAATTTGTTCTTGTGGGAATATGGATTCTATTACATTATCATATTATGGTTACTTTCATCCCATTATGGCATATAGAATCTGCTTTTAGGGTACTCAGCCATTGGCTAGGAAAGTGCTAAATGGAGCAGAAATGGGTCATATGAGATATAAGTGGAACTCATCCATCATCCACATACAGAAAAAGTTTTAATAAACTTAAGATCCTCACATTTACTGCACAATACACATCCTTCATGATATCTCTTATAAGTTGAAAAGGCCTCTCTTCTTGAAAGTCATGAAACTAGGTGAAAAGAAGACATCTACTCTGAATGTACAAACCTTCTTATGTGGTAGATGGGCATTTAGTAAAGTGGCTACAAGACTTGCAGTGCCCTGCCTTCACAAATTAAATTTCTAGTGAATAATTAGACCATATTAAAAAAATTAAGACATTTCCTGATGTAACATTCATTTTACACTATACAAGAGTTCTTAAACCATAACGTAAATTATCCACACAACTGTAACATTTAGATTTATCCTCAGATACTTGTGTGTGTGTGTGTGTGTGTGTGTATCACTGTAAGTTTATTTAAATATTTTATTTTTTGTAAGGGACCCTGTCTAAAATGTACATATTTAAGTATTTAATTGATTGTTGTTATTAACGTAATCCCACAGAATGTCTGTATTGTAATAACCATAAACACAGTTATGAAATGGACTTGTTTCATATCCTGTGATTTATTCACAACCTGGAGTTACAGAACATTAAATAAATAAATAAATAAATAAATAATAATACACTGGTATGTCTATAAGTAATGGCATTACTGCAACTGACTGGGACGTTAATTTATTTCAGCAGTGAAGTCCATTTTGGGAAATATTTTTCAATATAAATACTCATATATATTAACTGTATAAAATGGGCGAAGGGTGTCTTGTCTGCATGTAAATCAATATTCTGCAAACCACCATGTGCTGCATATGAGTGCCACTGGGCATGCTGTAATTATTCTAACCTCATACTCAATACATACAAGATTGTAGTATATTCCATGAGTCATCATTTAAATCTGGTTCTTGAAACTTCGTTAATAGACTTTCATGGGGTAGTTGTAGTCTATCTTCAAGAGTCTGCCATTTCAGTTCCTTCAGTATCTCTGACACTCTCACACAGACCAAAAAACCTATGACCATTTGTGCTGCTGCCGGCCGCGGTGGTCTAGCGGTTCTAGGCGCGCAGTCCGGAACCGCGCGACTGCTACGGTCTCAGGTTCGAATCCTGCCTCGGGCATGGATGTGTGTGATGTCCTTAGGTTAGTTAGGTTTAAGTAGTTCTAAGTTCTAGGGGACTGATGACCACAGTAGTTAAGTCCCATAGTGCTCAGAGCCATTGAGCCATTTGTGCTGCTCTTCTCTGTATATGTTCAAATGCCCTATTTGGTATGGGTCCCACACACTTGAGCAATATTCTAGAACCAGTTCTATGAGTGATTTTTAAGCAGTCTCCTTTGTAGACTGATTGCGCTTCCCCAGTATTCTACCAATACACCCAAGTCTACCACCTGCTTTCGCCATGACTGAGCCTATGTCATCATTCAATTTCATACTCCTGCAAAGAACTCCACCCATGCATTTGTATGAGAGGTCAATTCCATGCTTTTATAGTCATAGGATACTACATTTTTCGTTTTGTGAAGTACACAATTTTACGTTTCTGAACACCTAAAGCAAGTTGCCAATCTTTGCACCACTTTGAAATCTTATCAAGATCTGACTGAATATATATATTCTTCTTTGAGATAGTACTCCGTCATAGATAACCGCATCACTTGCAAAAAGTGATCTCCGGGCGGGGACTACTGAGGAGGGCGTCGTTATCAGGAGAAAGAAAACTGGCGTTCTACGAATCGGAGCATGGAATGTCAGATCCCTTAATCGGGCAGGTAGGTTAGAAAATTTAAAAAGGGAAATGGATAGGTTGAAGTTAGATATAGCGGGAATTAGTGAAGTTCGGTGGCAGGAAGAACAAGAGTTTTGGTCAAGTGAATACTGGGTTATAAATACAAAATCAAATAGGGGTAATGCAGGAGTAGGTTTAATAATGAATAAAAAAATAGGAGTGTGGGTAAGCTACTACCAACAGCATAGTGAACGCATTATAGTGGCCAAGATAGACACGAAGCCCATGCCTACTACAGTAGTACAAGTTTATATGCCAACTAGCTCTGCAGATGATGAAGAAATTGAATAAATGTATGATGAGATAAAAGAAATTATTCAGGTAGTGAAGGGAGACGAAAATTTAATAGTCATGGGTGACTGGAATTCGCGAGTAGGAAAAGGGAGAGAAGGAAACATAGTGGGTGAATATGGATTGGGGGAGAGAATTGAAAGAGGAAGCTGTCTGGTAGAATTTTGCACAGAGCATAACTTAATCATAGCTAACACTTGGTTCAAGAATCATGAAAGAAGGTTGTATACATGGAAGAATCCTGGAGATACTAGAAGGTATCAGATAGATTATATAATGGTAAGACAGAGGTTTAGGAACCAGGTTTTAAATTGTAAGACATTTCCAGGGGCAGATGTGGACTCTGACCACAATCTATTGGTTATGAACTGTAGATTAAAACTGAAGAAACTGCAAAAAGGTGGGAATTTAAGGAGATGGGACCTGGATAAACTGAAAGAACCAGAGGTTGTACAGAGTTTCAGGGAGAGCATTAGGGAACAATTGACAGGAATGGGGGAAAGAAATACAGTAGTAGAAGAATGGGTAGCTTTGAGGGATGAAGTAGTGAAGGCAGCAGAGGATCAAGTAGGTAAAAAGACGAGGGCTAGTAGAAATCCTTGGGTAACAGAAGAAATATTGAATTTAATTGATGAAAGGAGAAAATATAAAAATGCAGTAAATGAAGCAGGCAAAAGAGAATACAAACGTTTCAAAAATGAGATAGACAGGAAGTGCAAAATGGCTAAGCAGGGATGGTTAGAGGACAAATGTAAGGATGTAGAGGCTTATCTCACTAGGGGTAAGATAATGCCTACAGGAAAATTAAAGAGACCTTTGGAGAAAACAGAGCCACTTTTATGAATATCAAGAGCTCAGATGGAAACCCAGTTCTTTGCAAAGAAGGGAAAGCAGAAAGGTGGAAGGAATATATAGAGGGCAATGTACTTGAGGACAATATTATGGAAATGGAAGAGGATGTAGATGAAGATGAAATGGGAGATATGATACTGCGTGAAGAGTTCGACAGAGCACTGAAAGACCTGAGTCGAAACAAGGCCCCGGGAGTAGACAACATTCCATTCGAACTACTGACGGCCTTGGGAGAGCCAGTCCTGACAAAACTCTACCATCTGGTGAGCAAGACGTATGAGACAGGCAAAATACCCTCAGACTTCAAGAAGAATATAACAATTCCAATCCCAAAGAAAGCAGGTGTTGACAGATGTGAAAATTACCGAACTATCAGCTTAATAAGTCACAGCTGCAAAATACTAACGCGAATTCTTTACAAACGAATGGAAAAACTAGTAGAAGCCGACCTAGGGGAAGATCAGTTTGGATTCCGTAGAAATATTGGAACACGTGAGGCAATACTGACCCTACGGCTTATCTTAGAAGCTAGATTAAGGAAAGGCAAACCTACGTTTCTAGCATTTGTAGACTTAGAGAAAGCTTTTGACAATGTTGACTGGAATACTCTCTTTCAAATTCTGAAGGTGGCAGGGGTAAAATATAGGGAGTGAAAGGCTATTTACAGTTTGTATAGAAACCAAATGGCAGTTACGAGAATTGAGGGGCATGAAAGGGAAGCAGTGGTTGGGAAGGGAGTGAGACAGGGTTGTAGCCTCTCCTCGATGATATTCAGTCTGTATATTGAGCAAGCAGGGAAGGAAACAAAAGAAAAATTAGGAGTTGGTATTAAAATCCATGGAGAAGAAATAAAAACTTTGAGGTTCGCCGATGACATTGTAATTCTGTCAGAGACAGCAAAGGACTTGGAAGAGCAGTTGAACGGAATGGATGGTGTCTTGAAGGGAGCATATAAGATGAACATCAACAAAAGCAAAATGAGGATAATGGAATGTAGTCAAATTAAGTCGGGTGATGCTGAGGGAATTAGATTAGGAAATGAGACACTTAAAGTAGTAAGGGAGTTTTGCTATTTGGGGAGCAAAATAACTGATGATGGTTGAAGTAGAGATGATATAAAATGTAGACTGGCAATGGCAAGGAAAGCGTTTCTGAAGAAGAGAAATTTGTTAACATCGAGTATAGATTTAAGTGTCAGGAAGTCATTTCTGAAAGTATTTGTATGGAGTGTAGCCATGTATGGAAGTGAAACGTGGACGATAAATAGTTTGGACAAGAAGAGAATAGAAGCTTTCGAAATGTGGTGCTACAGAAGAATGCTGAAGATTAGATGGGTAGATAACATAACTAATGAGGAGGTATTGAATAGAACTGGGGAGAAGAGGAGTTTGTGGCACAACTTGACAAGAAGAAGGGACCTGTTGGTAGGACATGTTCTGAGGCATCAAGGGATCACACATTTAGCATTGGAGGGCAGCGTGGAGGGTAAAAACCATAGAGGGAGACCAAGAGATGAATACACTAAGCAGATTCAGAAGGATGTAGGTTGCTCGCACAGGATAGAGTCGCATGGAGAGCTGCATCAAACCAGTCTCAGGACTGAAGGCAACAACAACAACAACAACATGCTCCTGTTCTGTGCTGTAAGTTTCATGTTTCTCACTGAGATATGACAGTACTGATTTTTTATCTAGTTTATTGCTTGTTTTAGTTATCCTTTATGATTTGGTAATCGCTCTACAACAAATTGATGTCAAGGATATTGGACAGTAGTTTTGTGGACCACTTCCACTACACTTGTTGTAGATGGGCATGACCCGTGCTTGTTCCAAGAACTGGGCACAGTTTTTTATTAAAGGGATCTATGATAGATTATAGTTAGAAGAGGGGCTAACTCAGCTGCAAATTCAGCATAAAATCTGACAGGGATTCCACCATGGTCACTGGTACCAGTTTTGAAGTGGACGTCCTCATAAAGGTCGGGTCTATTAGTTGCCATTAGATCTGACATATTTCCATTATGATTGAGGGTTCCTAACTACTGCTCTAGGTAGTTTTTGGAGAAGACATTTTGTAATGTTTCACAGCATGTCTTATCACACCCATCACAAACAAAACTAATTTTCCCAATCTATTATTGGATGATTAAACTCTCCAGCTATGATTACAGTACAACTGGGGCACTTACATACAAGAAAACTGCAGTTTTCTCTAAAGTTTTTGGTTACATTAGGAGATGAGTCTGGTGGGCAATAGAAGGATCCAATTATCATTTTATACCCCCACCTTGCCCAAACAATCTCACACGTGGCTTCATTTTCTACCTTGGTGGATTTGAGTTTCTTATGTACTGTGACAAGTACACCACCTCCATTTCCCATTTGCCTAGCCTTTTAACATACACTTAAATTTTCCCCAGAAATCTAAGTGATAGCAATTTCCAGTTTCAAACCAGTTTTCTGTACCTAATATTTTGTGAGGTTCACTGTTTTTCATAAGTTCTTCAAATTCTGGTATTTTGTTGCAAATGCTTCAGTAGTTAACCATTAGGATTTTAATACTCTCACCTGTGGGACACATTTCTTTCGATTTTGCATTGATACTTCTGGGCTTCCTACAGCTATCATTATCTGGATTGGTCAGAGAGTTGCCTAATCTAAAAAGCCTTTATGTGTACCCCACACACAGGCAGATACCTGAGTAGCAGGCTCTGATGTGTGGTGCACACCTGACCTATTTAGGGCCACCCTAAAGTTCTCAACCCGATGGAGCAAGTCCAGGAAGTCGCAGCCTAGCTTGTCACAGACCTTAGAAGTCTCTGGTTCAGTCCTTCCACTCAACTCAGAACCAAAAGGCCACTATCAGTTCTGGGAACAATGCTGCAAATTGTGAGCTTCACTGAAACACCTTGCATAAGGCTGGTCTTTTCAATCTTCTCTACCAGTCACTGGAATGACCCAAAAGCAACTTTAGAGCCCAGACAACTAGAAGCATTTGTTCCAACACACAATATGCAGTTGGTTGCACCCTGTTCCCTCACTGGCTGCTGGAAAAGCCTCTTCAATGTGCTGAACA
Source organism: Schistocerca piceifrons (assembly GCF_021461385.2). Classification (NCBI taxonomy): domain Eukaryota; kingdom Metazoa; phylum Arthropoda; class Insecta; order Orthoptera; family Acrididae; genus Schistocerca; species Schistocerca piceifrons. Next base: position 425,202,058 of record NC_060139.1, on the reverse strand, counting down.
AGTCCTCCAGGCATACACAATGAGTGCATCTGGTGTCCTTTCCTGTCCTTTGCTGCCATTTCCCTAAGAGCTACCATCATTCACTGTATGTCTGAACTGCTGGTGCTTAGTAGACCCCTACACTTTTGTGTTTGCCTCCTCTTGATGCCATACAAAACACGCTTCCCCAAAACAATTGAAGTAAGTGCTACTGGCTCAGTTTCAGTAAAAGACAGCACCTCAGACTTGTTGGTTAGGGGGATCAATACAACACCGTTAGTCTTCCCTGATCCCTGTACACCCTGTACAGGACACCTTGATCCGCCACTGACACTCTACTTGCAGTCAAGTGGATGAGTAATGACATATCCTGTGCTTTCTGCAGTGGAGACAGGAGCCACAAGAGAGGATAGTACTTGAGGTAACTGTGGTACCAGTATTACAGGTACACACCTCAGAAGCTCTTCCAACACACTGATTCACAGAAGCTGCCAATCATTTGACAGTAATTAGAATAATTTCTAGCTGCTTATGAATGGCAACCAACTCATCCCATGTTCAAGAACAGCATTCACAGTGGGGCTGAAATATATTACAAGGCAGTGAACAAATAAGTTTAAATTAAGCCCATTGATTATCTTTTAATCTGTTGAGCTAAAAAGTTGTTAATTCCCTATAAGAACTGAAGCAAATACACAAAATGAGACTTCTATTAAGGCAAAACAAAAACCTGTGGTAAAAATTACTGGTTTCCTAAAATATTTTGAGTTTAATGTAGTTGTTAGCAAACTCAAAAACAGAGTTAATTTACAACAAATGCAGACAGTAATAAGGCTACCTTTCTTTAAAGGAAAACTAGATGTAATGCAGTATGTTAGAATAGTTGCTATAGTAACTAAATTACAAATGTTGATTTATTACAAATTGCTCATAGAGTATGCAAAGGATAATATTAGCTTCTGACATTTCTCAAAAATACACATTATTTATGTCGATATATATAATGAAATTCAGGTGTTATGTATTCTTTGGTAGGACTGTGAACCAAAAGCACTGATTTAATATGAAATATTTGGTGAGTGTTTCAGATTTGGGAAAGATTCTTTTTCAATGTTTCTTATCCATGGCAATTTTTTTGACTGAGTTACTTAAGCTCACATAACTGAAAAGCCTGGAGCTACAGTGAAAGTACCGGTATTTAAAGTCATTGTGTCAAGATAACAAATGTTGTTAATAATAGTAGTTACTTCCACAGCTTTTTAAGTTGTTGGTTATTTATGGGGATTCTTGTATCATAAGTACATAAGTGTACTTTCTGTTTGTAGCTCTGTCCTTATTGTGTTTCTTTTCTTTTCTCTTCTTTTATAATCTGTCACTATTTTTAAAAATCTCCCATCTGTTTCAGTAATCTTTTTTCTTTTTTTAACACACGTATTTTGGTGTCATTCAGAAAAGTCAGAACAGCCATAAATTTATAGTGTTTTGAAGAAAGAACAGTCCAGAATGAAACTAAAATCGAACTAACCAGAGAAAACTACTTAATTGGCAACTATAGATCAACAAACACAAAAGTTGTAAGAGTCACTATTATCTGAAATCTGTTTACACTTCATATGGCAAAAAGAGATAAACAGTAGCAGGAAAACAACATTTTAGAAACATTGCGTAGGAAAGTTATAAAGGTGTGGAACATACTGAATAGTGACTGTGCACTGATATATCAAACATGTCCAAGACATGAAGTGTTTACGCTGAGCAACATTATTGCTAACTTTCATTTATTCTTTTATTTTTGTAATTATTCTTTCTATCGATTCTCACTATGTATTCTCAGACTGTTTTATGCCTTTGCACACCACACCATTAAATGTTGCAAATGAAGCACATTTACTCTAAAACTACAACATTTGGTGACTCCTTTGTGAACACCTATGCCAATCGATATAATACCTGGTGGTAGCCAATGTGATCCTGAGTTAATCAATGTTTTGTACATTTCTAATTTGAATGTCAAGCACAAACCAATGATGCCAGCTGTGCCACATGCCATCCATGCACTGAACTGCAGTTCCATCTGATTGTCAAGTACAAATAAACTGCACCACATGCTGACCATGTACTGAATCACAGTTTGCAATGTAAGATCTGCCACTGACTTGATGTGCCTCTGAGCATACTGATTAACAGGGTCATGGTCAAACAACCACCATACTGGCAGCAAAACTCAGTTTTGTGGTTTGTGCAAGTCAAGAGTTAGCTTTTGCCAGCTCATGTCACCTCTGATGAAACCAGAGTTACATGGCCACTGCATGAAACGAAGACATTGCTGTGGAAGTGCAGGACATTTTGTCTTTACCACCAAGCACCAACTGGTATTTGACCATCAAGAATGCCCTGATCACTCACCTGTCACAGTCTGAAGCAAAGCATCTAGAGAAGTTACTGCATACAAACAAGTCAGGTGACAGCATTCCATCGCAGCTACTACGCAGGCTTTGGACCCTAGCAAGTAAAGCTGTCAACAAGCATATACTATGGAACATCTGGCTGTCGTGCCATCAAGATACATGCAGAAGATACACATGCATCAGCAGTCTTGACACAATTGCACAAACTGCAGACTGCATCACAGAAATGTCCACAGGTGTAGCAGCTATTAGCAGTCAGATAATACTGCTGCACCATTACAGGTGCTAATTACTGAACTCACTGTGCAAGTTGCTGCTCTGCAAACACAGCAAACAGTCACCAGCCATGATACCACTGCTCACTGAGGAAATGCACCCCATCAGCCTGAGCCACGAAGCTTTGCTGGTACCACAGATGGCATTGCTCAGAAACAGAGTTCTCCCTGTGTTGTGGGTCAGTAATGATGATGACTGACTTTCCAAACAGCAGCCACTGACTGGTTGTCTTTGAGTTCTATATAGAATTGCAATTCTCAGAGAAAACGGGAAATGGCACATCAGCGTATTCATCTTAGCATCTGCCTTGCCCCAGTAGCGAAGACTGGCATTTCTTTGCTGCTAGTGGTTCTACCACGAGACATACGCCCACATGACTCTGTCACTAAACCTAGGCCTAGGTCACAAGCTTGAGTGGCAATTTATTGTGGCAGATGTGATGTACCCAATCCTTGGAGTAGACTTTCTATCATTTTCTGGCCTGCTACCAGACCTTCATCATCATTGTCTTCTTGACACCGCCATTAATTTGGCCAGCTATGGATGTGTATGCTGTGTTGGCAGCTACCTACACTGGCAACAGTATGACATTCGACAGTACATTGCACACTGACAACACCAGGAGCACCAATTCATGCCTGACCTCATCACCTGATAGCAGAAAAGTTGAAAGTAGTGAAACAAGATTTTTCCTTTATGCTTGCACAAGGAATCTGCCACCAACAAGCAGTAGCAGGGTGTTGCTGCTACACAGTTCCCATGGAGACCACTGAATGGCATCCGTGTAATGATTAGTGACAGCTTAGTGCTAGAATAATTCCTAATTGCTATCCAGTTTCAACACTGAAGTCTTTGCATTCAATGTCCGTGCAAAGCATGCCTTTTCCACATTAGATTTGGTATGTGGATTTTACCAAGTACCAGTGGCTCCAGAAGATATGGGTAAAACTGCTGTCTGTACCCCATCTGTTCTATTTGAATTTATGAGACTGCCTTTTGGACTGTAAAGTGCTTTCAGCATTTTATGGATGAAGTGACATGAGATCTAACTTCTCTTACGTTTATGTCAATGATGCCTTGATGATGTCCAGTTATGAAACTGAACACCTGGAACATTTACTCTCCTCCTTTAACGTAAACGACTCATAAATCTGTCAATGTGCATCTTTGGGGCTACAGAAGTCCACTTCCTGGTATTCGATATCAATACTCAAGGAATGTGGCCACCACAGGAGAAGGCAGAAGCTATAACCAACTTTCTGCAGCATGTGACTGTTCCTGAGTTGTGACAATTTCTCAGCATCACTAATTTCTGTTGTTGTTTCATGTGTACTCTTGGCCAACCAATTAAATGAACTTTTACAAGGCCCACTGAAACAAAGTGACAGATTGTCATGGTCAAGCAAAGCTCAGACAGCCTTCAACAAGGTGATGATTGCTATCCCAGAGGTTACTCCACCACTCACCTTGTCCCTCAAGCACCTCTCATCTTAATGGCATAATGGCTGATGCATCTGCGACCACAAGTAGGTGCTGCACTTCAGCAACAAGTAGATCAATATTGGCAGTGCTTAGCATTCTTTAGCCAGAAGCTATCTCCATCACAGCAGAGTTGATCAATGTATGTTCATGAGTTGTATGTGGTATATGCTTCAATCAAAAAGTTTTGGCACACACTTAAAGGTCAACAGCTTATGCTCATCACTGACCACAAGCCACTGATCTATGCTGTCTGTCAGAAACAAAACAAAGCATAACCATGGGAACTAAGCCTCTTAGACTGTACAGGACAATTTAGAATTTTTATAGTCCTTATCATGGGAGAGGACATCTCTCTCTCATGTAGAAGCAATTACAGGCACAGTTGATTATGAAGCACTCACTTTGGTGCAGCAGTCTGAAAATGAGCTCCAAGATTTAATGGCACAGCCATCTGGCCTGCAACGTCATCATGCCCAAGTGCCACTATCAAGCGTGCTGTTGTGGTGTGACATCTCTACACTGAAGCCAATACCATTTGTGACTATTGACTTTTGACAACAGGCAGTTACATCCCTGCACACTTTGTTTCATCCAGGGGTTCAAGGCAGGACAAATTTGGTTGAATGAACTTTTGTGTGGCCAAATATTGACAAAGATTTCAAAGCATTTGTGCACCAATGTATGACCTGTCAGTGGAATAAGATCACTCGCCATATCAGTGCACCATCTGGCACACGTGCCCCACCTAACCAATGGTTCAATCACACACAAGTTTACATTGTCAGACTTTTACCAGCAGTTGAAGGATTTACTTACTGCCTAACAGTGATCAACTGCTTCAGTCATAGGCCTAAATCTTTCCCATGATTGACATCACTGCTGAAACAATTGCGACCACCTTCTTTCACAGATGGATTGCTCATCTTGGAGTTCCACTTCACATTACCGCTGACTAGAGCAGGCAGTTTGAATCCTACCTGTTTGAAGCACTTGCCACCCTTTTAGGTATGAAGTGCATTCAAACAATGGCTTATCACTCTGCAGAAAATGGTTTAGTGGAACATCTGCACCAACAATTAAAGGTATTCATTTTATGCCACGAATCACAATGTGGACAGAAACACTGCCGATCATCCTCCAGGGCCTCTGTGCATCCTTCAAGGATGATCTGAAAGCTATGGCTGCAGATCTTGTCTATGGTCAACTGATCTGACTGCCTGGTGAGTTCCTCAGCAACATGCTGGGTGCTGTTATCAAGGCATTAGACTTTGTCAACAATTTATGTACATAGATCCACCAGCTGTGTCCTGTTGCACAGAGAAATCAAAAGACTCACCACTCTTTTGTACTGACCAATCTGTGCAAAAGTGACCAATTTTTTGTTCACTGCAATGCTGTCTGCAGGCTTCTGCAGCCACCTTATGATGGATGGTATCCAGTCCTCAACAGAGATGTCAAAATGTTTAAGGCTGATGTTATGGTATCCAACAACCTCCATTGACCACTTTAAACTGTCTTTCAGCACTGCCTAGACTGGTACGAGGAAATTATCTGGCACATCAACCAAAGACAAAACAAAATCATGCAACATTCCACCACCCAACATGGACAAGCCCCAACAGATGTTGAATTCCAGCCCCAATGCTTCGGCAGCCACAAAATCTGTTGTCACATGATCCGGACGTTGTGTCCACTTTAGTTGACTGAATATGCTGTTAGCACATAGGGGGGAGGGGGGTTGTAGTGATTGTGCATCATTGTATCGAAATGTCCAAGATGCAAAATGTTTAAGCAATGCATCACTATTGCTGATGTTTGTTTATTCCTTTGTTTTTCTTATTATTCATTGTACTGATTCTCATCATGAATTCTCAGACTGTTTTACACCATTGTATGCTGTGCTATTAAATGTTGTAATAAAGCGGATTTACTCTAAACTGCAAGAATTGCATGATGCTACTGCTGACAGGTAATTACTAGGGGAAAGTTGGGAATTAAAAACTGAAACCAAATCACAGAATGAAAATATAAATTATAGAAAAAAAGGGTAATATTACATAAAATTGAAAGACATAAGAAGTTAACGAAGTCACAGCACATGTTAGTTCTTTCTCTTCTTTTCTTATTAATTGTCTTCTCCATTTTTATTTCATAATTTCTTTGCCTTTATTTCTGCTTATCGTTTTCATTTTATTTAGTTGGCTCTCAAGTATTACTTAATTTAAAGGTTTTACTTTTCTTGGAATATGTTGTGTGAAATGGTATCTCATATGTGTGTGCACTTTATTTTCTTTGAATAGATAGAAGTTTTTCAGAAAGCTCTGTAATTCAAGAATTATGTAATGTAAAAACATTTGCAAAGGAAAATCAGTGATTTAAGATCAACCTGTGGCTGAAACAAAAGATGTATTTAAAATTGGTTTTTGCTTGTATTTTTTCCACATATGTCTTCTTCCTTAGTCTACCCTAGTGAGCACATGAATAGTGTACGTTCATTTGATGTTTGCTGGTTTCAGTCTTATAAGTAAAAAGAAAACACTGTTATTATTCTTATCATAAGTTCCCAGTTTACAGATCTGTGTACACAGTAACACTGTTTCAGATAATTTAGCTGGAATAACAAAAATCAGTATATCATTGTGAAGAGACATAATGGCAGAACATACACTGTGTTCAGCCATTAATTTGTTGCTACCTATAGCAGATCACAGCCCTGATATTATATGCTGATCATTTTAACGTGTCTTACCAGACATTATCACAAATGATTTGGTCATTTGTCTCTGAACAATGATTCTGTTGGGCTTTGATTCTGTCAGACACTGGTTCCTGTAAGCAATATTGATGGTGGTGGTTGATGAAAACTAACTTAGGTATTTGCAGGTAACATATTTATACCCTCTACTGAGCATACTACATCGTCATACCACATACAATAGTGGTGAGTTATTAAATCCACATTCACACATCTAAATGATGTGTTGCTCTCAATGGTGACAGTTTCATTATTGGTGAACAATTTTGTTTAGGTCAGTTTTCACTAAATTGAACTTATTACTACAGTTACAATCTTTACTTTCAGCCAAAATTGTTATCAAGTTTTATAGAGAAGTGTGTCTTTCTGGCACCCAATATAGGACATAACAAATTATTTGTACAAAACTAAAACTCCACCTGAAAAGGCCATGAAGGCCCAACAGTACTGACTGGCTGCCGTGTAATCGTCAGCCGACAGGCACCACTGGATGCAGATACGGAATGGCATGTGGGCAGCACACCGCTTTCCCGGCTGTACGTCAGTTAATGAGAGCGGAGCCACTACTTCTCAATCAAGTAGCTCCTCAGTTTGCCTCACAAGGGCTGAGTGCACCCTGCTTGCCAATATTGCTCAGCAGGCCGGATGAGCACCCATCGAAGTGCTAACCCAGCCCGACAGTGCTTAACTTCGGTGAACTGATGGGAAACAGTGTTACCACTGCGGCGAGGCCGTTGGCAAATTATTTGTACTGGTTGCATATTTGTCTGTTTTGTTTCCTGTATTATATTTTTGGACAAGGAAAAATTTGTTATGGTGTGATGCAACATTGTAAGGAAAACGTAAGGAATGCCAGGATAGCTAGCCCGCTCTTACATGTTCAACAACTTCCTTGAATTTTTCCTAAATAGCTCTTGGCTCATTTTGGATTCTGAGTGATAAATTTTATTAACTTAATATCAGTTTGCACAATGTTGTATGGAAGATGCCCAACATGGCTACTGTTGTGCCATGCATTGACAAGATGGAGGGCTAGCCATTCTTCTGTTACATGAGCATCCACCTTGTCTATCTGTATTAGACAGTAATGGCTGCAGAGCACGATTGTTGAATGAGAGAACACAAACTCTGTGAATAAATCTGTTTTAAAATATTATGCTCTTTCTGTGAGATTTAATCATGACAAAATTTTGGTATCCAGGAAAGATGGAAATGGAACCTGATACAGAAAAACATGTCCATGTTGATAGCAGTGACATTGTTGATTCAACTGTGGAAAAAGCAGATTCTGACCTTGATATTTCAGAATCTGCAGTTGCTAACATTAGTGTTTTGTTCAAGAAGGTTGAATTACAACCAAAAGTTTAAATGGAAGTTACACCAAACAGACAACCTCTCACATTGTTTGATGATTCATTTGAAAAATTTGTGGAAATAATGTCTTTTCAAGATGCTAAACTAAAGAATGAGTTAGCTTCTCAGCATATAAAGCTAAGTGAATGTATTGAAAGAAAATTTTTCTTGCACTGCAAAAGAATAGGCCACTAAAGTAAATGAAAATATTTCTCACATTGCAAATGAACAGTACGCTAGAATCAGTGATAGGTTGAAAGCACAATCAATTAGGATGAACAGAATAATGTAAATAATCAGATTGCCTCAACTTCAGATTCAGTGACAACTGAAATATTAGGTGGCACTGAAGTGTACCATGAAACAATGGATGTAGTAAGCATTTATCTGGTGATGTTAAGAAAGTAAAAAGTATCCAAAGTATAACAGAGACTAAAATGCCAAAATTGTTGTAACAAGTTAATTTGTGACTTGAGCAATAACAGAAAACAATCCAAACCCTGTCTGCTCAAGGTGAACAGTTTAGCAAATCATTTAATTAAGATTTCAGAGAAAAATACTGATATTCTTGAAAAGGCCAAAAAGGAAATCCCTGCAGTGGTACTATCCACTATTGTGGAAGTTCTATCTGAAACAAGGCCTACAGGCAAGACAATGCAAAATGAGCTCAGCCAGATAAAGGTAGATATCAACCTGGCACCTAGCTGGCTGGTATGAGAATGTTAATGCACAAATCTCTATCCTGAACTTGAGATGATAAAGAACTCACAGCATGAGGCAATGCCTACATTGGCACATGAAAATGAAAGGTATGGTAATACTAGTCATTGTAATCAGTGTATTTCAAATCATTCAGAGCCTAATAGCCCATGTCTGGAATGTTCAAGTGACTCAGTGGGGATAACACATAACTTCTGTGTTTTTATATGAAAGTTTGCTCTAACACCAGCAGTTCCAGGTTTCCATGCACGAGGAAAAATGTCCACATCCCATCATTTTCATTCAAAGTTTTTAGGGTATTCTACATATAACTTGGACTGAGAGACAAAAAATCTGTGCTATGGCCATGACCACTTCTGAAATCTTTTGCTCAATTTGAACATGCTTTTTTTTGTGAAGTATTGGTCAGAGCATGTCCAAGCTTGCTTAAGATGTGAAGTGTTTAATCCTGAGACCTACAACTTGAAATGGGCTGTCTCAGAAAATATTTTAAGAAACATTTAGGAAAAACATGCTACTGAGTCAACTCAGTGGCACACAAAGATGTCACAGGAATACTAAAAGGTAAACTACTGATCACTAGTCACAAAAAATTAATCTATACACTGTTGGATGCTGTAGGAAACTTTTTGCCAGTGGTAGGTTCACTCAATCTGGCTCAGGAGGATGAAATCTTATTCAGGACATCAAGCATATTAATTGCAATGCTAGTGTGATGACACCACACTCTGCAAACCACAGCAACAATGTCCGGAACCATGTCATTTGTGACAATGATGCCACATGCAGCAGGCCCTCAGAATGAAAATAGTCACAATCAGTTCCAAAATGGTTCAGATTTCTTGAGGAAAAAAATTATTGGCATTGGTACCATCCTGGGTACCAGGTGGGTAGGAATGTATCTTATCAGGAATACTAGACGCCATCAAATAACAGAAAGCAATGGCAACCGAAGTATTGTGGACCACAGAAGGTGAATGCTATCAGCAATCGGCCAGTTAAATATTCTGAACCACCTCCTGGTTGGGTTGGCCACAACAACATTTTGAACCTATAAGAGTGGTTGAGGTCACTGAAGAGTTGCCTCTGACCTCTAATCACTTAACAATCTAGAGGTGGTCTTATCCTGCTCCTGGATATCTACTGCAAAATGGAATGAGGGCACACATTATGATGCAGCAACACATGTTACATTATGACAAATGAAAAGATATATGCAAAAAATTATGTGATAGTCCCATGTCATATACAGAACACTTTGAAGGCCAGATTCAAGCCACAGTTCACACTATTGTGGGTGGAATACCACCCAAGATAGACATAGAAATAGACATGGGTGCAAAAATGAATGTCTTAGCAAGTCATTTTTTCTGAAAAGATCTGTGAGACTGCTAAAATTCCAGTGTTGCTAGTGCAAAATTGCATTGTGTTGGGGGCTAGTGCACCTGTACATGGAGGGTAGAAAAGCAAGCACAGGTGGTGGTAAAATTTGAGAACAGTGCTATTGAGTGCAAATTTTTCATTGTCAAGGGTTTATCCATGCCATGCATACTGGTCATGGAATTCCTATGACAGAGGGATGCAAGAATGAACTTCTGAAGTGGAACTTGCCTGCTAGATATTGGAGGAAGAGAAATTTAATTTGTACTCAGAGCAGATTCTGCCAGAACTTAAGTGAAAAATTGTAGTCAGTAAGGTGCTGGGGCCACAAAGTGACCTTGTTGACTACAAATGTGATGATACTTTGTCAACAGCTGTAGAAGGCAATTAGCCTCATACCAATAAGTTTTACACCAAGGCATAAGAGTCTGGGTGCCTTACTGAACGTAAGAAGGCTGATATAGGAAAGTTACTACAGTAATTTGTTCATATATTCTTTGGTAAATCCAGAGTTATAAATGGATAAATACAACATATGAATGTCATCCTCCATGATAGCTTTTAACAACACCAAACTTATTCTAGTCAGTGTGGGGGGGGGGGGGGGGGGGAGAGAAAGGAAGCAGTGAAGTAGGAGGTACGTAGGATGAATTTTTGTTGGTTTTATTGTTCTATGAGGTGATTTGTTGTTTTCATTTTGTAATGAAGTATGTGAAAGCCCATGAACTCCATTGAAATGTAGTATAAATAAATGTGTCATGAGAGCTAATTGTAAGATGAAACCATTATTCAATGTCACATTTTAAAATGCTGCATGTTAATGTGAAGATTTGTTGATTACTCTGAAATGTTAAATGATCATAACTATGAAAGTAGATTTCAAATGATGATATAATTTAGCTGTGTAATGAAAAATGCATGTAGCAATTAGGTCCAATTAGGGCTATTTGCGTAAATTTCTTTATGTTGTAAATACCAATTTAGAGTTATCTTATTACAAAATAGGAAAGATGTTTGTCCAGCGAAAGCCGAAACATGAGAGAAAACTGTGTTAAACACTAGGCCTACATAGAACTGAAAAATCTTCTGCCAATAGCAACATATTGTGTGTACATTGTAAAGATGGTGCAAAAGCTATGCACTGTGCCATTCCTTAGTTTAAGTAGCAAGCCAAAGGCAATAGTTACTTGGATTGTAGGTCATTATATTTACTAATCCACTTTAGATTCTAGTAATGATGTGTCTTCTTTTTGTAATATTGTTTCAGTTATTTTTTTGTACTTGTGTTGTTATGGTGTCAAAAGGCAAACTGGGTCACGCGTTGTTTTTGTAAAGGTTTAGGAATGCAATGTAATTAGAGAATTTCTTTTATACCTTGACCATTTGTGATGGTCACACACTTAGTGATTTGCTATTTTATATCTCATTCCAAAAAGTCAGGTATCTTAAATCAAGGCATGTTCACGTGTAGAATGCCCAGCCTTCTAACACTTTCCATGTAATTATTTCTGTTGTTTTGAGTACTGGGCCAAGATGTAAGTGTCTGGGCACTATATACCACAATTGGAAACATGGTCAATGAGTAACAATATGTTGTTGTTGTTGTGGTCTTCAGTCCTGAGACTGGTTTGATGCAGCTCTCCATGCTACTCTATCCTGTGCAAGCTTTTTCATCTCCCAGTACCTACTGCAACCTACATCCTTCTGAATCTGCTTAGTGTATTCATCTCTTGGTCTCCCTCTACGATTTTTACCCTCCACGCTGCCCTCCAATACTAAATTGGTGATCCCTTGATGCCTCAGAACATGTCCTACCAACCGATCCCTTCTTGTGGTCAAGTTGTGCCACAAACTTCTCTCCTCCCCAATCCTATTCAATACCTCCTCATTAGTTATGTGATCTACCCATCTAATCTTCAGCATTCTTCTGTAGCACCACATTTCGAAAGCTTCTATTCTCTTCTTGTCCAAACTATTTATCGTCCATGTTTCACTTCCATACATGGCTACACTCCATACGAATACTTTCAGAAATGACTTCCTGACACTTAAATCAATACTGGATGTTAACAAATTTCTCTTCTTTAAAAACTCTTTCCTTGCCATTGCCAGCCTACATTTTATATCCTCTCTACTTCGACCATCATCAGTTATTTTGCTCCCCAAATAGCAAAACTCCTTTACTACTTTAAGTGCCTCATTTCCTAATCTAATTCCCTCAGCATCACCCGACTTAATTTGACTACATTCCATTATCCTTGTTTTGCTTTTGTTGATGTTCATCTTATATCCTCCTTTCAAGACACTGTCCATTCCATTCAACTGCTCTTCCAAGTCCTTTGCTGTCTCTGACAGAATTACAATGTCATCGGCGAACCTCAAAGTTTTTATTTCTTCTCCATGAATTTTAATACCTACCCCGAATTTTTCTTTTGTTTCCTTTACTGCTTGCTCAATATACAGATTGAACAACATCGGGGAGAGGCTACAACCCTGTCTTACTCCCTTCCCAACCACTGCTTCCCTTTCATGTCCCTCGGCTCTTATAACTGCCATCTGGTTTCTGTACAAATTGTAAATAGCCTTTCGCTCCCTGTATTTTACCCCTGCCACCTTTAGAATTTGAAAGAGAGTATTCCAGTCAGCATTGTCAAAAGCTTTCTCTAAGTCTACAAATGCTAGAAATGTAGGTTTGCCTTTCCTTAATCTTTCTTCTAAGATAAGTCGTAAGGTCAGTATTGCCTCACGTGTTCCAGTGTTTCTACGGAATCCAAACTGATCTTCCCCGAGATCAGCTTCTACTAGTTTTTCCATTCGTCTGTAAAGAATTCGTGTTAGTATTTTGCAGCTGTGACTTATTAAGCTGATAGTTCGGTAATTTTCACATCTGTCAACACCTGCTTTCTTTGGGATTGGAATTATTATATTCTTCTTGAAGTCTGAGGGTATTTCGCCTGTTTCATACATCTTGCTCACCAAATGGTAGAGTTTTGTCAGGACTGGCTTTCCCACGGCTGTCAGTAGTTCCAATGGAATATTGTCTACTCCGGGGCCTTGTTTCGACTCAGGTCTTTCAGTGCTCTGTCAAACTCTTCACGCAGTATCGTATCTCCCATTTCATCTTCATCTACATCCTCTTCCATTTCCATAATATTGTCCTCAAGTACATCGCCCTTGTATAGACCCTCTATATACTCCTTCCACCTTTCTGCTTTCCCTTCTTTGCTTAGAACTGGGTTTCCATCTGAGCTCTTGATATTCATACAAGTCATTCTCTTATCTCCAAAGGTCTCTTTAATTTTCCTGTAGGCGGTATCTATCTTACCCCTAGTGAGATAGGCCTCTACATCCTTACATTTGTCCTCTAGCCATCCCTGCTTAGCCATTTTGCACTTCCTGTCGATCTCATTTTTGAGACGTTTGTATTCCTTTTTGCCTGTTTCACTTACTGCATTTTTTATATTTTCTCCTTTCATCAATTAAATTCAATATTTCTTCTGTTACCCAAGGATTTCTACTAGCCCTCGTCTTTTTACCTACTTGATATATATACACTTCAAAATCTATGTGTACCCTATCATTGCATTTTGTAACAGAAAAGCATGTGTAATGTTAAAATCCTTTGTAAAGATTGATTATTAAGAGCCTGGGACTGTAAAAAAAGAAATGCTAATGTATGTGATGAAAATGAAGATGGCACAACACAAGAATGGTATAAATCAAAATAACACTTTTGGTGAATTAAATGGAAGTGCTGGAACACTGTGTGCAAAAAGCAGTATCCCCAAGTGAAAACAAAGTGCTGGTGATATATACGAGTGTGCACAGTAAAAAGACACTTACCTCTGCCTAGCTGCAAGTAGGTTGGAGATGAGTGATGAATTTGGTGAAAACACAGAATCCTGTGAAGCTGCAGGAGGCCAATATCACACAAGTTTAAGCTTCTCACTGTGCATGGGTTACACCCAATTGCCATGAAGGGACGCTCTTGTAGTGCATGTGCCAAAGTATTAGAGTAAGTAAAGGAACAATAAACCATGGAGCCACCAGGTGTAAAATAAATCAATTTACTTTGAGTATTAGTAAAGCCAGCAAACATAAATAGTAGTACCAGTGAATAACATAAGTCCCTCTACATATTTGTGGATCATTACTGCATTAAGTAACTGCAAGTTTTCTTTAGCAGCAAAAGGCAGTTTGATCAGTGATCTACACATTGGCAGCTTTGTGCCCTACAGCTTCTATCTTTCTATTGGTACTGCCTTTCTCACCTTGTTTCATAAAGTCATATTCTGATGAGGTTTGACACCACTACCATCAGTTTGACTGCCTGCACACGATCACCAGTTGTCTACAGAGACTGCCACAACAGCACTGATAACACTCTGACACTTTCCCTGTGTCAACACTGGTGGGAGAGGGATTCGGTCAATTTTCTGTGAACAATGATTGTGTTGGGCTTCAGTTCTGTCAAATACCAGTCCAACTAAACAATACCCTTTGCTGAGCATACTATGTAGTCATAACACACATAGTAACAGTTGTTATTAAGTCCATATTCCCACCACCTAAATAATGTGTTGCTCTCGCTAGCAATAGTTGCATTATTGTTGGATAATTTCATTTAGATCAATTACTATTAAGTTATACTGATCACCACATTTGTGAACTTAACCCTCAACCAAAATTATTAGTAACATGTCAACAATAATGAAGGAAAAGACAGGTTGCAACTTACTGTAAAGAAGACACATTACATTGCAGACAAGGACAATTAAAAAACACTGTGTCAATCATTTCTTATCCATTCTCTTGTGTTCAGCTTCACATGCCTTTACTTTCCTGCTTTCCTTTCTTGTTTCCAATCCCAGTTAGCATCTTGTGATTTCTTTCTCATTTTCTTTTTTCCTAACAAACGTACATGAGGTAATGTACAAATAATTCCTATAATTATCAGTGCAAACAGATTGCTACAGGTCATGTTTATATATTTTGCAACAGTATACAGCAGTGACTGATACAGTATCTGAGTGAGCACAAATTGATATTTAAAATGATATTGTGGTTCAGGTGCCTTTCAACATAAAACAAATGTGGTGGTAAAAGTTGTGGCATCGATAGTTCGTATCGACCATGAAACTTAATACCTGTGAACTCTAATTGCTCCGTCAAGCCTCTAGCTTAACTTTACTTTAGTCAGTTCTTTGTTATACTTCATTCTGTATGGACACAGTGTCAAGTGTAAATATACACGAGCTATTACATATTTGGGAATTTAGTTTTCTATATCCCGATTACCAATCCCGTTCCCATAGTGGTGACCCCGCAGTTCGTTTGTGTTTCACATCTTCCCCGCCAGTGTTTATGCAACAGGTTATATGCACTACACAATGACCATGCCAAACAATGCCTTGTTCGAAGATGTGGAAGCACAACTACCCTCACCGAGTTTCGCCGTTTCTTCGCCAACGGCATATTCATCATTTACGCACAGTGATTCGCCTTCTCAACCAATGCCATGTGCTAACCTCATTAATTTTCAATGGTTGACAACTATGCCATAGAGTGAACAATGGACTCAGGCTTCACGTCACTGGATTATATCCATCCAACAGTGAAATGTGAACTGAACAATATTTCAATTTGTGTCTCTTCTAATCGAGTGTTTCAAGAAAAAAGTGATCTCCATTCAAACATGTGTTTAGCCACCCACCACCATGCTACATCAGTTACTGTCAGGCCGTGTGTAATGCCACCATTACTGTGCAGGGTCCATTCCGCGCATGTGGTGTTCCAGTTGTGTCTAATTTACATGCACAATTCAGTGTTTTGCGTAACATGGACCCCTTACCTCGCCACCATATGCACCAGAGGCAGGTTATGCATCAGATAGTTTCCACGCAGGTGACATTCTCAACCCAACCCCCCCCCCCTCCCCCCCCACTTGCGGAAGTCCTCATTTCCGGTCGCTCAACTGCCTGCCGCTCCCACAGCAATGCCTGTGTCTGCCGTGCCAGTCTCTCGCCCTGTTCCGGAAGCGGGTCGTTTCCATCCAGCACTCGTCACTCATGGTTCAGTTTCCGGGCCCCCCTTCTGTGCTGTCCATCCACCCGTTTCCATGGTACTGTCCGAGCCTGCCGCACCACATCTTCGTGACACACAGTCAACTATACCAGCTCTGCTGCTACTATGGATTTGCTCACCTTGTTTAAATCCGGGCCAACTGCACCGGCCTCTGACTTAACCTCAGTTCAGCCACTACCCCTGGAGTCACCAAAGCCACTGTTGACACCCCCTCCTGGCCGCCTGCCAAAGCTACCGCCCTCACACCAGGACAACCAATCATTTTGCTTCGCACCTGTTGAGCATCTGTTCGAGTTATATCATGTGTCTGACGACAACTCAAAGTTTCTCTGGCTCGTCACACACCTCCACGACCACTCGGATTTGATTTGAGACCTACTCCTTTTGCCACCACCTGCACTAAAAGACGAGTTTGCAAAGAAGACTATAATGGAATGACTTGTCTACTCACCACAAGAGTTAATAATCAAGATTTTCTACGAGGAGCACCTGGGGGAATGCACCGCCTCACAACTCAGGTGCTGCCTTCAATTGCTCGTGAACAAGCATACCATGCCTGATGCCATGCTATGGGCTGTGTGGTCTGCCAAACTACCTATCAATCTACAGATCCATCTGTTACCATACTTGTTCAAGTCCATCAGCTCCCGCCTATGCACACCATTTGTCGGCACAGCTGCCCCCGCATACCGACCTTCGGCCAGCAGAGGCAGGGCTCACTCTGCCGTCACCTCGTCAGGTTCTCCTGGCAGTCTCAGCTCACTCTCTCTGCTGTCCAAGCACTCCAGGATCACTCACGCAGCTTACATACTGGTCTATTTACCGGAAAAAATCAATGACGACAAGCCGCCTCTGCTACCGCAGTCTCCACCTCCTCCTCACCCTGCTTACCCTTTCTGCTGGTACCACAAAGTGTTCAGTGATGATGCCAAGAAGTGCAGGTTGCCATGCCAACACCCAAACACTAACCACAGGAACTAAGAGATGCCGAGTCCTGTGAGGAACCTAACAGGCATCCTCTTACATTCACTCATCCGCCCGGCTGAGTGGTTGTCTCTATGTGGCTGACATTGTGTCAGGTCTAGCTTTCCTGGTCAACACTGGTGCTGACATGTTGATCATACCTACTTTGATGGCTCCACCCACTTCTTCACAGATGAAGTCACTTCTACAAGCTGTCAACACGACGATGTTACCTACCTCAGGCTCAGTAAAGGTTACAGTGACCCCATCTCCTTCTCTGTGTTTTCTGTGGATGTTCTATGTTGCCGCCATTGATGAACCAATCCTGGGTATGGATTTTTTGTCTCATTACGAACTATCTCCGAACATCATACAGGGTTCAGTGCTCCACCAGCCTATGAACACTCACAAACCATGCACCCGCAGCTACATCCAACGCTCTATTTTCACCACAACATACAATATAATACGCAAGTGCTCCATCCTCACGGGCAACATTGTGACCTGCATTACTGACCTACTGTCAGAATACGACTCAGCGACGCAACTCTGTCAGGACGAGGAGAAGCTGAAACAACGCATCCGTGGCCTGGCAGCGGATTAATGAACTTTTGGTGGCAGGTGTTCTGCAACCTTCAGACAGCAACTGGTCTTCACCAATCCACCTCGTCCCCAAACACGATGGATCTTTTCAAATGTGCGGTGATTACAGATGCTTAAACGCTCGTACTGTCATGGACAATCACCCAGCGACGAACATCAATGACTTCATTCATATGTTATCGGGTGCCAAAATTTTCAGTGTTATTAACTGTAAACATGCCTACCACCAGATTCCCATGGCGCTGGAAGACATTCCTAAGAGAGCTATTATCACACTGCTCGGTTTATTCCAATACCACTTCATGCCGTTCAGCCTAAAGAACACGGCGCAAATATGGCAACGTTTCATTGACTCTATCTTGCAACTCTTCGAGTTTTGCTTTCCTTATCTAAACGACATTCTCATTTTCAGCAGCTCAGCAGAGGAACATGAAAATCATCTGTCTACGGTCCTCCAGTGGTCCTCCAATAGTGTCGAGGTCAACAAAGACAAGTTTCAGTTGCGCCAGGTGTCAGTTTCCTTCCTAGGTTACACCGTCTCCGCTGACAGAATACAGCTCCCAGATCTTGTGTGCAGGCTATCACATCTCTGCCGCCTCCAGCTACTTACAAAGAGCTACGTTGTTTCTTCAACACCATCGATTACTATTGTCGCCATCTTCCTTCTGCCGCCGCTGTTCAGGCACCCCTCATGGATGCGCTATCAGGCAAACAAACTTCTGGTATCAAACCCATCTTTTGGACTGCTCCAATGCTAGAGGCCTACAAGGCTCTGAAGACTTCTTTAGCTCATGGTGTGACATTCGCCCACCCCGACCCCTCGGCTGAGTTATTCATCACTATGGACGCCAGCGGCATCGCGGTGGGAGCAGCGTTGCAACAACACAAGGATGACATGGTTTCTCCCCTTCATTTCTTCTCCAAGAAACTATCTACGGCTCAGAGAAAATATTTTGCATTCGATGGAGAGCTCAGGCAATCAAACATTTCCACCCTGACGTTGAGGGATGTTCGTTTTTCGTTCTCACCGATCACAAACCACTGGCAGAAGCTTTCTGCAACACACCTGAGGACCCACCACCTTGACGATACTGCCACTTTGACCTGGTTTCTCAATTCACAATGGACGTCCGTCACATCAAGGGTGCAGATAACGTCGCTGCGGATTTCTTCTCAAGGATCAGTGCTGTTTCCCGCATCGTTGATCTTTCCAATCTGGCTTCCCTCCAAGCTTCTGACGAAGCTTGGAGCTCCTACAAGACCCACAGACATCACTTATTTTCACAAAGGCTAAATTTCCTGGCATTTCTGACGAGATGTGGTGTGATTCTTCGACCGGCACTCTATGCCCTTTGCTCCCACCCGGGCTGCCCCGACAGGTTTCCGGTGCCCTTCATAACCTAGCCCACCTGGGTGTTCGAGCCACCACATGTCTCATGTCAGAACACTTTGTTTGGAAGAATATCAAATGGGACTGTCAAACCTGGGCATGCAGCTGTGTTGCTTACCAGCGCAACAAGATCAGCCACCACACCTCCCCACTTCTGGGCAAGTTTGACATTCCCACAGGATGGTCCCATCACATACATATTGATCTGATCAGGCCTCTTCCTCCCTTGGAGGGCCATAGATATATTTTATCAACTATTGACTGTTTATCTCACTGGGTCAAGGCTGTCCCTCTCCCTAACATTACTGCCGAGACGGTAGCCAAGGCTTTCATTGGCTCGTGGATCGCTAGTTTCGGGTGCCCAACCACTATCACCACTAATCAGGGTTGACAGTTTGAATCCTCCATTTTCATCACCCTCTGCAATATCTGCGGTATTAAAAAAATACACACTACTGCCTATCACCCACAAAGCAATGTGTTGGTGGTGAGGTGGCACTGCACCCTCAAGACGGCCGTTTGATGCCATGATTGTCTCTGGTCAGAAGCTCTCCTGTGGGTGCTACTTGGTCTACACTCAACCTACAAACCTGACCTACAGGGGACTATATCCGAATTTGTTTTCAGTGAGAATCTGGTCCTGCCAGGGGAACTGATTCTTCCCCAGGTTAGCGAGGATCTTCCCCCCTCACCAGATTTCATTAGCCGGATGTGCACGCATTTTCAACAAACGTGTTTCCACCCACCCATCAGTCACTCACCGCCCGAGACTTATGTTCCCACTGCACATTCTGTCTGCTCCCACATCATGCTGCGTGATGATGCAGTTAGGCAGCCTCTTCAATCTCTCTATCTTGGCCCCTACAAGGTCCTGCGGTGGGGGAATACAACTTTTGATATCATGATTAAAGACCGCACGCAGGCAGTTTCTCTGCATTGCCTGAAACCGGCTTTTGTCGACACTGATGGTCTCACACTGATGCAGTCGGACTCTGCAGATGATCCATCCTTGATTGAGAACAAATATGTGCTCCCACCGCACACCTCTTCCGCCGAAGACTGTTTGCCACCGTTCACTGGTTTCCCGACCTCGCCCCCTGTTTCACCCTGCGTAGGTTTCATGCCCTGACCTCCAACGTCGGAGACACACACACCTGCTATCAGTTTGTCTTGCAGCACGCCGCCGCACCGAGTGAGCGACATTTCTATAGTGATGTTCGACGACCGAGTGCACATTCTTTTGACAGATACCGAGGTCCCGCCATCAGACGGTCCCTTACCCGTTAACATTGCACACAACCTCACACTCCCGCATGAGTGTGACTGAACATCTCTATGTGCTTTCATTTCTATGGACTTCTTGATCCACTTAAAGGCCACACACGCCTCAATCATGCCGTCGACCACCCCGCCCGTTTGCTTCTGGACCGGCTGCCATCTCATCCAGCCATGGTGGCTAACTGGCTACGAAGTGGACCTGCGTCTTGAGCAGCACAACCCACCTCATTCGAGATGGAAGTACCTGTGGTGTGCCTGTCTACGTGCACGAAGTGTTCCATACAGCAGGGGGGGGGGGGGGGGGGGGGCTGTGTGGTGTTGATAGTTCGTAACTTAATATCTGTGACCTCTAAGTGCTCTGTCAAGCCTCCATCTTAACTTTACTTTAGTCAGTTCTTTGTTATACTTCATTCTGTATGGATGCAGTGTCAAATGTAAATACATACGAACTATGACATATATGGGAATTAAGTTTTCTATATCCTGATTACCGATCCCATTCCCATAAAGTGAACAATTAATTAATGTACTGTGAGTTAGGTGTTCGTGTGGAAATGTTATTTCTTGCTGTGTGGTGTCTATCTGAAATAAGGCAACCAAACTGATAGTTCAGTTTTCTCTGAATTTAAGGAATTAATAGGAGTAGTAGAAGTTTCATGGTGTTCTGGATTCATGCATCACCGGAAATAGGAATCTATACTCTTACATACTCATGACATACACAATTTATTACTTTCTATCATTTTCATTGGATGCAAGAGGACATGAGATTTTGTTACAGTTGTTTTATTGAAAGTTATAACATCTTCAAAATAATTTATTACTTCATTTATTGGCTGTAAATATATCAACAGGCAAGTAGCTTATAGCTATCTCTCTGTTATAATATTATCAGTTTCAAACATATAGACATCTTTAAAATTTTTAGTTCTTAATTGTTGTTATCTGAATTCTCAAAGAAGTAAAAAGAAGCTGCAGAGTCATAAAAGATAAGTTGCTGAGAAGATGAGTTTTCACAATAAAACAAGTTTTAGTCAGCCAGATACTTGAGTTCATCATATCAACAATCGTAATTCTGACTGTCTTTATGATGACTGCAGCTTCTTGTTTCATTCCACATTCTAGTGTGTCAGATTTATGCCAACTTTTCATACATAAATATTCTAGAACAATTTAGTTACGCTTTACCGTGACTGTTATTGACATTAAATGAGACAACAAGTTTACTGTTTTTTTATATTTTTTTAATTTTATTTTTTATACCTGTCACAAAACAGTGACGGGTAACAGTAAGCTTGTTGTTTCATTTAATATTCTAGAAACTGAACTTTATTCATAGAAAATTATATCACCAGATTATAAAAAGCTTATTTCCAAAATGTTCCAGATTTGAGAAATTACAGTATTAATCTAAACATAACAGACTTTTATCTTGTCTTCTCACCACAACTGAATGAGATTATCTAAATATCAACCTTTCATGTGTTTGAAATAAATAATAGAAAGTGTGTTAATGTATTGTGACACTGTATTACTTTGAAACCATTCAAACATAAGGTATCTTGAACCACAAAAGACTGCATTTTATAAGGCATAAAACAGCAAACAACTAGTTACTTGTGTTATAAATGAAATTTTTCGACAGTGTCACAACTTATTCCTGCGATTTTTTCCATTTTAATTGTCAGGCTGACAGTTCCATTTTTCTGCACCATATTTTGACAACCACACTTGTCACCTTTGTCAAACTACTCTGCAGGAAAATGGAATCAACAACATTGCTAACTATGTGAATGTAAATATTATTAGACCACAAATATTTGCTATCTGATGGATGTTAGACAAATGAATGGGAACATTAAGGAATTAACAGTTTAATCAGGGAATCTTAAAATAATACACAATTGTTTTCCAGCAGTTGTATATATTCATTTCTCACAACATTATCTGAGGCACCACTTGTCATTGTACTGCTATATGTTGTAGGTAATGATGCCTCTCGAGCTCACTTGTATGATTTCATATACACTGGGCACTTAAGGTGTTGCGAAGTTATCCTTGACTGTGAGTATCACCTCCAAAACAGTTCTCACAAATTCTTAAAATAAGGCACTTGAAAAATCTTAGACTATGTTATTAAATCCACAATCTTATATTTCCATTTTCTTTTATCCAAGAAATGCACAACAGAGGAAACGGTTTGGAAGACAGATGCCATACCAGCACAAGTCAATTTACTGTCAGTACCTGTGAGATTTATACAAACTGTGGAGAGGAATCCAGTCCACAGCATCATCATCATCACCATACTGTGACTTCTTACAAATCTTTGTATAAACAGAGTCTGCACTGCTACCATACTGAAAAAGAAGACAGACTTCATTAATACTGAAGTTACAAATAGTTATATGATAATACCTGCACCATTCTTTCTGCATTTACCTTACACACTACATTATGACAAATAATGGAACGAATAAAGACAACCACTAACCATATAGTTGAGACACTGACTGACCAACAGGTACATAAATGAAAGTGGAAACATTGCTGAGTTTTTGGACCTTTTTTTTTAGTTACCTGATACAAAATAACCACACACACACACACACACACGTCTGTCTCAAACGGAAAGTCTAAATTTTTGTAATAAACACAAAGGAACCAAAGATCTCACATCTCTTCTAAGATGCTATTTTGGAACTGTGCGCTGCTGTTTGAGGTGCATAACACAAGGTAAGTGTATTTATTTGGTGGGCACAACAAATAACTTTCCAATTTTTCCTGTTTACAATGATGTTATCTTTTTCTTGCACCTTATTCTACGTTTCATTACATAATAAATTTTCTCAACAGCTATAGCAATCATTTAGTAACGTAAATATGTCTTTGACTTGCCAGAACCCATGTCTATGATAATATGAATGGTGAGATCAGAGGAAATAAAAATGCCATCAGAAATTTCTTACCATATAAAGTTTGCTTGATTTAATTGTAGGCTCTCAGTGTTTCTAAATATTCCCACTTGAGATCAAATTAGACACAAAACCTGATATGATTGAGAAGGTGCCATAGAACATAATGCCCAGTCACAGTAGTAGTGCCTCATAGAGAGATTCATTCAGTCTAAATTTTTACACAGAACCTAACAACATTCAGAGTGGATAGATTAAATACTGTTGGAGAGGAATGTTTAATCCTGTTAGAAATAGTTTACTTAGTAATGAAACTGAAGCAGATGGTTCCTGTGATGATGCAGTTGTTGAACAATTCAAAGAAAACAAGAGTCTCATTTCAAGTTGGTACCTCACTCACACAGTTATAGTTGGAGATGACCTCCATATATCTTTGATATGCTGGCAAAAAGACATGCAGTAAGCAAAAAACAGTGTCTGATATGCTGTTACAGAAGCAACAAAAACAATGTGTCAATTTTAAAAGAGCACAAAATCTCCAATTTTAGAGAAGCTCAAAATTTAACAATGACTTAAATGTGAGATGCTTTTAATACTTTACACAATGAAACTCTGACTCAAGATCTGGCAGAAACTCCAAAGAGAGTCTGGTCGTATGTAATAAGGTACACCAGTAACAAGACATAGTCAAAACTTCTGATGTGGGATAGCAATGGTAAGATGTTACTGATGACAATGCCAATAGGTGCATACTTAGCAATCAGATACAACTGCTCACTTGTCAAATGATCCATACCTAAAAGACTGGAAATCTCCAAATGAAGTGTTATAGGCCATCTGCTGTTCTTTATCTGTACAGGATGTAACAAAATTACATTTTAAAAATTTGAGAGATTGAGGAGGAGAAAATTTTTAATGCTTTGATATAAGGAACCTACAGCCAGAAATGTGAAATAAAGTTTCTACTGCCCCCACTGGGCTGTTGAAAATCCATATGTTACCTTTATGAGAAGTTACCAGGTGAGATTCTCAAAGGATACTTGTGTGGAGTTCTTGGAGATCACCATACTGGATGACATATCATATCATTTGAATAGTGCATGACATTTGAACTTTTGTAGATAATGCCTTGCCTGAACTGAGGGATGGTCCCATGCTACTGTGTACTATACACCATTCATCATAAGACTGAAACTCGTGTAAAGATTACAATATGTATTCTTCTGCATTTGCTGGAATGTCATTGGATTTCGTTTCACATGGAGCAGAAGCCATGTATGATAATGAGGAAATGGTTTATGTTGTGCATTACATGTACATTGAGTCAGTGATAATATGGGGCAGCATCTTTACCATTGCATTTAACTTGGACAGTACTGGCCAGACAGTTGATCCAACTAACCTGCAGTGATGTGAATAGTTCCAGCAAAGACATAAAGAGAGATGAGCAGAGCAATATAGCTTTGAATGTCATTTAATTTTTAAACAGAAGGAAATAATATATGGTAAAACTCAGCCGATACACTTCATAGGTGACCAGATGGAAAATATAACATGCTCTCGATGTTAGGTAACATAACTTTGTATTTTAAAACAAGAGTGATAGAAATTCCTGACTTTAACTAGGGTAATTTTGCTGCATGAGCTATGTGTGGCATAAAAATACGCAGCTGGAATTTTACCATATAGGTAAATATTGAAGCCACTGAATGTAATCTCTGTACACCTTTGATATTGGGCTCCGAGGAATACTGCTATGTTGATAACTGCTACATTGATAATGAGGTGATCAGCAATAGAACCGCAAGCCACCAAAAAATCCACATTTCCTCCTCCTCTTTTATGATTTGCTGTTCTGCATTTTGCATGGTTCAGGAGTGACGTGTCAGAAAGCTTTGTGCATTAGTTCCAGTACTTTTGGCAGTTTAAATGTCTTGTTATTACTCACGACGAATCCCTTAACTTGGCTCTAGATCAGTTCTATTGGGTTCTGATTGCAGTGTTGAGGTGACAACTGTAAAATTGCAGTATTTGTACAGTGTGCTTAATGCCATGGAAATGATTGTTTTCCATGTTTCTACGACACTTATCACTCTGGCTCATGTGAGACCACATCTGTCCTAGAAAACAATGGGCATATTCAAACAAAGAGTATTTAATTTTTCATTTTTCTACAAAAAATTTAATTGTGCAATATTTTCTTAACCTTTTACAATCTTTTATAAAATATCAATAATTAAAAAAGTGCATTTGCAATGAAATTCAGAATTTTGCATGTGATATGCAATTAAAAACTAGAAGACAAACATTTTTCTTCAAAATCATGATTAAGTATAAGTTAATTACCATATATTTGATGAATTTCATATTTAAAGGATTTAATTATTCAAACCAAACAAAAAAAGGTTATAGACCACAATGAATTTCAAACTGCTGCCCGCCAACATACACGAGTATCAATCTACGGTGCTATTGATTGCACCATGCATATAATTAAAATATCCTCCTTCATTATTAGTACATAGTCTTTCTTGAAAAATGTGAAAGGTAATTTTCCCTTGTAGTCTCGTGAAAAGCATTAACAACAACTTGTTTCTCACCATTAATGGTCTTCTGCATGCGTGTTTCACTAAGAAGCAGGAAGCAATGTCATCCATTTTCATGGTACATATGAACAGCTAGAAAATCAGAGCCCAAGTAACATTTACAGAGAGTGTGCCTGTACAAGATTTTTGAAATAAAAATTATGTAGCTAAAGTATGATTAAGGAAAGCATTGATGGCTGTTAATACCCCACAATGCCCTAAAGTTTCATTAACAGTGACATAGTAATAAGATAGAGTGGTGTGGAGAGCTGCATCAAACCAGTCTCTGGACTGAAGACTACAACAACAACTACTACAGTAATAAGATATCTAATACACAATAAGATATCTAATACATAAGTTGGCCCTAATTCCAAGAGTGGAACAACACCAGTGCATGAGAGCTGTGGCTGCTGACCAGTCATTGCATTTGTGTTTGTTCACATCAGGCATACTTTAATGATGAACAAAGTATAGTTTGCGGTTTCAGAACAATGGTGCTTCAGTGCAGTTTGATTGTTAGATCAGGGAATATCTCACAGACAACTTCAGGAAAAGAGTAATTGGAAGAGGATGCCCCGTCCCTTGGTCTCTGCACTCCACTGACCTCAACCCTCTATGGTCTGTTAGCCTTCTAACCACGGGTGATTTGCTTATTATCTGGGTGTAGGGCAATTTTATTTGATAATTAGAATAGTTCTAAGAATAGAATTATTGGAATGTAACAAGAAAACCAAAAACTTATTTCATAGTTGATTTTTAATTAAGGTTTAGCATACATAATGTAGGAAACACAAAAATCAGGTTCAACATTATAAAAGCAGAATGAACATGCTGATAAATTTTCAGAGAGTTGTACATCTTACAGCAAGGTTCTATACTCGAGCTCAGGAATAGGGATACAAAACTGATGCCATGAGAAGATACA
This sequence comes from Schistocerca piceifrons, assembly GCF_021461385.2. Taxonomy (NCBI): domain Eukaryota; kingdom Metazoa; phylum Arthropoda; class Insecta; order Orthoptera; family Acrididae; genus Schistocerca; species Schistocerca piceifrons. The sequence continues at coordinate 425,174,959 of NC_060139.1, read as the reverse complement.
TGTGTAGATATGCGATTGAGACATGGGAATGTGAAAAATGTGACTTTAGCTGTTTCAGATGGGAAAATAGCAACCTTCAATATTCCAAGGCAACAAAAAACAATTTGATGGGAAAATAGCAGCCTACAGCGTTTCAGAGCAACAATAAAGTAATAGATGGGTAAATTGTGACATCCAGTTTGCAAAAAGATCATAAATTATGTCTGATGTGATAACTGTGGGCCCCACTAAATTATACGGAAAGAGCTGAATACACACATCCTCATCACCCTGAGCTGGAGGGTTAAGTCCCTTGTGTGTTCAACACCAGTGAGAGCTTGTTGAGTGCATCTTTATGGAACTTGATATCACAAGAAGGAAGCACAGAATCTTGCAGAGAATCAGATGAAACTTGGTTCATTGTTACACATTACTTAACAAGGTTGATGGTTGTCACATTGAACATTTACTCTACAGTAGTGAAGCCACAGATTTGATTTGCAGTATTTAATAGTACTTTAATGTCAATAAATATTTTCCAGACTATAGTATTCTTGTGTTTTATTGTCTACTGAATGTGTAGAAAATGTATAGTGCTATAGAAACTTTAGTTCATATTTCTGGTTATAGTTTCCTTACATCACATAAGTTCAAAGTATCAACCTCTACAATCACTGAAATTTTTGAAACATCATTCCATTACACCCGGTATAAATGATTCAGGGGACAATCTGAGCAGTCATCTTAGATTGTTTGCAGTTGAGTCTTTTACCATTTAGTAAAGTAATCGGAAGATCAAAACCAATTGAGGTGCTTTCCTTTGTTACTCCTCTCTGTAGCATTACTCTTGTAACACAGGCTTTGTGACCATGCAGATTGTTGATGCAGCATTTGATGCCCCAGTTTCTTTCCTCCAATAGCTATTATTATCCAGAATGAGATTTTCACTCTGCAGCGGAGTGTGCACTGATATGAAACTTCCTGTGAGGACAGGGTGTGAGTTGTGCTTGGGCAGCTGAGTTCAAAAATGGTTCAAATGGCTCTGAGCACTATGGGACTTAACTGCTAAGGTCATCAGTCCCCCTAGAACTTAGAACTGGTTAAAACTAACTAACCTAAGGACATCACACACAGCCATGCCCGAGGCAGGATTCGAACCTGCGACCATAGCGGTCGCACGGTTCCAGACTGAAGCACCTAGAACCGCTCGGCCACTCCGGTCAGCGGTAGCTCAGTTGGTAGAGCACTTGCCTGTTAAAGGCAAAGATCCCGAGTTCGAGTCTCGGTCCGGCACACAGTTTTAATCTGCCAGGAAGTTCATATCAGCGCACACTCCACTGCAGAGTGAAAATCTCATTCTGGAAACATCCCCCAGGCTGTGGCTAAGCCATGTCTCCGCCTTATCCTATCTTTCAGGAGTGCTAGTTCTGCTAGGTTCGCAGGAGAGCTTCTGTAAAGTTTGGAAAGTACGAGACAAGGTATTGGAAGAAGTAAAGCTGTGAGGACGGGGCGTGAGTCGTGCTTGGGTAGCTCAGTTGGTAGAGCACTTGCCCGCGAAAGAAAAAGGTCCTAATTTTGAGTCTTGGTCCGGCACAAAGTTTTAATCTGCCAGGAAGTTAACTATTATTATATTTATTCTTACTGATCACACTTCATCCCACATCATGATGTACTTTAATGTTTTATTTTACACACCCGCCCATGCCACAAGAACTTATGATCCTTGACTCAACCCATTTGCCCTTCCTCCCCACCCCATTTTCATCTACATCTACATTTATACTCTGCAAGCCACCCAACAGTGTGTGGCGGAGGGCACTTTACGTGCCACTGTCATTACCTCTCTTTCCTGTTCCAGTCGCGTATGGTTCGCGGGAAGAACGACTGTCTGAAAGCCTCCGTGCGCACTCGAATCTCTCTAATTTTACATTCGTGATCTCCTCGGGAGGTATAAGTAGGGGGAAGCAATATATTCGATACCTCATCCAGAAATGCACCCTCTCGGAACCTGGCGAGCAAGCTACACCGCGATGCAGAGTGCCTCTCTTGCAGAGTCTGCCACTTGAGTTTGCTAAACATCTCCGTAACGCTATCACGGTTACCAAATAACTCTGTGACGAAACGCGCCGCTCTTCTTTGGATCTTCTCTATCTCCTCCGTCAACCTGATCTGGTACGGATCCCACACTGATGAGCAATACTCAAGTATAGGTCGAACGAGTGTTTTGTAAGCCACCTCCTTTGTTGATGGACTACATTTTCTAAGGACTCTCCCAATGAATCTCAACCTGGCACCCGCCTTACCAACAATTAATATTATATGATCATTCCACTTCAAATCGTTCCACACGCATACTCCCAGATATTTTACAGAAGTAACTGCTACCAGTGTTTGTTCCGCTATCGTATAAGCATACACTAAAGGATTCTTCTTTCTATGTATTTGCAATACATTACATTTGTTTGTTAAGGGTCAGTTGCTACTCCATGCACCAAGTGCCTATCAGCTGCAGATCTTCCTGCATTTTGCTACAATTTTCTAATGCTGCAACTTCTCTGTATACTACAGCATCATCCGCGAAAAGCTGCATGGAACTTCCAACACTATCTACTATGTCATTTATATATATTGTGAAAAGCAATGGTCCCATAACACTCTCCTGTGGCACGCCAGAGGTTACTTTAACGTCTGTAGGTGTCTCTTCATTGATAACAACATGCTGTGTTATGTTTGCTAAAAACTCTTCAATCCAGCCACACAGCTGGTCTGATATTCCGTAGGCTCTTACTTTGTTTATCAGGCGACAGTGCAGAACTGTATCGAACGCCTTCCGGAAGTCAAGGAAAATAGCATCTACCTGGGAGCCTATATCTAATATTTTCTGGGTCTCATGAACAAATAAAGCGAGTTGGGTCTCACACGATTGCTGTTTCCGGAATCCATGTTGATTCCTACAGAGTAGATTCTGGGTTTCCAAACACGACATGATACTCGAGCAAAAAACATGTTCTAAAATTCTACAACAGATCGACGTCAGAGATATAGGTCTATAGTTTTGCGCATCTGCTCGACAACCCTTCTTGAAGACTGGGGCTACCTGTGCTCTTTTCCAATCATTTGGAACCTTCCGTTCCTCCAGAGACTTGTGGTACACGGCTGTTAGAAGGGGGGCAAGTTCTTTCGCGTACTCTGTGTAGAATCGAATTGGTATCCCGTCAGGTCCAGTGGACTTTCCTCTGTTGAGTGATTCCAGTTGCTTTTCTATTCCTTGGACACTTATTTTGATGTCAGCCATTTTTTCATTTGTGCGAGGATTTAGAGAAGGAACTGCAGTGCGGTCTTCCTCTGTGAAACAGCTCTGGAAAAAGGTGTTTAGTATTTCAGCTTTACGCGTGTCATCCTCTGTTTCAATGCCATCATCATCCCGGAGTGTCTGGATATGCTGTTTCGAGCCACTTAACTGATTTAACGTAAGACCAGAGCTTCCTAGGATTTTCTGTGAAGTCGGTACATAGAATTTTACTTTCGAATTCACTTAATGCTTCACGCATAGCTCTCCTTACGCTAACTTTGGCATCGTTTAGCTTCTGTTTGTCTGAGAGGTTTTGGCTGCATTTGAACTTGGAGGGAAGCTCTCTTTGCTTTCACAGTAGTTTCCTAACTTTGTTGTTGAACCACGGTGGGTTTTTCCCGTCCCTCACAGTTTTACTCGGCACGTACCTGTCTAAAACGCATTTTACGATTGCCTTGAACTTTTTCCATAAACACTCAACAATGTCAGTGTAGGAACAGAAATTTTCGTTTTGATCTGTTAGGTAGTCTGAAATCTGCCTTCTATTACTCTTGCTAAACAGATAAACCTTCCTCCCTTTTTTTATATACCTATTAACTTCCATATTCAGGGATGCTGCAATGGCCTTATGATCACTGATTCCCTATTCTGCACTTATAGAGTCGAAAAGTTCGGGTCTGTTTGTTATCAGTAGGTCCAAGATGTTATCTCCATGAGTCGGTTCTCTGTTTAATTGCTCGAGGTAATTTTTGGATAGTGCACTCAGGATAATGTCACTCGATGCTCTGTCCCTACCACCCGTCCTAAACATCTGAGTGTCCCAGTCTATATCTGGTAAATTGAAATGTCCACCTAAGACTATAAAATGCTGAGAAAATTTATGTGAAATGTATTCCAAATTGTCTCTCAGTTGTTCTGCCACTAATGCTGCTGAGTCGCGAGGTCGGTAGAAGGAGCCAATTATTAACCTAGCTCGGTTGTTGAGTGTAACCTCACCCTTCCCTTATAAACCACACACACACACACACACACACACACACACACACACACACACACACACACACACAGTCCCATGTCTCATCTGTTCATTTTCTCCCACATTTCTGTGTATTTTTAACATATTTGTGCGTATTTTTATATAGTCCCATTCAGTTTCACACATTTTTGTGTATTGCTACATATTTGTTTCTATTCCTATGTATCAGTGTATTATTTTATATCTGTGTGCATTTCTGTGTGTTTTTACTTATTTTTTACATGTCTTTCCTCTTATCCAGTTCCTCTCACAACCATCGACACCTGTTTTGCCCATTTCCACATCACACCCTTTCCCTTCACAGCATTTCTTCCACAATGGACCCCTTCTCCATCTTTCTGCACCAGTTCATAAAATGTGGGAGTCAACAAAATATTTACTCATTTGGAAGAGAAAGTTGGTGATTGAAATTTCATAAATAGATCTCACCGCAAAGAAAACCGCCTTTGTTTCAGTGACTGCCACTCCAACTCACGTATCATATCAGTGACACTCTCACCCCTGTTTCATGATAAACACGAAATGAGCTGCCCTTCTTTGCACTTTCTCAATGTCCACTGCCAATCCTACCTGGTAAGGATCCCATACCATGCAGCAATATTCCAGCAGAGGACAGACAAGTGTAATGTAAACTGTCTCTTTAGTGGGTTTGTCGCATCTTCTAAGTGTTCTGCCAGCAAAGTGCAGTCTTTGTTTCGCCTTCCCCACATGATTATCTATGTGGTCTTTCCAATTTAAGTTGCTCGTAATTGTTATTCCTAGGTATTTAGTCGAATTGACAGCCTTTAGATTTATGTGATTTATCATATACCCAAAATTTATTGGATTTCTTTTAGTACCCATGTGGATGACCTTGCAGTTTTCTTTGTTTAGTGCTAATTGCCACTTTTCACACCATACAGAAATTCTCTCTAGATCATTTTGTAATTGGAACTGATCATCTGATGATTTTACTAGATGGTAAATTACAGCGTCATCTGCAAACAATCTAAGCAGGCTGCTCAGATTATCACCTAGATCATTTATATAAATCAGGAAAAGCAGAGGACCTATGACATTACCTTGCAGAACACCAGATATCACTTCTGTTCTACTCAATGATTTACCATCTATCACTATGAACTGTGACCTCTCTGAGAGGAAATCATGAATACAGTTACACAACTGAGATGATACTCTATATGCACGAAATTTGATTAACATATTTAAAAACAAAGATGATGTGACTTACCATACGAAAGCGCTGGCAGGTCGATAGAAACACAAACAGACACATACATACACACAAAATTCAAGCTTTCGCAACAAACTGTTGCCTCATCAGGAAAGAGGGAAGGAGAGGGAAAGACGAAAGGAAGTGGGTTTTACGGGAGAGGGTAAGGAGTCATTCCAATCCCGGGAGCGGAAAGACTTACCTTAGGGGGGAAAAAGGACGGGTATACACTCGCGCACACACACACACACACACACACACACACACACACATATCTATCCACACATATACAGACACAAGCAGACAAGCTTGTGTCTGTATATGTGTGGATAGATATGTGTGTGTGTGCGAGTGTATACCCGTCCTTTTTCCCCCCTAAGGTAAGTCTTTCCGCTCCCGGGATTGGAATGACTCCTTACCCTCTCCCTTAAAACCCACTTCCTTTCGTCTTTCCCTCTCCTTCCCTCTTTCCTGATGAGGCAACAGTTTGTTGCGAAAGCTTGAATTTTGTGTGTATGTATGTGTCTGTTTGTGTTTCTATCGACCTGCCAGCGCTTTCGTATGGTAAGTCACATCATCTTTGTTTTTAAATATATTTTTCCCGCGTGGAATGTTTCCCTCTATTATATTGATATCATAAATTTGATTAACAGTCACTTGTGAGGAACGGTATCAAAAGCCTTCTGGAAATCTAGGAGTATGGAATCAATCTGAGATCCCTTGGTAACAGCACTCATTACTTCATGCGAATAAAGAGCTAGCTGTGTTGCACAAGACGATATTTTCTGAATCCGTGTTGGTTATGTATCAATAAGTCATTTTCTTCAAGGTGATTCATAATGTTTGAGTACAGTATATGCTCCAAAATGCTACTGCAAATTGAGGTCAGTGATATGCATCTGCAATTCAATGGGTTACTCCTATTTCCTTTCTTGAATTTTGGTGTGACCTGTGCTACTTTCCAGTCTTTAGGAACAGACCTTTCATCAAGTGAGCGGTTGTATATGATTGCTAAGAAAGGCGCTGTTGTGTCTGGATACTCTGAGAGGAACCTGATTGGTATACCATCTGGACCAGAAGACTTGCCTTTCTTAAGTGATTTGAATTGTTTTGCAACACCTAAGATATCTACTTTTATGTCACTCATGCTAAGAGCCATTCTGGTTTTGAATTTTGGAATATTTACTTCATCTTATTTCATGAAGGAATTACGGAAAACTATATTTAGTAACTCCGCTTTAGTGGCACCACCATCGGTAACATTTCCATTGCTATTGCACAGTGATGCTATTGACTGATTTTTGCCACTGGTGTACTTTACATATGACCAGAATCTCTTTGGGTTTTCTACCATATTTTGAGACAATATTTCTCTGTGGAAACTATAAAAAGCATCTCGCATTGATGTCGGCACTAAATCTTGGGCTTCTGGGATTTTGCGTTCTTCTGGATTTGGCATGCTGTTTTCATTGCTTCTGCAACAGTGTTCTGACGTGTTTTGTGTACCATGGTGGATCAGTCCTGTCTCTTATTAACTTATGCGGTATGAATCTACCTATTGCTGTCGATACTGTACCTTTGAATTTGAGCCATATCTGGTCTACACTTACATAATTAGCTTCGAAGGAATAAAGACTCTCTCTTAGGAAGGCATCTAGCAATTTTTGTCTGCTGTTTTAAATATACAGGGTGATTCAAAAAGAATATCACAACTTTAGGAATGTAAAACTCTGCAATGACAAAAGGCAGAGCTAAGCACTATCTGTCGGCGAATTAAGGGAGCTATAAAGTTTCATTTAGTTGTACATTTGTTCGCTTGAGGCGCTGTTGACTAGGCGTCAGCGTCAGTTGATGCTAAGATGGCGACCGCTCAACAGAATGCTTTTTGTGTTATTGAGTGAAGTGAATCGACGACAGTTGTTCAGCGTGCATTTCGAACGAAGTATGGTGTTAAACCTCCTGATAGGTGGTGTATTAAACGTTGGTATAAACAGTTTACAGAGAATGGGTGTTTGTGCAAAGGGAAAAGTTCTGGACGGCTGAGAACGAGTGATGAAAATGTAGCACGCATCCAGCAAGCATTTGTTCGCAGCCCAGGAAAATCGACTCGCAGAGCTAGCAGAGAGCTGCAAATTCCACAATCAACTGTATGGAGAGTCCTACGAAAAAGGTTAGTTACGAAACCTGAACGTCAACTACCCGAGACGATGGATCGGCCGCCAGGCAGCCCGTGACAGAGCACTTCATCACTGGCCTCCAAGAAGCCCTGATCTTACCCCCTGCGATTTTTTCTTATGGCGGTATGTTAAGGATATGGTGTTTCGGCCACCTCTCCCAGCCACCATTGATGATTTGAAACGAGAAATAACAGCAGCTATCCAAACTGTTACGCCTGATATGCTACAGAGAGTGTGGAACGAGTTGGAGTATCGGGTTGATATTGCTCGTGTGTCTGGAGGGGGCCATATTGAACATCTCTGAACTTGTTTTTGAGTGAAAAAAAATCTTTTTAAATACTCTTTGTAATGATGTATAACAGAAGGTTATATTATGTTTCTTTCATTAAATACACATTTTTAAAGTTGTGGTATTCTTTTTGAATCACCCTGTATATATTTTGCGTTTATTTTAAGTGGTTTTGGTTTATATGGTTTTGAGCCTTGCTACAATGACCTTGTGTTCACTAATCCCTGTATCCATCATGACGCTCACTATTAGATCAGGATTATTTGTGGCTAAGAGGTCAAGTGTATTTTTGCAATCGTTTACAATTTGTGTGGACTCATGAACTAATTGTTCAACGTAATACTCAAAGAAAGCATTTAGTACAATTTCTGAAGATGTTTTCTGTCTACCACCAGCTTTGAACATGTATTTTCACCAACAAATCGAGGGTAGATTGAAGTCTCCACCAATTATAACCGTACAAATAAGGTACTTATTCAAGTTTTCTTTGAAGCATTCAGCTATTATATCATCTGAGTTGCGGGGTTGGTTGAGGGAGCCAATTATTATTTTGGTATGGCTGTCGAGTATAACCTCCACCCATAGTAATTTGCAGGAACTATCTATTTCAACTTCACTACAAGATAAACTACTACCAACTGACACAAACACACCACCACCTACTTTATTTAATCTATCCATTCTGAACACGGTTTGCACCTCTGTAAAAATTTCAGCAGAATTTATCTCCAACCCTAGCCAGCTTTCTATTCCTATAACAATTTCAGCTTCAGTGCTTTCTATCAGCGCTTGAAGCTCTAGTACTTTTCCAACACTGCTACAACAATTTACAACTACAATACTTACTTTTGCTTGGTCGATTCTCGTCATTTCTTTGCCCTGTACCCTTTGAGACTGGAGCCCTTTTCGATCTTTCCCAAGACTGTATAACCTAAAAAACTGCCCAGTCCATGCCACACAGCCCCTGCTACCCATGTATCTGCCTCCTGTGTGTTGTGGACTCCTAACCTATTTAGCGGAACCTGAAATCCCACCACCCTATGGCGCAAGTCAAGGAATCTGCAGCCTACACAGTCACAGAACCATCTGAGCCTCTGATTCAGAGCCTCCATTTGGCTCTGTACCAAAAGTCCGCAATCTGTCATGTCGATGATGCTGCAGATGGTGAGCTCTGCCTTCATCTCGCTAGCAAGACTGGCAGTCTTCACCAACTCAGATAGCCACCGGAAACCAGAGAGAATCTTTACCAATCCATAGCAGCACACATCATTAGTGCCAACACGAGCCACCACCTGCAGTTGGCTGCTAGCTGTACCCTTCATGGCATCCAGAAGGACCCTTTCCACATCTTGGATGACTCCTCCCAATATGCACACAGAGTGCACATTGGCTTTCTTCCCATCCTTAGCTGCCATATCCCTAAGGGGCTCCACCCATCTAACATTGGAGCTCCCAATGACAAGTAATCCCACCCTTCGTGCTTGTCTGGGCCTCTCAGGAGGACCGGACACTGCTGCAACAGGCGAGGCCACCCTTGCTGGCTCAGAAGTACTTTCAGAGTGGTCAGCACCTCAAACCTGTTACAGAGGCATAAGGGTACAGCCTTGCAGCCAGCACCAACTTTCGCCTTCCACCCAGGGATTAACGACCCTGCCACAGTTCGACAAGAATCTGAGGGCGCAGTGGCATCAGAGATCCCAGGCAATGCTACAGGTTCCAGAGGTGCCAAAGCGCTCACCTCGGGTGTCCCATTGTCACCGTGGCCCAGGGCAACAGCCTGGAGCCTGTCAACCATGGCCAACACAGCTTCCAGCTGATTACGGACTGTGGCCAATTCTCCCTGAATCCGTACACAACAGGCGCAGTCCCTATCCATCCGTAACAACCTTTCCATCCGTAACAACCTTTTTCCTCTCTTTTATCTCACAAGCCGTTCAAACCAAACAGATGACTGATGACTACGCGAATTTACACAATTCAGGTACTACTAAAACGTGATGCTACAACACTCAAATACAATAATATGCCCAAAATTTAGGAGCATTCCAGTAGCCAACTCCATAAGTTATTAAAACTGCTGACGTCCAACTGCGGCCTTGGGGCACCGCTACTCAAACCCTATCCTGTCCCCGGTGTTCCTCGTCATCCACCCCTCTTAGCACCTAAACCTTGCCTCTAAACCCTGCCTAGTTACCTTTACGACTTGCCACATCCTCAGAAGCTCCCTACCAACAATCCACCAGACCCAGAGCTGAAACATTCCCATAACACTATTGTTAACCTTCCCACCAAACCCCCAGTTCCTCAGAAGTTTCAGTCCTATCCAAAGGCCTCATTTTTAGCCCTAGAACCAAATTTAACTGTGTTAGACGTGTGAAAGATCTACTCTTCTTCTACCAATCCCTGCAATGGAAGCACTTCTTTGTTGCCAACCTCTCTAACCAAAACCAACCTAATTCCAACATTGAACCTTACCTCTCCCAGTTCATACCACCATCCAACCGTAATCCTTCTCCCTCCCACCTAACTACCTGTTGGTCACCTTCCAGGAATATCTTACATCCAACTTAGGCTCACCATCATTGCCCAGAACACCAACCTTTCAGTGGAAGAAAGAATAGCCGTACATAACTTGAAAACAAATCCTGACCTAATCATCCTACCAGCAGACAAAGGTTCCACCACTGTTGTTATGAATCACAGTGACTACCTGGCAGAGAGTGTTAGCCAGTTATTTGACTCCTCCAGATATAAACTCTGCCAGAGTGATCCCATCCCAGAAGTCTGACACAACCTCCAGTCTCTGTTTAAAGCCTTAGGCCCTTCCTAGAAACTGTGCCCTGAGTCCATTTCACTCCTCACCCCTATGATATTCCACATACCCACCTTCTACATGCTCCCCAAAATCCACAAACCCAACAACCCTGGACAACCCATCATGGCTGGTTATTGTGCCTCCACTGGTAGAATTTCGGCCCTCATTGACCAACACCTTCAACCAATTGACGGTAATCTAACCTCCTACATCAAAGATACCAACCACTTTCTTCACCAACTCCCCAACATCACCACCCCTTTACCTCCTGGATCATTACTCATCACTGTTGACACCACCTCCATGTACATCAACAACCCTCATGCCCAAAGTTTTCAGACTCGAAATCCACTATCTCATTACCAACTTTATCCCAACCCGCAACTACTTCTGCTTTGAGGGGAAGGCACACAAATAAATCTGTGGCTCATCGATGGACACCCACATGGCTCCCTACTAGGCCAACATGATTATGGGCCATCTACATTCTATCTTCATCCCTTCAGAACCTCAATACCTTCTCTCCCATCTGCTTCACGGTCATCCTCAACCTAGCATGCCACCTTCTTAGACACCGAACTTCTCCTCTCTGATGGTTCCATCCACACCTCTGTCCACATTAAACCCACCAACAGTACCTGAATTTTGACAGCTATTGTCTCTTTCACACCAAAAAAATCCTGCCAGTACAGCCTGGTCACCCAGGGACAGCATATCTGTAGTAACAACAACTCTCTTGCCCATTAGGATGAGGGTCTCATCAAGGCCTACAGAAACAGGCACTATCCCCCAGGCCTAGTCTGCAAATAGATCTCCTGTGTCATTTCCCCTCATATCCCAAAACCTCCCTCCAACCCCAACAACTAGCCACAAAGGAGTGTCCCTTCACCACCCAGTACCACCCCAGACAGGAACAACTGAACCACGTCCTTTGCCAGGACTTTTGTTACCTATCAAGATGCCCTGAAATGAAGGGACATCCTACCTGAGATCCTTCCCAACCCTCCAGCCACGATGTTCTGTTGCCCACCCAACCTCCACAACATCCTACCCTATCCCTATGCTGCTTCGAATCCCAATCCCTTGACACAAGAATCTTATCCCTATGGAAGACCTAGGTAAAAGACCTGCCCAATCCACCCATTCAGCGCTTCCTCTTTCAGTCCTAACACAGGTTTATTCTACCTTTGCCATGAGGCAAGGATTTGAGAGCAGGGCTGAGTAAGGATGGATGAGGATTTTTCTGTACAAGGTTGCTACAAGGTGGTCTCAGTGAGGCCTATGCAGGGCGTAATTATCCTCCCAATCTTGTGCAGAAACAGGTCTCTCATCCCTTATTTCTCCAGTCACTCACCACCTCCAAAAGTCCCACCGTCTGGCCACAGAGGAGCATTCCCCTCATCACTCAGTACCACACAGTACTGGAGCAACTGAATCACATTCTCTGCCAAGGTTCTGACTACCTCTCATCATGTCCTGAAATGAGGAATGGCCTACCCACTACCCTGACACCCTCCCTCCCAAAGTGGTATTCCACACCCACCAAATCTACTCAATATCCTCATCCATCCATTCTCAAACCCAGCCAGAGTGATCCCATTCCAGAAGTCTGACACAACCTCCAGTCTCTGTTTAAAGTTTTAGGCCCTTCCCAGAAGCTCTGCCCCAAGTCCATTCCACTCCTCACCCCTATGATATTCCACACACCCACCTTCTACGTGCTACCCAACATCCACAAACACAACAAACCTAGATGCAAGACCTGTGCCCTACATTCTCCCACCACCACCAACTCCAGTCCAGTCACTAGCATCATCCATCCCATCAAGGCAGGGGTACTTGTGAAACCAGTCATGTGACCTACAAGCTAAGCTGAAACCATTTAGCTGCATTCTATGTGGGCATGACAACCAAAAAGCTGTCTGTCTGCATGAATGGCCACTGAGAAACTCTGGCCAAGAAGCAGCTGCACCACATAGTTGCTGAGCATGCTGTCCAACACAATGTTCTTCATTTCAGTGACTGTTTCACTGACTGTGCCATCTGGATCCTTCCTACCAACACCAGATTTTCTGAATTTGACATGTGGGAACTCTCCCTGCACTATATTCTACATTTCTGTAACCCTCCCGGCCTCAGCATTTGTTCCTGTCCCTGTATGCTCCTAAAAGTAGCACTTTTCTATCCCCCACCCCTACACTGCTATCTGTTCCTCTCTCTGACGCAGCCTCCTCCTTACCTCCACCACACACATTCCTTCTCCCATCATGCACTGATGCTTGTAGCCCAGCCATAGCAGAGAGAGACATTGCTGATGGCTGTATGAGTTGCATTTGTGTGAGTTTGTGTCTGTATGTTGTCTAATTTAGAAGAAGGACTTTTGGCTAATGGCCAATGGCCTACTTGTTTAACAGTCTCTTTGTTGTGCCTATCTGTGACTCAGCATCTCCACTATGTCAAATGTCCTCCCACTATAGGAGCTAGTAGTTAACCCTTTAGCTACCCCTGCCCTCCCCCTCCCCTTGCTACCCTATAAACACAATTTAGAATATCTAACTTTCATGTTGTAGAGTTACAGAATTTTTACGTTGTTGGTTGTTGTAGATTTTTGTATATGGGCATTATATCTTATTGGGTTTTGTAATTTTTCTAGACTGTCTGAAGACGGCTTTCAACACAGGCAAAACATTTCGCAAATGAAGAACTAATAGAATGTCCTTCATTGCAACTGTGAATGAATTCTCTCTGTCTCCACTATATGGTGAGTGCCGCCCAGTTAGCCATGCAGTCTAACACACTGCTTTCCGAGAGGGAAGGCATGCCGGTCCCCGGCATGAATCTGCCTGGCAGATTAGTGTCAAGGTCTGGTGTGCCAGCCAGTCTGTGGATGGTTTTTAAGGTGGCTTTTCATCCACCTCAGCAAATGCAGGCTGGTTCCACTTACTCCATCTCAGTTACATGATGTCGGCAGTTGCTACGCAAACACAGTCTTCATGTGTCAGGGTGTATACGTGGACAAGGAAAAAAAATTCCTGGATTTTTCCTGGATTTCTCGGTTTAAAATACACTTTCTCCCGGGTGACAGTATATTTTCCCTTATCAATCCTTTGAATGGTTATGGTTTCAGAAATCAACTTAAAATGTGTTCAAAAATGTTCAAAAACCAACAGGGAAGCATTTCAAAATCATATGAATAATCGGTATGCAACCGTGCACTGGATGCTAGGTGCTTTGTGGAACAAGCTTTTTTCCTCAATAATATGAATTTGGCACCCCCTTTTCCCAGTAGCATGTAGCTGCTTGCTGCGACTGCTTGCACAGCCAACAGCCACATTCCTGTTGCCAGAAGCGGGAGAATCTTCTACTCAAACGTGACCCAACTGCGCATGCGCATGAGTCCACGCTTAACTGCTAAAACAAATCAAATGTAAACAGTTGTGACTTCACGCTAATTGGAGGCAATTTTTTGTTATGAAGCACTGCATAGCCTTCTTGCCTTTGACACGCTTGCATGAGCACTGTGTGTCGTTCTTGCATATGGCGCATTTCCTTTGCAATTTAAGTTATTTCCATTTCTTTTCTCTCGTTTATGTTTTATTGTCGAAGTATTATTCTGCAGTAGCGGGATACAGTAATATTCTTTGTTAGAGTATCGGTCCTTACTAGTCAAAATTACAAAAATTTAACTGAAAACTAAAACAATGAAAAATTCCCGGAATTATAAAAATATCCCTGGTTTTTCCCGGATCTCCCGGTTGTCCCGGGTCATATACACCCTGTGTACGCATACACCATAATTACTCTACTGCACAGATATTTGGGGCTACACTTGTCTGGTGCGAAATGCTCCCGTGGGGTGTCCATCGGGGGCTGAACCGCACAATAACCCTGGATTCGGTGTGGGGTGGAAGTGGGGTGAGTGGACTGCTGTAGCCTGTTGTGGGGTTGTAAACCACTGAGGGCTACAGCAGGGATGAAGCCTCTCCATCATTTCCAGGTCCCCAGTTCCATACAATACAATACAATACAATATGATGAGTACAAATCTATATGTTCATAATTTTGTCTTTATTCCAGCCTGGATTTTCCATTGTTTGTAATTTATTGTTTGATATTCTAGACAACATTCCATTGGAACTACTGACGGCCTTGAGAGAGCCAGTCCTGACAAAACTCTACCATCTGGTGAGCAAGATGTATGAGACAGGCGACTTACCCTCAGACTTCAAGAAGAATATAATAATTCCAATCCCAAAGAAAGCAGGTGTTGACAGATGTGAAAATTACCGAACTATCAGTTTAATAAGTCACAGCTCCAAAATACTAATGTGAATTCTTTACAGATGAATGGAAAACTGGTAGAAGCCAACCTCAGGGAAGATCATTTCGGATTCCGTAGAAATGTTGGAACTTGTGAGGCAATACTAACCTTACAACTTATCCTAGAAGAAAGATTAAGGAAAGACAAACCTACGTTTCTAGCATTTGTAGACTTAGAGAAAGCTCTTGACAACGTTGACTGGAATGCTCTCTTTCAAATTCTAAAGGTAGCAGGGGTAAAATACAGGGAGCGAAAGGCTATTTACAATTTGTACAGAAACCAGATGGCAGTTATAAGAGTCGAGTGGTATGAAAGGGAAACAGTATTTGGGAAGGGGGTGAGACAGGTTTGTAGCCTCTCTCTGATGTTATTCAATCTGTATATTGAGCAAGCAGTAAAGGAAACAAAAGAAAAATTCAGAGTAGGTATTAAAATCCATGGAGAAGAAATAAAAACTTTGAAGTTCACCGATGACATTGTAATTCTGTCAGAGACAGCAGAGGACTTGGAAGAGCAGTTGAACGGAATGGACAGTGTATTAAAAGGAGGATATAAGATGAACGTCAACAAAAGCAAAACGAGAATAATGGAATGTAGTCGAATTAAGTCTGGTGAAGCTGAGGGAATTAGATTAGGAAATGAGACACTTCAAGTAGTAAAGGAGTTTTGCTATTTGGGGAGCTAAATAACTGATGATGGTCAAAGTAGAGAGGATATAAAATGTAGACAGGCAATGGAAAGGAAAGCATTTCTGAAGAAGAGAAATTTGTTAACATCGAGTATAGATTTAAGTGTCAGGAAGTCGTTTCTTGAAAGTATTTGTATGGAGTGTAGCCATGTATGGAAGTGAAACATGGACAATAAATAGTTTAGACAAGAAGAGAATAGAAGCTTTCAAAATGTGGTGCTACAGAAGAATGCTGAAGATCAGATGGGTAGATCACATAACTAATGAGGAGGTATTGAATAGAAATGGTGAGAAGAGGAGTTTGCGGCACAACTTGACAAGAAGAAGGTACCGGTTGGTAGGACATGTTCTGAGGCATCAAGGGATCACAAATTTAGCATTGGAGGGCAGTGTGGAGGGTAAAAATTGTAGAGGGAGACCAAGAGATGAATACAGTAAGCAGGTTCAGAAGGATGTGGGTTGCAGTAAGTACTGGGAGATGAAGAAGCTTGCACAGGATAGAGTAGCATGGATAGCTGCATCAAACCAGTCTCAGGACTGAAGAACACAACAAAACAACAACATTCTTAATTGATTCATTCAGCAAAAATTAAAGTTCTATTACAAAATATTAAACAACTACTAGTTGCTAACTGGATAAGTGCATGAAACATGTTCTGTTCATAATATAACTTCATGCATTCAAGGGGGCTACATTGTGTTAGCCAGGAAATACATGTTTGCATTGCCCCAATCTAACTTCATAACAGCATAAAGTGTGAGATGAAAATATACCAATAGAATCGTATTAATATGTGATGAATTTCTGTTTTTTGTTGTTCTGTGTAAAACACATTTCATAACTAAAATCATAACAAACATGTTTGGTTAGAGGCTCGCTAAAGAGCCCAAACACAACAAACTCTGTGTATCCTTTGCTGTAAAACAAATGAACCCATACTTCAATAATTCTCACCATTCTGTGCTGTTGTGGAGTAAGCACACATTTCTATGTACTGTAGACATAAACACACACACACACACACACACACACACACACACACACACACACACACACACACACACACACATATCAAAAAAGATTTTGCATCACCCCAATTCCCAGAAATCCTAAAAAAGTTTTGCATGACCCTAATTCCGGAATTCCTGAAGATAGACATTGACTGTGGATATTGTTTCACAGACTTTGACTGTTCAGAGACATCACTAAACCCATCCAAAGATGTAAACAACCATGCACGAGCAGTGCCTATTAGACAGAGGGGGTCCGACAGCCGATCATTTCCACTCATTCCACTAGGAAGGAAGTACACAGCTTGTGTTGTCTGTAGTTCAACCATGCCTCGATGGTCAATACCGTGATTTGATCATGTCCACATTGTTACTTTGTGCCAAGAAGGGCTTTTAACAAGGGAAGTGTCCAGGTGTCTCAGAGTGAAACAGAGTGATTTTATTTGGACATGGAGGAGATACAGAGAGAGGCAGGAACTGTCGATGACATGCATTGCTCAGGGCACCCAAGGGCTGCTGCTGCAGTGGATGACTACTACTTATGGATTATGGTTCAAAAGAACCCTGACAGAAATGCCACCATGTTGAATAATGCTTTTTGTGCTGCCACAGGACATCATGTTAGAACTCAAACTGTCCACAATAGGCTGCATGCTGTGCAACTTCACTCCTGACATCCATAGTGAGGTCCATCTTTGCAACCAAGACACCATGCATGGGTCCAACAATATGCCGAATAGACCCCTCAGAATTGGCATCAGATTCTCTTCACCAATGAGTGTCACATATGGCTTCAACCAGACAATCATTGGAGGCATGTTTGGAGGCAACCTGGTCAGGCTGAACGCCTTAGACACACTGTCCAGCGATTGCTGCAAGGTGGAGATTCTCTGATGTTTTGGGGTGGCATTATGTGGGGCCACTGGTGGTCATGGAAGGGGCTGTAAGAGTTGTACGATACAGGAATGCCATCCTCTAATCAATAGTGCAACCATATTGGCAGCATATTGGAGAGGCATTCATCTTCGTGGATGACAATTTGTGCCCCCATCATGCACATCTTGTGAATGACTTCCTTCAGGATAATGACATCACTCGACTGGAGTGGCCAGCATGTTCTCCAGACATGAACCCTATCAAATGTGCCTTGCATAGATTGCAAAGGGCTTTTTATGGGTGACGTGACCCACTAACCAGTCTGAGGGGTCTACGCCAAATTGCTGTTGAGGAGTGGGACAATCTGGAACAACAGTGCATTGATGAACTTGTGGATAGTATGCCATGATGAATACAGGCATACATCAATGCAAGAGGATGTGCTACTGGGTGTTAGAGGTACCGGTGTATACAGCAATCTGGACCACCACCTCTGAAGGTCTCGCTATATGGTGGTACAACATGCAATGTGTGGTTTTCATGAGTAATAAAAAGGGTGGAAATGATGTTTATGTTGATCTCTATTCCAATCTTACGTACAGGTTCCAGAACCAAGGTGATGCAAAAGTTTTTTGGTGTGTGTGTGTGTGTGTGTGTGTGTGTGTGTGTGTGTGTGTGTGTGTGTGTGTGTAAGTATGGTGATGAATTGTTTGAGTGTAGAACAACCAAACACATTACATGCTCTCTTTACCTATTCAATATTGCTAAGTATAACCAACCTGAGATCAAGTGATGACTATCTCCTTCCATTCCTTTCAAATATTTTTTGCATAAGAATCATGTTAAGTCATTCGCTCAATTCCCTTCAACTAATGACATCGGCAGTTGCTTCAGTGGCTTGGTTAATAATGTGCCTCATGATAATAAAAGGCAGAAACCTGATAATTACATAAATACATAATTTACATCTATTGACAGTAATCATTAATTTCATTTACCTATATATTTTTGCTCAGGTTTGCCATCTGTGAATGTTTCTCTCACTCATCACTGAATTACATAATCATCAGTGTTTTCATTTGTCATGACATACTGGGAAAGATTTCATAATAGTAATAGCTCAGGCCTTTTTCTTTTATTATAGTGGCATCCTACTCCACACTTGTCTCTCCTCTTTTGTACTATTGCTGCATGATGTGGGATTTGCATCAGATAGGATTGATGGAGGACATAAAAAAAGTTCAAAGAAGGGCAGCTTGTCCTGTATTATTGCAAAATAAAGGAGAGTGTCACAGATATGATACATGAAATGGGACAGAAAAAATTAACACATAAATCCTTCTGTGCGAGCACTGATTTCTCTTATTTTGTTATGATAATCATTCCTCACTATGTAGGTGGGTGCCAACAAAATATTTTCACACTCTGAAGAGAAAGTTGCTGATTGAAATTTCACGAGAAGTCCTGCCGCATTGAAAAGTCTCTTTGTTTTAATGATTGCCACCCTAATTCACATATCATATCTATGCCACTCTCTCCCCAATTTTGTGACAGTTCAAAATGAGCTGCATTTCTCTGAACTTTTTCGATGTCATCCATTGACCCTTTCTGATGTGGATCCCACACTGCACAGCAGTACTTCAGAAGAGGTGAACATACATAAGCAGTCTCTTTCATAGCCCTACACTGGAAACAATTCTTTGCCACCAATTCCTCCAATGAAAACCAAAACAAACCTATCCCAAACATTGAACTTTGCCTTCCCCCATTCTTACTACCATCCACCTCCCACCTAAACACCCTCCAGTCACTTTGTAGGAATTCCTTACCTCCAACTTGGCCTCACCATCCTTCCCCAGATTCCTTCTAAGAACACTAACCTTTCGGCAGAAGGAAAGACAGCCATTCACAACCTGAAAACAGTTCCTGGCCAAATCATCCTCCCATCAGACAAAAGTTCCATCACTTTCATGATGAGTCATAGTGACTACCTGACAGAAAGACTCCACCAATTGTCTAACTCCTCCATCAATAAGCTTTGCCAGAATGCTCCCACCCCAGAAGTCCACCTCCAATCCTGACTAGAATTTCTCCCCTGCGTCCATCTCCTTCCTTACCCCAAGAACACCCTGCACACCCATCTTCTGCAAGGTTCCCAAAATCCACAAATTCAACAATCCTAGATGCCCCAATGCAGCTGGGTATTATGTTACCACTGAAAGGATTTCTGCTCTTGTTGACTAACACCCCCAACCAACCGCCAAAAACCTAGCCTCCCACATCAAAGATATTAACCACTTCCTTCACAAACTTTCCATCATCCCCACCACTTTACCTCCTGGATCCCTTCTCATCACTGTTGATACCACCTCCCTATCTGCCAATATCCCTCGTACCCATAATTTTTGCACTATTTACACTACTTCTCCCAATGTCTTTCAGGCTCCACACACACCACCTCATCCCTTACCAACTACATACTACAAACAAATCCATGGCATGGCCATAGGCACACTCCCAAAACTCCCAACCACTTGTATGGTTCAGGTTCATTAATGTCATCTTCATGATCTAGACACAGGGGCAAGATATCCTATCCACATTCCTTCACAACCTCAACACCTTCCACCCCCCACCTTCCCATCCCTCCCATCTGCTTCACTGGGTCCTCCTCTACCCAATGTGCAACCTCCCTGAACACTGAACATTGATCTCCACTTCTCTGATTAGTACATCCACACCTCTGTCCACATTAAATCACTAACTATCAAGAGTGCCTGTGTTTTGACAGATGTCATCCTTTTGACTCAAAAAAATCCCTCCCATACAGCCTAGCCTCCTACTCTAAACCTGCGACAGGCTTATCCTACCTCATCAAAGGCTGGGCCACCTATGCAACCAGCCATGTCATATACTAAATCTGCTGTAAACCATGCACAATTGTTTATGTTGGTATGACTACCAACCACATGATCACTATGATGAATGTTCACTGCCAGACGAAAGCCAAGAATGAAGTTCACCATCTCGTGGTTACAACATGCAGCTGAGCACAACATGCTCAATTCCAGTGGCTGCTTCACATTCTGATCTATCTGAATCCTTGCCTACACCACCACCTTCTCTGAACTACACAAATGGAATAATCCTTACAACACACTCTCTGCTCCCATAATCATCCTGACTTCAACCTCAGGCAACTCACTGTCTCTGCACCCTCTTGCCAACTGTTTCCCCTTCCTTGATCCTGTCATCCACATTCATTTAACATCTCCATTTTGCCTCCAGCATGCACTGCTTCCCATTGGCCCCTACAATAATGCATTACATGGCTATTCCACATACATTCCACATTTCTCTCCTGCATTTGTACCTAGCAAACTGGCTGCCAGCCCCTGTGCCACAACTACCCATCCACAGTCCCTCTCCTTGCTTTCCTCCCTCTCTGCCCACCCCAAAAAACTCTACTCCCTCCACAACTACCAAAATATATCATTTTCAATGTTAATTCAACTGGCACCATGTAGAGGCATAGGCTCGTGTGTGTGTGTGTGTGTGTGTGTGTGTGTGTGTGTGTGTGTGTGTGTTTGTGTGTGTGTGTGTGTGTGTGTAAGTGGGTTTTTTACTATAGCTCATCAAAGGATAACTCTGAAAGCTAACAAGTTTTCTTTCTTTTATGTACACCTATCAACAACTCAATATTTCTGCATTTTGGTGTATGGTTTCCTTTAATACAAAA
Organism: Schistocerca piceifrons; assembly: GCF_021461385.2. NCBI lineage: Eukaryota > Metazoa > Arthropoda > Insecta > Orthoptera > Acrididae > Schistocerca > Schistocerca piceifrons. The sequence goes on along the minus strand of NC_060139.1, from coordinate 425,153,523 downwards.
GTATTAAAATAAGAAGTTTCAGAAAGAAGCCCTCAGTATGCTATGGACAGAAGTAAAACATTGGTGTAATGAGTGTTGTGGGAACTGTGAAGACATCACTACTTGTGACCTATATAAGAGCTTTTTTCTGTTTTCTTTGTCACTTTCTTTCTTTTTTCATAGTTGTACATGACTTTCTAGTAATGTAGCATAGTGTTTATTTTGTTCTTTAATGTAATGAGTAACTGTTTGTTGAAAATAACAATATGCAAAAGATTTTATTTCCCTTTTGGTCATTAGTAATTAGGTTTTCTTGTCTATTGAATATGTAAAATGTTTTGATTATTTATCATTTATTGCATTAATTTTGATTGGAATGCCTTTGCAAAGTTAAATGTATATTGAGATATTGTACAAGCAGAGTGGGAGTGATCAGAACATTGATTGTAAGGAGATTAAAAAGTGTGCTGACTATGTCGTGTTGTGAAACAATCGGTGTGAATGAGAAACTGATTAACGATGAGTAGATTTCTGCTTCTTCCTGTAATGGAAATAACTTTAAAACCCTCTACTGAACTGTGTTACTTCAGTGTTGTGCATGAGAGACATAATAAATTGCTTGTGCAAAGCTGAAAGTTGGCAACAACTGTAACAACATCTAACTACCCAGTGGCCTTTAAAATCCCACTGATGAAATCACTGCTGAGTGGAAAGTAAAATTCCACATGAGATAATTCATCTGCAGCATCTAGGAGCTGATTTCAATGCGCTGTCTGCAATGATAAGCTGCTGACAACATTGCACCTCACCACCTGCATTGTAACTGATAAGGATATCTGCTTTGGACCTCATCAAAGACTAAAACAACTATTAAAAGTGTAAACTTTATATCTGGAACTTGTTCAAAGAAACTAGTCTTTAATTTGCTTTTTCTTTAAAATAAATGTCATGTTAGTGAAATTTTGTTATTAATGTAGACATTCTCAACCTCCATTAGTGTTGTTTCCAATCCTATGCCTATTTCTTTCATTCATAATTTTAACACTGCTGCCACTGCCTGCTATTTTAAGTACTTTTTGGTAAGTGTAAAACATACATGCACCATAATTTCTGTGAGTGAATTTAATGTGCAATTATTTAGCCATTGTACTTGTTTGAATTGTGGCATCCACCATTAAGCTGAATGCAACAGCCAATGACAGCAGAGCTGCTTACACTTGATTGGTGAAATATACACAGATATGAGTAAACATAATAACAAGTGTCAGACTGAGTACTGTCTGTTCAATTACAAGCAAACATCCTATTGCCATATCATCATAACCATATATGCATGCAGTTGTTGTGTATGCAGAGATAAATGTTAGGCAAAATGATCAAACTGTTTTTAGTAGAAATCAGATAGTGTTTTTTTTTTCACAACACATCAGATTTGCAATGAGTAGGACTGACTCAGTGTTTTATGGTAGTTTGGCGAAAATTTAGTGGCAGGCTGAGTCACAATCATGACATATGGCTTGATTCATAACTGAACTAGATAACATAGCAGGTTAGGTCTTAATTTTGTTAGACATGTATAGCTGGATCACTACAGAATACATCTCTGAATGTTTAATTTTTTTCAGTAAGTTCATCATGTTACCTAACCTTGTATCTCAATAGCTATATTCCTTCCCACCAGTTATCCTCAGGTCTGAGTTATCTGTTACAAGGATTCCACCTTCTTGATGCATGCTTTTACCTTCAGCTGGCAGAACTCCCCTCTTATACCAGAAGTTCCTCCCACAGTTTGCTTTTCATGAAGAAGAACTACTCAACTGTTCTGGAAGATTATGTGGTCTTATTTACCAGATTGCAAATAGACTTGAATTCACAACTCAGATTACAAAGTGTTAGCAATAAAAGTATGACTGAACTGTTCCAAGGCTATTGGCAGAATCCTCCTTTACTTTTTTCAATATCCTTAGGTCACCATTGATCCTTGTCATGGAACTTCATTGTGGAGGGTCTCCATGGTGTGATGCACAGCACTATACACTCTGTGGCTACTTCCAGTGATATGATTTCATCATAAGATGTTCTTTCTCTGCCACACAATGACCCAGCAGCACCTCCGACAAAAAATACATATACAATGAACCCAGAACGGGTCAAATACTCCAGCTAACCATAATAACATAACTCCGACTTGATTGCCTACCAACTAGCTATGATTTCTCAATTATATCAGCTATTATGCAAGCCAGTGTTGCACAAGCTCCTGTATTATTATTTCATATCTCTGTACCCTCACACTGTTCTTCCTTTTTGACTAATGCCAACATATCTCGCTCTCCTCACTGAGGATGGAAAATGGGACTATTAGGTCTAAAAGCTAGGTAGTATTTACTTTTTCTCATCAGACAATCTGTTTAAAAAGAATGAAAAAGGGGAGCAGTAAAATGCAAGGAAACTGAATGATAAATCACATTAGCTAAATACAACTATATCTATTTCAATACATTACATAGTAACTCATCAGCTGAACAGGCCCACATGGCACTCACATTGTAAACTTAATCTGCACTCTGATTGTTGGAACTGAAACTACAGTTAACAAAATAATAACATGAAGTTCATAAGTTTTAAATCTTAAATATAAAATTAAAAATATTCACAATAGTGAACTGATTGAGAAAAAATCATTTAATTGCTGGCCGAGCAAAGGCAGATGTGCACTAGAAGCAGGATAGATGAAGCCTGCCTGCAGATGCAGCTTGCAAGTAACAGACTAATAGCTGGCAGTTGTAAGTGTACACTAAACATCCTGTATAAACCATATGCTGAATCAAACTACTATTAGACAGAACTGAGCTAGTAGAATATAAGTGGGCATATCTTTGGTCTTACAACATACTCTCCCTCTAAATCAGGACAGGTGCAATTAGGGACTTCGGATACTGAAACAAGTAGCTGTGAAACAATTTTAAAGAAAAGTGCATCATTAAACTGTACAAAAAACTAATTAACAAACAGATGAATAGGGTAGATGATAAAAGCAAAACATAAAAAAACAAATATGTTGAACTCACTCACATGTTACAGAGGAAAAGTGTCTGAACAGACAGCTCATTTAAAAAAAAAAAGGTAAGAAACCTGACAATGCTTTTCTTTACTGACAATCAAAGTTGATGTCAAATGTGGTATAAAGAAAGAAGTTCATGATAAATACATAGTCAGGAATGTAAAAGAGGCTATTTTATCAGAATATGAAAAAGCCTATTTTGTCGTTATGTTCTGAATGGATGCCATTTCAACACTCCTTGAAATTTCTATTAATTTAAAAAAATGACCAGAACATTTGTTAAATGAACAAAGCTATTTCCATAACAAAGCCTTTTCTGAAGTATTTTTTGAGATTTTAGGATGCTTCTTTGCCTTGGTTTTACCTTCCCCTTTTTGTGGTTTGTTTCCTTGCCAGTTCACACTTGTCCAGTAGTATTTATCAGTGTTTCATTCTGACTGTTTAAGGATGCTTGCAACTGCCAACTACTAGTTTTCTACTTGCTGATAGCATCTGCAGATTGGTGTTGTATTTCATGCTTCTATTCATACTTCTAGTGCATGTCTAGCTTATCTATACCAGTTGCTGAGTAGTAATTTACTAGTTTCCTACTTTCAGAAGGGTTTATCTCACATTTCTTTTTTTTTTTTTAACTGTTAATGTTTTTAAGCTTACAAGGGCTGTTCAAAAAATTCTGGAACATTTGAAATTTTGCTACAATGGTGTGTTGGAGCGAAACAGGATTGGCATTCCTCCACACGCCTGTGTTTAGCGTGTAACTGCCCGAACTTTCATTGTTGTGTATCTGTTATTATTGTTCAGTGCTGTATTGAGCAGAAAGTTGTGTAGCACAGTTTGTAAATTTTGAGAATTCAGAGTTATAGGAGCAATGTGCCTGTATTAAATTTTGCATGAAACTCAAGAAAACCTTTACAGAGACACACCAAATGATGGAAGAAGCCTACGGTGATGATTGCTTAAGCTGTACTCAGTGTAACAAATGGTTCACATGGTTTAAAAATGGCCAGATGAAAGTCAAAGATGACTCTTGAGGACACCCTCTGATGTCTACTGACAATGCTCATGGCAGGAATATCAATGAAATTGTGCATGCCAATCGAAGACTGACTATCAAAGAGATTTTAGAAGAATGCAAGATTTCAGTGGGATCATGTCATGAAATCCTTACACAGCATCTTGAAAACTTCACAATGGGTTGGGAAACGTTCTCCAAGACCAAAAAAAGCTTTTCAGGTCAGGTCAAATGTCAAAGCCAAGTTGATGGTTTCCTTTGACTTTGAAGGATTAGTTCGTCATCAATATGTGCCACAGAGACAAACCATTAATCAGTGGCACTATCAGGATGTGTTGCGATGCATGTGAGAAAATGTGAGAAGGAAATGGCGAGAATAATAATAAGTGGCATTTTGTACAGAAGATCAGTGAGTGACAGTTATGTGAAGAGAATAAATGGCAATATTAAAGAACAGCGCAATAAACTAGGAGTCATTTTCATTGATCCCAACAAATTTCTAAGTGCAAAGTGTCTTACCAAAGATGATCTACATCTGAATAAGTTGGGCTCAAAAATATTCAGTAAGATGTTCATAGATACTTGCCAGATTATAAAAAATAAGGGAAACTTATAACTAGTGATGGGGGTGAAAACACTTGTGTAGCATTAAGAAAGACAGAACCAAACCATTATCTGGCAGGAAATGTGCTAAAGCCTGTAAGTGATAGTCAAAGTAGGTATGTTATCCACTGGAATATAAATGGCTTAAGCACTGATGCATCTAACAATAAAAGCTCCAAAATAGATGAATTGGAAATCATTCTGTCAGAATGTGCAAATATTAAAGTTGTTTGTTTAAATGAGCACTGGTTTTATACAAACACAATTAAAATTCTATACAAAATAGGGAACTTAAGATTAGCAAGTAGATTTTGCAGAAGAAAAAAGTCACGTGGAGGCTCATGTATACTTCTACATAGTGATACAAATTATGAGACCAGAAACTGCTTTAATTATTTAAATGAAGAATGTATGTTGGACAGCTGTTGTGTAGAAATAGTGGACCCACTAGCAAATGTTATAATAATCTCAATATACAGAATTCCAGGGACATCAACAATAGAACTATTCTTATCTAAGCTTCAAATTATGCTACAAGACCTTTGCAGAGAAAAAAAGAAAAAAAGTTGTAATAGCTGCTGATTTTAACATTGATATCACATGTGATAGTAGCCACACTTCAAGTTTCACTGACTTAATAAAGAAATATGGTTTCAAACTGAATTTCTTTGAATCTACCAGAGACAATGAGCAATCAGCAACATGCATTGACAATGTTCTAACTAATTATGTATATGAAGACGTGTATAAATTTTGTCTAGATCTAGGTATTTCATATCATTGTGCATTGTTCATTGAGCTGGCACAGACAGACAGGAACATTTCACATATGAGAACCCATATGAGCAGGAACTTTAGCAAAGAAAACTTGCTGACATTTAGTGAGAAGCTAAGAGATAAAACATGGCCTTTTGATTATTGTAACTCAAGTAAAGAAAACTTTGAGAAAGTCCTAAATAGTTTTCTTGGAGACTTTAATGAAACATTTCCACCTAGACTCTGCAGCAGTAAAATAACAAATACAGTAAAGTGGATTATCCAGGTCATAAAAATTTCCAGTGTAAGGAAAAGGCAACTGCACAGAGAACTAAAATATAATAAAGATATTGATTTCATTAAATATGTTATACTCTATAAAACCATATTTAAAAGAGTTGTCAAGGCAGCAAAACAACTGGTAAATAACAGGCTAGTTTTAAATAATAAAAATAAGATAAAGGCTGTGTCGTCAATCATTAAATCTGAGTTAGGTGTTAAAGCCTGTAATCAAGAAATTCCAAAAGTTGACATTGAAGGAAGTATTATTGTAAATCCAACTCAAATACCAGAGTACTTTAATGAATTCTTTATAAATGTAGCAAAGTCTGATGTAGATGTAACAGATTATCAAAACAAAGTAAATCCCTTTGGCCTTGGTGAAAACTCTGAAAACTTTACAAAATTCTCAAAAGTTTCTATGGAGGATGTAGAAAATGCTATTCTAATATTAATAAACAAAAAATCTGCAGGTTGGGATGGAGTACCCACCAAAGTTATTAACGTGGTACACAACAGAATTGCAAACCCATTAGCTCAGATAATAAATCAATGTTTTGAAGAGGGCTGTTTCCCAGAGGTACTGTAATGTGCTGAAGTCAAACCAATCTTCAAGAAGGGATCAAGAGAGATCATGGGAAATAATCATCCTATCTTGATTCTCCCAGTCCTATCTAAAATATTTGAAAAACTTGCTGTTGCACAAATCCAAAACTTCATTGTAAAATATTCTGTTATTCTAAACAATCAGTTTGGTTTTCAGCAGGGTAAAAGCACCATCACTGCAGTAAACAGTTTCATTGAGAAAATAAGTACATCATTAGACAAGAGATATAAGGTGGCAGGAAGTTTCTGTGACTTCACAAAGGCATTTGATTCCGTAAACCATGCATTGCTTGTTTACAAACTTAAAAGTATGGCATTAGCAGCAGTGCCCTACAATGGCTTAAATCCTACTTATCCAACAGAAAGCAAACAGTTAGCATTTTTTCAAATGGCACATATTATTTTTCTGACTGTACAAAAATATTCAGGGTGTTCCACAAGGCTCCATATTAGGCCCAGTACTATTTCTCTTTTATGTTAATGGCTTACCATTAAATATCAGCTCCCCATCAGTTCTGTTTGCAGATGATACTTGTGTCTTAGTTGAAGATCAGGACTCGGGAAAAATTCCCAAATCTGTGACCAGTACCCTCAGTACCTTAGAAACTTGGTTTCAGCTAAATGAGTTGAATCTAAACATATCTTAGACTCACATGATGCAGTTCAGAACCAAACAGTCAAAATGTGAGCAGATTAAGATTGTACACAACAACCAAGGTATAGAAGAAGTTGACTCAGGCAAATTCTTAGGTTTAAATGTAGATAAAAATTTGAGCTGGCAGGTACACATTGAATACCTGGCAAACAAACTGAGCAGCTTTGCATTTACAATGCAAATATTGTCAACTGCAACTGACATGGACACACAAAAAGTAGGACACACAAAAAAAGCTATTTTGAACCCATTATTAGGTATGGTATTGTTTTTTGGGGTAGCTCGACAAACATAGTGCGGATATTAAAAATACAGAAAAAAATCATACAAAATATGTGCACTGCAAATCACAAAGAACCATGTCGACCATTATTTAGAAAACTTAATTTATTAACTCTGCTATCCTTATACATATATGAGATTATTATATTTTTGTACACCAGACATGAATTATTTGAGGGAAACAATTTTGTCCATTCACATGATACCAGAAACAAAGAAAATTTTATGACCCCCACCCACTGCCTCAGACTGTATGCCCAGGGACCACAATACATGGGAATGAAAATTTGTAATAAATTAAAGGGGAATAAGTTGATGCAGATGAATTTATGTTCACTTAAAAGAAAGCTGTATGAGGTAGTGACACTGAAGTGTTATTACTCAGTGGATGAATTCATGCAGGACAAACTGGAAATTTGAGCTGGGTACAATGTGTTATCCTTATAGAGTTGTTATTTATCATAGTGCTATTATTTATTAATGTAAAAATCATTGTAATTGTTTTATAAATTTTGACATGTCTCCTGTATGCGAACCAAATGGATTGCAAATGTACATCATGAGATGAATAAAACACAATTCACAATGTGGCAAGACAATTCATGGCTCTTGCATCATGATAATGAACCCGCACATTCGTCCCTGTTGGTGTGCGACTATTGCATGAAAAACGAGATCACTGTGGTGCCTCATTCCCTGTACCCTCCAGACCTGGCCCCTGCAAACTTCTTTTTATTTCTATAGTTGAAAACCCCGTTGAAAGGATGAAGATTTGCACTGATAGATGTGGTAAAAGAAAATTCGCAGACAGCGCTTCACACGATCCAGCAAGAGGCTTAGCAAGACTGCTTCCAGAGGTGGAAATTGAGTTGAGAGTGCTGTATCAACTATGGAGGAGAGTATTTCCAAGGAGACCATGCACAATAAGTGAAAGGTAAGCACAGAAAAATTTTGTGGACCAAGTTCCAGGATTTTTTGAATAGGCCACATGTATTTGTAATTTGAGAGCTTCCTACTTTATGCTGTTACATAGTTACCACTAGTCTACTGTTCGAACAATAAGAGCATGAGATGTTTACATTGTGAGTGTGTTTACAGGCAAGGATGTAGACAAGGGGGAGGGGCTGTCCAGGAGGTCCAGACTCCCCCACGCCCTCCCAAATGGAATTATACACCACCTTGTTGCCGCATAGTGAAATTGTAATATATAATGGGTGATCAGAAAGTTTCCTTTTGAGGGAATTGCTGCTGCTTTTATGCAATGTAACATGACTCTGGAGTAGGTATATAATCACTGACATGACATTCACGCCTCTGCACTAAATGCAGAAACATGACCTATGGTGGTGTTACTACCAAATTCATCCTAACAGGACCAACATGCTGTTATTCTTCTCTTGGCATCTATCAAAGAATGAAGAATGTGTATGAGGCATATTAAAAATGTCCTATTGCAGAAGTTACACAACACATGTAGGAGACACTCAAGCACCTGCCCTATAGTCCTGATCTCTCCCTGTGTGATTATGACACCTTTGGTCCCTTAAAAAGGCCTTGAGCGGTCAACAATTCTTGTGGGTGAGGATGTGCAGCATGCAGTTATGCACTTCTTCATGCAGGAGGACATGGTGTTTTATCATAAGAATATCTTCAACCAGGTGCATCAATGAAATCATTGCTTCAGTGCCCAGGCAATTTTGCCTGAGTGCCATACCAATTCTGGACTGTGCAGCCTCTGAATGGAAACTTGTTGATCACCTTCTGTAATCTGTTTTCAATCATATGACAAAAGACATTAACACACTATCTATAGTCAACAAGGCTATCAATAGATTTAAGACATCAATATATTGACAGTACAATTGGCTATTGCCTATCCCTACTTTAACCAAGACCAACTATTGTATATTGTTGACCTTACTTGAGTTCAACTGTTATTTTGTTAATCAGTTTAATGTTTACTTGTAACTGAATTTAAGGTAAGTGCTGTCATTTATTGTTTCTGTGTTGTTCTGATAGTTTCTAACTTTGGATAAGTTTGTAATAAAAAGGAAGCAGAAAACCAATTTTGATTCATCCACTCATATTGTGAGAAGTTAAAAATATGTATGCACTACTATAATAGCCAAATTACCTATCTATAGCAGTTTAATGCAAGCATTGAACTTGTTATTTGGAGACCATAGAACTTTGCGTTGCAATATTTCAATATTCTACAAGGCAATGAAGCAATAATTAACATTAAAATCAGGGCATAAAAATACACTTGGATTTGCCTGTGACACTCCAAAACCTTGTTGACCAACAAAAATGTTGCATAAACATTCTTTAAAAATTCTATCATCATTAGCCCAAATGCTTCAGTATAACCCAGTCTGGTCACATGGAACATAGATTATGAAAACTGGTTCTGATACAGAATGATGGGGAAGAGTATGTGGAGAGAAGAAGGGGTATCTGATGACAGCATAGTCTCTAGTTCATTCATTTCTAAAACACTGTTTCATTGGGCTGCTTAAATTTGTCTGAGCCAACTGCAGCCTGCATCCTTCCCCTTTTCATCCACAATCAGTTTACACTCTTGTAATACTATAATAACTGAAGCCACAAATTCCCAGCACTATTAAATCTTAAAATATGCATGAATTCACGCGCTATCAGATGACATAATATGCACAAATAATGGAAAAATATAAAATATGAGAATTCCATCTTTTTTGTGATGTATTTTATTTTATTTGAAAACAATGTACAACAACCAGTGTTGCCAAATTTTCCACCAACTGGGGTAGCTTTGCATCTTGAGGTACTGATGTAGCAGTCCCTGGATTCAGGAAGCAGGGGGGACACATCCAGCAGCAACCTGAAAATGGTTTTCTGTGGTTTCCCATTTTCAGTTTATGCAAATACCAGGGTTGGTGCCTTGCTATAGGCCAGTCAATTGTTTTCAAGTTTCTTTTTTTGCTTACAGATTCCAGTTCCCTTAAAGATGCAGACTCTCTGCTTAAATGAAAGGAGTTGCATCGAAGCCGAGCTGAACATCTCTTCAGAGACTCTTGGGACCAAAAGCTATATTTACATTGGAAGGCAGCTAGCAACTGTCATTTTGTGCATAAAGATGCCTCACTTGTGAAACGGTGATATATTATATCTTCAAGGTTTGATACAAGAATGATGTTCTACTGTGAAATGTCTTATTCATAATGTCCTTGGAACAGTCAGTCCAACCACCACACCTCTAATATACTGGTAAATGAACGTCATATAAGTAACAATGTATGTTGTACAGTATAGGTGAATTTATTAGCATCAATGACTGTATAGTCATATTATCATATATAAATAAAAACTGATTTATGGTTTCACATACATTAGAATCTGGCTGAAATTAACAAATGAATCAATATTAGGATTTCAAAACTGTAGCTAAAAGTATCTCTGCATTTCATTTCATTTTGTAAATAAATTTGGTCACTATAAGTTCAAGTTGACTGTTGAAATAATAATTTAAAAGAAGTTCTTAATCAGTCAAGGAAATTGAAGCATTGTCATGAAATCTAAAATATTTAATACAATTTGTACTGAGGAAATTGGGATGCTTTGATGTGCTGAAGGAATTGTGACTTGGTTTCAGATAAGTTGTAAATTTGAATGGAAGACTGTAGTAGGAGAAAGATGAATAGAAAATTGTAGTAGGAGAAAGATAACTATTGTCGAAAGAGATCTGAACCATTAACTTTATAAGATATTCAGCTTAATGTCAAAATTCTTCTCTGTGACAGTGAAACATATATTATAAGACTGAGCTGTGTTTTCTTAGCAAAGTAGCAATCCATTATAGTCAAATATATATGGCCTCCCAAAGGCAAATTATGTACATAAAATAAATAAATAAACGAGTTTTCAGAATAAAATGAAAAATGTGAGCCTTTTTAAGGTTCTCTTTAAGAAATTGGACCCCACTTTGATAAAATCCTGGCTATGTCCGTGTTCCAGGTCACAAGTTACTTTGTGACAAAATAAAATACATACTATTGTGTGTAGAGGTTACAACAATATGAAAAGGGCAGATTGCTACTCACAACATAGAGGAGGCAATGACAGACTGACTTGCACATTGAAAAACTGCTAGATATTATTCAGCTCTTGTACTAGTACAAAGCTTACACACATTCACAACTCACACACATTCACAACTCTCTCTCTCTCTCTCTCTCTCTCTCTCTCTCTCTCGCCCCCCCCCCCCCCCTCTCTCTCTCTCTCTCACACACACACACACACACACACACACACACAGTCACTGTGGTCTCCAGGTGCTAAGGCCAGACTGTGATTGCACCTGAGGTGAGTGATGTTCTTTGCTGGTGCAGGTAGTGGATGTACAGAAGAGGTATGATGTCTGGAGCAAGAGAGATGGCAGAGTAGGTGGTGGTGGTGGGGAGGGGGGGGGGGAGGGGACAGGGGAGAGGGGAATGTGCTAATGCTGCCTGTGGGAGCATACAGGGACATGGTGGGGACAAGATAGTGGGCTGCAACAAAAGAATGTGCTGGGAGGGGGAAGGCACAATGGGGAGAGGAGAGAAGCAAAAAGGACTAAACAGGTTTACTGGAGGTGTAGAAGGTGTGTGTGAGGTTGGATTAGGAGTAGGGAAGAGGACAGAGGTAGGTGAAGGATAGGAACTAGTAAAGGTTGGGTCAGAGGGTTTATGGGAATGAAGGATATATTTCAGGGAGAGTTCCCACCTGCAAAGTTGCTAGCATTAGTGAGAAGAATCCAGATGGCACAGGCTGTGAAGCAGATGTTCAAGTCAAGCACATTATTTTGGTCAGTATGCTCAGTAACTGGGTGGCCCAGCTGTTTCTTTGCTATTCATGCAGACAGGCAGCTTGTTGGTTGTCAAGTCCACATAGGATGCATGCAGCACAGGGGTTGCAACTAAGTTGATAGATCACATGGCCTGATTTCACAGGTGGCCCTGCCTAAGAGTGGAGTAGGAGGTAGTGAAAGGGTGTATGGGATAGGTCTTTCATCTAAATCTACTGCAAGGTTATGAGCAATGCGGCAAGGGGTTGGGAGCACGAGGTGACAGAGAAGGATATTGTGGGTGGGTGGTGGAATACTACTGTTGGAGGGTGGAGAGGATATTTCTCATTTCAGAACACAATGAGAGGTAGTCAAAACCCTGGCAGAGAATGTGACTCAGTTGCTCCAGTCCTGTGTGGTACTGAATCATGAGAGGGGTGCTCCTCTGTAGGCAGACTGTGGGTACTTGGGGATGGTAGGCAACTGGGGAGACAAGGCATCGGAGATCAGTTTTGGACAGGGTGGGGTAAATAATAACAGTCTGTGAAGGCCTCAGTGAGACCCTTGGCATATATGGAGAGAGACTGCTCACCACTACAAATGCAATAATCATGGGTGGCTATGATGTGTGTAAGGGAATTCTTGGTGTAAAATTGATGGTGGCTGTATATATTGGTAGGTTTGACATAGATGGAGGTACTGATGTTGCCATCTTTGAGGTGGAGGTCAACACCAATGAAGATGGCTTGTTGGGCTGAAGAGGACCAGGTGAAGTGAAAAGGGAAGGAGATGTTGAGAAAATAGAGGAATATGACTAGAGTATCGTCATCCTCAGTCCAGATAATGAAGATTTCACTGATGAATCCGAACTGGATGAGGGCTTGGAATTCTGAGTGGTCAGGAAGGTTTCCTGTAAGTGACTCACTAGTAGGTTAGGAAGGATGGTGCCATGCACATGCCCATTACTGTACCATGGATTTATTTGTAGGTGATGTCTTCAAAGTAGAAATAATAATAATTGTGGGTGAGGATATAGACCAGAAAAGAGGTTGTAGGTTTGGAGTCAGTCAGGCATTGGGAAAAGTAGTAGTGTTCAATAGCCACAACATAGGCACTGGAGATGCTAGTGCAGAGGGAGGTAGCATCAACAGTGATCAGCAGGGCACTGGGTGGTAAAGGAACAGGAACTGTGGAGATTTGTGAGAGGAAATGGTTGGTTACTTGTAATACTCTGAATGTGTTGGTCCAGAAAGGTAGAGATTCTCTTTGTGGGGACACAGTTACCAGCCACAAGGGGTCATCCTGTGTTGTTGGGTTTATGTAGTTTAGGAGCCATGTAGGTCTTTTAGTGGACATACCTGACAGCAGGAAGAGTCCCTCCATCTGTTAAATCCTACAGTTCATAACCACTGTTGTGGAGCCTTTGATATCAGGCAGTATTATATGGTCAGGGTCAGTTTTTAGGCAGTGATTTGCAGATTTTTCTGCAGATGTGAGTTTGCTTTCTATATAGAGAATGAATCAACTTTTAGTTTTGATGGATAAGTTGAAACTCGCCCCAAGTTTCTATCTTCATTCATGTGGAAGATATAGTGTTGCAAAATCAGACAAATCTTTCTGAAATATCCTGTATAATGTTTCAAGTCCTCAGTAGTCACCTGCTCATATCTGTCTGCCTTTATAACTGGACAGCAGTGTGAGCTTGTTTAGTTTTAGCTTTTCTGTATTTTTTGTGGGGGTTTGGGTTATGCATGTACAGTTCTCCATGAGATGGAATGTGTCAGTAAGTTCACAAGTATTATAAATTTTTTCTATGATAACATGGCTACATGCTGGCCATTTGCATTACTGATTTTTTTAACATTAATCAAAGACAAAATTTGATCAATGTAGCCTTACAACATACTTACTAACTGCACAGTAACTCAAATGTTGAATAGGCTGAGTTGTCAAGTTGAAATTAGTTCAGTTTGTTTTTAAATGTTGAATTATCTGTCAGTGCATTTAATTTACAAAGAAGGCGATCAAATATTTTATGGCTGCATACTTTGTTCCTTTCTATGCAAGAGTAAAGTTATGTTGTGGTTACTTGAGGTTACTTCTGTTCCTATTTTTTTTTATTAATGCTATGAATGAACAAAGCTTTCTTGCAGGCAGTTCTGCTCTATATATCAATAGCACTCACTTATGAACAGGTCCAGAAGGATCAGTATTGATAGTTTGCCACACTGCCTATGTAATAAACAGAAATGGAAAGATGAAAGATTATGCTTTAACATAATGTTCACAATGAGGTCACTGGATATGGAGCACAAGACCAGCAAATCCAAGAATGGGGAAAGGAATTGGCCATTATGTTTTTGAAAGAATAATCTTGTATCCACCTTAATCAATTTACAGAAACTTAAACATGAATGGCTAAACACATTTTAGAACCCCACTTCTACTAAATGTGAGTCCAGTGTGCTAACAATTGTAGCAGTTGGCTTTACTAGGGTAGGGATTTAACCATGGACAGTAACACATGCCAATGATCTCCACCTGTCAGGATTATTTTTGGTCACAATACTGGCACAAATGTGTTGCAGAATGTGATGATTGTTACTGCTGACAGACCACAAAGGTGACATAAGGCAACCAACTCAAAACATTGTGAAGGTTGTTTAGTACAGTAGACAATATGTTTACTTTACATTACATTACATCCTATTATTATTATAACCTACATTAGACATGGAAAATGTGATGGGTATTGCATTACACTACCTCTGTTGACACTTATCAACACTCCACATGCAATGACCATTTTCTCCACTTTCTTCAACTTCATTTGATGCTATAGTTATCATTATTTTTGACATGTCATAGGACTAATTTCTATCTGATAAATTGTTGTATATGTACATGTTATTCTGTAATGAGGAAAGCAGTTATTTTGCAAATGGGATCTTCATTTACTGTTTATATAATTTCACTGCAAAGTAAACCATTGTACACTTTGCACTGAGTAGACAATGATCAATAATAACTGAAAAATATTTTCCTGTGATCATAATTCCCTAAGGCACTGCAATGGATTTCCATTTTCTATTCAGGTCTTCATATAACTTGTAAAAGGAGCAGATAAAAAATATTTATTTGTGAAGTTCCATGGATTCTCAATCTATCATCTTTTGCCTGTCAGCAGCTAAGTAACCAGTTTTGCACCAGAATAAAAATGGCTCTCTGAATGATAAATGAATTCATCAATTTTTTCAGATCACCATTGATAATCTGAACCTCAAGAGATAGGTTAGTCTGTATCTCTGTTTCTGAATGTAATAGCAAGCACTGACAAAGATGTTGCAAAATATCATTATAAATTAAATAAAATTCATCTGGGGAAATATAGTGATAATATTTGAGAAAAAATGCATATTTAATCATTATTTACTGAAAAAGGAACAAGTAATGCATATGTAAGACAAAAAAATGAAACACTTCGTTCAGCAACTTATACTCTATAACTTAACAGCAACAACTGCTAATACTAATGCTACTAAGGCTGCTTATTTTGTTTTCTCTCACTTTTGTCCTATGGCATAATTTTTTGGGGTAACCAACCAATGGAAAATAAAGTGCTCATCACTCAGAAAATTGCTATTCAAATTATGAGAGGAAATTATCCAGGCAGAAATCATTTTAAAATGAATAAAATGTTAACAATGATATGTTAACAATAATATGTCCTATCATTTATGTGCTTTTTAATTAATAGCCTCCCCATGCACGAAATCAATAGTGCCTTTCATGACTGCGACACAAGATCAAAACACAACTCACGTGTTGATAGGGAAAACTTGACTATAGTACAAAATGGGGTACACTGCTCAAACACAAAGGTGTTTGGATACGAAAAGTATTACCAGTGTAATGCCACAACTTAAGAGTAAATTGAGGGATTATATCCTGGAAAACTCTTTTTACTCTTTTGATGAATTCTTGAATGTAAACATTTCTACATTGTTTGAATATAATAGAGGGAAACATTCCACGTGGGAAAAATATACTAATGTCTGCCTGTGTCTGTATATGTGCAAATGGATATGTGTGTCTGTGCAAGTGTATACCTGTCCTTTTTTCCCCCCAAGGTAAGTCTTTCCGCTCCCGGGATTGGAATGACTCCTTACCCTCTCCCTTAAAACCCACATACTTTCGTCTTTCCCTCTCCTTCCCTCTTTCCTGATGAAGCAACCTTGGGTTGCGAAAGCTTGAAATTTGTGTGTGTGTTTTTTATTGTCTCTATCAACATACCAACACTCTCTCATTTGGTAAGTTACAGCATCTTTGTATATTTCTACATTGTTTTGTAGCTTAGGTGTGATGTATTGTACTTGTAACATTTGCTTTTACCACTTTGTAACTGAACATGATAATGTACATCAGCATGGACATTTTCACTCAAGCTAATGATGTACTTCAGTTCTAGCAGATTTATAATTTGTATTGTGGAATACTTGCAATTTATTATTTGATTGTTTTATACTTCTGTTTTGCTGTAGGGAATTGCTGCAGGAAATGTCTAAGTTTGTAATTGTTAGCATATTTTGTTTTTCTGTACATACTATAATATATATCTATTAGCATCACAAGTACTGTTGTCATGTATAATTATGACTCATTACATATCCATGTGATCTTGTACACTAGATCAATGGAATAAATAAATAAGACACTTCAATCTCTAAAATACAAGGAAAAGATAGACTGCTTCTCACCATAAAGATTACATGCTGAGTTGCAGACAGGCACAACAAAAAGACACTTACACATTAGCGTATGGGCAAAGCCTTCTTCAGAAAAGCAGATGCAAGCACTTTCATTCACACAAATGAGCACACCTCACACACACATGACCACCATCTATGACTGCTTGGACCAGAATGCATTATATTGTACATATTCCTTCTATTGTTGACATTTTAACCTGGAGTTCCTATTGTTTGATTTTACATTTCAGTCCCTAGTTTTCATACTATTAAGATTGTTTCTGCATCAGAAGAATCATAAAAGAAATTGGAGGGCAGGGTAAGCTATACAAATGCTGAAGGGAGGCTAAAGGTTCTCAGATCCATGCTTAGTCACCAGATGTAAGGCTTTCATCTTTTTTGCTCATGTTATTTCTCATAATCCAGAACATAGAGTGACTTTCCTTCCTTTCAGCACCTTTATGTCTCAATCCTTTCTTCCTATTTCCTACATTTCTCTTTTACTGATGGAAGGAAGGCTTAAAATTACTGAGAGCTATAGCTTGGAGACTATTTTTAACTCTTGTGTCTTTCAAGCTACCATATTTCTGTTTCAGTGTTTTGTAAGTAGATGCTTTCCATCTGACCAAGCATGCTTTCTTTCCATATTGTTATTAATGCAATCAGATACACACATTATGTGCAATATATTTTGCAATGTGTTAAAAATGTTTACAGAGCATTCAGTGACTATGAATCACTGAGTCTGGCATCACTCAAAGTCATTTAAAGCATCCGTTTCAACAAATTTAAGTGAAGACAGAATTTATCTGCATTAGTATTCAGAAATCTTTGTCAAACTCCATTAATAAACATATGGTCTAAAAATGGATATACATACATGTTCAAAGACACAATATACTACCTTATATGTATCAGTATTGGCTCCCTTTATGTACTGACTGTGTGAGCAGTGATCAATAGTTTGTGGTGTACTTTCCATTGCTCCTTCACCACCTGTGGAATTAGGTACCTGGAAAGTTGCATAAGGGCTAATATCTTGTCTGCGCCCCAATGATATGTGCACTGGAGTGGGCAAGCACAATGATTCATTTGGGCTTGAACTGACCATTGCACCACATCCAATACTACCTCCTGCTGTTGTGTCAGACTCACATCTTCCAGTCTTCTGTACATCAGGCACAAGTCCTATCTGTGATGGCTTTTCTGTAAAATAAATGGCAATTATAAGTATGCATGGGAAATATGCCAAGGATTGTTGATAATTAACACAGTGTGCTAAAGTATGTAAAAAATTTTTACGAGATTGTGGGACAAGGAAAAGAAATGGGTGCAAAAATTCAAAGAAAAGCATACAGTTAAAATAGAAGGTACATCAAAATATTAATTTAGAATACAAAAATAAATTCACACACACACATTTATCACAGACCCCAGTTTGAATTAGAATTTCGGAAATATAGCACAAGTCAATGAAATGCTTTAACATGCTATATCTGGTATCAAACAGGTTTTGTTTGCTATATTAAATATTCTTCACTAATGATAATCATGATGATGGGAAGACCCCCTACCCCTTCCTGAAGACATTTATATACTCACAGGTCTAGTTTGACAACGGTGAAACAGTTTTAGTCAGCAGTGGACTTAAAGTAGGAACCATTCCAGGACACACCTGAACTAATTTAGGATATGAAAAACTTACTTCCAGATGGCAGGATGGAGATTTGAGTCTCCACCCTTCCATATCAAAAATTGCAGAAATGTAATTGATAGTATGCAGGACATCATTTGGTTACTATTTCAGCTTTATACTCAAAGAAAGTTCATTTATATGTATAGTTTTTCTTTTCTTGTGTGCTTGATGCACATCATTATCATTCACAGTATAATTTACATGTAACAGATGACAACTGTATAAGTAGTTCATGCAGGAACATTTTCTTTACTCAAAATTTATGATTCAGGAAAACCATGTGCACATAAAAATCCATCCCAGGTAATAATTGTTTGTTTTAGGATTGACATATCTTCAATATAAATAAAATTTAAATTTTACTGAAACTTTTTTGTTTCAAGAAAAGTTTTCATATAAAATTATTTTTGTCATAAGAATTCCAGAGTCTTCAAATATTGAAATGTAATCTTTTCAAAACTCCAATGTTAGGCCCTATTGTCTTATGGTGTTGACTTTTCTACTTTCAAAAATATATACATTTACTACAATAACCTGTTATTTAATGAAATCTTCAGGATCCAAAATATGAGTTCTTGCCAGGCTTTTGTAGAACTTGGGGATATAAGTGCACACCCAAAAATCTTCTCCAGAGAGCAGAACCTGATTATTGGTAGCTTTTGAAGAATAGATAGTCAACAAAATCATTGCAAAAACTGTATACGTATTACCATCAGTGTTTACAGCAGGTTGCCTCTTTTTAATGCTTTAAATGATACAGTAATCCACTTGTGTCCCTTTATGCAGTTTTGGCCCCTCAAACCATCCTATATAAATCATAACAATGGTTTTTGTATGTTTGTGTATAGGAAAATGAACGATTTCTCAGAACATAGCGAGATGGCAATGTCTTACATTTCATTTTCCTGTAGAAGGCTCCAAAGAGTTCTGGTTACTTCTAAAATTTTTCAGAATGATACACAGAGTTCTACGCTCTAATATTTGGGATGAATTTCATCATGTGTTTTATCAGTTAGTCAAATGACCCAAAATACCATGTGTTTGAACTATTCTTGGTCATTCTCAGTACACACAGTACTCTGATACACACATCAATAAGTGTGCAAAGGCTGTCTTATCCTTATTCTATTTTTGCCCAGATAGTAAGTTCTATGTGTTACAGGATTGGCTGATACTGCCCCAAATCCTCGAGTGAAATGTAGAAACAAATACAAGGACACTGATTCCAATCTGCTCATCGCTGTTGACTTACACATCACTTATTATTTATTATTTTCATAAGAATTTGTTTTAATATATGAACAACAAATACAACTGAAATCTGAATTTCATTGACGTTATCATTCTGATCCATATTGAGGGCATATTCGCCAATGGCACATACTAAATTTAATGTCCACACAGGACTTGAATCTGTGGTCACCTATTACTTTCCCAGAGTCCATCTGATGACAGCAGTCCAACCACCATGACATTCTTTATTGGCATGTAGAAATATTTTCAGTGTGTCCACAAAGATTTCTGCTGCTCATTTACCATTAGTCATTAAACAACATTATTATTTTCATTAGAACTTGTTTTAAAAATATTTTATCTTCTTGCAGCTTCATAATCATTTTTGAAAAATAAAATATAAGTTTCAAAGCATAATTCTATGTGATTGTTGTGGTAAACATATTTTATGCTTTTCTTTTTTTTTAAAAAAAGAAAATGTCTTTCAGTTCAACATTCAACTTTTATAGCAAATTACCAAATCAATTACATTACTTTAATTCCTACAGCAGCCACCAGCAAGCATGAAATGAAAATGACTAAAAATCTGAGAATGGGAACTTTGATCACATTTGCTCGAGAAATACATGCCCATATGGGAACTGAATCACAAAAACTAACAAGTGAGAACAATCAATGGAGAGCTTGAAGTGTGGACTGAAAACCAAGAACCAAGTATCAAGATTGCTTCTTGAGAACACAGAGAATAGAGAACTTTGTGGTTCTTAGTGTATGCACCACTACTGTCAGTTATGGTTGAGAAGCCACTCATTAATGTACACTCCTGGAAATGGAAAAAAGAACACATTGACACCGGTGTGTCAGACCCACCATACTTGCTCCGGACACTGCGAGAGGGCTGTACAAGCAATGATCGCACGCACGGCACAGCGGACACACCAGGAACCGCAGTGTTGGCCGTCGAATGGCGCTAGCTGCGCAGCATTTGTGCACCGCCGCCGTCAGTGTCAGCCAGTTTGCCGTGGCATACGGAGCTCCATCGCAGTCTTTAACACTGGTAGCATGCCGCGACAGCGTGGACGTGAACCGTATGTGCAGTTGACGGACTTTGAGCGAGGGCGTATAGTGGGCATGCGGGAGGCCGGGTGGACGTACCGCCGAATTGCTCAACACGTGGGGCGTGAGGTCTCCACAGTACATCGATGTTGTCGCCAGTGGTCGGCGGAAGGTGCACGTGCCCGTCGACCTGGGACCGGACCACAGCGACGCACGGATGCACGCCAAGACCGTAGGATCCTACGCAGTGCCGTAGGGGACCGCACCGCCACTTCCCAGCAAATTAGGGACACTGTTGCTCCTGGGGTATCGGCGAGGACCATTCGCAACCGTCTCCATGAAGCTGGGCTACGGTCCCGCACACCGTTAGGCCGTCTTCCGCTCACGCCCCAACATCGTGCAGCCCACCTCCAGTGGTGTCGCGACAGGCGTGAATGGAGGGACGAATGGAGACGTGTCGTCTTCAGCGATGAGAGTCGCTTCTGCCTTGGTGCCAATGATGGTCGTATGCGTGTTTCGCACCGTGCAGGTGAGCGCCACAATCAGGACTGCATACGACCGAGGCACACAGGGCCAACTCCCGGCATCATGGTGTGGGGAGCGATCTCCTACACTGGCCGTACACCACTGGTGATCATCGAGGGGACACTGAATAGTGCACGGTACATCCAAACCGTCATCGAACCCATCGTTCTACCATTCCTAGACCGGCAAGGGAACTTGCTGTTCCAACAGGACAATGCACGTCCGCATGTATCCTGTGCCACCCAACGTGCTCTAGAAGGTGTAAGTCAACTACCCTGGCCAGCAAGATCTCCGGATCTGTCCCCCATTGAGCATGTTTGGGACTGGATGAAGCGTCGTCTCACGCAGTCTGCACGTCCAGCACGAACGCTGGTCCAACTGAGGCGCCAGGTGGAAATGGCATGGCAAGCCGTTCCACAGGACTACATCCAGCATCTCTACGATCGTCTCCATGGGAGAATAGCAGCCTGCATTGCTGCGAAAGGTGGATATACACTGTACTAGTGCCGACATTGTGCATGCTGTGTTGCCTGTGTCTATGTGCCTGTGGTTCTGTCAGTGTGATCATGTGATGTATCTGACCCCAGGAATGTGTCAATAAAGTTTCCCCTTCCTGGGACAATGAATTCACGGTGTTCTTATTTCAATTTCCAGGAGTGTATATAGAGTCTGCATTTACCCTATGCTGAATAAAATTCTGTGTATTCTATCATTTGTATCCCCATGAACTGACACTCATTATTTAAGTTAGACACTTTGAAATCTTTGTGTATTACTGAACTATTTTATGATGAATATGAATCTTGATATGTGAAATATTATCATAATTAATATGACCATTGAAAATAAATATGTGTCAGTTGAAAATTAACTTCAATGGTCTTGACTTGAATTATTTAAAAACTTGTCTAAACTATCTAGCAGTCAGGTATCTGATGTTAACTGAAGATGATTTATGAGTCAGTAAAAGGGCATTGACGTAAGAACCCTTATTTATCTACTACTGATTGTACTGGTATTTTTCAAAGAAAATTTTTGCCTGTTGTTGTTGTGGTCTGCAGTCCTGAGACTGATTTGATGCAGCTCTCGATGCTACTCTATCCTGTGCAAGCTTCTTCATCTCCCAGTACCTACTGCGACCTACATCCTTCTGAATTTAGAGTATTCATCTCTTGGTCTCCCTCTACAATTTGTACCCTCCATGCTACCATCCAATACTAAATTGGTGATCCCTTCATTCCTCAGAATATGCCCTACCAACCGATCCCTTCATCTAGTCAAGTTGTGACACAAATTTCTCTTCTCTCCAATTCTAATCAATACCTCCTCATTAGTTATGTGACCTACCCATCTAATCTTCAGCATTCTTCTGTAGCACCACATTTTGAAAGCTTCTATTCTCTTCTTGTCTAAACTATTTATCGTCCATGTTTCACTTCCATACATGGTTACACTCCATACAAATACTTTCAGAAATGGTTTCCTGACACTTAAATCTATACTCAATGTTAATGAATTACTTTTCTTCAGAAATGCTTTCCTTGCCATTGCCAGTCTAGATTTTATATCCTCTCTACTTTGACCATCATCAGTTATTTAGCTCCCCAAATAGCAAAACTCCTTTACTACTTTAAGCGTTTCATTTCCTAATCTACTTCCCGCAGCATCACCCAATTTAATTCGACTACATTCAATTATCCTCATTTTGCTTTTGTTGATGTTCATCTTATATCCTCCTTTCAAGACACTGTCCATTCCGTTCAGCTGCTCTTCCAGGTCCTTTGCTGCCTCTGACAGAATTACAATATCATCGGCGAACCTCAAAGTTTTTATTTCTTCTCCATGGATTTTAATTCCTACTCCAAATTTTTCTTTTGTTTCCTTTACTGCTTGCTTGATATACAGATTGAATAACATCAGCGATAGGCTACAACCCTGTCTCACCCCCTTCCCAACCACTGCTTCCCTTTCATGCCCCTCAACCTTTATAACTGCCATCTGGTTTCTGTACAAATTGTAAATAGCCTTTTGCTACCTTTATTTTACCACTGCCACCTTCAGAATTTGAAAGAGAGCATTCCAGTTAACGCTGCCAAAACTTGCTCTAAGTGTACAAATGCTAGAAATGTAGGTTTGCCTTTTCTATTTTCTAAGATAAGTTGTAGGGTCAGTATTGACTCACACGTTCCAACATTTCTACAGAATCCAAACTGATCTTCCCCAAGGTCAGCTTCTACTAGTTTTTCCATTTGCCTGTAAAGAATTCGTGTTAGTATTTTGCAGCTGTGGCTTATTAAACTCATATTGTGGTAATTTTCACACCTGTCAGCAAATGCTTTCTTTGGGATTGGAATTATTATATTCTTCTTGAAGTCTGAGGGTATTTCGCCTGTCTCATACATCTTGCTCACAAGATGGTAGAGTTTTGTCAGGACTGGCTCTCCCAAGGCCGTCAGTAGTTCTAATGGAATGTTGTCTACTCCCAGGGCCTCGTTTCGACTTAGGTCTTTCAGTGCTCTGTCAAACTCTTCATGCAGTATCATATCTCCTATTTCATCTTCATCTACATTCTCTTCCATTTCCATAATATTATCCTCAAGAACATCGCCCTTGTATAGATGCTCTATATACTCCTTCCACCTTTCTGCTTTCCCTTCTTTGTTTAGAACAGGTTTCCATCTGAGCTCTTGATATTCGTGCAAGTGGTTCTGTTTCCTCCGAAGGTCTCTTTAATTTTCCTGTAGGAAGTATCTCTCTTACCCCTGGTGATATGCATCTCTACATCCTTACATTTGTCCTCTAGCCATCCCTGCTTTGCCATTTTGCACTTCCTGTCGATCTCATTTTTGAGATGTTTGTATTCCTTTTTGCCTGCTTCATTTACTGCATTTTTATATTTTCTCCATTCATCAATTAAATTCAATATTTCTTCTGTCACCCAAGGATTTCTATTACCCCTCATTTTTTTACCTACTTGATTCTCTGCTGCCTTCACAATTTCATCTCTCAAAGCTACACATTCTTCTTCTACTGTATTTCCTTTGCCCATTCTTGTCAATCATTCCCTAATGCTCTCCCTGAAGCTCTCTACAACCTCTGGTTCTTTCAGTGTATCCAGGTCCCATCTCCTCAAATTCTAACCTTTTTGCAGTTTCTTCAGTTTTAATCTACAGTTCATAATCAATAGATTGGGGTCAGAGTCCACATCTACCCCTGGAAATGTCTTACAATTTAAAACCTGGTTCCTAAATCTCTGTCTTACCATTATTTAATCTATCTGAAACCTTATAGTATCTCCATGCCTCGTCAATCTATACAACCTTCTTTAATGATTCTTGAATCAAGTGTTAGGTATGATTAAGCTATGCTCTGTGCAAAATTCTTTCCTTACCCCCATTCCATATTCACCTACTACGTTTTCTTCTCTTCCTTTTCCTACTATTGAATTCCAGTCACCCATGACTATTAAAAATTTTCATCTCGCTTGACTATCTGGATAATTTCTCATCATACATTTCATCAATCTCTCTGTCATCTGCAGAGCTAGTTGGCATATAAACTTATACTACTGCGGTAGGTGTGGGCTTTGTATCTTTCTTGGCCACAGTAATGCATTCACTATGCTGTTTGTAGTAGCTTACCCACATTCCTCTTTTCCTATTCATTATTGAACCTACTCCTGCATTACCCAATTTGATTTTGTATTTATAACCCTGTATTCACCTGACCAGAAGTCTTGTTCCTCCTGCCACCAAACTTCACTAATTCCCACTGTATCTAACTTTAACCTATCCATTTCCCTTTTTTAACTTTCTAATCTACCTGCCCTATTAAGGGATGTGACATTCCACGCTCCGATCCGTAGAACACCAGTTTTCTTTCTCTTGATAACAACATCCTCCTGAGTAGTCCCCACATGGATATGCAAATGGGGGACTGTTTTACCTCAAGAATATTTTACCCAAGAGGACGCCATCATCATTTAACCATACGGTAAAGTTGCATGCCCTCGGGAAAAATTACGGCTGTAGTTTCCCCTTGCTTTCAGCCGTTTGCAGTACCAGCACAGCAAGGCCGATTTGGTTAATGTTACAAGGCCAGATCAGTCAATCATGCAGACTGTTGCCCCTGCAACTACTGAAAAGGCTGATGCCCCTCTTCAGGAACCACACGTTTGTCTGGCCTTTCAACTGATACCCCTCCGTTGAGGTTGCAGCTATGGTACAGCTATCTGTATCACTGAGGCACGCAAGCCTCCCCACCAACGGCAAGTTCCTTGGTTCATGGGGAGTGGGGTGGAGGGGATTTTTGCCTACATCTGTAAATACAAAATGCTGATTACAATATGTTACTACTTGTCATGATGCTTCACATAAATAGTGCTACTTGTTATGTAGCCAACACAACTTTTCAATCACTGAGTTTGCAATGTTAAGTAATTTGTAAAGGAATAGTTAATGGAACATATTTTTAGTTTTCTTTTGAATTGTTTGGCTTTAAAAATTTTTTGCTCTGTATTAGATAGGAGCTTCTCAAATATCTTTGCACTAGAGAATGTAACTTCACTCTGGATCTTAGAAAAAGAAGAACAGCCTATATAAAAACTATTTCTGTATACTAATTGTGACTGTGTAGACTGTAGTTCAACTGAAACTGTTTTTATTGTCAGCAATAAAAAATCATGGAATAAATATGTGTACTGAGAC
This sequence comes from Schistocerca piceifrons, assembly GCF_021461385.2. Lineage (NCBI taxonomy): Eukaryota > Metazoa > Arthropoda > Insecta > Orthoptera > Acrididae > Schistocerca > Schistocerca piceifrons. The sequence goes on along the minus strand of NC_060139.1, from coordinate 425,127,519 downwards.
AAGACTATATAAATTCCAAGGTTCTTAGAAAAAAAAGCTTCTGTAACATGTGTATTTATCTTCCTTACTCACTATTTATCCTGCTCACTTCTGTTGACTAAGTATTTTATTTACGTAAGGTGAACTGCCTAAATGTGAGTCCATAAGACAACAGGAAGTGATAATATGTGGAATAAGCCAACTTTCTTGTCTTTAGATCAACATGATGAGAGATATTCCCAAGGGTAACCATGCTGAACTGATTTTCTAGACTGCTTTCACTATGTTTTGACTTCATTTTGGTTTGTTATCCATCTGTATCCCAGACATACAGTGTTTCATTTAGTATACAATCATTAACATCTGCTTCTGATGGTAACAGGTAACTATCGCATGTTTAAAATCACATTATGTGAGTCTTTATGAGATCAAGCATTAAACTGTTTGCTGGGAACCAGTTTTAGGCTGTTCAGCTAGAATCTGAGCTTTGTCTGGTGAAGATGACTTTCGACTCTTTATTAGTATCAGTAAGCTTGTTGTAAGGTTATGATAGTAAGATTACTGTGTCTTTAGAGCTCTTTGGATGATTTTTAGTTTGGTAGAAGGTAGCTTGATGAATGGAGGAATGTAGGACTGAAATGAGAATGGTAGTCATACTGTACAACAAATTACCACAAGAAATTAAAGAAATAAATGAGCCCCTCACTTTCAGACAAAAGCTTAAAACCTTTTTAGTAAGTAAAAGTTGTTATACTGTAAAAGAATATTTAACATAGATGTAGATTATTAGCAACATATGACATTATCACCAAAATATTATGTAATTATAAATATGTGTATGACTAGTTATAAAAACTACACAAAATATGAGAAACCTGTTTAATTGTAAATGTAAATGTGTGCTTATGTGTTGTAATCTGACGACATCCATACAATATTTATTGTTCCATGGATGAATAAATAAATAAATAAATAAATAAAAAATAAATAAACTACTAAGCAAATGAGAAGAAAAGCAGGGGCTTGTGTTCATCATTTGTCATCATAGATAATTGTTCTAGTGAAACAAAAAGTTTTGATTTAACTGTTGCCTTCTTAAAGTTTTAAGGTTTTGTTCTTCAAAGTAATATTTTTATTTAGTTACTTTTCTCCCACTCTGAAACCTTACAAGTGGCAATGAGTGATTAGCACAATCTTTGGTGCAGAAGAATATGAAGGAGCCCATACTGAAATTAAATATTAAAATTAAAAGTGCTAATGAAGAGACTAATTTTACATGCCAACAAAGGAACTGACTGGTGAGAGAGTAGACATTCTTGAACAGTGAGTAGCAACCAGCATAATTAACCTCCCACTGCTGGAATGAACATCAAGTGAGAAATGGAGTGACGTTATATGTTGAACAACTAAGACGGCCACAAGAATGCTGTGGAGCAATTTCCAACACCACAGAGTACACTATGCCGTGCATTCACAACAGTTCAAGAGAACAAGAATTAAGTGCTTCAAGAAGCAAAGCTGTAGTTTTGCTTAGAATTGCTCCAGTAGAATGTTTGGAAATAACAGTTGAATTTTTGGGTGTGAAATAGCATCTGAAGATTTTGAATTATATTTTGTAATTATACTGGGTGATTCAAAGAGAAAGAAAAGGTTTCAGTTGTTTATTATGCACAAACTATAAAAGATGGAAACACATTGCACATGTCATCAGATAGAGGAAGGTTCAAAGTTTTGACACTGCTGCAGTGTTGTTTGTTCATAGAAATATGGCAACTACACCACAAGAGAAATCATTTTGTGTATTGGATATTGTACAGAGTCAGGAATGTTGTACCTCGACATACTAGAAAACTGATTGTTTCCTCAATTTCATGAAGTTTCCAATGATTTCATTTCTATGCAAAATGGTGCCCTGCCTCACTATCACCTGGAGGTATGGGATTATCTTAACAATATTATCTCACAGTGTTGGATTGGAAGAGGTAGTCAACAAGATCTTGTTCATTACTTTTGGCATCCCAGGTCACCAGAGCTCACACACTGCAGTTGTTTTTCTGTGGGGGTACATAAAAGGCAGAGTCTTTGTCCCAAATATGGCAGCTACTCTTCAAGAGTTGAGAAATCAAATTGTTGAAGCTGTCAGTTCAATTCAATAAACAGGGAACTGTGGTTTCAAGTGTGAAACAAAATGGGCTACTGTTTTGATATTTCTTGAACAATGCATAGTGCTAATGGTGAATGTATGGTACAGCATCTGTGCGAATGTAAACTTTGAACCTTCCTCTATCCAGTGACATGCCCAATATGTTTCTGTGTTTCACAATTGATCTGTAATAGTAAATTGAAATCTGTTCTTTCTTTTTGAATCACCCCATATCTTACTTATTTGTTCAAGCTAAGTGCGATTGTCAAATTTGTACTATTTCAATTTATAACTGTAACAAAACAGCAGATAAATAAGGACCAGAATGATAACAAAATGGAAGAAGGAGATGAAGATTCAGGATTTTTGGACAATAGTGATGTCAGTGGTAAAACAGGTCCCCATCAGATCACTGTCCGCCCCTGGTAGCTGAGTAATCAGCATGACAGAATGTCAATCCTAAGGGCCCGGGTTGAATTCCCAGCTGGGTCAGAGATTTTCTTCACTCAGGGACTGGTGTTGTGTTGTCCTAATCATCGTCATTTCATCCCCATTGACGCGCAAGCCGCCGAAGTGGCACCAAATCGAAAGACTTGCACCCGGTGAACGGTCTACCCGACAGGAGGCCCCAGTCACACAACATTAATTATCAGATCACTTAAGTTAACAACTGTTGGGCTTGGCTAGCACTTGGATGGGTCACTGTCTGGCTCTGCCAACAGCACTCAGCCCTTGTGAGGCAAACTGAGAAGTAGTGACACTGGTCATGAAAACTGAAAACCACAGGAAACATAGTGTGCTGACCTCATGCCCCTCTGTGTCTGCATCCAGTGAAGCCTAAGGGCTTGGAACGACATAATGGCCAGTTGGTACCCTACAATGCCTGTATAGATGGCGTCTGTTTTTGTTTTTTTGTTTTTTAGTGATGTCAGACGAGGAAAATCTTACATTCACTAGTGTGTCTTGTTGGTGGTCATGTAAAGATCAACAAAAGGAAGAGCTGACTGTTAGTGAATGGGGAATACAAAATTAACCCATAGCATTGATGGGTTTAATAATGTGAAAGCTGGTGGAACAATTGCAAAAGAAAAAAGAACAGGAGGCACAATGATTAAAGAAAAATAATAACTTGAAGAATTTCTGAGTCAATATATGAAAAGTTGGAAGACTATACAGGTAGATATGTGGGATTAGGTGCAAACAATCAGGGAAGAATTTCTGAATTGGAAGCAAGACTACAAAACAAATCTGAAACAGATGGAAATATGGGAGGGAAAATACAAGTCAGTGTGGATTAACTAAGGAACAAAATGTGAAAATAGAAAGTGACTTACAAGTAGTGCATAGTGATGTACAAAACTCCAGGATATTGTAGTGGAAATACACAAGAAATGTGATAGACCTTGTAATGAAATGGAAATAACAAGGTGTGACATCATTAAGAAAAATAACAAGATCAAAAGGACCCAAAAGGCTTGATCTAGCCTGACAAACAGTTAGCAAATTTCAAAGGAAGCTGTCCTATCAGTTGGACAGAAGAGGAAAAGGTCAGTTTTGCATTGAGGAAGCTAACAGGAGATGCAGCCATGAAGTGTATATGTGTAGGAACAAGAGGAAAAGCTATGGAGATTTTGAGACGGCATTCTGGAAGAATACAGGTAAGAAGAAAAACAGACAGAAGGAAAGCTGACATTAGTAATTCGACCAAAATATTGAAGAAGGAACATACGTGGAGGGAATGCACAGCAATGAAAACAGAGTGAACCATGAAGAAGATGCAAAATAAGAATCAGACAAAAGATTTGTGGCCATCTCAAGAACATCAAAGGCGTAAGAAATAAGAAGACACACATCATATTTTGCTGTGTGAAAAGGAACAGAAGAAAGAAGAAAAGTACAAATTAAGCAGTAGCAAGAGTGAATCTACTCCCATGTAAATCAACTGAAAGCTCTTGGTGGAAATTCCCGAACTTTTGAGTGTAACAGTCATGTCCCTTTCAAGTTCAGTGAGTTCTCTCTGCTCACTCATTTATAAACCCCTGGATGTAAAGCCTAATGTCACAAGGAGTGCAATTCACAGAGATGTTGGCAGCATACTGAGTGTTAATGTGATAACATCACTAGACCTGATGGGATATCTTTCAAGTCTTCATCAGCTCTGCAATAGAACTGATTTCTCTTCTACAAGCTCATTCTAGTATATAACTTTTGTGGAAGACCATGAAGGTCATTTCAAATTTATTTATGTATTTTTTAGATCACCGTAGACAATTTTCTAGAAGACCATGAAGGTCATTCCAAATTGTTTAGAAACCCCACAGGATGGACTTATGAAAATAAATGCCTGCACTGATGACATTAGTTTCTTGTAGAGATATGGAACTGTTTATATGTTCACACATGACAACTGATTTGGAGACCAAATGGTCCCTGTAAGCAGCAGGACTGTTGAAAATTTTGGAACTGAAAATTGCATGAAACTCAGCTCTATCCATTCATTTATAAGTTCTAGAATGAGACACACAATGACACTTGATTGATTCCACATTTCTTAACTTTTGGAATGTATTGAATACAATTTTAGACTGATGCTCTCTTTAAAGAGATTCTTACAGGGTATAAAACTAGCTAAAGGTCGGGACTGGGAATTTTCTAGTGAGAACACCCGGTATGCTGCTACCAACAACAAAAATTAATATCAGCTGCACATGAACACAGTGTGACAGGACAATAACTATATACATTTCATATTAACTACTTTGTAGCTCTCAGAGAGTGTTACTAGTATATGGAGATGGTACTGGTAGGAAATTGCTGCAAAGCTTGGAGGACATCACATTGGCAACACTTGACAAAAAGTTTGCTAGTTGACTCTCAATACTCTAAAGCACCAGTGCAGTTGAGAAGCTTTTACATCATTTGATTATATCATGTGCAACAATTTGTTGGTTTGAAGTTACAGCAGTCAAATATTTAATCTTTATTGTCCATAGCCATAACTACGTAATTCCAGCCCTACATACTATATTCTGCAGCTCACATCCCTGTCTAAGTTTTAGAATGACTACAAGTGACAGTTCATTTCACTTTTTGCATCAAAGGAGGAGTATTTTTACTATGGAACATGTGTTCTTCATAAGTGCTACATTTATTGTTTCTAGATATTACTCTCTCATAGTTGATGGCTAACCATGTTTGCTTAATCAAGAACATGTCTGAATCATGAAATGAATGTTTACAGCTGCCTATGAATATTAGTTTTACACATTTTCTCATCCTCAAAATCAAACAAATTCGTCAGAGTTGTTCACATTTTATGAAATCAAAAACTGAGTCACCACTTGATTTTTGTATCTGGCAGTAATTTTAGTTCTGCTTGTGTTTGTAAATGCCTGGCATCACTAATATACAGTTCACAACTAAATACAAATATCACATGCCTCCAAATAAGCAAACAACTCATGTGTGTAATGCATTCACAAAACTGCATTTTTATGGCCATCTTGCCAGAATTTATGATCAGAATTAATGTTATGAATAATCCTACAGAGGCAAAGAAAAAAAAAAATTAAATACCAGATGAATCACAAAAATGGAAAAAACAGCAGCTTTTTGCAATGGGTATTTCTTATCAGTCTGTGATCCACTACATATTTGCTGCTCTTATAAACAAAAAGTAAAGCAAATAGCCTTTATTAATATTACATAAGTCAACTTTTATTCATGATAGTTGACAGCAAATGAAGCAAAATATAACAATTTATAATGGCTGATTGTATAAATATATTTTCTGATTTGTTCTACATCCCTAGAGAATAATTTATGCTAGTATCTTTAGAACATGAAAAGAAAACTAATGTGTGACTTTAAAGACAACATAATTTTGTTGAGATGTAAACAGGAATTTCATTATAATGTCTGGTGACACAGTTTTTACAAGTTTATTGTTTTCCTCTTCCCTTAATAGTCACAATACTAAGCTGACATGTTCGTAATATAAGCTAAGAGAAACAAAACAATGTTACAAGTGTCTTTTCTGCAGGTTTCTATAAGACATCTGAACATTATAAGAATGAAACCTTCTTCTTACCTCCATACTTATTTGCATTGTATAATTCTTGTTTTCTCTTCATATACAAGAAAAATCCTGCACCAGACACAACTATGATGACTAAAGCAGCTCCTGTTGGTATTATTATTCCAAGATCACTAAAGATACTGTTTTGACCATAACCAGAGTGAATGATTAGCTCTGGAGCTACAATAGCTGTAAATAAACATGAAGATGAATTCCACATATAAAAATTTCATAAATCAAATTATTTGTTTGGTAAATTCTGATGCTGTTGTGCAACAATGAAAATAATATCAACAAGTGAATGTAATCTGGGCACAACAACAGGGAAAATGAAATTTAGAGTGTTAATATCTTATGTTCATAAAATTATTCTCAGTTCTCTGAATATTCTGCCTTCAGTATTGTTAAGTGATATGCCACGGTAAAATGACTGCCAAAAAGAACTAGAAATAGATGGGTAAAATTGAGTCTTTTAAGTTGGAAGTAACATCATAAGCCATGCAGAATGTTGTCATATTTGTAACAAAAAGTAATCAACAGAACTTGAAGTTGCACCAACAAAGGTAGCATATTACGAAGTAGTTAAAAGTTAAATATGAGAAGGAAAAAATGTTTTTATGGGGGATGAGGAAAGGGAAATCTAATAGGTTTGAGAAATAAATCCGCCACACATGAAATTCAAATTAAAAAATGTAAACACCCTTCGACAAGGAGATGTTTTCATAATTAGAGATAGGTTTATGAATGACCAACTAGAACCTTACACACAGCTTCTCCTTTGGAGGGAAGATATATAAACAAATCTATGACATACTTATGTTCTTGTATTCTTAATACAGGGTCAGTACACTTTAGCCTTCCTCCGCAACCTTCACAATTTACCTGTTACCTGTACGTTAAGTGTGCCAACTTCCTGGACATATGACTTTCACCTCACTGATGCCTCCACAAAGACTTCCACCCATCTAAAGACAACCATCTGCCAGCAGTTACTCCATTTCAATAACTGCCATGCCTTCATACTAAAAAAAATCTCTCCCCCTCATAGTATCTCCACCTCAGAGGCACGGAGAGGCTTAACATGATTCTTTGTGTAATATGGTCTACTTCAATGGCCTCCTTACAACCTATGCAATCTGAACCTCCTCCTTGCTCCCTCTGTCATCTTGTATCTTCTTCTTCCCCCATACCAGCATCTCTGAATTACACAGATGGGAAGTCCCTTACAGCATAGCTCTGACCATACACTTCTAGCCTCAGTCAATCTCTGTTATGCACCCATCTCCAGCCCTGGCCTCATACCTCCCACTTTATTAATTATCTCCAACAGCATTATCCCTGCTGTCTCCCTCTTTTGTTATCAACCACACTCTCTCCCTCTCAAATGACTCATCCACTTCACTATGTGTCACTTGCAACTTCCCTGCCTTTCAGGTCAGTGCCACATTCCTACCTTGTGGCCTTGTCACCTGTCCCTCTCAGCTACTAATCTCCATTCTCTCTACCCCTACCTGCCCCTCCTCTCCTCCTTGATTCTCTCATTGACATCATCAACATAATTGCCCCTCCCCCCACCCCACCCCACTACCACCACTGGGCCAATGTAACAGCCTGGAAAACAATGTAGTCACACATGTGTTTGCTCACTTTTGTTGTTAATGGTCTCTGTGGAAGAACATTACAGAATTACTAACATTTCAGACAATATTGTTTATGTACTTGTTGACCCCAAAATTCAACTATATGAGTTGTTGCATCGAATTCTTCTATTATTTAATTTCTTATGAGACCGTAATTAACTATTATATACAAGCTGCTCTGGTGTGAGCACCACATATTATTCTTGATGCATACTTTCACACAATGAAAACTTTGATTCTTATGTGTGACTTACCACATAATAATGATTCCTTCAGACATTATTGTCTTAGAAGACTTACACTGAAGCTTATATCAAAATATGAAATGATTTACAATTCATTCAATTTTATAATACCTTATAGTAAATTTATGCATGTACATTTCAACTTAATTATAGAATACCTTTCAATAATTTATGGTGACAGTATGTAAATTTAATTTTGTAGCCAGAATAACTGTTTAAACAAACGTATTTATTTTACAATTATTATTCTACAATTATAAAATATAATTTTGCATTGATTATTTTCAATGAAACATAATTACTTAGAGACTATGGGCTATCTTGACTTATATTATTACCTCCAGAATGAGTAAGGGTTACAAAGTCATATTTGTGAATTGTAGACCCTGCACTATTATGTGCTGTCATCCGTAGTGTGTACCAAGTCTCAGGATTAAGATCAAGCACCAAAAATTCTGTTTGATCAAATTTTACATTATTTGAGACTAATGTCCAGTCCACTCCATGTTTTAACTTATATTCTACGACAAATGAAGTTATGGGACAGCCACCATCTCCCCATGATGTAACATTTAAGGAAATTGAAGTTGAGTTGACATGTATGAGGTCAAAGATACTTGGTGCAACTGGAGCTGCAAATAAAACAAAACATTGTTTTGATTTATGTGATTGAATTTCTCATTTATACAGTAAAAACTATTTTTATTGTATTACAGAGCCATAATTAGAGGTAGTTCTGGATGCAGATATCAGAAGATTCCAGCAGTAACAACTACTTTGTTTATAAAAGGCTGTGCTGATGCAGATATCTGTAGGTATATCTGCAAATGTTCACAGTAATAATAATGGATAAAAGTCAGTACCAGTATTATGATTTCATCTGTTTGCATGCAATATACAATAATTATTATGATTGTTTTAAGTCACTATTATCACCTATTTGGGATGGAGTAACACTATATTAGCTTTGATGGGCAGTGTTCTGGAAAATAGGACACAAATAATGCATCAGTACAAAATCAGTGTCTCTCTTAAATAAACACTGCCAGAAAAAAATTACTACACCCTTTTAGATGTTCCCAGTCCACTCAATATTTATTGTGCAATGGTGCACATAGAGTTGATGAAACAATTACTTTCCAGATCAATAGTACAAGCAGTTCTGAGGTAACAGGTATTGACCTATGCAGAAACACCCACATTAGTACATGTTACAACCTGGCATCCAGTCAGTCATACAGATGGTGAATACTGTCCTCGGATATGTTATTCCACACCTGCTCAACCTGTTCACATAGTTCTGTAAGAATTGTCGGTAGATGAGTCACACAAATCTTGTCATACCAAATCCCACATATGCCTGATTGGAGACATGCCTGGAGATCATGCTGCCAGAGCAGTTGCTGCACATCTTGTAGAGCACATTGAGTTTCAAGGGCAGTGTGTGGGTGAGCATTATCCTGTCAGAACAACACATCACTGTGCTGTTGCAAGAATGGCAGAAGAACAAATTTAATAACATTCAACATGTACTGAGGGCCAGTTAGTGTCCCCTCCAGAAATACCAAGTGTGAATAAGAGTTGTAGCTTATAGCATCCCAGACCATAAGACCTAGGGTGGATTTAGTGTGTATTGGACAAATGCACTCTTCAACACAGCACTTACCAGGCCTAAACTGAACATGCAAATGACCATCACTTGCATGCAGGCAGAATCTGCTTTCATCGCTGAAGACCATGGTGTGCCATTCCATCTTCCATGTGATCCTCTGACAGCACCAGTCAAGCAATGCACATTGATGCGGTGATGTGAGTGGAAGATGGGCTAGAGAGTGCATGGTCACAGTCCCACTGCTAATAACAAGTTTGCAAAAATTTGTGTTGACATGTCTGTACTAACAATCCCTCTTATCTGTGTTGTGATGGCTGTATGATCTGCCACTGCTGCCCTTACAACATGATAACACTGGCAGGCATCAGTGATGTGTTGGTGTCCAGAAACATATCTACAGGTGTGAGAATATTCACATGACCACAGACTCCAGCATCATTGCTCAACTGATGTGGCATGTCCAATTTGTGTGGCAATTCTCCACAAGGACATCCCACTACTTTGAAGGCCACAATTTGACCTCTTTGAAACTTGCTCAGTTGGCTATAGGAAGCATGAGTGCATCACTGTGGCATGACAGCCTGCTTGCTTCACACACTGAGCCTTCTGGCTGTGAGCATTTCGTATTAAAGGATAGGCACAGATGGTGCTCTGATGGCTATGCCACTACACTATCTGTTGGCGGATGATGCTGAAACCATTGTCAGTACATCTACTGCCTCCAGGTGGCATATGCCATCATCAGATCAAACTCATCATCATCTATCCAGGTATACTAATTTTTTTCCAGCCATTTATTTATAAGGACACAATGCAACTCTTATTACACTGAGGAGTGTAGCATGTTAATGTGATTTATCGCTGTTGTGAATTAATGTAAATTTCATGGATTAACTTTAAACAGTATGCAGTATGTAACAGCAACTTGTAACATGACTTCATAACACTTTCCAGTGTTTTGGGATACTCCTTAGAAAAGTTCAAAGAATTTCTTTCATTAATTACATAACTTACAGAATGTATAATAGATACGAAATGATATGATGTATTAAAATATGATGATGATCAGCTGCTAGTTTCTTAGTCAATGGAAAATTTATGCCAGGGTTAATCCTCCCATCAGAGCTCTGGTGAACTGAATGGGTTAAAATGGCTTACAAAACTGTAACATCCACAAATGTGGATTTAGATAGAAGGCTTGTAGATAAGGAAAAGCAACTTAAGAATTTGGATCTCACTTCCCTTATTTGCACAGACTTTTAACCATAATATTACTGTATAATCTATTTTTGTCAAATACTCAAATCAAGAATTTCTTATACAGTGGGGAAATATGCAGATGATTAGTAGCTTTCTTAATTCAGAAAAATGAATGGTTTTAATAGTCCAATAATGTCTTCAGTTTTTGTTGTACATCATTCATTTATAAATATTCTGCATGAATGTGTACACAATCAAACATGTTCCCACATGCACATGCCCCCCCTTCCCACCTCACATGTAGATAACAAGTACAGAAAATTTAACAACGAGAATTTAACAATCAAGGAGAACTTCAGTGCAAAGGAAGCTCATGGAGGTAAAGGTAGATGTCATTTGTGCATTAGGGAAAGCTGTACAGAGGCAGAAAAGTACAACAAAGTGAAGAAAATAACAATAATCTGTAACAATCGTAAGAGATACACATGCAGTAAAAACAACAAGAAAACTGTTGTCTGTTCCATGTGTGGAATAGATTCTGAAGAAAGTGGTGAATAATTCTTCTCACAAAACTATGTTATGTGCCTAAGCTATTTGTATTGTAATATTTTTTAATTATAGTAAGGTGTACTTCAATAGTACTGTAAAGTGTTTACTACTAATTTTTCTCAAGCTAATTAGACTTAGTAAACTTAAATGACACAGTAAGTGAAAGATATAAAATGAATTTTTGAAAACAGTTTTAAAAGAAATATTCAGGTTCTGGATCCTGATTATGCATCAAAAGATCTTTCAAAAGTATGTTTTTAATGTAATTCAAGAACAATTAATAAATTTTATTTATTTTTTACTTTTTTTGTGGTGAGCACAAAGTACACCCCCCCCCCCCCCCGCCCCCCCCTTTGGTAATACACATTACTGAAAATGGCTTGGTGTGCAAGGTTCAGTTTATTTCCTGATCTTTTTCTGTACAGTGCACTGTACATTAGCATATTACTTGTTAGAAATGTTGAGAAATAGTAAGGCTTTATGACTACATTGCTTTGTCCATTTAATACATACCAGAACCCTGTGTTCGCTGTGATATTGTGGAAGTTGGAGAACTTTGTCCCAATTGATTAAATGCTTGAAGATAGAACTGGTGTCTTGTACCACACTGAAGGTTGTTTAGAGTGAAACTCATATCATGAGCTGGAATTTTTATCTTCTCCCACTCACCAAATTCTCTTTTGAAGTGTAGATAATAACCTGAAACGATATTTCATCATTATTAATTATGAAATGCCTGTAACACCAAATACCATAACAATGTGTTTAAATGTTAATGTAATGAAACTGTTTCAGCATCAGTCAGGTTCTATGGACAATGAGTGACTAACACAAAAATACATGGAACACATCACAAATGGGTCTGAGGTTGTAGTAGACCTATTATTACTGTTGTTATTATCATTATTATTATGTTTTCAATTTTTCCTTTGCTATTTTCATATGTTTATGTCCTTGTACACTCCTGGAAATTGAAATAAGAACACCGTGAATTCATTGTCCCAGGAAGGGGAAACTTTATTGACACATTCCTGGGGTCAGATACATCACATGATCACACTGACAGAACCACAGGCACATAGACACAGGCAACAGAGCATGCACAATGTCGGCACTAGTACAGTGTATATCCACCTTTCGCAGCAATGCAGGCTGCTATTCTCCCATGGAGACGATCGTAGAGATGCTGGATGTAGTCCTGTGGAACGGCTTGCCATGCCATTTCCACCTGGCGCCTCAGTTGGACCAGCGTTCGTGCTGGACGTGCAGACCGCGTGAGACGACGCTTCATCCAGTCCCAAACATGCTCAATGGGGGACAGATCCGGAGATCTTGCTGGCCAGGGTAGTTGACTTACACCTTCTAGACCACGTTGGGTGGCACGGGATACATGCGGACGTGCATTGTCCTGTTGGAACAGCAAGTTCCCTTGCCGGTCTAGGAATGGTAGAACGATGGGTTCGATGACGGTTTGGATGTACCGTGCACTATTCAGTGTCCCCTCGACGATCACCAGTGGTGTACGGCCAGTGTAGGAGATCGCTCCCCACACCATGATGCCGGGTGTTGGCCCTGTGTGCCTCGGTCGTATGCAGTCCTGATTGTGGCGCTCACCTGCACAGCGCCAAACACGCATACGACCATCATTGGCACCAAGGCAGAAGCGACTCTCATCGCTGAAGACGACACGTCTCCATTCGTCCCTCCATTCACGCCTGTCGCGACACCACTGGAGGCGGGCTGCACGATGTTGGGGCGTGAGCGGAAGACGGCCTAACGGTGTGCGGGACCGTAGCCCAGCTTCATGGAGACGGTTGCGAATGGTCCTCGCCGATACCCCAGGAGCAACAGTGTCCCTAATTTGCTGGGAAGTGGCGGTGCGGTCCCCTACGGCACTGCGTAGGATCCTACGGTCTTGGCGTGCATCCGTGCGTCGCTGCGGTCCGGTCCCAGGTCGACGGGCACGTGCACCTTCCGCCGGCCACTGGCGACAACATCGATGTACTGTGGAGACCTCACACCCCACGTGTTGAGCAATTCGGCGGTACGTCCACCCGGCCTCCCGCATGCCCACTATACGCCCTCGCTCAAAGTCCGTCAACTGCACATACGGTTCACGTCCACACTGTCGCGGCATGCTACCAGTGTTAAAGACTGCGATGGAGCTCCGTATGCCACGGCAAACTGGCTGACACTGACGGCGGCGGTGCACAAACGCTGCGCAGCTAGCGCCATTCGACGGCCAACACCGCGGTTCCTGGTGTGTCCGCTGTGCCGTGCGTGTGATCATTGCTTGTACAGCCCTCTCGCAGTGTCCGGAGCAAGTATGGTGGGTCTGACACACCGGTGTCAATGTGTTCTTTTTTCCATTTCCAGGAGTGTATTATAAATGAAGGAATACTATCTCTAAAGCCTAAAAGTTGGATTAATGTTTGTTCTGGGGACTACTACATTTAGTCCTTCATTTATCAGAAATATATTATCACTTTTAATTTTTGTTAAATATTTTGCTGGTATAAATTTATGACTGTAGAACATTTATTTTCAGTTTCTAGTGCACCTAGTTTCTTTTTCTGTAAAAAAACACTTGTTATTGGAAGACCATGTACAAAAATCTAAAGTGAAATCAGTGAAATGTGGAAAGAGGTGACTACTGCAGTAGAGGACTGTGGTGACTGCTACATTAGAGCCAACAGTGAAGTGGTGTAGGCCTACAGATCACCTAAATTAATGTTTATACTTTGCTGTTTGCTACTTCTTACATGAAGAAGTCAAATCTTTTCCTTTATTACTCTTTTATTCCTTCATCTCTCAAGGATAAGGCTGTTGTTCAGCCACTATGATTTCAGCTGAAATGGCATTGATGGCTGAGTCCCTACCTAAGGGAGTTCATCCACTAAGTTGCAAATCTTTTCAGTTAACACCACACTGAGTGATTTGTGTGTCAATGATGATGAAATGATGATGAGGACAAGACAAAACCCAGTCCTCAAGTGGAGAAAATCTCTCACCCAACTGGGAATTGAACCTACCGGTAGGCCTACTGCAGGGTAGTCATACATGCTGTCTACTCAGTTAAGGAGTCGGTCAGAAGTTTAGCAAATATAAATAGTTTCAAATCTATTTTTAAAAATATATTTACATGATTTTTAAAGTGATTAAAATGATGCTTTGACACTGATTAAAATAATTAATGTTTACTGATGAAAACGATGCAGGATTTGCACTGAAATGAAAGTTCTTATGCTGGTAGGAGATAATTTGGGGGTAGTGTATGACATGTATTAATGAAGCAGGAGGGTCAATATTTGAGAATGGTGTAATATGGGAGGGTGGATGATAGGGAAACATGGGATTTGAGACAGGTGTAAGTCAATGGAGACTAGGATATGGTTATGAAGAGGAAACAGTAGGAGAGGATGGGAAGGAGAGACGGAGTCCTCATGTGGGGAAGAAATAGTTTGAATCACAGCCCCAACTATTCAGTTGAGGATAATACCAGGCACATAGCTGGGATGATTTTTGTACAAATGTGATGGTTGTGTAATTCTAACAAGCCTTGGATGAAGCATTTTCTTGAAAATATAAATGAAAAACTACAGGAATTGTTTGCTAGAGGACTGTAATTACACATGGGTATGATACAAGCATAGCCTCACACACAGCATAGCCTACATCTGAATGTTTTCAGCAACGTGACTGGTTTCCACAATCATTCAGTGTAACCAGATGACTGTCTGTCCAATTCTTGGGATTCCTAATAATTTTGGTAGGCCTTTTTTAGGTAACATGTTTCCAAGAGATAGAGTTGCTGAATAAGTTAAGACATAGTGCAACAGCAAGTTTAGAAATAAAAAATGGGAATTTGGATGATGAAAAGTGTAGCAATCATAATATATTTGGACTTTTCAATCAAAATATGGGAAACTTGTTAAACAAGATAGCTGAGCTTTCTCATCACAGCATGGAATACAAAGAGCTTAAGATATTTTTAAGGATGCACACTGCATAAAAACACATATATTGGAAGTCACAGAAATTAAACAGGTGTACAACAATGGATATAAGTTAGTATCATATTACCACAGGTGTAATATGAGAAAAAGGGAATGATTATGTAAACAAAAGTTGAATAACGTCATGAACCATAGATCTAAATGAGTACAGCTTTGACAAATTCATTGAGTGCTGTAGATTTCCAAACATACAACATAGCAATTTGGACACCCTACAGACCTCAACTGGAAATGTTTTATATTTTGTTTAGTGATTAGGAAGAGTACTAGTAGGAATTAGTAAAAATAACTGAGAATTAATAGTATACAGAGATATTAATATTGATTTAATCTGGTTTTGTATTGAAAGAGAAGACACCAAGTTACAGATGTACAGCTTTGAAGTGAAACACACAGTACTGCTCCCAACAAGAAAGGCTGATGTAGTGCAGTAGGAATTGGTAATTTGTTTATCTAATGAAACAGACGTGAGATCAAATGCCAGCAATGAAGTATCCCCATCCATCAAGGGTAACTAATAAGTAAAGAGTAAAACACCAAAGAATTGTAAATGCTGACTCAGTTATGTTACTTAGGGAGAAATTGCAGGATGAAGAAAAGATGTAGGGAAGCAGCCTACTCACGCCTTATAAAATTCACATCAGTCTTTCCATTGTGTGCCAGCCTTGTCTGCTGTAACTAGCTCTGATGTCATAAATGTTGTGCAATACTTTAAAAATCAAGTAAATAACCTGAAACGTTTCTAGCATGTCAGGAACAATACTAAATCAATATGTGTTGAATATCAGTTCAATAACTTTAACCTTTTTCGAAATTTGGACGTTTTTCTGTAAAAATCATTGGCGCAACAGAAAAGAGCTAGAAACTTAAAAATTTATATTTAGATTTCTTTTGCATAATAATTTAATAGAAACAGTATTCTGGATCTCACAAATTAAAATTTTAGTTGAAATTCATGATTTTCTGGTTTTAGTCTTAAAAATTAAGGAAGCAAGATAGATTAAGTAGGCGAATAAATAAGGCTAGGATGTTTAAATTTAAGTAGAAGGGAGATCCGCTATAAGCATGAAGATGTGAGAAGTTTCAGCTGAATAACTATAAAACTATAGTGATAGCGTATCTCCAAAGGGCAAGTTCAGAGCTCGTCTACTGCGTGTAGTGTAATTAAATGAATTCTCTCGCCCAAAATATTTGACTTAGCCACGTCAGACTTTAGTTATGATTACTTACCTGTGTGCTGATTGCACATTTAAATTGAGTGCTTCATCGGCCATCAGCAAAGGAAACGATGATTTATTCGATAACTTAAAGTGGTGCATTACTAGCCCAGCGGCTAGTCGGGAGAGCGGATTTGATCAGGCGCTCCCTTAGCTGCCTGCACCGCGGCTTTATATATAAGAATTCTGCATGAGGAAGGAAGGCCCCAGTTCTCTCCAGACGCTGATTAGCGCACCACGTGTGCCGGGAGTCGCGTCGCGTCGGTATCATTGCTATAAACAGCCTTGGATGCCGTAATAAGTTACTCGGGATATGTGTAACCATGAAATCATTTTTGAGTGAAGTGTTAATTCTGGGATGACTTTAATGATCTATCTTCAGTTTGCGTATGTCGTATTTTCACGTGCTGCCGCGGGACAGACATTCTACCATTATTTCGCGTGGCGTTTGATGAGCATTATCATCAAATTATGGCGAGCGTTCACTTAAACATTTAATTTGAACAGTTATAGTTGCATCAGCGCATTAGACTCTGAACTGCTCTGGTAGTTGGATTGTGTGGATTCTATTTGGTCTGTGACTTTCAGAATATAGTGAACATTTTAGAGAGAATGGTTTTTGATTATGAATCCCAGACAATCTCCTAATTCCTCAGAGCTATAAGCTGTAGCTATAAATGTATTTCTCAGATGAAGTGGGCACTAGGAATTCTAATTACAGGCTTCACGTTTTGCTAATCACTTTCTGGTTGCCAATATTGTAGTTAGAGAGCCAGTGTTGAGAACGGCAAACAGCATAAAAACGACAGAATTAAATAAATAATAGTAACATTACCATTTATAACAATTATTCCACCCGCTGCCCCACATATGTTGCTAATCGGCCGGGAAAGAAACTGAGTGAAAGTGAAAGTGATTTTTAAATATTCGGATTCGGGAGTGAAATGCGACACACAACTGAATAATAGCAGTTGTCCGCCAGAGCAACCAGGCCGTGCCTGCAGTTGCGGGCCACACAGCAGCCGTTGAAGTGCTGTCTGCAGTTCAACGCGCCACGTCACATCAGTAGTCCTGGTACGCCGTGCCGGCAACGCCATACGTCGTGCAGAAGGAACTAAGTTAAGTGAAGAGCTGTTTTACTAACCTGCACTAAAAGGCTGTCGGCGATGGAACCGCCTGAAGAAACTGAGGTTAAATTTAAATCAGAACCTATATCTGTTGTGGGAACTTTAAATCCAGACAATGGTTCAAGTGTAAATATGCATGAAAATAGTAATGTTAAAGTGAAATATGAAGTATTGTCTCCTGACAGTTGTGTGAAAAGGGTCAATGATTCAATAATAGATACCCCTGTAGTAAAGCAGAAATTGTTAATTTATTGGATGATAGTTTATCTGATGAGTTATAAACGAAACAGTCATCAGAGGTGGTAGAGTTTAAAAAGGATAAGTTAGATATGGCTGATCAATCAGAAGTTTCATTTAGTTTTGATGATTCTGGTATTGGAGCTAGTTTTTCGTCACCTGAGTGTGATAAAAAGCCAGCTAGTGAGCAACCCAAAGATACTGGGGCTATTGATTTAAATGTAATATTACAAGCAATAGCTGCCAGTAATGCAAAAATGTCAGCCAGTAATGCTAAAACGATAGCTGAATTAAAATCTGATATAATTGGGGTAAATAACAGGATTATGGCAAGCCAAACTAATTTTAATAAACGATTGGAGGTAATGGACAGTACCTTCAAGAATGGTTGCAATAAATTGAAAGAGGATCTGGACAGTTTGAATTATAAAATTGATTGCAATCATGAGGATATTAAGAAAAAGGTTGCTCAACAATTTTCTGAAATGTATAAACAGTAAAATCTGAAGTTGCTGAGGTTCGCAAGGACTTCCAAATGGAAGATGCGAAGCTGGAGCACAAGTAAACAGAAAAGATCGAGGCGGAATCTGAACTGTGCTCAGATAGGTTTAAAGATGTTAATATAACAGTAAACATATGTCAAGCAGAAGTAGATGCAATCAAAACTGATACTACTCATATTGTGCAAAGAGTAGATAATGTTGAAATGAGAGTAGAAAATATTAGTACTAACATTGCTAACATTGAGAGTAAAGTAGCTTCATAACTTCTGGTAATGGTAGTATACAACAAGTTGTAGCTGCAAACGCCGCATTTATCGGATGTCGGCAGTTCTTGCGGTTCGATCCAGATAAAAATATCCACCTGCTAGATTTCTGGAAAGATTTTGAAGATGTGATTCCACCAACTTGGTCTGAACGAGAGAAAATCTCATTTATTAGAAGCCATTTAGCAGGTGACGCCATGCGTTGGTCAGCTGATGTTATGTTGAAGTGTAAAACATTATCAGAATTTAAAACAGCTTTCATTAATGAGTATTGGTCTAGCAATAAGCAAAATGAAGTGTTGAGAGAATTTTGGAGTGGAAAACGCTTCAATGCAAGCAAGGAATCTATTAAAGAGTTTGCCAGGTCATGGATCTCACGTTTGTCACATTTGACCGAAAAGCTAAAACCTGAAATGATAATACTAGGTCTTGAAGCCAAACTGCCATGGTATTGGCAAACTAGAATTATATCTACCCCTAGAGACAATCTGGATTGTTTCATTGAATATTTGGAACGTGTAGAGCGTGTTGCTGCCAATGAGGAGCAAGCATGTAATAACAGAAATGGTAATAACACTAGTAGTAATTTTAAGAACGAGCAGAATGGCAATGTAAACATCAGAACAGTAGGTGTTCACCATCCTAAGAGAGGTAGGAATTGGAGAAATAATTATCATAACCAACAATGGCATCCAAATGATAGTAATTTTGTTCCGAACAAAATTATGCGGGTCAACAACAGTGCAGAAAGCAATGCTGTGCCAGTTAACTATAATGGAAATAAAGGAAACAGTAGTAGGCCGAGGCAGGAAAACTAGCTCCCATCTATGAGGACACTGGCGCTCACCAGGTGGTTACTTTTCCTAAGCCAGTAATTACAGTAATTGGTAAGACAGATCAGAATACTCAGACTGAACATGTGGATGAGGGGTCGATAGCATCTAAGGATACAGCAGAAATGTTAGATCACTCACAGTATTTGATAGATACCGTGTTAGAGATGCTTTCTAAGTGGGAAGAGAAAGAGAAGGCACAGCACTGTAATGGTAGGGAAGAGCTACAGAATACTGAATTGTCAGGTGAAGAAGCAGAAGAAATTCATGCTTATCCCAGCTAGCACTCAAGCTTATTTCAAGGTGGATATTGAGTTTAGGTTCAGTTGAAAATTCAAGATTGAAAAATCAACCTGTTACACAGCTTATTTCAAGCTGGATATTGAGTTTAGGTTCAGTTGAAAATTCAAGATTGAAAAATCAACCTGTTACTCAGTTTACATCAAGCTGTAAAAATTTAGCTTCAATTAAAATAATTTTCCCAAGCTTGAAATAAACTGTAATTTCCCTGGAAGGCTGTACAGCAGATGCGCATGCAGCATAGCTTCCATAGATGTCCACGGGAAGTGCCACAAGCATTTATAAGCCTTAAACTGACTGCTAGGTTTACGGCTATTTTACTTTTGTGACGCGCGTTAATGATTGTTGACTGTTGTGAAGTTTGTTTTATACTGGAAAATAGTTTGGAAAGTGGGTGGCGTCCCCTGCCTTACTGCTACACTGGGTCTGAAGAAGATATATAGTGTATTACAGGTACGTTGGTGCATTTTTCTCTAGTGGTACGTTAATATTACAAATGTTAAATATTATTACGTAACGTAAAGAAATATCATATTCTTTTACGTAGAAAAATTGAGCCTGGATGAAAGTGAAATGGATTACCAGCTAAGAATACATATTACAAGTTGTTCAGCACCAATAAATTAAAACTTAATGTAATTTTACCTTTCTAAAATCTCGCCTTTTTATATATATATATATCGCCCTATTACATTTGTTTACTTGTAAGTACTCGTGTGTGTCACACCATGAATGAATAATCGTGAAGTGTGAAAAGTGTTTTTGCGAATACAAATAGTAATGACATGGTGAATGGGAAAAAGTGCTCAAGAACCAGTCACTACATAGGTGTCAGTCTTTTTTATTTACGTAGCTTTGACTGCTCTTCTTCTGCTCTTAATTTTGTTGTTCCCTAGGTGAAATAATACTGCAAGGCCTACAGGTACTTTTTAATTTTATTGTTATTTGTAATGTGGCTGAAATCTAAAAAAAGGCAATATTAAAATATGACAAGAACATTTTTTGTTTTACATTTCAGTTCCACTGAGCTGGTAATTTCTTAAATTCATTTCGATTTCATCTTTTATTTCATTTTGATTCAGTTTTACTCACCAAAAAATAACTGTGGATAGAATAAAATGTCTACATTTTTCTAAGCCGTAGTTTCCTTATAAGCTTACAGGATGAGGTGTATATGATTTCAAGTAATTGTTTCTTTATAATTCAGTTTAAATGGCCCTGAAACTGTTAGAAATAGTGACGTGTGGCTTCTTCATGAAGCCATCACAAAATTACCCAAATATCATCTTTACTTTAAAAATTCCAAACAAAAAGTTATTTCAAATTACTTTAAAAACTCTTTGGAATGAAGTCACCAGAAGCAGTTGCTTACTCAGTGACGTTCATACTACTTAATGATTTTTACTGCATCAGTGAGTTTGAAGTTATTTTGCTAATCTGGGGCATAAATTATATTTAGGTTGATCAGTTTAAACTTTTTACATTTTTTATGTTTAGGTATGGCTAACATTTTCTTTTACCTTTTACAGGATCATTATACCGGCAGAAGTCAGCGATATTTGATCCTGCTCTGGTCTGTGTGCTGGGGCCGGAGGGGCTTCAGAATAATAAAATTTTGAAATAAAACAATTTTAAACACTTTGAAAATAAAAAAAATTAAACATACATGTCTTGATAAATTTTTTCACACCATTTCCATTCTGGTATTTATTTAATTAATTAGGTTCAATAAATTCAGATTAATAATTATGTAGCTTAAAACAAACTGTAAATACCAGGCTGTATTCCATGTGTGTAGATACAGCTGGAGCCAAACTTGATAAGTCAAGCTTGAAATATAGCTTGAACTCTGCCAACTTTGATGTTGGTTTCAAGCTCGAATCCAACTAACAGGCCTGAATATTCCAGCTTTGATCAAGCTCATATACTTGAACTTTACACCTGGAAACAAGTTTGAAACCGGCTTACTGTGCTATCTGGGATCTTTATGATGAGGATGATGTGCTCTTATCTAAAGTGCCTGTGCAGGATGTTGATACTGTACTAATAGATTTAGGACAGGAGGTAAGTGAAAATGTAGAGGATAGCCTGTTGGGGGTCGATGAACCCAGTAGCTGTGACCAGTTGTCACTTGAGAAGGAACCTGACGATAATAGTGAAAGTGGTTTAGCTGTAACTAGTGTTATGCCCAGTCTGGAGGCGCAGAATCGCTCAACTACAATAATTTGGGTCATGTTCAGCAAACTAAATGTAATGAAGTCGTGCGGTGTTTTGATTTGAAATTAATAGACCGACTGGAAAAGGCAGCTGAAAATGTAATTCAGGAAACCCCTACACACTTTGACCTAAATGTAATGAAGACAGATGTCGATCACTTTAGTTGGAAACAAATCCAAAAGGAACTATTGGATGAGTTTGAGGAACCACCTGTACAAACTAGAATAAGCCACCCTATAATAATAGTGAATATGTTGGGTATCAATGTACGTTGTCTCTTAGACAGTGGAAGTGAGGTGAGTGCGATATCTCAGTCCTTCTTTGATGCATTACCTAGCAAAGACAAGCTTACCGTAATGAGGGTATCAGGACTAAGAATAATTGGTGCTACTGGCAAGGTGTCAAAAACGGTAAAACAAGATGCTCTGCTGCCCTTTAACATAAATGGTAATTTAATTGATTATCCATGCTTAATTGTAAATAATCTCAGTATTGAGATTTCAATTGGCATAGATTTCTTGTCGGAATATCAGAGTGTTGTTGACTTTGAAAGAAGCCAGTTAAAACTGGTCTTGCCGATAACCGGAGTAATTATGGTACCTTTTATTGATAAATATGTAGTAACTAATGCTGAAACTTGGGAGCTGCCTATACGAGTTCTGAAAAATAGGAGATATTGGGATGAAGGTGTTAATCTTAGTAAAAGTAAGCTAAACACAGACGAAAAGAAGTTAAAGGCTAGGGCAAATATAAGAAAAAGAGCATTGGAAAGGAAGAAGCGTCATGACGCAAAAGCTGTACCCACCAGTTTTGAAATACGTCAGTTAGTCCTTGTCAAAACCAAGGAAAAATCAAAGAAAATAAATGCAGAAACAAAGAAATTCATGTTCATATACCAAGGACCTTTCGGGATCATAGGAAAACCACATGCCAATGCATTTAGGCTAGAGTACCCTAAGAGTAAAAAGCTACTAGGTCTCAGGAACGTGATCGACCTAAAGAAGTTCATATGTAGTGAATGAATTCTGTAGGGAGGAGGTTGTTTTGTAACCTCTACACAGTGTGGCAGCTGTGCAGTCCCAGCTGTGTGAGATCTTCTTTCCTTTTCGGGTCTCACTCATTCTTCATCTTTCCTATCCACCAAAATTTCGGCTTTTGCTCTCAAATACTAAAATCTTTCGGTATGACTATCAAGCCAGCATTAAACTAATGAACTCTGTAGGGAGGAGGTTGTTCTGTAACCTCTACACAGTGTGGCAGCTGTGCAGTCCCAGATGTGTGAGATTTTCTTTCCCATTTCAGATTTCACTCTCTCTTCATCTTTTCTATCCACCTAAAATTTTGACCAGTTCTTTCCAACACATTAAATTTTCCATTATGGTTATCAAGCCAATAATAAACTAATGAATTCTATAGGGAGGAGATTGTTCTGTAACCTGTACATAGAGTGGCAGCTGTGCAGTCCCAGCTGTGTGGATCTTCTTTCCTTTTCAGGTCTCACTCATTCTTCATCTTTCCTATCCACCAAAGTTTTGACTCCTTCTTTGCAATACAAAAATTTTTCGTCATGGCTATCAAACCATGAGTTCTGTAACCATTCTATCCACTGATTAGTGAAGAAAATACCTAATGTGACAAACCTAACAGTGACATAAACAACAGAGAAGTATATGATGTAATTAAGATACAAAAGTATTTGAGTAACAAGTATGTGTAGAACCCTGGTAATATAAGTACAAAGTTGTTATTTTTTTTGGAAATGATCCACCAACAGTAATTTAAAAAGATATACACAATTCATGTACAAGCAGGATCTGAAGTGGCAGTGAAACCTATTGTATGCTGTAGAGTAACTAATTAATAGTAAAAGAGATTGCTTAGTGTTATGAAAAATATGCAGATAAGTTGTAAGAATGAACTCACCTTGTGTAGCAAGAAATGGCAGTGTAATAGAATTGAACAGTGTTTGTGGTTGAGACATGAAGGACACGTCCGTGAAATATTTATAAGGTTGGAGCTGGCCGTTATTTGGTGTAGTGTGTGACAGGACACACCTACATGTATTGAGGCTATGAGTTGGAGGCGTGAATGCGACCATAGGTACCCTTATGTTAGATGAGACAGGGCAGCTCATGGTGTCCTATAGGTTTAAGGAATTTAGCATTACGCTCATCCATAATTACTTAATGCACTTTAATGGTAGGTCGAGAGAGACTACCTGTGGGTTCAGCATTCAATCAAATGGAAATGGATTGCCACGTGAGCAAACTAATCAGTTGCAATACACTATAGATATGAAATAAATGTGCTATCCTATGCGTTAAATGTTAATAGAGTAAGTGTTAAATAAGTACATACACTAGCAACATAATTGAATAACATATTGGCAGACGTGAAACATTATTTATAGCTCAGCATAAATACACTTCGATGAAGTAAGTACATAATTGCAGATGTGGAACAGACACAGCAGCAGAGGACCAATAAGTGGATTTAGTAGTCAACTAAACGTAGTGTGTTTTGAACACTCAGAACTGTATTATTACCACAAGTTACTCACATGTACAAAGAGGATGAGGGCTGAGAAAACAACTACTAATCAAATATACTCATACTATCTCTAAGAATAAGGTAATCGAAGATGAGTCAGTTAAGTAAATAAAATACAGATTTGTCAGGAATGTATCGAGCATTGGTTCAGTGTTCTGGCCTCGAAATAATAAATTGAGATTAAATAGGATTTATGATTGTATGCCTTGGGCATAAATTTTCTCTAGTAAGTGACTAACAGCATTTTGAGCCATTTGTTTACCGATTTTATGACAGTTAAGTAACTGCGAGAGTAAAATTGAAAAAGTTCTGTTAACTTTGTTCCAGTAACATATTGAAAGATAAAATGTATATACCCCCATTTCATTGTGACCCACCCTTAGGTATTAAGTGAACAGAGTCTGAGGCACTCTTTTTGTTTGTTCTACAGGGCAAACCAGATAATGGCAGCCTGGTAGCTGCGTGAAAGCGTGGAGTGACTTGGACACAACTCACAGTGACCCCTCCCCTTTCCCCATGTAATTTAGAGTGAACGTGAAGGACGCACTCCATAGTAACTTCCCCTCCTCTACCCTTGTGAATGGAAGTGTAGAACGCCAGCCAAAGCGGCTACAACCACGTGTGTAAAAATGAAATTGTCATGATTTGTGAAATTTTCTTTCAGGATTAGAAAGGACTGCTAAGATATAATTATCTGTTTATGTATCATGAATAACTGTGTTATTTTCTTTGAATTTGTGTATGTAAAAATGTATTTAATGGATTTAAGATTTTCATAATTTTACATATTTTATGTGTTTGTCTGTCTAAGGCAATATGTATGCCAAAGTGTTTCATTGATTTTGCTTAAATTTTGAGTGATAATGTTGCTTAAGAGGCAGTGAACATGCCAGCAATTTAAATAATTGAAGTAAGTAATAAGTTTTATTTTAATATTTCTATATGTTTACATTTCAATTTTAATTTTCATAGGGAGTTAAGTTGTACTCTTGCTTCCCTTTTTGCAATTGATTTTTTTTCTTCCATTTACATTAAAAAAAAAAAAAGTAGAGGGTGATGTAGGGAAGCAACCTACTAACGCCTTATAAAATTCACATCAGTCTTTCTATTGTGTGCCAGCCTAGTCTGCTGCAACTAGCTCTGATGTCATAAATGTTGCGCAATACTTTAAAAATCAAGTAAATAACCTGAAATGTTTCTAGCATGTCAGGAGTAATACTAAATCAATATGTGTCGAATATCAGTTCAATAACTTTAACCTTTTTCGAAATTTGGACGTTTTTCTGTAAAAATCATTGGCACAACAAAATAGAGCTAGAAACTTAAAAATTTATATTTAGATTACTTTTGCATTTTAATAGAAACAGTATTCTGGATCTCACAAATTAAAATTTTAGTTGAAATTCATGATTTTCTGGTTTTTGTCTTAAAAATTTAGGAAGCAAGATAGATTAAGTAAGCGAATAAATAAGGCTAGGATGTTTGAATTTAAGTAGAAGGGAGATCCGCTATAATCATGAAGATGTGAGAAGTTTCAGCTGAATAACTATAAAACTATAGCGATAGCGTATCTCCAAAGGGCAAGTTCAGAGCTTGTCCACTGCGTGTAGTGTAATTAAATGAATTCTCTCGCCCAAAATATTTGACTTAGCCACGTCAGACTTTAATTATGATTACTTACCTGTGTGCTGATTGCACATTTAAATTGAGTGCTTCATCGGCCATCAGCAAAGGAAACGATGATTTATTCGATAACTTAAAGTGGTGCATTACTAGCCCAGCGGCTAGTCGGGAGAGTGGATTTGATCAGGCGTTCCCTTAGCCGTCCGCACTGTGGCTTTATATATAAGAATGCTGCACAAGGAAGGAAGGCCCCAGTTCTCTCCAGACGCTGATTAGCGCACCACGTGTGCGAGGAGTCGCGTCGCGTCGGTATCGTTGCTATAAACAGCCTCGGATGCCGTAATAAGTTACTCGGGATATGCATAACCATGAAATCGTTTTCGAGTGAAGTGTTGATTCTAGGATGACTTTAATGATCTATCTTCAGTTTGTGTATGTCTTATTTTCACGTGCTGCCGCGGGACAGACATTCTACCATTATTTAGCGTGGCGTTTGATGAGCATTATCATCAAATTATGGCGAGCATTCACTTAAACATTTAATTTGAACAGTTATAGTTGCATCAGCGCATTAGACTCTGAACTGCTTTGGTAGTTGGATTGTGTGGATACTTTTTGGTCTGTGACTTTCAGAATATAGTGACCATTTCAGAGAGAATGGTTTTTGATTATGAATCCCAGACAATCTCCTAATTCCTCAGAGCTATAAGCTGTAGCTATAAATGTATTTCTCAGATGAAGTGGGCACTAGGAATTCTAATTACAGGCTTAACATTTTGCTAATCACTTCCTGGTTGCCAATATTGTAGTTAGAGAGCCAGTGTTGAGAACGGCAAACAGCATAAAAACAACAGCATTAAATAAATAATAGGATCATTACCATTTAATACAATAATTCCACCTGTCGCCCCACAAAGAGACTAACTTTATCAAGGATATAAAGTAGCTGATAAACTTAATTCTTTCCTTAAAATATTCTGAGAACAACATTAACCTAGTTTTGTTTCCAGTGGGTCAGGGACACTTACAGTGGAAGTCAAGAGTAAGTGTGGCTAACATCTGCAGTCAAGGTATCTTATGTTAACAAAGAAAACAAAAATTTAATTCTGAAGCGTGGGCAATGACATTAAGAATAATATTTCAGTAAGCCAAATGATAATCAGCTCCTCGATGGCAGTAGCAGCAAAACATGGTACTAAATTCAAATTATTGGCTACTAAAATTAACAAACTGTATCTATAAAGGAAGTACAAGGACAAAAAAAGACGCATAAAAGTAAGATGTGTTTGAATTATATTGGTAGACCTTGTATCAGTTTTGCCAGAGATAACAAAAATCAACCAAAGCATCAAAATGTTGTGCTGACTTGGTAGTCTTTCCCTTGAGTTGCCTTTGTAACCAGTCAATAAGTGAAGGTGTATTTGCTGAAAGACTGAAATACCAGTATAGCCATGAAAGTAAACAAATTATCTCTAATTACTGGCTGAGGTCCCTTTTGTCTGCATTCTCAATATTTTTGGGAAAGGCAATGTACAGCAGAAAATAAACTATACATCTGAGAATTACATGTTAACAGCATCTCATTTGCCTTTCAAAAAGGCTGCTGTAAAGAGAAAGCAACTGATGGGGTCACAAACTCAGTTATGGTAGAATTAAACTTCATTATTCTGCTGCTATTTTCTGTGATCTTGCTGAGGCATTCAGCTTGTATGGACAAAGTATTATCTTAACAGCAAACAGTCAAATTAGCAAATTAAAGAACAAGCACAAAACTAAATATGGAGTGGGGACACATCATGGTATTCCAGATTCACCCAAGACATTGCATGATGTCAGAAACTGTAATATTTGCTTATGATACAAGCACACTGCCGGACAAAAAAAGTGAAGCACTCAGGATAAATGGTCAGGTGTCACTGTAACTTTGTATACTTACACACAAGTGGTGGACAAGTTAATGATTAGAGTTATGATTCTGTCTGATCTTTCGTCAAAGGTTATTATTGAATCATAGTAACAAAACCATGCCATGAACTTCAAACAAAATAACTTTCATGAGTGCCTTAATCTCAGATGGCATTCCCTACATGCAGATTGATGTTCAATATTCTTTTGACGCATGACCGGAAAAAATCAGTACACATTCTCTGGCCAGGATTTCATGACTGATCACACCTGGAGGCTCTTGATTAATGACTGCAACACTGGTGCATTCTTAAAAACAAGCCACCCTAAAACTAAGATAGCTACACAGTAGCTGAAATCAATCAGCATTAAACAGATTAAAAATTTATGACTAATGCTGCCCTTCTTCCTAACTTGGATAAAATTAATTATTGAGCACAGAGATATTTAACCACATATTGTCACACCTCCCAAACTATGTGTTTGCTCTTGTATTGATCAAGATGCAGAAATGGTGACCTCACAACCTGCACACTGGATTAATAGCACACTTTGCACACTTTCACTCAATACTATCCTATGCCAATCTTCTGGAACAGTGCAAATAAGGTCAGGAGAGTATTTATTCTACACAGATACTTCAGAGTATTAACAGTGGCCTAGGATCCATACTTGTTGTAGGTAAAAACTTTCATTTCCAAACACCTCTTGGATGTCAGGTAAAATGGAAATTTGCAGATTATGAAGATACACCTTGCTGGTTACATTATCTTCAAAGAAGAATGGACCAGTCAAACCACATAATGACACACCACACCACAAATTAACACACAGTAGATTAAAACGTTTGTCAATGTGAATGTGAGGATTTTCAGGAGCTGAGTCCATGCAGTTGTGGCAGTTTACAGTACCACTCAATTTGAATTACACCTTGTCAGACCAGATACATACCTGCAAACTGTTCATCCTCACAAAGCATGCCTTCAAACCACACATAGCACTCCATCTCTTGACCCAGGTCATACTTGTTCATAGCGTGCAGCAATATTGGAATGTACACATTCTACTTCGCACCATTCAGGATATGGCAGTTATTTATTAAGTAGAAAGTAACTTCAGTGATACTCCACTACTCTCTCCTCCGAATTTTACTTTTCTTTCTGATTACCAGAGATGTCAGAGCCTACTTGGCTAGAACTCTTCCTGGACAGTGGATAGGTATCTACCGCAGTCTCCAGATCTTACACCTATGACTTCTATCTATGGGACACTGGAAAAATTAAGTTTATCAACAGAAGCCAGCTACACTGGACAACCTATGACAAACTATTGAGGAATCCTGTGCAGCTATCATACCAGCAACACTGACAGCCATAGTTTGGTCAACAGCTCAGTGACATTGATGTTGTTTGGCTGCTAATGGGAGTCACTTTGAACACATAAAATAACCTTCCCCCAATGCAAGAACTGTAAAGGTACATCACTTTGTTACATTATTATTGACTCTCAAAGATTGTCTACATTTTTCTGGACCCCTATGTACATGAAAGTTGTCCTTCATAATGGGACTTATGGAAAACAGTGTGTTAACAAATGAGTGTTAGAGAGTGGATTAGGGTAAAAGTCAGGGTGGATGTAACTGTGTGGAAGAGGGGGGTGGGGGTGGGGAGGAGTTGGAATTGCATGTTAGAGGATGTGGTTAGTTTGCATATGTATTGCTAGTTGTATCTGTTAGTATAGGCATGACAACTTATTACGACTGGAAATTACAGTTGAAATCATGGGTTTGCTTGAGTCTGGTTGGTGAATATGGAGAATGGCGGAGGGATGCCAACACATGTTTGGCCTGTTAGTAGTTTTATTGTGTTGTAAGCTTTATGCTAGGTAATTAGCAGGTAGGATTTCCATAATAGTTTATGCCTGAGGGTTAGTCCAAGATACTTTAATGTGTTATTTAATTTTATCGGAGGGTCATAAATGCTTAGCAATAAGTTTTGGAGAGAAGTTACAGGTAGTTTGCACTGCCATCTCTTTGACATTCTATACTTACAGAGACAAAGTATATCACCATTCTTACAGACTTAGTTCTGTATTTTGAATTAATAGTTTCATTTCAAAATATAATTCTATAAATGTTAATTAGTTATTAAGTGGAAAGTAACTTCTGTGATACTGTGCTACTCTCTCTCCCCTGAATTTTATTTTTCTTTCTTGTTCTGTATTTTACAGCCACACATGTTTTCTCCACATCTTTCACTGTTCTTGACAGTTATTTACTTGATGGAAGATTGCATTAGCCTGGAAGCTAACAGTTGGTGTTTTACCTTTAATAGTGCTTCCTTTTGATAGAGGTGCTTGCCATGTCACTGTGATAGTGGA
Source organism: Schistocerca piceifrons (assembly GCF_021461385.2). NCBI lineage: Eukaryota > Metazoa > Arthropoda > Insecta > Orthoptera > Acrididae > Schistocerca > Schistocerca piceifrons. The sequence continues at coordinate 425,096,903 of NC_060139.1, read as the reverse complement.
TGTAGAAAGCGAAGTTGCTTGAAATTCTGTTGGAGCAGATGGAACTGGAAAAAAAGTACATGTTTTATAAAATGAGCATTAAAACTGTGCATGTAAATGAATACACATGTAATATATGATGCACACTCTTGGTTGTATGCAGACACATTTAAACGTTACATAAGACTATAAGAATATTCAGATTGTCTGAAAAATTGTGTCTGTTGAAGACATAAAGTCTGTAAATGATTCCATGATCATGTTTTAGAACTTTTATATGTGAAGGTCTATCTTGATAACACATTTTACAATTCACAATTATTGGTTTCACCTACTGCCATCTTCAGATCTGTTGCAAATAGAAAAAAGATAAGATGAGAATCATGAGCCTGCTACTCCCGTTATCCCAGAATATTTTAACTTTTGTATAAGGATATCATGCTTAACACAATCAAAAGCTTTACCCAGATAACAGAATATTCCAAGTGGTAATAACTTTTGATTTATTGGTTCTAATATATCATCTGTAAAAGTGAATATAGCTTGATCAGTTGACAATTCTTTCCAAAATCCAAACTGATTGTGAATGAAAATATCTTTCTGTACTAAGTGTTTATGAAGTCTATTGTACATAACCCTTTCAAACACTTTTGAGAATACCGCCAATATTGAAATGGGATGGAAGTTTTCCACTGATGACTTGTCTCCTTTTTTGTGTAATGGTTTGACAATAGCATATTTAAGCCTATCTGGAAAAGTACCACTGTGGAGGGATTCATTAAAAAAATAACTCAGTGTATCACAAAGTTCTGAGGAGCAACATTTAATTATGGCAGTGCTGGCTTCATCATAACCACTGGAACATTTGTTTTTAAGAGAGCTAATAATACTAGAAATCTCTTTTGGTGGGGTAGGATATAGTTGAATTTTGTCAAACTTCTGTGGAAATGCATTTTTAAAAATATTTTAAGCTGTCTTCTGAGGAACTATGCAAATGTAAGTTGTCTGCTACTGAAAGGAAAAAGTTGTTGAAAGTGTCTGCAATTTTGGAGGTATCTCTAATCAACTCATTATTTACATTTAACATAATTTCCTCATTTGCCTGATTAGTTTTTCCTGTTTCACTTTTTACAATGTTCCATATAGTTTTTATCTTGTTATTAGAAGCATTTATTTTTTCATGAAAATAAATACATTTTGAGGTTCTGATTACTTGGCTTAGAATTTTACAATATAATTTGTAATGTGATTTAGCTCTGTAGTCATTGTTTTCCCTTGACATTAAGTACAGTCTTCTGTTTGTTTTGCAAGATATTTTTATTCCATTTTTAATCCAAGCTTTTGAATCATTTAATCTATTTGCTTTGATTACTTTCTTAGGGCAGTAGTTTTCAGTGTGACCTATGACCGTATTAGAGAAACAGTTATATTTTTCATTTATTCCAGGTGAACTGTATACATCTTTCCAGTCTGTATTCCTCAAACAGTTTTTTATACCTTCAATTCCTGTTTCATTTATTATTCATATAGTTTCCCCCTTCCTGTTATTAGTTGAATCAGACTCCACTATATTAAATGTAAGCAATTGGGCATCTGTTATAATGTCAAGTTGAACATATATATTTCAAAAACGACACAAGACATGTAAGTTACAGAGCAAGCAGACAAAGTAAGACATGTGTACACGGTAACATTCAAATCATCACTGAGTCCAAGTGTAGCGGCCGCTGGCTGCCTGGCCGCTCAGGTGGCGCAGCTGCTGCATGGCTGGCAGAGCGCGCCGCATGTAGAGGACGCGCGTAACTGCACGGCAGCACTTTGAAAGATCGGCGAGTCACAACAGAATCATGATCTGAAAGGCCATTAAATATTGGATTTCTACTATATTTTGCTAGTGTGGTGGTATCTATGAAAATGTTTTCAATAGCAGTGCTGCTGGTACCCACAACCCTGGTTGGAACTGTACTAAGGGAATGAGATTACAAGAAGTGATAAGAGACTCTAATAGATGGAAATTACCATTTGGAGCCCTGTATATTGTGACTATAATTATTTTTCTTTTGTGTGTTTGTACTTGTGTGGCACATGCTTCAAAATGCTGATCACTACATTACTTAAGAATGTCAATGTTTTTATAATTGTGACCCTTTATAATGTAAGTGGCATCTCCTCCTTTCTCTATCCCTTTTCTACAATACTTTGAAGCTAGGGTATACCCTTCCATATTAAGCATTTCAATTTTACTACCTAAATGATGTTCAGAAATACAAATAATATCAACAGGATTTGTAGACTGTAGCTCATCTAAATAGATCTGAAATTCATTAATCTGAAGATGGCAGTAGCCAAAACTCATAACAGTGAATTGTAAAAATTTGTGTGATCAAGACAGATATTTAAAAATAAAGTGAAAAATCTTGTGTTGATAGCAGAGGTTACTTAAAGCCACTATATTTCAGATGTAGTTATTGAACTGAATCCCACTTTGAAAAACTAATCAAGTTTTTTAGTGCTAGTTTCAGTAACATGGCTCTGCAAGAATTGCAGTATCAAGGGAATTGAGAATGTTCACAAAACAGAAAATTACGCAATGCATTCTTGATTGTTTGTTTCCCTTCTTTTTTTGTTGGATTTATTTTGATGGTCTGATAATTTGGCCTAGGCCTATGTGCTTCTCTGTTGTTTTGAGATGTAACAAGGCAAAATAGCTTTATTTGGTATAACACCAACAAAAATACAATTATTTATCTTGTATGAAAATACTATTATTTATCTTTTCTGCTCTCTTTACTGTACTTGCAGATGTGAAATCGGCAAACTATTATCCAAGCCATTTCTTTCTTAACTTTGGAAAATCCAGGATGGAACATAACATTATTATGAAAAGGATAGTTGCTATTCAGCAAATAGCAGAGATACTGAGCACAAATAGGCACAACAGAAAGACTGGCTTCAGCTGCCGGAGACTGTGGTCATGTGTGTGTGAGTTGCATTTGTGTGTATGTGTGTGTGTGTGTGTGTGTGTGTGTGTGTGTGTGTTGTCTACTTTTGACAAAGGTCTTATAGGACAAAAGCTTATTTTGAGACAGGCTTTTTGTTGTGTCTATCTGCGACTCAGCATCTCTGCTGTATGGTGAATAGACTCTATCCTTTACATAATATTCTTTTTTGATTTTATTATGTGGTGCATATTTCAGGCTGCCGATAATAACAGTATAAGTAGCATATGTACAAACATTTTATTTTAAAAAATATTCAAGATTTCACAAAAACCACAGGCTCTTGAACATTTTATCCTGCTAATGATTATTTTTTTCATAGTTGGTACATTTTATTTTCTTCATTCTGATGAAAATATTATCTTTCTTGAAACTTACGTAACTAAGATAATTTCTTTACTCGAAATTATTATTATCACTACAATTACAGAATTTTCAAATTCTAAAAAGTTATCCTTTCATAATTACAGTGTCATTATCTTGTATTACTAATTTTTTCCCAAAAATGTGTACTTTCTTTAGAATAACATGCTAGTTTATAAATTATTTCAGTCAAAAATTGAGTTTCCAGAAAATTATTCTCACATGCCTTAGCAACTAGGCTCATGCTTCATCATTGTGTTAAGTAATGTAAGCAAATGTATGCATCATAGGCTACCTACACAGTTTAATTATGGTCTCCTGGGACACTGGATGGTCATGAGTTTGTAGATCAGTTTTTCCATGGTCCAAGTCAGGCAATATGTTTCAAAGGCAACAAAACACATCAAACATGGACAACAATTACTTTTTTTGTTCCCAATCCATCTCCTATCAAACATGAAGTTCAAAATATACAGAAATAAATCAATAGGTTGATCTATGAGCAATCAGTGTTATCAAGCTGTTTGGTTGCTACTTGTGGTAAACAAGACACAAAATGAAACATTCCAACTGTGTAGCCATTTAAATGCAATTTTTGTTACTGGACCAGATACTGGTTGGTTCCTTATTCTGTAGTCAAACTACTTATTCACCAACGTAGAGGAAAGAACCCATCTCTGATACTGGTTGTAGGGAAGCAGCCTACTCACGCCGTATAAAATTCACATCTGTCTTTCCATTGTGGGCCAGCCAATCCGCTGTAACTAGCTCTGACGTCATAAATGTTGCGCAATACTTTAAAAATCAAGTAAATAACGTGAAACGTTTCTAGCATGTCAGGAGTAATACTAAATCAATATGTGTTGAATATCAGTTCAATAACTTTAACCATTTTAGAAATTTGGATGTTTTTCTGTAAAAATCATTGGCGCAACAGAAAAGAACTAGAAACTTAAAAATTTATATTTAGATTCCTTTTTCATAACAATTTAGTAGAAACAATATTCTGGATCTCACAAATTAAAATTTTAGTTGAAATTCATGATTTTCTGGTTTTTGTCTTAAAAATTTAGGAAGCAAGATAGATTAAGTAAGCGAATAAATAAGGCTAGGATGTTTAAATTTAAGTAGAAGGGAGATCCTCTATAATCATAAAGATGTGAGAAGTTTCAATTGAATAACTATAAAACTATAGTGATAGCGTATCTCCAAAGGGCAAGTTCAGAGCTCGTCTACTGCGTGTAGTGTAATTAAATTAATTCTCTCGCCCAAAATATTTGACTTAGCCATGTCAGACTTTTATTATGATTACTTACATGTGTGCTGCATGCACATTTAAACTGAGAGCTTCATCGGCCATCAGCAAAGGAAGCGATGATTTATTCAATAACTTAAAGTGGTGCATTACTAGCCCAGCGGCTAGTCGGGAGAGCAGATTCAATCAGGCGTTCCCTTAGCCGTCCACACTGTGGCTTTATATATAAGAATGCTGCACGAGAGAAAGGCCCCAGTTCTCTACAGATGCTGATTAGCGCACCATGTGTGCCGGGATTCGCATCGCGTCGGTATCGTTGCTATAAACAGCCTCCCGTAATAAGTTACTCGGGATACGCGTAACCATGAAATCATTTTCGAGTGAAGTGTTAATTCTGGGATGACTTTAATGATCTATCTTCAGTTGGCGTATGTCGTATTTTCACGTGCCGCCGCGGGACAGACATTCTACCATTATTTAGCGTGGCGTTTGATGAACATTATCATCAAATTATGGTGAGCAATCACTTAAACCTTTAATTTGAACAGTTATAGTTGCATCAGCGCATTAGACTCTGAACTGCTCTGGTAGTTGGATTGTGTGGATTCTTTTTTGGTCTGTGACTTTCAGAATATAGTGAACATTTTAGAGAGAATCGTTTTTGATTATGAATCCCAGACAATCTCCTAATTTCTCAGAGCTATAAGCTGTAGCTATAAGTTTATTTATTTATTGTATTTTTTTTTATGGAGACACCAACTGGTGTCTTTTGCAAACGTCATAGCATTTTTTTACAAGTTAGTACAGTCATATATACATATGTGATTACATATACATGATACAAATGTACCATTGTACCTAATAAGGCACAATATTGGATGTTACATCGTACCTATTACAAATATTCAGATTTTACACAACTATATATATATATATATATATATATATATATATATATATATATATATATATATATATATATATATATATATATACAATAATTTATTTTAGTTTAATATTAATATTCACTTAAAGAATATAAACACTTGTCAATCAAGAAATATTTCAGCTTCACTTTGAATTAGTTCCCTTTGTGGCACCTTATAGAGCTTGGTAATCTGTTGTACCATATTTGACCACTAATGCATGGACTATGGTCTGTTGTTTTTAATTTTGTTCTTTGTCTGTAGTAGCAGTCTTTATTTCTTGTATTATAGGCATGCATATCAGAGCACTTTGTTGCTTTGTTTTTATGTGTCACAAAAAATATAATTAATTTGTAAAGATACAGTGAGTAGACTGTGAGGTATTTATGATGAACAAAGATTTCCCTGCATGAATCTCTATACCCTAATCCATGGATAATTCTGATTGCTCTTTTCTGTGGGGTTAATATTCTGTTCATATGTATGTCAGCAGCACAACCCCATATCTCTATCCCGTAATTAATCTGTGCAAAAATGGTTTCATAATAAATTGTTTTTAATGTCTGATGTGGGACTACTTTTGATAACTGGCTGATTAGATGTAATGAACTGCTGATTTTATTGCATAAAAATTTGATATGGTTTACCCATCTTAGATTTTCATCTAGGTGAATACCTAGAAATCTGCAGCCTTCTGTGTCCACTACTTCCATTCCACCTATGTTACTGATAGAGGTTTGGTGTGAGTTTGTAAGTTTAAATGGCAATAAGATGAAGTGGGCACTAGGAATTCTAATTACAGGCTTCACGTTTTGCTAATCACTTTCTGGTTGCCAATATTGTAGTTAGAGAGCCAGTGTTGAGAACGGCAAACAACAGCATTAAATAAATAATGGGAACATTTATATAAACAATAATTCTACCCGCCGCCCCACATATGGCTAATCGGCCGGGAAAAACAAACAAAACATACATATATTCTACAATAATTCCACCCGCCGCCCCACATGGTTTTCGGGAACCTACTGAAAGCAAGTCTTGGCTAACATTCCAAATGAGGCTTGGTAATTTATATACCGTTTTTCTGCTACATTTATCAATTTTTTTCCATTTCCTAGGACAACACATTCAAAATATACCAATATGTAAAAATTAATAAATAATGTGATAGTTACTGGTAAGTGCACCAAAAGATCAAATAGAATGCAAATGCCCTCAGCTTCCTAATTAAAAACAGCTGGGTTAAAATGGAAGCTATCCATTTGCAATTTTCTCCATCCTTGTGCAGAATACATGAGGTTCAGTTTAAGTAAGGACAGTAATTCACCTCAGATAACAGCATCAGTCACAAAATAATATTTGTGAGCATACTGTCATACCACCTTATACAATATTTGAACATTTCAATAGTACGGTGGTGCTTATAATTTGCTTTGAGGTTTCATCAACAGAGCTGATCATTGTTCCCAGCACAGTCACATGGCAGCTGGAAGTCAGCATGTGTCAGGACTTGCATGAGTAACTGGACAGTGCCATATCATAAAGTAAAATACATTATGTGAGAAGCGGTAACATCTCTACTAACGTTTTATCACAATGTGATTTGAGTATTGTGAAGAACTGAAGAACAGTATTTTTACAGACATGCACTGCATTCAATAATGAATGGAAAGTGTTGTTTGCTCACAGTGTTTGTGTACATGTAACATGAATTATTAGTCATATATTTCTGACTGTATCACTGACAAACTTCAGTAACATTACTAAAATAAACTGTGCTTCTTGTGAATAACTAGTTTACCAACAGTATGATGTCAGTGCTTATAAACTTTATTGCAGAACTAGCTTGCAAATATATTCTGAACTTGTCACACAATACTGAACAATCAGTGATTAATTCTGGTCACACAGATATAACTGACATTTAATAAATGTAAAATGCATTTGCTTACACTCATTTAATGGTTTTCAGAATACATGCTAGTATATTTTCTAGTTTGTGCAATGCCATTCAAAACTCTCCTTGCTACCTACATGGTTAACACTGTAAGGTATGATCCGTCATAGCGTAGTCAGTGTACAGTTGCAGCCTATGCACTCTCGAATATGTAGAGGTACATGTTGCTATACAGCATAGCAACATGTCACTTTCCTTTTACTAGATCAATGAAAACAATGTGTGTGTGTGTGTGTGTGTGTGTGTGTGTGTGGAAAACATGACTGTAATTAGTAGTAGCAGCACAAATAATGTGCTCAGGCTTTTTGGAATTTATTTGCAGATATGAGAAAGAAAAAAGTGGGCACTAATTTGGACTGGCCAGTGAGGGGCCACTCACACTTCACAGTAATGCTTTAGGAGTGCAGTGGACTCCAAAGAAGAAGGCTGATGCCAATGGTTGAGCACTAAAGAAAAATGAATGTTGTTATGTAGACTCTATACTATGCTATTTTGGGCTAAGTATGAATTTATGGTTTTGGTTGAGCTTTGAAGTGTTGTCTGGAAAGCTTTGTTAATTATCAGTTGTTGTGAGTTGAGAACTTGTTTGAATATAGATGAACTATGGAAATTGTGTTTTGTGATTTTGTAGTGAGTTGTTTAAATGTAGAAGCTCTCTTATATGCCTCACTCCTCTGCAGTTGAAGAAAAAGTCAGCAGTCAAATATGTGGGACTGCCTAGCCCACTTACAATCAACCCACAACAAGAAAAACACCTCAAATGTTGAGTGTCTGATATAAACTGTGTTGTGGTCTTGTTAGACTCCAATGAATGGACAAATTCAATATGCCCATTTCATAGGCAGCATGATCAAATCAATACTAACGTGCAAAGAGGAAACATTGTTGGCAAAGATCTTGAAACGTTCTTGACCATTTTACAAATTCTTACAATACTCTAATGAACATTCCAATGGACATTAAGATGCATATATAATTATTTTTTAAGCAAAATTGTACAGCTTTTCTTTTGAAAATGACTTCAAGAAAGAAACTAATGTACTATTCTGTAAAATTGTGTGGTTTTGTTTTCTTTCTCACAGTCAATTTAACTATGATAACATGGCCTTTAAACCATTAGAAAAATTTTTTCTCCCACACATATTGTTTCTCTGTATATGTAATTTTAAATAAAAATTGTATACACAACTCTTGCTGATCTGTCTTCTTCCTTGCAGGTGGTTCTAATAGAAAACCTGCATATTAGGGAAAGGAAGTTGTATTTGCTACTTATTGACCTTTGATCAAACTACTACTATGCAATCTCAATGACCCAGAACTTTATAATGCTATCTGTTTGTTAACTAAAACTATGCAAAATAATGTAATTGAAGCTACTTTCATAGATCCAGCAGCTGGAAAGATCTCTCTCATACCCCAAGACCTATGATCCCAACATATCTACTCATTAAGTTTAGGTGAATCAATGTTTGATTTGGAGTATCAATAAAGAAGACTCAAGGTCAGACATTAAAATGCTTTGAAATTGATTCACAACTGAAGCATTCTTACCATATTCAACTGTATGTTGCCTTCCATGAACTGGTAGTTCAGACAACCAGTTCATACTCTTACCACACTGTATCCAAAAAACGAAAAATGTTGCATCCTTTCAGGTTTTGTAGTTATATTGAGTGCATTTTTTTTAAAAAAACCTTATAACCAATAAAAACCAAAAACGAAAACAAAGGAGTCTTTTTCATTCATATACTATATGATTTATTATAGTTTCGAGTTTCGTACTTGCAAAGTGGGTAAAGTCATAATGATGAGATGAAATCCGCATCCTGAGACATCCCAGGGATATCTCAGATTAGGGCATGTATCCAATTCCCATATATATTCAATAATTACAAAGCATTGCTCGGCTTGCTAACATATAAAAGCAGTAACAATATATACAATAAAATACGGGAGTCACAAGATGGCACAGCTCTGTTCCACAGTGATTTGGTGCAACAGAGAATCCAGTCACATGTGCTACACGAGCACTTACCACTGCATAGACAAACTAAACTTAGATAAAGAAAGAGGCTTTTCTGTCCTATTTGGACATAAGTAGAAGCAGAGTTAGTGATTCCTTGCACAAACCATGTTGCTGAGACTGGTGGAACAAATAAGTAGCTTCATGTGATCAGTCATGACAGAATGAGATTTTCACTCTGCAGCAGAGTGTGCGCGAAAGGTAAAGGTCCCGAGTTCGAATCTCGGTCAGGCACACAGTTTTAATCTGCCAGGAAGTTTCAGTCATGACAGAGTTCACTTAGTGAATTGCTGACCAGAACTGAACTCCAAAACACAGCAAAAGTTGTCAGAAAGATTGCTACATCAGTTCGGAGAGTAGTCCAAAACGATAAACATAAATAGCAAAGTCAGGCTAAGAATAATCTTTTAGTGCACATATAAGGGCTTTATAGACTAAATGAGAGTGAGTGGCAAATGCCTGATTGCAGATATTTAGCAGCAATATCATACGAGAGGGCATGCTCAAGCCATGTGTCACCTCCTCCTCCATGGGACTGTGACTCAATTTTATGGCCACATAATCCAGGGATCTCTGACCATTTGTATGTATCAATAGTATGTATCAGTTCCACCTTTAATTGATTAGTAGTATCAAAAATAGTTAGACTCGTGTCTGGTCCACCAAGAAAGGCAAGAGAGAGGACTGGAATGGTCGTTGAAGGACCCCGTTACAAGCCTACATTGTGACTGACTGCTTCGTTTATTAGTTCCAGTGCAGTGTACAGTATTACTGACTGATTGTATTTCTCTGAGATGCTGTTTGGGCTTACCTGCAGGGAGGTGGATGCCAGAGTTGGGCCCGATGGGGGGACTGTAATTCCATCTCAGTGAGCACCCCATTATTTTTTATTCTAACCCCTGCAACCCTTTTGAGTGAGGGGAGGCAGTGTGTCCACCTCCATTAGTCCATGTCTCTGCTCGCTTTTGACTTAGTAGTTTTCAGAGATGAGGGTAGAGGGCATAACAGTGTGTAATTTCCAAGAATGATTGCCTATCGAAGTCGCAGGGTCCAAACGATACATATCGAACGTGCGATAGTAAATCAATCGTGCGAGTCTCATGGCGGGTTTTATGATCAATTATTTGTGATCGTCGTTTTTATCTGCTTTCTGTCGTTCCTTTAGTTCGTCTACATTACATTCCCACCCTAATTATTTGTGACTTGATTGGGAAACCCAGACGGTTTCTGTCGATAGCAAGTGTAATGTCTGGTGTTTCTGACGTTTCTTCTGCAGATTCTCTGACATGGAAAACTCTAATTCCATGTAGCCTATATCCAGCATAGAGAGTTGTTTGACTTTTGCCGCAAATATGCAGTTCTAACAGACGAGGGAAGGAGGGACTGTGCTGACTGTGGTGCTGCAAAGTCTGTAAAACTTCGTAAGAGGAGTGTCGATACTGAAATACCATTGCAATTTCATTGTGGAGAGTGCAGAAAACGAATGAGTATCTGGAAAAATACGTGGTTCCACTCTTCCAAGTTATCCATTCAGACTAGAGTAATTCTTGTATTGTGCTGGATTCGAGACTACACGTTGCAAGCAACAGCATCAGAAACTGAATTATCTGCAAATACCATGTGTGACTACTTCGGGTTTTGCCGAGAAGTCTGTTACGTGGTGGTGACAAATGATAGTGTACCAATTGGTGGAGCGAATAAAGTTGTAGAAATAGAGGAATCTCATATAGCTAGACGAAAGAACCAGAGAGGACGACATTCAAAAAGTGAAATAGATCACATTTGGGAATTCGGTGGAATAGAAAGAGAGTCCTGGAAGTGTTTTATTGTCAGAGTATTGTCCCGAGACAAGGTCACTTTAGTGGGTCTCATAAAACACCTCATACTGCCTGGTACTGAAGTTATTACAGACGGGTTTCAATCTTAAAAGACATTGAAAGCTGAAGGGTTCGACCATTAATTCGTGAACCATTCTATGGAGTTCGTGTCTTCGGATGACCCCAGTGTCTACACCGAGATTACTGAGCAGCTGTAGAAATCTGTTAAGTCTTCCATAAAAAGAGAAGGGCGTCTCAGACAAAGAGACGAAGTGTACTTGTTTCAGTACCTATACATCGACATCGTTTTCAGGGAAAAGTTAACGCATGCGACACTCTGCCGATATTCTTGCGTGATCTTGGCAGAGTTTACCCTGGCTATGGGGAAAAAGGGAATTGTCCCTGTAGCGTAATGATCGATTTACTATCGAAAGTTCGATATGTATCGTTTGGACCCCGCAACTTCGATAGGCAATCATTCTTGGAAATTACCTAACAGTGCTATCAAGTAGGTTGGTAGGCTGACTTGTAATAGCTGTGGTTTTATCTCTGTGCCAAAATCAATTGTGGGGGTGGGTCAGTCACGACTTCAAATAAATAGCGCAGATGCGAAAGCTGCTAACTGCATGATAAGTGAAACTGAGATAATCACGAAAAACTGGTCCCATCCAGCTGTTAAATGTTGTAGGCTTCATTCCTTTTTTAAAACAAGTAAAAAAAATATTAATTGCTTGGTATTAATGGCAGATATCTGCAATTATGTTTTATAAGTTAGCCTAATCTTAAGTGAAATATTGACCCGATTTATGCAGTTACCAGTTTTTGCAAATATATCGGTCCAATTACGAAACAAAAAGTCGGCGGAAAAACCCACTATTTGGTGATATGTGAGGAATGACAGAAGGATGGAATTTAGTTATTGCGAATATAAACAGAATACGTTTTATTTCAAAGAGAAGTTTGAAAATTCTATAAAATTGGCGTATAAAAATACGAGGGTGTCATCATTTTACCAGGAAAAGCTGACTAATATAACGTCAAAAAGAGGACAGAAATGAATGTTCAACATTAGGTTCTTTTTTTTTTTAAAAAAAAAAGAAAAACAAAAATACACCCTCGTGCTTTCAACATCAAAAGATACTGTATAAAATAAGATAAGCTCCAAGTTGTGTCCTTGTAAGAAATTGACAAAATTTCAGAAAATTATAAAACTGGCAGAAAGTTGCATCTTAGTTAAAACGGCGACAAAAATTCTAGAAAATGAAACTGGCTGAAAATTGATTTTAAGTGACTTTGACCTTAACACTGTCCGTCAACTCAATATCGCTTCCGGTTTTTTCCTGGTGAGGATTGTTGGCGGCAGTGCCTTCTTGCTCATCAAACAGTTCAGTGTAGAATTTGAATTTGTCGTTGGTTGCCCAGCCTTCACAACGTGGAACTCCGAAAGCTTCTTGACATTTCCGAGTTGAGCTGTTGAAAATTCTACACTTGCTTGGTGTTCGGCCGTTTCCTACGCCGAAATTTTTTCTCTTTTCAGAATGCTGTTCCCCTGTCCAGCTTCAAAATTGGAGAAGGGCACACCATGAACTAGACAAATTTCCTGTTTTTGCTTTTCGTGAAACCGATTTTTTCGGCGTTTTGAATCTGGCATTCCGTTCACTAAGCCTTGCTGCCTATGTCATCACAATTTGTGTCGCCAAAGTTTTCATTACATAACATTGCTTTAATAATACATTTCATGTCATTACCTTCCTGTTCTGGAATATTTCTTTTCCACTGATTAGGACGCCGCTTCTTTTTCTGGGAGGGACCGTCGCCCGCGGACTCGCTGTGGTCATTTTCAACTACTACGACGGCTTCGATTTTTTGCAGAATTCCTACTTCGTTTGTACCATATTATGCATTTAAAACGACCACAAAATCATTCATTTCCTTCAAAACACTCACTCAAATATGTGAACAAACATTGTGCTGATTAGCTGAATTGTGCTTAGTACCGGCGTATATTTCGAGAATGTATCGCCAGTGAGAGCTTAGCTGTTATGTACGCGTTCACTACAGCGCAGCCAACCTAACTCTGAATAAGAAAAACATCCCTTAAAATCCTTACAGCCGAAATGTAGCTTTGAATGTCTAGATTGGTAAATCTGATGTCAGCTAGTGTGCTTTGCATTCAGACAAGGCACGGCGACCGCCATGCCTGTTGAACTTGGCGGGTTTTGCAAACTATAGAGATTTAGTGGGCTTTGCACCCAAAGACAAACGAACAGTTAGCGGCCTTTGCAACAGAACTCGATTTTCTACAGCTATTTTCAACGGTTTATAGCGGGTTTTGCACCCTGAAACCTATTCCATCGTGTAGGCGCTGAATAAATCTATTTGACAATGTGCTCAACTCAAAATCAACAAAAAATGCGTTTCTCAACTTTTGCATCTGGGCTACTCAAATATTAATCCTCCCCTGCTGACAATGGTAACACCATAAATCCACCAAGGATTCTGGCCAAAAACAGGGGCACATACAAAGGAGTCAACACGACATTAAGACTGTGGGTGTTTGCGTGTGTGTATGTGTATGCGCACACAATATTTTGGGCAGAGCATGTCCATTGACTGGCACAGAGGAAGTGGCTATCTTCATAATCTTGCACGATTATGTTTTGAAAGTCCTGACCAACTGGTCCACTTCAGAATTCAGTCCTGTTCATTTATAGGAGTCCTTGAAACACAGATACCATGAAGTGATGACCTTTATCAGAAGCTATTATAATGCAAACATGGTGGACATAAAAATGTTTAAATGTGTGAAGTCTTATGGGACTTAACTGTTAAGGTCATCAGTCCCTAAGCTTACACGCTACTTAACCTAAATTATCCTAAGGACAAACACACACACCCGTGCCTGAGGGAGGACTCAAACATCCGCCAAGACCAGCCGCATGGCGGACAGGATACAGACGGTAACTGATATCAATGTATTAGCCATCCATGCCACATACTTGACATCAGGGAGGGCATCGACAACTAGCAACAACATTATCCCGGGAATGGTCTGGTCTCCAGGGTTGAAATGCTGCTCCGGGACTTCCTGGGTTTGGATGCAGGACTGGAGGCTCTGCACCATACCCCCTATGCTGATATCAGAAATGGACCAGTTGACGGGATGCCATGATAGAGTCTTCAATCACCACATTCCCCAGTGTGTTGTGTGCAGAAGTTTGAGTGCGCTGGGGTAGAGTGTTGGTGCAATCACAATCTGGCGTTCAGAGTTGACTGTAGGTAATGAAACGACACTGTTGGTTACATTATAATTGTATCACAACGAGGAAACTGTCCACAATGAGCAGTCCCTATCTTTAGACAAATGCTCCACGAAACGTCACTGCATGGCAGACAACATATTGTGAAGTATCAAGTCATGGTCTGATTCTGACTATTTTGCACAACGTTACTAGGCATTCATCAAGCGTGTGTCGCTGATGGGAATGAATGCTACAGCACATTGCCACATGTCTACCTAAGTCTGTGTTTGGTCAGCAGGACGGGTGGGAAAGAACATTTGAGTTTACATACTATATGCAAACAATGGTTTTAAACTGGGTGTGCATCGAGTCTACTTGAGACTGGATGAGACATATGGGTATCTTATTTCATGTGCTTCAGCTCTATGGCAAAATTTTGATCAGTCGGAGTGGTTGGTGAGTAGTGGGTCACCAGCATCCTGGCAACCCATGACCAAATGTTTCCAGTGGGTGAGAATAAGTTTCAAAAGTTAGCCAAGGAAAACAATGAACATCCTTTGCAGATAGATAGTTCAGTATAGAACGTGCAACATGCTGCCTTGCATTATTTCGTTGAATGATAACGCCACGGAGACCTCGAAGATACAGCACTACCGCTGCCTTAACATGTCAGAAATGTAATGCGTGTCGTTCAAATTACCAGCTATGCAAAGAAAAGGTGATAATGCAGTGTACCCAATGGCACTCTTTAGTATCAGCCCAAGTGTTGCGCCTGTATGCTGACGACCACTGCAATCTGGCAACGTCCATTCCCAGAGCTTTCAAGAGCTTTCACACATGGGTATGTTCATAGCTATGGTCTACGCAGAATGAGGATTCATCCGAAAAGACAACGTGGTGCCTTTATGTGTCCAGTGTATGTCTTAGGCACACCTCTCTCGGCACATCTCTCTGCTTCTGTGTCACATGAAGCCGCAGAAACCGTTGTTGTGCTAGCCGTCTGTAGTGATACAGGCACTGTCGCGTCAGAAGATCAGAACGAATTGCAAAACGATTTAGAAAATGTATCTGCATAGTGCAAAATTGGCAGTTGACCTCAAATAATAAAAAGTGTGAGGTCATCCACATGAGTGCTAAAAGGAATCATTTAAAGTTCGGTTACACGGTGAATCAGTCAAATATAAAGCTTGTAAATTCAACTAAATACTTAGGAATTACAGTTACAAACAACTTAAATTGGAAAGAACACACAGAAAATTTTGTGGTGAAGGAGAACCAAAGACTGCGTTGTATTGGCAGAGCACTTAGAAGACGCAACAGATCTACCAAAGAGACTTTCTAAACTACGCTTGTTCATCCTGTTTTGGAGTACTGCTGCGCGGTATGAGATGCTTACAAGATAAGATTAACGGAATACTTCAAAGAAGAGCAGCACGTTTTGTATTATCGAGGAATAGGGAAGAGAGCGGACACGACACAGAATTTGGGGTGGACATTATTAAAACAAAGGCGTTTCTCATTGCAGCGGGATCTTCTCACGAAATTTCAATCACTAACTTTATCCTCCGAATGCGAAAATATTTTGTTGACGCCGACCTACCTAGGGAGAAATGATCGTATGTTAAAATAAGGGAAATCAGGGCTCGCACGGAATGATGCAGATGTTCGCTTGCTGTTCGAGAGTGGAACAGAAGAGAATTATTGTGAAGGTGGTTCGATGAACGCTCTGTCACGCAGTTGAGTGTGATTTTCAGAGTATCCTTGTGGACGTACATACAAATGAAGCAGAAAAGTCTAGTAAACATGGGCTCTGAAATGCGTAGTTAACGAGCTATGAGCACTTTTTCATCTTCGCAACTGTGATACAAATTTCGTCTACTGCAAGTTCATCGCTTTCGATATTCTGAGAGGTGGAAGTAGGGACCAAAAGAAGAAAAAAAAAGTCTAGTAAACATGGACTCTTTAAGTGCGTACCTTAAAGTCACCAGCCCTTGTTCATCTTCGCAGCCCTGAAACACATCCCTTCTACTGAACAAGTAGTCATACCTTTTAAGGTATGCATTTTAGAGTCCGTGTTTACTACATAATTGTTTCTTGTTTTGGTCCAACAACCTCATCCCAAAATATGGAAAGCAAAGAGATTGCAGTAGAAGACGTTTGTTTCAAGGCATCAAAAATAAAGCTCAAACACCTTCTTTTCCAGTTTTCCGGCTGTTTTTTTTTTTTTTTTTTTTTTTTTTTTTTTTTTTTTTTTTAAAGATAACGGACAGGAAATCACTTAACCGTAATTGGCGGAAAATGCTTCCACTCCAGGAGGCTTCAACAACTGTTAGGAACGATACCTGACTGCATAGATTTAGGTGCGTAGTTACATTCGAGTCTTGGGTTCCACTCACTTTCAGGAAACAGCCTTTGCCTTGTTCGAGGCGGAAAAGGTGCAAGATACATATATCAAAAAAGTTTTGCATCACCTCGATTCCGAGAGTTCCGAAACCTGCACATAAAATTGGAATAGAGATCAAGATAAGCATCATTCCCGCCGTTTTTATTGCTCAAGAAAAACATACCTTGCATGTTGTACCACCATACAGCAAGACTTTCACAGCTGGTGGTCCAGATTGCTGTACACACCGGTACCTCTAATACCCAGTAGCACGTCCTCTTGGATTGGTGCCTGCCTGTATTCGTCGTGGCATACTATCGACAAGTTCATCAAGGCACTGTTGGTCCAGATTGTCCCACTCCTCAACCGCCATTCGGAGTAGATCCCTCAGAGTAGTTGGTGAGTCACGCCGTCCATAAACAGCCCTTTTAAATCTATCACTGGCATGTTCTATAGGGTTCATGTCTGGAGAACATGCTGGCCACTCTAGTCGAGCGATGTCGTTATCCTGAAGGAAGTCACTCACAAGATGTGCACAATGGGGGCGCGAATTGTCGTCCGTCAAGACGAATGCCTCGCCAAATTGCTGCCGATATGGATGCACTATCTATCGGAGGATGACATTCACATATCGTACAGCCGTTTCGGCGCCTTCCGTAACCACCAGTGGCGTACGTCGGCCCCACATAATACCATCTCAAAACAGCAGGGAACCTCAACCTTGCTGCACTCGCTGGACAGTGTGTCTAAGGCGTTTGGCCTGGCCGGGTTTGCCTCCAAACACGTCTCCGACGATTGTCTGGTTGCAGGCATATGCGACACCCGTCAGTGAAGAGAACGTGATGCCAGTCCTGAGCGGTCCATTCGGCATCATATCACACCCATCTGTACCGCGCTGCATGGTGTTACGGCTGCAAAAATGGACCTCGTCATGGACGTCAGGAGTGAAGTTGCGCATCATGCAGCCTATTGCGCACAGTTTGAGTCGTAACACGACGTTCTGTGGCTGCACGGAAAACATTATTCAACTTGGCGTTTCTGTTAGGGTTCCTCCGAGACATAATCCGTAGGTAGCGGTCATCCATTGCAATAGTAGCCCTTGGGCGGCCTGAGCGAGGCATATCATCGACAGTTCCTGTCTCTCTGTATCTCCTCCATGTCCGAACAACATCGCTTTGGTTCAATCCGAGACGCCAGGACGCTTCCCTTGTTGAGAGCCCTTCCTGGGACAAGTTAATAATGAGGAAGTGATCGAATTGCGGTATTGACCGTCTAGGCATGGTTGAACTACAGACTACACTAGCTGTTTACCTCCTTCCTGGTAGAATGACTGGAACTGATCGGCTGTCGGACCCCCTCCGTCTAATAGGTGCTGCTCATGCATGGTTGTTTACATCTTTGGTGGGGTTTAGTGACATCTCTGAACAGTCAAATTGACTGTGCCTGTGATAGAATATCCACAGTCAACGTCTATCTTCAGGAGCTTTGGGAACAGGGGTGGTGCAAAACTTTTTTTGGTGTGTTTATATTGCTGGAAGTTGTGTGGTGAGTGATATGTAGATACTGTCTCGGAGGCATTAACAAACAAGATATTTAGTTTATGTGAAATAAATGAAAAGTTCTGATACTTTCTTGAACGAAACGCTAAAGTATGAAAGCGCATTAAAAAAATTACCGTAATTTTAAAACGAATATTTATTTCTAGCTTTAAGTTGGATGATCAATAATAGTCAAGGAAAGACTAAGGAGATAATATTGATTTATTATTTATGAGAAAGACCTTGGTTCTCATAAAGATGTTCGAAGTATAAAATGTTATTCAAGAGAAATTATTGATTCATTTATTGAATAAATGTTGCCCTACATTTGCGTAGCTATCCGTACTCTGCAATCCACTGTGCAATGCATGGTATTCACCGTTGTATCCTCTTTGTATTAGGGTCAGTCAAATGAAAAACCTAACACCCGCCACAACGGGACCAAGGAATGGTTCCATTCAAAAGCAAACACGACACGTGTTATGTCATTTATCCCACTGGGATACGAGACGATCGAGTCCTGCTTTGCAGAGCGCGGTCGGCTGCTGACGAGATCCACACTCTTACACTTCCTCGTCCGGCTGAAACCGACGTGCGTGTGTGTTTTTCATCAGGTTGCCAAAGATGTGAAAATCGTATGGTAAGAGATCTGGGCTGTACGGAAGATGTTGGAGTGTTTCCCAACCAAATCGCTGAAGCGCAGTCTTCGTTCAGCTGGCAGTGTGGGGTGGGAATCATCGTGCAACAGGATGATTCAGTTCGACAGCATTCCCAGGCATTTTGACTTTACGGTGCGTCTTAGTTTTTGGAACGTGTCTTCATAGCGCAACGAATTGATTGTGGTTCCACGCTCGAGGAACTAGACAAGCAGAAGAAACACTCTGTTGCCACCCCGGCACTGCCAATCGGGCGAAGGTTATGCTTCGGGACTTGGTTGGGAGATACGGCTACATTCTCTGTACAGCCCGAACCTTTTGCCATGTGATCTTTGACGACCTCAACGAAGGTATGCGTGGATGTCAGTTTCAGAAATGCAAGAGTGGGTACAGTTGTGGATCTGTTAGTGGCTAAGTGCTTTCTACGAAGCATCCATCTACACTCCTGGAAATTGAAATAAGAACACCGTGAATTCATTGCCCCAGGAAGGGGAAACTTTATTGACACATTCCTGGGGTCAGATACATCACATGATCACACTGACATAACCACAGGCACATAGACACAGGCAACAGAGCATGCACAATGTCGGCACTAGTACAGTGTATATCCACCTTTCGCAGCAATGCAGGCTGCTATTCTCCCATGGAGACGATCGTAGAGATGCTGGATGTAGTCCTGTGGAACGGCTTGCCATGCCATTTCCACCTGGCGCCTCAGTTGGACCAGCGTTCGTGCTGGACGTGCAGACCGCGTGAGACGACGCTTCATCCAGTCCCAAACATGCTCAATGGGGGACAGATCCGGAGATCTTGCTGGTCAGGGTAGTTGACTTACACCTTCTAGACCACGTTGGGTGGCACGGGATACATGCGGACGTGCATTGTCCTGTTGGAACAGCAAGTTCCCTTGCCGGTCTAGGAATGGTAGAACGATGGGTTCGATGACGGTTTGGATGTACCGTGCACTATTCAGTGTCCCCTCGACGATCACCAGTGGTGTACGGCCAGTGTAGGAGATCGCTCCCCACACCATGATGCCGGGTGTTGGCCCTGTGTGCCTCGGTCGTATGCAGTCCTGATTGTGGCGCTCACCTGCACGGCGCCAAACACGCATACGACCATCATTGGCACCAAGGCAGAAGCGACTCTCATCGCTGAAGACGACACGTCTCCATTCGTCCCTCCATTCACGCCTGTCGCGACACCACTGGAGGCGGGCTGCACGATGTTGGGGCGTGAGCGGAAGACGGCCTAACGGTGTGCGGGACCGTAGCCCAGCTTCATGGAGACGGTTGCGAATGGTCCTCGCCGATACCCCAGGAGCAACCGTGTCCCTAATTTGCTGGGAAGTGGCGGTGCGGTCCCCTACGGCACTGCGTAGGATCCTACGGTCTTGGCGTGCATCCGTGCGTCGCTGCGGTCCGGTCCCAGGTCGACGGGCACGTGCACCTTCCGCCGACCACTGGCGACAACATCGATGTACTGTGGAGACCTCACGCCCCACGTGTTGAGCAATTCGGCGGTACGTCCACCCGGCCTCCCGCATGCCCACTATACGCCCTCGCTCAAAGTCCGTCAACTGCACATACGGTTCACGTCCACGCTGTCGCGGCATGCTACCAGTGTTAAAGACTGCGATGGAGCTCCGTATGCCACGGCAAACTGGCTGACACTGACGGCGGCGGTGCACAAATGCTGCGCAGCTAGCGCCATTCGACGGCCAACACCGCGGTTCCTGGTGTGTCCGCTGTGCCGTGCGTGTGATCATTGCTTGTACAGCCCTCTCGCAGTGTCCGGAGCAAGTATGGTGGGTCTGACACACCGGTGTCAATGTGTTCTCTTTTCCATTTCCAGGAGTGTATCTATCTATCTATCTATCTACATCCATACTCCGCAAGCCACCTGACGGTGGAACTGATCGTTTTGTCACCCCGTGGGATACATTTCTTAATACATGTGGTGATTACTTTTGAAAGGAATGGTTCCGTTGTGGCGGGTGTTCGGTTTTCATTTTATTGTCCGTTATAGAAATTCATTATTCCCTGTTAGTTTTATATGGTACATGTCCTACAAGAGGAATATTCTAGGATGATCGTACAACTGTATCTGTATCACAAACTGAATGAATTTACCCTGCATGCTACAAATTAACCGACGCCTGCCACTTTCTTTACTGCTTTACCTACTATTGAGGGCACATGACAATTCCATTTCATGTCCCACAAATTATTACTCGTAGATACTTGCCTGAGTTGACTGGTTGCATTTGTGATCACTGATACTGTATCCATAGGATACTTTGTTATTACGTTTTGTGAAGTGTACAATTTTACATGAAAGAAAGATAATGTCATAGAGACATCGAAGATGGAGCATTGTTATCGGTCTTGACACATCAGAAATGTATTGACCGCTATCTAGATTACGGGCTACACGAATCAGTGGTGATTTTGTTGTGATCTCAAATCACGTAATACCGTCTACATCTACATACATACTCCGCAAGCCCACCGTACGATGCATGGAGGAGACTACCTTATACCACTAGTAGTCATTTCCTTTCTTGTTCCTCTCGCAAATAGGGCGAGAAGAAAAGATTATATATCTCCTCACGAGACCTAGGTGGTTCAAATGGCTCTGAGCACTATGCGACTTAACTTCTGAGGTCATCAGTCGCCTAGAACTTAGAATTAATTAAACCTAACTAACCTAAGGACATCACACACATCTATGCCCGAGGCAGGATTCAAACCTGCGACCGTAGCGGTCGCTCGGCTCCAGACTGTAGAGCCTAGAACCGCACGGCCACTCCGGCCGGCAGACCTAGTTTCTCTTACCTTGGAGGTCTTTACACGAAATGTTGGTGGCAGTAAAATCGTCCTCTAATCATCTTCAAATGCCGGTCTCCAAATTTTCGCAGGAGTGTTTCGTGAAAAGAACGTTGTCTTATTTCTATGGATTCCCATTTAAGTTCACGAAGGATCTCCATAATACTCTTGTTTTGACTGAACCTACCGGTAACACATGCAGCAGCTCGCCAAGAATGTTGACCGAAGACCACAAACGTCAACGCGTTGCGGCCCAAGAACTTCTTCAAGATCACGGAACTCATGGCGAAGAATATCTCGACCCCATCGTCACTGGAGACGAGGCTTGGGTGCACTACCGCACACCCGAAACCAAAGAACAGTCGAAACAATGGAAGCACCCAGAGTCGCCGAGATCGCGAAAATTCAGACAAACGCAAAGTGTCGGCAAAGTGATAGCAACAGTGTTTTGGGACAGGAAGGGGGTATTGTTGTGCGAGTTCTTGCCCACTGGTACAACAATCAACGCTGCCAGGTACTGCGAGACACTGCAATAATTGCGCAGTGCAATTCAAAGCAAGAGGAGGGATATGCTGTCCAAGGGGGTGCGTTTGCATCAGGATAACGCTCGACCGCACACCGCTAAAGCCACCAACGAGCTCATCGGAAAATTTGGACAGGGTATTGTCAAACACCCACCCTACAGCATGGACTTAGCCCAAATGATTACCATGTCTTCCCTGACATGAAGAAACATCTGAGTGGAGCGCATTTCGGTGACAGAGAAGAGCTGGAAGAAGCGGTTCTCAGGTAACTGCGCGGCTTGGCGGCAGATTGTTTTGACTCGGGCATTCAAAAGCTCGTACACTGCATGCAAAAATGTACTGACCTCAGTGGCGACTATGTAGAAAAATAGGTTTAAGTCTGAAATTTCCAAAAATTTACGCATTCATGAAATAAACATGTTTTACACTGTGGAAAAAAATTGGGAACCTTATTTTACGGACACCCTCGTATATTTATCTACATTTAGAGCCCATTGCCATTCATCACATGAACTAGATATTCCATCGGTCGTATGCTTCTACAGTTACTCAACAGTGACTCCTTCTCGTACACCATGCGATCGTCAGCAATCAGTCACAGACTGCTGCTCACCCTGTGTGTCAGATCATTTTTGTGTATAGAGAACAAGAGCAGTCTAATCTCACCTCCCTGTGGCATTGCTAACAGTGCCCTTGTCTCTGATGAAGACTCAAAGTCGAGGACAGCATACTGGGTTCTATTACTTAAGACGTTTTCGAGCCACCCACACATCTTGGAACCTGTTCCAGATGCGTCTATCTTCGTTAAAAGTCTGCAGTGGGGCCCTGTGTAACACGTTTTCTGGAAATCTAGTAATATGGAATCTGCCCGTTACCCTTCAGCCATGGTTCGCAAGATATCGTGCAAGAAAAGGGCAAGCCGAGTTTCGCACGAGTGATGCCTTCCAAATCTGTGCTGATATGTGGACAAAAGCTCTTTCGTCTCAAGGGAATTTGTTATATTCGAACTGAGAATAAGTTCAAGAATTCTGCAGAAAACCACCAGGTGCTGTTCCAGAAGGAGAATGAATGCAATTTGGCAACGTTCATTCTCGTATGAGCCTCCATACACAGATATGTCCCTTATGATTCTCTGCACAGAACTGGGAGTCGGCTGTGGAAACGACGTTGTACCACTTCTTTGTCCAGTGTCGTTGCTGGACGCACCTCTCTCTGCTGTCATGTCAAGAGAAGGTGCAACAAAGATTCCTTGATAGCACTGTGTGGTACTACAGACGTCAACACACTGTGTGAATAATTGTCTTGCTGAGAACAAGCCCATTTTCTGACTCAAAGTACATGACATAGTTGTGTGGTCTTGCACGGCTGAGCAAACAATATGACTCTCCACTCCGACGTTAGTCATGTGAGGTACTTGAGACCCTAACATTTGGTATGGTCCTCTTCCATCGACTAATTTCATAACCGCACGACAGTCGCAGGGTCACGACCAACTCGAGAAGCAACATTATAGAATGATGAACCCAATCTTTATAGACAATGATCATGTCATTGTTGAATTTTAATACGTACCAGTAGACGTTTATTCTTCTTGCAAGAGGCATAACATGGCCTTCTCACAAACAAACAACATTCAGGTACAATTTCTAACTAAGAAACTCGTTGTTTCCTTATTATAGCTGACATACGAGGTATGCTCAGTAAGTAATGAAACACTGTTTTTCAGAAAGCAGGCTGGTTTTATTCAGGATCCCAATATGCCGTATTATCGCCCAGTATTTTGGCTCCAAAACCCATTATTAAAAGTAGTCTCCGTTCGATGTAACGGTCTTAGGCCACCCTACTGGGAAGGCCTATGTGCCATGTTACCACTGTACTGGTCGAGCCCGCACCTCATGGTCTCGCGGTCATGTTCTCGCTTCCCGAGCAAGGGGTCCCAGGTTCGGTTTCTAGCGGGGTCAGGGATTTTCCCCTGCCTCGAAATGACTGGGTGTTTATGTTGTCCTCATCATTCATGTAAGTGGCGAGACTGGACTGAGCAAAGGTTGGGAATTCGTATGGGCACTGATAACCGCGCAGTTGAGCACCCCACAAACCAAAACATCATCATCACATCATCATCTATGAGGTGCATTCAAGTTCTAAGGTCTCCGATTTTTTTTCTCCAGACTGGAAACAGATAGAAACATGCGCATTGTTTTAAAATGAGGCCGCGTTCATTGTCAATACGTCCCAGAGATGGCAGCACCGTACGGCAGATGGAATTTAACCGCCAGTGGCGAGAATGAGAACTGTTTTAAATACTTAAAATGGCGACGTTTTCTTTACTTGAACAGCGTGCAATCATTCGTTTTCTGAATTTGCGTGGTGTGAAACCAATTGAAATTCATCGACAGTTGAAGGAGACATGTGGTGATGGAGTTATAGATGTGTCGAAAGTGCGTTCGTGGGTGCGACAGTTTAATGAAGGCAGAACATCATGTGACAACAAACTGAAACAGCCTTGGGCTCGCACAAGCCAGTTTGACGACATGATCGAGAAAGTGGAGAGAATTGTTTTGGGGGATCGCCGAATGACTGTTGAACAGATCGCCTCCAGAGTTGTCATTTCTGTGCACACAATCCTGCATGACGACCTGAAAATGCGAAAAGTGTCATCCAGGTGGGTGCCACGAATGCTGACGGACGACCACACGGCTGCCCGTGTGGCATGTTTCCAAGCAATGTTGACGCGCAACGGCAGCATGAATGGGACTTTCTTTTCGTCGGTTGTGACAATGGATGAGACGTGGATGCCAATTTTCAATCCAGAAACAAAGCGCCAGTCAGCTCAATGGAAGCACACAGATTCACCGCCACCAAAAAAATTTCGAGTAACCGCCAGTGCTGAAAAAATGATGGTGTCCATGTTCTGGGACAGCGAGTGCGTAATCCTTACTCATTGCGTTCCAAAGGGCACTACGGTAACAGGTGCATCCTACGAAAATGTTTTGACGAACAAATTCCTTCCTGCACTGCAACAAAAACGTCCGGGAAAGGCTGCGCGTGTGCTGTTTCACCAAGACAACGCACCCGCACATCGAGCTAACGTTACGCAACAGTTTCTTCGTGATAACCACTTTGAAGTGATTCCTCATGCTCCCTACTCACCAGACCTGGCTCCTAGTGACTTTTGGCTTTTTCCAACAATGAAAGACACTCTCCGTGGCCGCACATTCACCAGCCGTGCTGCTATTGCCTCAGCGATTTTCCAGTGGTCAAAACAGACTCCTAAAGAAGCCTTCGCCGCTGCCATGGAATCATGGCGTCAGCGTTGTGAAAAATGTGTACGTCTGCAGGGCGATTACGTCGAGAAGTAACGCCAGTTTCATCGATTTCGGGTGAGTAGTTGATTAGAAAAAAAATCGGAGGCCTTAGAACTTGAATGCACCTCGTACTGGTCGACGTCGGAGCAGACGTCTTGCTACATCAATAACCTACCTGTCATCCACGTATTGCCTTCTGTGGAGTGCACCCTTCATTGGGCCGTCCACCCCCGGTAGCTGAATGGTCAGTGTGACAGATTGTCAATCCTCTGGGCCTGGGTTCGATTCCCGGCTAGGTCGGGGAATTTTCTCCGCCCAGAGACTGGGTGTTGTGCTGTCCTCATCATCATCCTATCATCCACATGGACTGCAGGCCACCGGCCGTTGTGGCCGATCGGTTCTAGGCGCTTCAGTCTGGAACCGCGCGACTGCTACGGTCGCAGGTTCGAATCCTGCCTCAGGCATGGATGTGTGTGAGGTCCTTAGGTTAGTTAGGTTTAAGTAGTTCTAAGTTCTAGGGGACTGATGACCTCAGATGTTAAGTCCCATAGTGCTCAGAGCCATTTGAACCATTTGGCCTGCACGTCGCCGAAGCGGCATCAAATTGAAAGACCGAAAAGACCGGCACCTGGTGAACGATCTGCCCGATGGGGGGCCCTAGACATACGATTATATAAATAAATCCTCCATTGGGCCAAATAGATGGAAGACAGAAAGATGCCAGAAATGGGCTGTAGGATGGATGAGGAAGAGCACTCTAATGAAGTTTTGTGAAATCTTCTTGGATGCGCAGACTTGTGTCAGGCCTTGCCTTGTCATGGAAAAGAATAAGTTCGTTTGCATTTTTGGGCGATGAATGCGCTGGAGTCGTTCCTACAGTTTCTTGAGGGTAGCACAATACATTTCAGAGTTGATCATTGCACGATGAGGGAGGTCATCAAACAGAATAACTCTTTCAGAGTCCCACAAGACCGTCGCCATGACTTTACCGGCAGTGATCCGTCGATCACCTCGAATGAGAGTGTCTGCACGTTCCAATATTGCAGCAGTCCCAGTCGTGTGAGGCTGGTCGCCGCTTGGTAGGCTGGACAGGTTCGCGGACCTTCCTGCGATGATGATAGAGGCCTCTTGCACTAACTCACTGTGCCTTTGTTCACTTCCAGATCTTCTCAAACATTGTGCAAACGCCTACGAATATCTGTGTTGCTGTGGTTTTCCGCCAAACGAAACTCAGTGACAGCTCTCTGCTTGGAACACACCTCCGTTACGAGCGCCACCTATCATAACTTCTTGGAACAATGGCGGCTGAAGCAGGAATATTTCACAATGTCTCACAACAAATTCCATATTTTTTCGACCAAAATCAACCGAGAAAAAAGTGTTGCATTACTTATTGAACGCCCCTCACTGATGGCGTCACTCTCGTCCACTTTGAGGCGTTGCCCTGAAATGCTAATCATCTGCAGAATCAAGCATTTAGTATACATTTTGCCAGTTTAATATCTGTTGCATGCTACCCTTATGGTGTTGCAATTTTATTGGCTAATAGCGCATTTAACATATCGTATGTTTTCCCCCAACTCGTGCTCCTACTGGAACCGTCATTCTGCATGTACATGTCTCTAACTTGATCAGTTCTAAGAAACACATTTTACTCAGAGAGAACAAAATGGCGAAAATTTTGTACCTAGGTAGCCAAGGTATGACGCACATATAATACCAATTGTTGTATCAGTGCCACTTACACACGCAATTCCAATTTTTGTGACAGATTCCTTAAGTCCCGGGTTGGAACTTCGCTTTGATCTCAGCACGGAGGTATGCGTTCTTTGCGAAATAATTTGACAACATTGACGAATTTTATTGTGTTTCTCACAAAAAAACTAGTGCTGCAATAAACTAATTCCAGAACTGCATTTCAAGGATACTGCCAAGCTTATAGTCTACACACATTAACAGTGTTATTCATAGGTAATGGACAATAATATAACAGTATGATGCGACTTGAAATCTGTAGATTGACGACGTTGTGCATGCCTTAAAATATAAGTGTGTATTAGACACATTTGCAAATTTGTATAAGGTAATTCTGGATCTCTCTATTTTGCAGCACAATATACTTTCTTTATGAACACCAAAAAGAAAAACAATGTGGATTCAATGTACTGCATATTTAGTCGGCAAATGGCACAACGTCTCCTGTTCTTAATTTAAACCGAATTCAACATTCTGAGAAAAACTTTAAACATCAAACGCAGAACTGTGTGTGGGTCCAGCTATGATACAGGATGAATTAAGAACACAAAAGAAGCCATGTTTAACTAGATGGTTAATAGTCTGCACGTCATACGGAAAAGATACAATAAGTACAGAAAAATTAAGTGCTCGTAGTGGTTTGTTCACTTAGGTTGACTTAGGTTGCTTACTTGTCACTGTGTGCTGCAACTCGTCATTTGATCTCAAATACATTGTTATGTACAGAGCATTTCACAATGTTGATTCAAATGGTTCAAATGGCTCTAAGCACTATGGGACTTAACATCTGAGTTCATCAGTCCCCTAGACTTAGAATTACTTAAACCTAACTAACCTAACTAACATCCATGTCCCAGGTAGGATTCGAACCTGCGACCCTAGCAGCAGCGCGGATCCGGACTGAAGCGCCTAGAACCGCTCGGCCACAGTGGCCGGCTACAGTGGTAGTATCTGAGATTGTAACGGGAACTGAAACAGATCCCGAACATCAGTAGTCACTGACAGTGGCCATACAAACGTTTTGCTCAGTGTGAGGTCAATGATGTATTTGTCGTGATTTAATGTTGGTCTTTACCTCCTTGAGTCAGTGATCTTTTAAAATTTTTGAGGTAAGTGGTTTTCAACGGCATTCTAATGTCGAAGGACTAAATGAGGAAAAAAATTAGCACTCAGTATGGACTCAGTTTTGTAAAGATATACATATTTTCACTTAAATTTACCGGAGAACGATATACTTACTTCCTCTGCTCCTGCTTTCTTCATAGAAGGTTGCAAAAAAGAAAAAAGAACGGACATCAGAATCTTACGTTATTCTTCTGTTCTACTTATGATCAAAATACCTGACGTTAATTTCAGAGACTTAGTATGAAGTCTTATTGTGAAATGTAATTACTAATTTACCTCCTACTTTCAAGAGAGAAGTTTTATCTGTACACGCATTTAATTTACCTTGAACAGACACCAAATATATTATTTCTTCCTTTCCGAAAACGTTTTCCGCCAAGCAAGAATAATTTCCTGCATCCGAGCTTTGTATGGAGCTTATATAAACAGTACCTTCTGAGTTTATTTGTATGTGTCTGTTCCCTTGAATTGTTTTACCACTGTAGAGAACCAATACCATGTATCAGTATTTATGAAACAAGAAACACTGAGATTTTAAAGAAAACATTTTATGTCTACTGCAGATGCTATCACAATGTCAATACTGTAGATAGTTAACACTGCCAGAAATAGAGACTTGACTTACTTTTTGTGCCAACGTAAAATTGGAGCGGGTTGTCCCACTGTTAAGCAAGGTAGTCTGAGTTCTTCTTTCCATGCCACTGTTACCGATTCACTGAATGAGGCAACTCGAGCTGGAACGTGGTTGGTTGGTGCCTGCACCACGTGTCTTGACGGCTTGCTCTCGCCGACAATAGTGAAGGCAGTTACCCAAAATTCGTATCTGTGGTGAGTTTCCAAATGTGATATACTGTAGTAGGTCTGCTCTGAAGGCAAATCGTACTGGTCCCTGTCCTGGTAATTGTACAAATATCAGAACAGATTATGCACACATTGAAAGGAATTACTTGACATAACTTATTAGTATCACGCTGTGTTTATGTTTGGAGTTGGGGCACTCGAGAACAAATTTACAGACTCTTTGGAGATAATAGCAATTCCGACGATTCTCTGGAAATATTTTTTCTAGATACGTACCATACCGACACCATCTACGGACCGTATGTATACTTTGTACTTCTTGATTCTTCCATTTGGATATCGAGGAGGCCTCCACGAGAGAAGTATTGTTCTTGAGTCCATAACCAGCGCCTTAATGTCCTCTGGCTCACCTGGAACTGAAAAGGCAGCTTAATGAGATACTAAAGAAATGTCTCAGCAGCTTGTGCTGTACACTGCCTAATGGAAACCTTCTAACATTGAATTCGTCAACTTAATTGATAGTCATCCTCACTTTCACATTCCCTGTTACACAGAAGGTTTTCTGAGAAGATTGACACATTGTTGCAAGTAAGAAACAATATTATGTGAACTCTATAATGGGAAATGCAACAATTTACTATACGGAAGACATTTTTCAATATGTGCTACATGTTATCTGTAGATGTTGCAGTGGTCACTCAATACTTTCGAAGATTCCATATGAAGCCTCAGTTTTTGACCTGTAGTTAATTGTAGCAAAGGACACCTGCCATGATATTGTGCAATCCGTGATCGTTACATCGTGCGCATAAGGAATACAGACAGCTTGCGGTCTCGTGTTTCAGGAGGGAAAATGTGATGTTGCCCCACCATTTAAAAGCCGACAATTATCTACATTTCATGTAATAGATGTGAGTTGGTGAGAGCTACTTTTCCTATTTTACACTGAGATGACAAAAGTCATGGGGTAGCGATATGCACGTATAGAGATGCCGATAATATCGCGTACATAAAGTATAGAAGGGCAGCACTGCATTGGTGGAGCTGTCATTTGTACTCAGGTAATCCATGTGAAAAGGTTTCTGGCGTGATTTAAGCCGGACGATGGGAATTAACAGACTTTGAACGCGAACTGTTAGTTGGAGCTAGACGTATGGGGCACTCCATTTCGGAAATCGTTACAGGAGTCAATATTCCGAAATGTACAGTGTCAAGAATGTGCCGAACATACTACATTTCAGACATTAACTCTCACCACGGACAACTCAGTGGCCGACGGCTTTCACTTAACGACCGAGAGCAGTGCTATAGATATGAAACAACGCGTGAAATAACCGCAGAAACCAATGTCGGACTTACGGCAAACATATCCGTTCAGACAGTGCGACGAATTTGGCGTTAATGGGCGATGGCAGCAGATGACGGATGCGAGTGCCTTTCTTAATTTCACGACGTCACCTGCAGCGCCTCCTCTGGGCTCATGACCATATTGGTTGGACCCTAGACGACTGGAAAGCTATGCTCTGAGCAGATGAGTCCCTACTTCAGTTGGTAAGAGGTGAGGGTAGGATTAGAGTGTGGCGCAGACGCCACGATGCCATGGAACCAAGTTGTCAGCAAGGCACTGTGCAAACTGGTGGCGGCTCCATAATGGCGTGGGCTGTGTCAGCATGGAATGGACTGGGTCATCCGGTCCAGATGACTGAAAATTGTCATGTTCGGCTACTTGGAGACAATTTCAACCATTCATGGGCTTTGTAGTCCCAAACAACGATGGAATTTTTATGGATGACAATGCACTGTGTCATCGGGCCACAATTGCTCGGGACTGGTTTGAAGAATATTCTGGGCAGTTTGAGCGAATGATTTGGCCACCGAGATCAGCCAACATGAATCTCATCGAACATTTATGGGGTCAGTTCGTGCACAAAATCATGCATCGACAACACTTTCGCAATTATGGATGACTATGGTATAGAGGCATCAAGACTCAGTACTTCTGCATTGGACTTTCAACGACTTGTTCAGTCCACGCCGGCTCGATATGTAACACTAAGCTGGGCAAAAGGAGGTTCGTCACGATATTAGGAGGTACCCCACCTCAGTGTAACGCGTCAGTGAGGTGTCAGTGCAACGGTGTATTACTTCATTGAAGGTTGTAATCTGATACTGTGTTGACTGCCCCTTCGCTTACCACAGACTCGCCTTCTTGTCTGCAATTGAAAACGCTATTTTGTGTGGTAGCGCTTTGCTCAGAGGTAGCCATGATTTCTCGAGATGTGGGAAGTTTTCAAAGCCGGTATTTGGCCGGCAAGTGGAGGACAGGTGGCGAAGCAAAGTTCTCGATCACCACATTTTGTGCTTATGCCATGTACTATGAGGCCTGTTAAAAAAGTTCCGGAATTTCGTCCACAAAATTTTTTTACTCTTACCTTTCACTTATTGTGCACGCTCTGCTTCTAAGTACTCTCCTTTACAAAAAAAATGGCTCTGAGCACTATGAGACTCAACTGCTGTGGTCATAAGTCCCCTAGAACTTAGAACTACTTAAACCTAACTAACCTAAGGACAGCACACAACACCCAGCCATCACGAGGCAGAGAAAATCCCTGACCCCGCCGGGAATCGAACCCGGGAACCCGGGCTTGGGAAGCGAGAACGTTCCCGCACGACCACGAGATGCGGGCTCTCTCCTTTACAATTGGTACACCACTCCCAACGCTGTTTCCACCTCTGGAAGCAGTCTTGGTATGCCTCTTGCTGGATCGCGCGAAGCGTCGCCTGCTAATTTTATAATATCTCGTCTACCGTTCCAAATCTTTGCCCTTTCAACGCGGTTTTCAACTTTGAAAGTAAAAAACAGTCCTCAGGCGCCAGGTCAGGACAGCACGAAGGATGAGGTAGCACAGTGATTTCGTTTTTTGCGCAATAGCCACGTACCAACGTGCGGCTGCGTGATCGTGATGTAAGGGCTATGAATTATCTCGCATTACTTCAGGCCGTTTCTCGCAGTCGTCGCACCACGTACCGATAGTGCCATCAATAATAATTAACAGTTTGTCCCTGTGGCATGATTTTATGATGAAAGTCATAGAAAGCTCTCAGCATGGCTTTGACATTTGACCTGACGAGTTCTTTTTGGTTTTGGAGAACCTTTCGAGTCCCACTGTGAAGATTGAACCTTCGTCTCAACATCATAGCCGTAGTCCCACGCCTCTTCACCAATTATGACTCTATTAAGGAAAATCTCATTCTCATTTGCGCGATCCGAAAGCTCTTCACAGCTTGCAAGGGCGAAGATCTTTCTGGTCATGACTCATGAGCCGTGGTACGAACTTTGCGGCAACATAGTGCATTCCGAGATGCTGTGTCAGGATTTCATGACATGATCCAACTGAAATGTTACATTCTAGTGCAATCTCTCGGACAGTCAGTCTTCGATTGGCACGCACAGTTTCGTTGATGCTCCCGACATTAATGCTGTCATGCTGTCGGTAGACGTTGAAGGGTGTCCTGAACGAGGGTCGTCTTTAACTTCCGTCCGGCTATTTTTAAACTGTGTGAACCATTCGTAACACCGAGTAAGACTTAAGCACTCATCAACGTAGGCGTCCTGCGTCATCTGGTGTGTCTCCGTCAATGTTTTCTCGAGTTTCATACAAAATTTAATGCGCACGTGTTGCTGCTCTAACTCTGCCGTTTAGAAATTCGCAAACTGTGTGACACAATGTTCCGCTCAATACAGCGCCGAACAAGAACTAACAGGCATACAAAAATGAAACTTCCGGCATTACACATTAAACACAGGTATGTGCAGGGATGCCAGCCGCATCTCTCTCCAAAACACTACTGGCACGAAATTATCAATGTACCGAATTTTTTTTGAAAGGATAACGTATGTTATAAATCTTACCGTAGTGTATAATGGGATGAGAGTATGGGATTGTTAAGGTCTTCCTGCATGTGTCATGTGTTAGACGGGGTTGCTTTGGTGCCACGTTTGATGCCATTTGACACGATTAGGTTTTGTTTCGATACTGGGTTTGTTTTTCTCCATCCCTTGCCTCACATCACTTTTATCACACGTGCTAATGAACAACTATACCCGTTATGCATTCACCTAACTTTTAGTTACTGTAAAAGTACATGCCTAACTTAAGGTTCACTAATTGGCCTTTCCATGGAAAACTTAGCAGAAACTATAATTTGCAGGCAAGCACTGCAGCAGCAGTAAAATTGAGGTGCCAAATGCGTACTTTGGAATACTCATGATGTTTCAGTATGTTGACCATACGGTGCAAATTGTGGCGCTGCTCAAAGGAGCAGAGAGTAAGATTTCATCCTTCCTACGCGGTAACACCAACAATATTTATACATCAAAAATGTCAAGTTGTTACACTACAACCTAGTGCCTCACGTATTTTTCATCTGCTTGATTTCATGAATTTAAAATCATTTTGTGTAACTATATGTATTTATGAATTTTTTCAGTAATCAGCGTTCCTGAAAAAAAAGTATGCTGAAAGAATAAGTAAGAAATCAGTATGTCAAATGGTTGTAGTAAACACTTTGGCAATGTCAGGGAAATTTATATTGTACGAAATACAAAGAAAATCTTTCTTGTAACTATAACATCGTTGGCGTGATAGCGCTTAGTCAGAGAGGACAGGGCAGAGCGGATTTGTGAAGCATCTGTGGTTTTATTTATTATCCTTGATCTGTGGTGTGACGTGTGTGTTGGCGTGTAATTGCCAATGAAGATTGTGCTGGAAACGGCGTTATAACATGCTTCAAGGCAAAGTACGCATATCGACTCTGTACATGGTCGCAAGAAGATATTGAAATTAATAAAGAATACTGTGTGGCCCAAATTTATTGAGGCTGTTCGCTTATTAAGAAGAGCCTATGGGCAGTAATGAATTTCATAAGTATTACATCGTACCACAAACAACTCATCGCAAAGTAAGATCCAACCAGTATTTTTATAGCTGTGTAATAGGCATGTCACCGTAATAATAAATTGTCTCGAACATTAGAGTATGTTTACTCAAAGAATGAACTTTGCGAGTGAAACTTTATTGACCCAAGTCGTTAATCAGTAGCACTGTCCTATCCTTGTAACTTCCGAGAAAGTCAAAAATGAAAGAAATAGTTGAAAAACGGATTCAGTTAAATTTACATATGATTTTCAATCATATAATTATTGTAATAAAATGCATTGGTAACTGTAGTTGTTCATATAGTATTGCACTAATACTGCAACAATCATTTCAAACTAAAAGTGATTTAATTGCAATTCATATTTCGAAGACAAAAGTATGTTGGCTCTCTCGTAGTCAAAATAATTTTATGACTTCATGTTGTGTTTCGTAAATGATATTACACTGACCACCCAGAACATTATGACTACCTACCCAATAGCCCGTATGTCCACATTTGCCACGGAAAACAGTTGCGACGCATCGTGGCGAGGAAGCAGATAGGCCTTGATAGGTCACTGGAGGGAGTTGGCACCACATCCGCACACACAAATCACCTACCCCCATAAATTCCAGGGAGTGGGCGATGATCTCTGACGCCATGTTCTGTCACATCTTAGATGTGTTCAATAGGCACAGATCTCGCTAGTTGGGAGGTCAGCACATCAATTGAAACTCACCACTGTGTCCCTCGAATCAATCCATCACAATTCTGGCCTTGTGACATGGCGCATTATCTTGTTGAAAAATGCCACTGCTGTCAGGAAATATATAGTCATAAATCCATGTACGTGGTCTGCAAGCAGAGTACGCTACTCCTTGGCCGTCATGGTGTCTTGCACGAGCTCCACTGGACCCATGGATGCCAAAGTGAATGTTCCTCAGAGCATACAGGAGACGCCACCAGTCTGTCTCCGTCCCGCAGTACAGACGTCAAGGAGCTGTTCCCTGGAAGAGGACGGATCGCACCCTCCCATTGGAATGATGAAGAAGGTATCGGAGTTCATCAGACTATGCCACATTCTGCTATTGCGCCAACTTCCAGTGCGATGCTCAAGTGCTCATGTCGTGGTGTTACCATTGGCACATGCATGGGTCGTCGGCTGCGGAGGCTCGTCGTGCACTGTGTGTTCAAACACACGTGTACCCTCCCCAGGATTAAAGTCTGATGTTAGTGCAGACACAGTTCGCCGTCTGTCCTGTTTCACCAGTCTGCCCAGTCTACGATGTCCGACATCTGTAATGAGGGGTGGCTGCCCAGCCCGATGACGTCTGGACGTGGTTTCACCTCGGTTTCGCCACTTGTTGAAGACACCCACCACAGCAATCCTCGAACACAATCCTCGAACATCGGACAAGTCGTGCAGCTTCCGAAATGCTCATGCCGAGCCTCTGGGCCATCACAATCTTCCCTTGGTCATTCAACACGTGGACAGCACGCTCACTGACACTTCATGTTACCGTTCATGTGTCTGACTAGCAGGCATTCCTCGCCACGCGACGCTGCTAGCACCTGGACGGATTTAATCAATAGCAGGATGGTAATCATAATGTTCTGGCTAGTCATTCTATGTGCCCATGGTAACATAACATTAAGGTTGACGAATATTTGTTGCCATGAATGAAAGTTTTTACGGCATTAATCTGAGAAGCAATCATTGTCAAAGTAATTATTAAAGAATAATAATCAGTGTAGGTCACTATTAAGCAAATTTTCGAACAAACAACGCCATCGTGAGTTTATGTAACGCAGTGCAGTTTCCATGAAGTATCGCTATTCGTTGCACGTAATTGTTTTTCATAGTTACAATTAACACCATTGCGTTCAAAAAATGACGTCTGAAGTGTTCATCTTAGAAGTGTATTCTACATCTAAGCTCGCACGAGTGCGTTTTGCTCAGTTACTGCGTTACTGTTCTTGCTAATTGCGTAATTTCGAAGTCATTACAGTCATTTACCAAATATAACTTTCATTAATTTAGGAGCTGACTACCGTTTCTTACTGTACACAGCAAACACTTGTGCGATAACGATGAGTTGTAATTATCTATATTCTATCGGGAAGCGTTGGTCTTCGGATTCGATGTCTAGTTCAATTAATTACGGAACATTAGGTACAATTATCACAAGAACCTTTTATACACCGGAGAGTACAGCTACGTTATAAACTATTCATGGCCCTGGTGCAAAAAATGTTGGGATTACTTGGTGCCGTTAGGACTGAACCGCCTATACAACAGCCATCCATTACGTAACAACCGAATGACTGCCACTACTGCCATATTTTGGAGTAACGAGCCTTCCTATCCTTGGCACTGCATTTTCTTAAAATGGGACTGTG
This sequence comes from Schistocerca piceifrons, assembly GCF_021461385.2. Taxonomy (NCBI): domain Eukaryota; kingdom Metazoa; phylum Arthropoda; class Insecta; order Orthoptera; family Acrididae; genus Schistocerca; species Schistocerca piceifrons. The sequence goes on along the minus strand of NC_060139.1, from coordinate 425,060,104 downwards.
ATTTACAGGGTCTCTGTGAGAAAATGATTAACAGAGTCCTCAACACTAATAATTATTATTTACGCCATTCTGATGTAATGTCTCTGTGAGGAACGATATAACACTTTAGAAGTACCAGGCATCCAAAGTAATTCAGCAACGAATTAAGATTTGTGTCTACCAGAATGTGACCTGTAGTCTTAGTGCCACTAGGTGGAGGCATACACCAGTTTTCCCATGCAAAGCGGGCATTCTAAATAGTATACATACATTTCGTTAGTGATGGATGCTGCCGGCCAGTGTGGCCGTGCGGTTCTAGGCGCTTCAGTCTGGAACCGCGTGACCGCTACGGTCGCAGGTTCGAATCCTGCCTCGGGAATGGATGTGTGTGATGTCCTTAGGTTAGTTAGGTTTAAGTATCTCTAAGTTCTAGGGGACTGATGACCATAGATGTTAAGTCCCATAGTGCTCAGAACCATTTGAACCATTTTTTTTTATGGATGCGAAGGTGCAACTACTTTGATATTATAATTTCAGGTGGAGGGTGAGAACACAGGAAGTGACACCAACAGTGACAGCCAATGCGCCTTAATAGCCACACAGGGGGCTGGACAGCGGATGCCGCCAGTGGAGACAGAAAACAAAGAAAACACGCGAGAACCCGCAGTTGGCAATTCTATTACTTCAAGGCTTTCGACCTATTTCAGATGGGTTCGTTTGTGAAAAGCTATTGGCATAATGCAGTGTCACTCCAGGGCATCCTTATGTTGCATCAACAAATTCGTAGAGAGCGGAGACCACGTCCTCCAACTGATGATTTCTTTCTACAAAAAATTCCGTTCGCGAAGCTGGAAACACAAGCTAGCCAAATGAATATGAGACTTGAGTTGTTCAAGATCTACTGGAGTTACAAGACAAGACAGAGAGATAATTCTACAGTAGAGTTCCTGTTGAAGACGTCTGCCTCAGAATTTTGTGTTACTCCTGCCACTGAAGACCTCTACCTGAAACTTCGCGCAAGCGTTTGGTTGTGGATTCTGTTCGGAGAAGTTATCAGATATTGTTTGGTCTGTGACGTCGTAAAGTTCTGCGCAGGCTGCTAGCAGCAGCGTATGCCAGTTACATGCTAATGTTAGCTGAATGTGATTGCCTTTCCAAAGCTGCTTACATACTATCAGACATCATCTACCGCTAGATAATACAAATTGATATGGCACACGACTATAATTCTGCCCGTTAATATTCTGGGTAAGCCTAAAAGTCAATAACATTGAACACCAAGGAAAACTACCTGATATCATAAATAGAAAGAGCAACAATTCTACTAAATACTAATCTGCAATGAAAAAGCTTCAAGTTCTTAAGTTTTGTAAAAGTTACGCGTCTGAGACTACGGTGTCCTGAGAAGTGTCTGCCTTAACTAGTATATTAGTTAATAATTCATATGAAAGAAAGTAATTACAACACATGTGTGTCCCATACAGTATGATACATGCTATGGTCGGTTTTGATGTTGTATCATTGTTTACTATGACTCCTCTTAATCAGACAATATTGCAGTTGGAAGGCATTTTCAAAAAGGATATTGCTGATTTCTTTAAACACTGTCTCATATCAAGTTACTTTGAGTGGGTCATCAAATTCCATGATCAAATTGATGGCGTGGCTATGGAAAACCCACTCAGCACAGTTTTAGTGCATTTCTATATAGAAAAAATTGAAGAAACATCCCTTCAGAAGGCCAAGAAGAAATCCTATTGTTGTTTATACGATCTCATGGAAAAAAGAAGAGTCGGAATTTCTAAATTTTCTGATGTTAGCTCTAATATGAAGTGTAATATGACAAAAGAGAAACAATGTCAGATTTCATTTTTGGTTGTACAGCTACTTAAAAAAGTCGACAAAATTTTAGGGGACGAAGCCTGCAGGAATCTCATGCACATGGATAGATAGCTCCACAAAAATTCAAATCACCATCGCAATCAGAAAAGGCGTGTGATAAAAACATTGGTAGACCGGGCTAAATGTATCTGTGGACTAGGCCGACAGTAGTTCGGGGACGAGCTCGATTATTTAAGAATTACTCAAGAAAAAACGATAGCTCTTACAAAGAGATAAATACGGCACTGCATCTTAAGAGTTCTGGAGCTTCTAGTGAAGAACGGCAAGTTTTTCTCTCATTCATCTTGTGGCGGTTTGTGTGGTGGGGAAAGCTTGCTTCCTTTGTTTCCTTCTTGCCATTCTATTACTAGCCAGAAGTTGTTTACATACTATATCTATAATTATAATTGCTACAAGCTAATTTAATAGTTTCTACAAGGAGAGAAAAGAAAAATGTTCCGTTTTTTAGCTTATTGAACATGGATAGAATACGACGAATTGTTAAATAACTAAGATAATTTTTAAAAACATACCATCTTCCTGTGTTCTGCAAAAGATTGGACGGCTGGCAACTCCATCACCCTTCCGTGTGAAGGCTTTCACTTCTATGCTGTAGTTACAGAAAGGAGTGAGATCCAATAATTCAATCTTGTTTTCTATTGTTGTTTGTTCATCCACAGTGAACATATCTGAAATAAGAATATAAAATAAGATTTCAGTATAGATGAATGCTTTCACATAGTTACGAAGGAAAATAGAAAGATCTTTCTGCAGCTACGCTCAAAATATAATACGTTTGAGAAAAGGGATGAAGCAGTAAAATAGGATACGAAGAATGATGTTATCTGTCTGCATATTACAAAAAAAAATAATATTTTTCAGCCTTCAGAAATACGTTTATATGTCACAGTGCTTACAAAAAGGCTCACTTTGGCTTTTAACTTGTTAAATCATGTAAAAACATAAACTTGTGTCTGAACAGGTCATGAATGTTCATGCATAGCGCTTTGCATCTGGAGATGGTTTTAGTTTAATTGATGTGCACAGTTGATACTAGGGTTACGATTTATTTACTCCTTATAAACTCAGTATATAAACTTTACTGTTTGGTAATCAGAGCGCCGAAATCTGTATTCTGATCCAAAATGAGAAGTTTCTTATTGAGAACTCTACTAATTTCCTAGGGATATTGGTGTGAAACACAGTTAATGAAGACAGACTTTGGAACTTAATTTTGAGGTGATTTACTACAGAGTGGTGCATACTTGCGCTACAGGGCACACAAAAAACATCGGTAATATTGTTGAATAGGTGCTTTAAAATTGCCATAAGTTCAGCATATTTGAAGACAATCTCGAAATAAGAAAAAGGTTACTTATTTTTCAGAAAAAGTTGTAATATATTTCCTATTCAACCATTTATAAAGGCTACATTTTAATGGCGTTTCGCATGAATCTCTGTTTTCAATCATGGTAGCGTCACTAGCTGATGCTGTAAAAGGTTCTGGTTTGTTTCCTAAGGACCAAGTCAATTATTTAAGTGACAGAAATGTCTGATACAAGTTATTTCAGCTCTGTGAGACTGGGAACTGCTACTTCAAAAAATAAACGGCAAAATTGACACATAATCAGCGAAAGTGTTCCAAATTGCGTTGTCTGCACGTCTTGCAAACACACAACGTGAATCTATTTCTTTTAGAAAATACATTCTGTTTTTATAATAATATGCTTCTGGTATTTATATATCGCACTGCACTGTGCATCTTTTGTATTAAATGACAGATAAGGTATTACTAAAATTAAGGGATGTAAAACGGCAGTTAAAAATTTTGCAGTATGCTGTTATTGTAAGTAGCTGATCAGAGTGAATATGAAACTTTAAACTCACCATCCCAGTTCGAGAGAGCGTGGTGCATGACTCGATAACCCAGAAGAATTCCATTTATTTCTGTCTCAGGGGGCGGAGACCACAGAACCAGAATGCTATATGCCGATAATGCAGTGCATTGCACATCAGTTGGAGGAGCTCCAGGCACTGAAATAAAGCTACAGTGTTCAAGTTTATGTGTAACAAACTTTCCCTGAAAACATAAGTAAAAAGATTGCGTTTACAAATTTTAATACATAAAACTCTTTCAGTTATTCTAAAAAACATAAAAGAAATTAAAAATTTGGAAATTTATGCAAATTTGGGTTCAACCAAAAAGTATCTATGGTAGAAGTAGTTCAACAAAATGTAAAAGTTTGAAGTGAGGCGAATTAGTGTGACAGGAACATATGGGGCGACAGAGGTGAGACTGTTGAAGGAGAAGGATTCGTAATTTACTCTTCTTTTGTCTCAAATTCACACTTATTTTTCTAGGCAGTTGCAGGGCGAAATAAAATTAGCATTGTGCCACGAAGCATATGAATCATGTCTAAATAATCCACGTATCTTTTGCGTTCATAGTTCAGTTCAAGGTACACAACATGTACGTTAAGGCTACTGAAGGATTGTCAATCACTCGCAGACTTACAGAACTTTTGTGGGACTTTATAGTGTGACGTATGTGGTACCTGTAATCCGATAGTTGCAAACGACACCTTATCGACACTGAAGATAGTACTGAAAGCAGTACGCTGGGTAAGCCCAGGTGTATCAAGGCCGTTATTACGGCCAGAGGTGGTTGTTCTGGGTACTGATTTCTCAGGATCTGTGCACCCATATTGCGTGAAAATGTAATCACATGTCAGTTCTAGTATAATATGTTTATCCAATGAATACCCGTTTATCATCTGCATTTCTTCTTGGTGTAGCAATTTTAATGGCCAGTAGTGTATCTCAGTGTTGGGAGACCCGTTTCAGTACGTCCTCCTGGCGGGGCGATTGCCCGCACGGTCTGCCTGGTGTGCAGAGGACTATTAGGCGGATACAACAACAGCGTTTCTGGAAATCGAAATCGACGTTGCAGTTTTTAGTGCACTGCAACCCAGCTTCTGCTGAACCTCTCATTTCTTTGACTGCTACTATTTTTATAGTGTTACGTTCACAGTAAAAAATGCGAGCATAAACTATGTCAGATTCCTAATAAAAGGTCCAAACTGTTGTGACCTTGCAAATGAACGCAGCCAGAGCTGGAGCACTGAGACAGATCCCGACTGGCGCCACTGGCGGCGCTTTGAAGTTCGCCGCCAACCACAAATGCGGTCCAATCAGCAACCTCCACGGTGCCGCCATAGAGATGGACCTCCGCGTTGTGATAAGCGGCGGCCACATGTAGCAACGATTCATTTTCGGCAATTGTGTATAACAGTTCTGGTACGGAGTTCCAGGATTGCTGTTCGTAGCTACAGTACATAGTGGAGATCAGCCGGACTTAGACTACAAGTGGGATCGCCTATAGCCTTCGCGTAGGGACATGTGTTTACTACAGTGATTGACAGTGTGATGCCCTGGACGGATGTAGTCTTGTTGACAGTGTATTCGGTAACGCACGCCTTGACAGGCCACTGCTTAGTTGTATCTGTCAGCAAGCACATCCAATGAACTGTTGTAAAACTTTAGTTAAGTAAAGCTGTTTGTGTGTCACTAATTTATTTGCACTGCCAAGGATCCTCCGTCCATCTCAAAGGACCTGAACTTGATACGACGTGTGTGAACTATTCTTCCCTGACGACCCGTACACATCACAAGAGTTACTGAAAAATTAGTTTTCTCGTATTTTTGTAGTGGCAGCTTGCCAAATGTAGCACCTATTTGGCAAATTTTCCTCATAGCTAAATTTTCGTGTGAAATGTCGCTTACTCTTTCTTCTAATACTCTGTGACGTGAGATATTTCATATACCTTCAAGCGGCAGTACCGGATTGTGCATATTTTTTATCTTTTCATCTGCAGCTACAGTTTTGAGGCGTTCTTGGTGTGGTTCACAGTGACTGAGTTATTCATACGTTTCTTAACTCCTGAAGTCATGGAGTAGACACTTGATAAACATTAATAAACTTTGGACGAAATTTTGCTGTTAAAAATTTGTCCAAAATAAAATAATTTCGTGACAGCAGAGTACTTTGGTTATTTGATTTTGATGGAATTCCCATAGGATGGCTAATGTAGGAAGCTACATAGATAAAACTCTTCTACAAATCAGTTTGGAGCCTGTTACATTAATGTGCAACATATAACAATAGAACAAAGCACTACCACCAACACTGTCGTCTAGAGAAACCGAGAAATTTTTCTGCATGTACCAAGTAAGTAAATAGGACTACATGTTAATATCATGCCACCTAACTTTAGAAATGTTCAATAATGAAAAAAATAACAAAAAATATGGGAACCATCTGCGTGCTTATCATAAACGTGTTGGTAGAAACTTAAAATTACTATGGAAGTAAAAGTGAATTGTTTTAAAAAATAAATTATCAATGACAGCTTTTGTGTGCTTTTCCGTGGGAGGTTGTTCAGGAAGAGAGCAATTGACCATATTTACTTTGTTATTAATGACAAAATTATCAAGGGAGTCTTTTGATTTTCATACAACCACGTTAGAACTGTGCAGTGCACTGAAGCTTGTATTAGAAAGAAATAAATCTGTTGGATAACTCATTCACATCCAATCAGCAAGTACTGGCAGTACCAAACAATCTTTTCAAATCCTCATTCCCTAAGAAGACGACTTTCTGGACTATAAATACTGTCCATTCAAATATATGTCATGTAAAATTACCAAATAATTATTAATATTATCTCAACTACTTACCATCTTCATCAGTTGAAGCAACAAGCTGCTGACTACGGGGTCCAGCTCCTGCTCTGTTATATGCCTGCACAACGATAGTATATTCCGTGAACTTTTGCAAATTCGACAATGTTATTTGGAGGTCAGTCCCTGGAATTACTTCGTAGGATTTAAAAAGGAAAGACTCTGTCGAATTTCGCACTCGGTAACCAACATGGTATCCAGTAATCTCACCATGTTGCAGGTAACTTTCAGGTGGCTGAAATCACATGATACATACATGTTAAGGCATTTATTTTAACGATATTCTGTAAAATTATGTGTGTGTAATATGTGTTTCTGTAATGTATTACTAAGGAAAAAGTTAAGTAGCAAATGTCTTAATCAGCCGTTCAGGGGACCAAAATGTAATGACATATCGATTACGCGAATGTAAAATGAAATGAACTTATTCATTCTAGCATCATTTACCTGGATTAGAAATGACTGCATCGAACAAGACACATTTATCGAATGTAGGATACTAAACCGGAAAGCAGATTTCGGCAAGTTCCGATGCATTGTACGGAAAAGAGAAGGGAAAAAATTAAAAAACTTCCACGCAAGCCTCTGTACAAAAAAAGCAACAACAGCGGTGTGTACTGTGCATGCATGTACAAATATTTTCAGAATAATCATGTCCATTGTAAATGGACGTGGGGAGAGGATACTTGCTATGTTAATTAGATGTATATGAAGTGGCCCTATTTATATGACATTATTAAATCGTTGCCCTCCAAAATAATGATTAACGAATTCGTTATATACGAAATTAAACAAGAATGACAAATAACTCATTTTATTACAATAAAATGCATGGTAAATGGTTTGACAAACATTGGCAATAAAAAGCTTATTCATTGACAAGCTTGGGCAAGGGATCTGGAATATGGTTCAAACGAACGCAAGTAAGGATAAAACAGTTGTATTCGCATAAGTCGTACCATTATCACCGAAGGGTTAGTGTTGAAAGACTGAAAGCGCTACTGAAGGATAAGCGTTTGCATCTATGGCCAGAGTTGAAAGCACATCGGTCGTTAAACTGCAAACCATGATAATCTGCAGGTTGAGGCTGAAGTGAGTGCAGAATCAGTCAATGGTTTCGCACCAATAACTTGCATCTGCATCTGAATTCAAATCAGCAAAAAAAAACAAAAAAGTTTGCTCGAAGAGTCCCCTGGCTGCAGAGACACCTGGCTGTAGAGAGGCTCGGATGGACAGACACTCGGCTGACGAGACTCGGTCGGAGAGTGATCTCGTGCCGTCTGCTCCCTACAGGAAAGACTCGTGATTCTGCGTTTTTCTTTCGTCACGTAACTTCGATTGGCTGAACAATAGAAATTACAGGCGCCGAATCGTGGAAAGTTGACTAATAGGATGCTGGCCTCTTTTCCCTGACTGTCATTTCAGGCATTTGACCATTAACAAGGTACCTAAGATTTGTCACTGAAAAACTGTGTCCTATCCTCTTTCTGTTTCTGTGCGTGGTCAGTGGGAATGGACCTCTTTTGGACCTCGCTTGACCTCGTTTGAAAAGTCCGTGCAAAAATAAATACTTCTTACGTTTTTGGGGTAAACCTTTTTTATTTTCCTACATAGTCTCCTTTTACACTTGTACACTTCGTCCAACGCTGTTCTAATTTGTTAATCCCTTCCGAATAATAGGAATTGTCCAAGTGTGCAAAATAGCTGTTAGTTGCTGCAATAACCTCCTCTTTTGAATAAAATCTTTGTCCCGCCAGCCATTTCTTCAAATTGGGGAACGAATAGTAGTCCGAGGGGGCCAAGTATGGAGAACAGGGGGGATGTTCAACGAGTTGGCATCCTATTTCCATTAATTTTGCGACCACAACCGATGAGGTGTGTGCTGGTGCATTGCCATGATGGAAAAGGACATTTTTGCGGTCCAATCACCGGCATTTTTCTTGTAGCTCGGTTTTCAAACGGACCAGTAATGATAAATAATATGCACCCGTAATAGTTTTGCCCTTTACCAGATAGTCGATGAGGATTATCCCTTGCGAATCCCAAAAGACAGTCGCCATAACCTTTCCGGCAGAAGGAATGGTCTTCGCCTTTTTTGGTGCAGATTCTCCCTTGGTAACCCATTGTTTAGATTGTTATTTGGTCTCAGGAGTATAGTAATGTATCTATGTTTCATCTACAGTGACGAAACGATGCTTAAAGTCCTGCATATTCTTCCTGGACAGCTGAAAATAATCCTTACAATACTTCACACGATTCCGTTTTTGGTCAAGCGTGAGCAATCGCGGAACCCATCTTGCGGATAGCTTTCTCATGTCCAAATGTTTGTGCAAAATATTATGTACCTGTTTATTCGAAATGCCCACAGCACTAGCCATCACACGCACCTTAACTCTTCTGTCATCCATTACCATATCATAGATTTTATCAATGATTTCTGAAGTCGTAACCTCCACAGGGCGTCCAGAACGTTCAACATCACTTGTGTCCATATGGCCACTCCGAAGATTTCGAAACCACTTATAAACTGTTCTAATAAAGGTGCAGAGTCACCGTAATGTTTATCAAGCTTCTCTTTAGTCTCCTCAGCTTCGTATCAGCTGAGGAGAGCTCCGCCTACCATCCTCCAAGGAAGCCATGGGTCTGAAGATGGTTATATAAATATAACCGAAACCGGTCACCTATGTTATTGACACATAAGTGTTGTGACCAAGACTGAACTTTAGTTAAAATATAATAATCTACGTTAGTTGAGTATTGACAGTCACTGGTACTGATGCACATTTATACATCGGTGGGGATTAATTATTCTGATTTGAATTGCTTTTTTAATTCTGGTTCTACATCAGTTATGGGACAGTTTGGGAAAAAGTTGGAGTCTGGGAAATATGTACAGATATTTTCGAAATAATTACACCATTGTTGAGGAATTCTTCGTAGCGTGGTACACTAACATGGCCCTTGTGGTTCAAATGTTCCATGTTCTGTGGTCAATCATGAAGGACTGTTCGGCGATTTCAAGAAACTGGAACGCAAGTATCCTCATTATAGAGTATTGATGGTTTTTAAGTGTTACATCATATCTTTCCATCACTCCTTTCCTCTCTGCAGAAGACCACAAGTTTCACTTTTTATTATGAACATTGTAACTACCTAAGCTGTATATTCGTCTCGGCCTGATTCACAAAGTGCCTAGTTCCCACAAACCTCTGATTGTGAATGCTGTGGTCGGCATGCCAACATAAAAGTCACAAACAGGATATTTCGTATCATTTGATGCTTGATGGACCACATAACTTTCCAACTGATAAATCTAGCTGTTTTGTTACATCTCTAAGTCGCATTGCATCTCGAAGTCCCAACACTGTCCGTTAGAAAATGGTTCAAATGGCTCTGAGCACTATGCGACTCAACTTCTGAGGTCATCAGTCGCCTAGAACTTAGAACTAATTAAATCTAACTGACCTAAGGACATCACACACATCATGCCCGAGGCAGGATTCGATTCTGCGACCGTAGCGGACACTCGGTTCCAGACTGTAGCGCCTAGAACCGCAGGGTCACTCCGGCCGGCACTGTCCGTTAGCTCCAGTTGCCCAGTTATTACCATTATTTGACTTACATATGATGCCAAATTTGTTTTCAGGTTGCATTTAACGGTAGTGACAATTTTTTAGGAAAATGAACACACTACACATGTTAAGCTGAGCATGTGTAAAATGGCTTTGAGCACTATGGGACGCAACATCTGAGGTCATCAGTCGCCTAGAACTTAGAACTGATTAAACCTAACTAACGTAAGGCCATCACACACATCCATGCCCGAGGCAGGATTCGAACCTGCGGTCGTAGCGGTCGCGTTGTTCCAGACTGAAGCGCCTAGAACCGCTCGGCCACTCCGGCCGGCCGGCCGGCCGGCGAGCAATTATATTACAAAATAATGTTTAACATCGATGATAAACAATCAGGTTTCACGACGATTTATCTGACAAAGTAAAATAGCAGGCACAACGTCTGTGACAAATAACTGTGTCTTTTTCAGAGAACTGCTCTCTCTGATACCAAAATTTGCACATCTATTTTATCAGCTCTAAAGAATTTTTTTTTTTTCCCTCAGTAATCTGAAATGCAAGCTGGAACGAAACATGATGATATTTCTTCATATTCTCTGCAAGTACTTTGTGAAGTGAGGGACGGGCCCATCTAACGCACGCGGGATTAGACGGAACGGGTCCGGACACAGGCGGACATGGCCACGAGAATGTATCGTGGCGTTATTAATAAGAGCAGACAAAAGCTCGCATGATGTACCGACCACGAAGTAATTGGCGGCTGCTAGAAGGGCAGCAGATAAACTGAAGGTTTCTGCGAATGACTTCCCAGCGCGAGTGCCCGTTGATTGGCGGTACGTGGCGTGAGGGAGTCGATATGGCGGAAATTCAAAGGCAGTAAATTATTCCACGGTCGCCCTAAGAGTTAAACCAGTATGCATCAAGCCACATAGTAAACAATGATACTACATGAAAAAAGAAAACTAGAGAAGAATGCACGTTTAAAGACACACTCAGAAGGTGGAGAATTGCTTAGCTAGAGACAACGAAAGCTTAAGATGACCCATTTGTCTTTAAAAATTAATAACTTCATAACATGTTAGGGCATCAAAACAAAACGTCCACCGACGGCGCTTCAACAGCACTTTCGGAAATCAGATTTTTTTATAACAGATGTACGATTTAAATAACTAAAAACGCATTTAAATGTAAAATAATTTCAAAAACAATACTGGAAACCAGAGGCAGTACAGAAAAACCTCAAGGAGGGGGCGCTACCTTTACTTTTTCCGTAATAAAAAATAATCAAGTCACATGCAAAGTTTACGAAAGTTTTATTTAAACTTATTATACAAATATACAAGACATTGCCATCTTATGATATAAAAAAATTACAGTTGTGGTTCTCTTCCTTAAATGATGAATTCTATGCTCCTATTATTCCCGGAAAATTGGTTAATTACATCCTCAATAGGATAATCAATGTCAGGGTGAGTGTTCAGCAGAGCCAAAATCATTGTCGACCTCAGCCATGTCTTTGTACGCCGCAATGTTGAAAAATTTCTTTCTAGTGTAGCAATAGATGCAGGCAGACAAGCAAATATTTTGTACAGACAACGCTTGCATAACAGAATCACGATCATTAAGGGCGTTTATGCTCGTTTGCTTGTAGTGAAGAATATCTCCCATTAGTCTCTTTTTAACCACAAAGACTGAATCTTCTTCTAAGAACGGTAGTTCAGTTAAGCATTGATTCAATTTATGTACCAGATCACTACCGTCAAGTTTCAGTAGTTGTGAAGGCAAAAGCATGTTGAATTTTAAATGATAAATGTTTTCTTCGGCAAAATGTTATATCGTGTCAGTCGTAACATGGTCCAGTGTTGGAATAAAAACACTTCTTTTCCAAATGTCATAGCACCAGTGCCAGACAGAATAACGTATCGAGATCGCTAGAATGGCCGCGACGTTTCTCGTAGGAATGTGTTAGCTCTCTATCTGCCAGACAGAAACGTATAAAATACGGTGACGCGGTCGCGCGTGCTACATAGGAAAGTACAACTACACGATAACTCGATTCGGTCGAGTCGACTGACGAAAGAAGCGAACGAATAGCGTGCGGGTGGCAAAGCGAGCGGCCACTCAAAGGGTGGGCGCTCCCCGCTCGCCAACCATTTGTATCCGCCACTGCTGGAAATACGGGACAGCTTATAACAGTTATCTGTGGATGTATAGTTAGTTCTCCTTAGGTTCACGTAGCTGCTAGTGACCATTTCATCATAATGAGATGCAAATAACACAATAATTAGGCCTATTAGACTGGCATAAATAAATTCAACATAGTGTTTTATTCGTAGAAAAGTCAATACGTTACCTATGAGAGATGTTACCCAAAAGTTGCTTATAAAAAACTATCCAGTTCGCACATTTCAACAGTTCAATGATAACAGCTCGTAATTACGATTTACATAAATCTTTATAAGTGTAACTGTAGCAATAATGTGTACTGTAGATGCATTTTTGTGAGTTTTGAAACGACTGCTGGAAGGGCATTTAAGAGCGGCGGCCATATTGACTAGGGAGCAGTCAGTCCAAAGTAGGGATAGGCTGTTAATTAGCCTTTTAGATTGTATAAATGAATCGATTAATCGTATCGATTAATTGAATCATAATAATCGAATATTAGATTAATTGTTGCGTTACGTATTTATTTTTAGATCTACAAAGAATTATCCTAAAATTATTTTTTTATGATATGAAGGTACGAGCCAGAAAAAATAAATGGACTTATATTCCTCCTTTTGTAACTAACAATACGTGCTCAGTTACATGAAATAAATAGTTACTATTTTTATGTGTGGCAGAATTATAAGGGTGTGTTATTAATTAATGGCGTAAACTCATACAGTAGAAAGTGCACGACACTAGAAGCAAAAAAGTCTTATTAAACATAGGTCTGAACCATTTGCAAGATAACTGCGACGTTGTGGTTACCAGCCATGGCTGACGTGATTCTGTGTAAACGCCGCGTGCCGGTCCGGAGTGTGGTCTTTGTTTACATTTTCGAGACGTGGAGTTATGAACAAACTGGATACGACGGCAAAGTACACAGTCAGGCTGCCACTCACGTCAGTTGTTTGCGGAGCGTCAGTTATGTTGTACGAGTGTTGGTGATAATGCGAAAATATTAGAGTAACAAGGAGTATGCGGATGTGCACTTCATTACTCGTATGGTAGGGCTAACAGGTATTGTACGGAGGCAGCACACTTTTTCCAAGACGCATATCATGCCCGAAGGCACCCGAGAGTCGAGCGACTGCAAGGGCGCTCAACGCCTCCGAGATGCACATGGCTGTGGGTAGATCTGTACGTATTACGCCTATGCTTAATGATGTTGTGCTGGAAAGAGTCGGACACTCGCCAGGTTTCTACAGGCAGATATGACACAAATTCCTGGAATGAGCCACAGTAGTGTTTGTAGAATATTACGAGGGTTGAATCAAAAGTAATGCCTCCACCTTCGTTAATTGGGTTTGGATGGGAATATTTTAGTAAATCGAACGCAGAAATAATCCTTAGAATGTGATCTTCAATTACCAATATTCACTTTTCCACATAATAACCAGCCAATTGGATACATTTCTGCAAACGAGGGCCGGCCGGGGTGACCGAGCGGTTCTAAGCGCTACGGTCGCAGGTTCGAATCCTGCCTCGGTCATGGGTGTGTGTGATGTCCTTAGGTTAGTTGGGTTTAAGTAGTTCTAAGTTCTAGGGGACTGATGACCTCAGAAGTTAAGTCCCATAGTGCTCAGGGCCATTTGAACCATTTTGCAAACGAGGAACAAGTTTTCTGAAGCCGTCACGGAAGAAGTCAACACTCTGTTCCCACAACCGCGGTCTCACAGTTCTCTCAACGTCTTCATCAGAAGCATAATGATGTCCTCGCAGATCGTCTTTCATTATCGGGAGCAGATGGAAGTCAGACGGTGCTAAATCTGGACTGTATGGAGGATGCTGTACAGTGGTGAGATTCAGTCTCTGAAGTTCTGCTGTGGTGGCACGTGAAGTGTGTGGTTTGGCACTGTCATGCTGCAGTAAAACATTTCCCTTTTCCTTTCAGACCCTTGTTAGCCGTCGTTTCCGAGTTCGCAGCGTTGTGATGTAACGCTCTGCATTTATTGTTCTCCCATGATCAAGGAAATCAACATGGATAACGCCATATGCATTCCAGAACACTGTGGCCTGATTTTTCCAGCTGAGGGCTGCAGACCAGAAATCAAGAAAAAAGTTATTTTAACCAGCTATTGGCCAAAAGCAATGATCATACCATAGTTGCAATTCTTTTACACCCACTTTCTCACTCTTGCTTGCTGTGACGTAAATTTTCGCTTGCAAGATAACGCACGCGAGAAAGAATAGTAGAGGGCTGAGCACTTCCAGCATCTCACAGCACAATAAACAACTTTCCAGCCAATTTATCATCCAGATTAACAGTCGGCATAATTGTATACGAATGCGTTACTGCATTGATATTAGCTGATATTGATACAACTCTCGTGATACCTCTAATTTCCAGGGTTCCTTTCATATGCATTTCCTCTTCAAATCCCGACTGGTCGAAGTTGAAAAAGATTCCTTACTGAACCATGATATAAGTTTATCTTATCTACAGATTTTCGGGCCGATTCCGCAGTTTACTGTGCATCGTCAATTGACGATTTGTTTGAAATTTCATAATCTTACGCATTTCAATTCTTTAGCACTGTTTGAAGTTATGCAACCACCCACTTCTTCCTTGAAACAACTATGATCTATGTCGCGCGAGTGTGATATGTATAACGTGATAGATCACTATCGTGCACATCCTGTAAACTGTATGGAGTATACCTGAAATGCGTGAACACCATTTCTATAACAAGTGCGACTTGTCCTCGCTTGAATATCAGAAGTTTTTCTTATGCACTACACGATCATATTGCTCCACACTTATTCGAAATATTTTCATAACTGTTTCTTTGCTATTTTGCGACGATCTTTCATGTGCATTATTTTGTTTTTGTACCCATTCCTTGGAAAACTATTTATGATAATGTTTGGTTTGTAGGGCGCTCAACTGCGCGGTTATCAGCGCCCGTACAAATTCGCAACCTTTGCTCAGTTCAATCTCGCCACTTTCATTAATGATGATGAGGACAAAACAAACACCCAGTCATCTCGAGGCAGGTGAAAATCCCTGACCCCGCCGGGAATGAACACGGGACCCCATGCTCGGGAAGCGAGAACGCGACCGCGAGACCACAAGCTGCGAACTTGGGCAATTATTGTCCTATTGCCCTTTATTATGTGTCACTGGAGACGGGATATGTGGCTCTTTGCCCGACAAGGATAATGAACTACGTTGCTCGACATTTGTTCCCATGTCACTTTTGCTTGTTTAGCACGTATGATCATCATTGTACTCCTCATGTACATTGTCTGCATAGTCGACCGTTTGCAACACCACACATTCCACTGACTCACCTTGCTAATGCTTCACCTGCCACTCCTTTCTCATTTTGTTAAATCCTTGGGCTCCTCTCTGACGAAATGTCAACTTCGGCAACTGTTATTGCTTTGTTTTTTGTTGCCTTTGCTCTGCTTTGTATCAACACGGTAGCACTGTTGTCGATCAAGCAGTTCGACTAAGCTCCGTAGCCTCTTTCTGTGCTCACCATTGGATACCTCCAGCCGCGTCTCGTGTTGCCATTAGCAGTCAATATTGTGTTTGTTCGGTAGACAAAATATGGGGCGTCGAATGCCGTAAACATCATAGATCTTCTATGACCTCGCACTCAAGAGGTTCCTTGCCAGCACTGGTCTATAACTATGATCTTTTGTGGCAGTGTAAATAAAATAAAAAGCATTTATCACACAAAAGAGTGCAGTTACAATATTGTATTAAGTTGATAAAGGGATATTTTGCAGCAGTGCCTTCAGATACATAGGGATTCTTATATTTCTGTGTCATTTCACGTACTGCCTAATGGAATATGAAATTTATAAGAAAGACTGAACTGTAGAATTCACTACTAAAATATTAAAATCCAAACATTCCAGATGCACTATGAATCCCTATCTATCGTTCAGAATGGAACTTAATGTTCTGGAGGAATAGTTTATGAAAGGTCGTTTACAGACTTCTGGCAGGAATTGAAAATCGCTTTAGGCTATGAACAAAGTGAATGAGACTTCATTGGCCACTCCTATGATTCAGTAGAACGTGTGGACTTCAAAACGCGTCGAAGAATGTGAAAATATTATTTATACCACGCGCAATTAGTCTGTTACACAACTGAAATAGTTTACTTGCCTTCATGAAATTCTTCTTCAGGATAGTGTACGTAGATTCGGGTATTACTTCCCTCAATGCTTGTTTGGACATTTCTGTCGAAAATTATACGAAAATCTTCGTAGCTTCTCCCTGTTTTCTGGAATCCCAAAGTTGCTATGTGGTGAAATTACTCTCGTTCGAGCATTTTGGCCATGTTATATGAAAAGCTTCAAGCGTCAATGAATATTTACATGTATCCATGCCAATTTACAATCAATGTCGCGGTCTTTGGGCTCACTGTGTCATTCTCGAAGTAAATCAACACCTCTTGTGAGTACTGCCATCGCTTGAGGATACACTGTGTCGAACATTAACAGCGTTGTTTGCGCCTCTGACAATTCGCTAACGTTTCTTAATGGCTAGGTGCGATCACAGACCACAGTAGAAATTCTGCGCTATGTTTTAGTATGCTGAACTGAACTATCCTTTATGAAAGTGTAACCGCTTGCGTCTGAAAGTTTTTTTGTGGGCCGATAGAAAGCTGGCCAGCAGTAGACTGAAATTGTCTCGTGTGGACGCACAGGATTTCGTCGATTTATTGCACGCGCGGATATGGTCGCAGACAGACCCTTGCTTATAGACCGGCGTTGTGAGTCACTAATGCTAGATAACTGATGATGGGACAATACACAACAGGCTTCAAAACAAAAAGGTGAAGTAGTTAATCGTAAGGATAATCTATTATGTAAAATTATTTATCTTGAAAGAAAAATCGGTATATCCGTAATCGATTGAGAGAGTAGTAACGATTAATTGATTAACTGCAATACATAGGTCATCCCTAGTTGAACGAGCTTGTCGAAGCAAGGCCTATGTAGATGTGTGGCGAGCTAGTCGTGACGAGATGTAAAGTGAAATTATCCATGTAACAACGCTATGAACTTGTGAAATTTCTACACGAGTTTGTGGAGATAGCCAAGTCTTTCACAGTCGATTTTGTGGCCTTTAACTCTGACAGCAGCGTGACGTTAAAGACTTGTAAAATCTCTGTTTATCCACAGCAGATTTTTTCCAATTTTTTGAACATCAGTCTAGAGTTCAGAAATTAGTGAATCCTTTATCGGGCTTGTTGATCAATCTGTCATTGCCCTCGTAACAGTTATACAAGCGTGGAAAAAACATTTTTAACTGCTAAACGGTACGGACACAGTGTTTAGGGCGTTTTTATTTCGACAGTCGCATCCTGCCTGTAGTTATCTGGAAGTTGGCAGCACAGAAATCGGACAATGCGGGTATGTGTCCATCTCCTACATATCAACACAACCATTGAACGTTATAAATCAGTCACATTATTTATTAAGCCATTGTACATAAAGAGTACACACACACACACACACACACACACACACACACACACACACACACACACACACACGCACGCACACACACACACACACACACACACACACATACACACAGAGAGAGAGAGAGAGAGAGAGAGAGAGAGAGAGAGAGAGAGAGAGTTTGGTTGCAACTTTTAACTCTGAGTCTCAACGCTCAACGTTAACTTGTCACAGCCGATTTTAACATGCTTAACGTACACACATGACTGTGGAAGTGATGATGTTTCAGGTGAATTGCAGATATGACATAAGCCACTGTTTGACCATATGGCATTCTCGTTGTTGTTGTTGTTGTGGTCTTCAGTCCTGAGACTGGTTTGATGCAGCTCTCCATGCTACTCTATCCTGTGCAAGCTTCTTCATCTCCCAGTACCTACTGCAGCCTACATCCTTCTGAATCTGCTTAGTGTATTCATCTCTTGGTCTCCCTCTACGATTTTTACCCTCCACGCTGCGCTCCAATACTAAATTGGTGATCCCTCAATGTCTCAGAACATGTTCTACCAACCGATCCCTTCTTCTAGTCAAGTTGTGCCACAAGCTCCTCTTCTCCCCAATTCTATTCAATACCTCCACATTAGTTATGTGATCTACCCATCTAATCTTCAGCATTCTTCTGTAGCACCACATTTCGAAAGCTTCTATTCTCTTCTTGTCCAAACTATTTATCATCCACGATTCACTTCCATACATGGCTACACTCCATACAAATACTTTCAGAAATGACTTCCTGACACTTAAATCTATACTCGATGTTAACAAATTTTTATTCTTCAGAAACGCTTTCCTTGACATTGCCAGTCTACATTGTATATCCTCTCTACTTCGACCATCATAGGGTATTTTGCTCCCCAAATAGCATAACTCCTTTACTACTTTAAGTGTCTCATTTCCTAATCTAATTCCCTCAGCATCACCTGATTTAATTCGACTACATTCAATTATCCTCGTTTTGCTTTTGTTGATGTTCATCTTATATCCCCCTTTCAAGACACTGTCCATTCCGTTCAACTGCTCTTCCAAGTCCTTTGCTGTTTCTGACAGAATTACAATGTCATCAGAAAACCTCAAAGTTTTTATTTCTTCTCCATGGATTTTAATACCTACTCCGAACTTTTCTTTTGTTTCCTTTATTGCTTGCTCAATATACAGATTGAATAACATCGGGGATAGGCTACAACCCTGTCTCACTCCCTTCCCAACCACTGCTTCCCTTTCATGCCCCTCGACTCTTATAACTGCCATCTGGTTTCTGTACAAATTGTAAATAGCCTTTCGCTCCCCGTATTTTACCCCTGCCACCTTCAGAATTTGAACGAGAATATTCCAATCAACATTGTCAAAAATCTTTCTCTAAGTCTACAAAATCTAGAAACGTAGTTTTGCCTTTCCTTAATCTTTCTTCTAAGATAAGTCGTAGCGTCAGTATTGCCTCACGTGTTCCAACATTTCTACGGAATCCAAACTGATCTTCCCCGAGGTCGGCTTCTATCAGTTTTTCCAGTCGTCTGTAAAGAATTCGCGTTAGTATTTTGCAGCTGTGACTTATTAAACTGATAGTTCGGTAATTTTCACATCTGTCAAAACTTGCTTTCTTTGGGATTGGGATTATTATATTCTTCTTGAAGTCTGAGGGTATTTCGCCTGTCTCATACATTTCGCTCACCAGATGGTAGAGTTTTGTCAGGACTGGCTCTCCCAAGGCTGTCAGTAGTTCTAATGGAATGTTGTCTCCTCCGGGGTCTTGTTTCGACTCAGGTCTTTCAGTGCTCTGTCAAACTCTTTACGCAGTATCTTATCTCCCATTTCATCTTCATCTACATCCTCTTCCATTTCCATAATATTGTCCTCAAGTACGTAGCCCTTGTATAGACGCTCTATATACTCCTTCCACCTTTCTGCTTTCCCTTCTTTGGTTAGAACTGGGTTTCCATCTGAGCTCTTGGTATTCATGCAAGTGGTTCTCTTTTCTCCAAAGGTCTCTTTAATTTTCCTTTAAGCAGTATCTATTTTACCCCTACTGAGATAAGCCTCTACATCCTTACATTTGTCCTCTAGCCATCCCTGCTTAGCCAGTTTGCCCTTCCTGACGATCTCATTTTTGAGACATCTGTATTCCTTTTTGCCTGCTTCATTTACTGCATTTTTATATTTTCTCCTTTCATCAATTAAATTCAATATTTCTTCTGTTACCCAAGGGTTTCTACTAATCCTCATCTTTTTACCTATTTGATCCTCTGCTGCCTTCACTATTTCATCCCTCAAAGCTACCCATTCTACTTCTTCTGTATTTCTTTCCCCCATTCCTGTCAATTGTTCCCTTATGCTCTCCCTGAAACTCTGTACAACCTCTGGTTTAGTCAGTTTATCCAGGCCCCATCTCGTTAAATTCCCACCTTTTTGCAGTTTCTTCTGCTTTAATCTACAGTTCATAACTAATAAATTGTGGTGAGAATCCACATCTGCCCCTGGAAATGTATTACAATTTAAAACCTGGTTCCTAAATCTCTGTCTTACCATGATATAATCTATCTGATACCTTTTAGTATCTCCAGGGTTCTTCCATGTATACAACGTTCTTTCATGATTCTTGAACCAAGTGTTAGCTATGATTAAGTTATGCTCTGCGCAAAATTCTACCAGACGGCTTCCTCTTTCATTTCTTACCCCCAATCTATATTCACCTACTATGTTTCCTTCTCCCCCTTTTCCTACTACCGAATTCCAGTCACCCATGACTATTAAATTTTCGTCTCCCTTCACTACCTGAATAATTTCTTTTATCTCATCATACATTTCATCAATTTCTTCATCATCTGCAGAGCTAGTTGGCATATAAACTTGAACTACTGTAGTAGGCGTGGGCTTTGTGTTTATCTTGGCCACAATAATGCGTTCACTATGCTGTTTGTAGTAGCTTACCCGCACTCCTATTTTTTTATTCATTATTAAACCTACACCTGCATTACCCCTATTTGCTTTTGTATTTATAAACCTGTATTTAGCTGACCAAAAGTCTTGTTCCTCCTGCCACCGAACTTTACTAATTCCCACTATATCTAACTTTAACCTATCCATTTCCCTTTTTAAATTTTCTAACCTACATGCCCGATTAAGGGATCTGACATTCCACGCTCCGATCCGTAGAACGCCAGTTTTCTTTCTCCTGATAACTACGTCCTCTTGAGTAGTCCCCGCCTGGAGATCCGAATGGGGGACTATTTTACCTCCGGAATATTTTACCCTAGAGGACGCTATCATCATTTAATCATACAGTAAAGCTGCATGACCTCGGGAAAAATTACGGCTGTAGTTTCCTCTTGCTTTCAGCCGTTCGCAGTACCAGAACAGCAAGGCCATTTTGGTTAATGTTACAAGGCCAGATCAGTCAATCATCCAGACTGTTGCCCCTGCAACTACTGAAAAGGTTGCTGCCCCTCTTCAGGAACTACACGTTTGTCTGGCCTCTCAACAGATACCCCTCCGTTGTGGTTGCACCTACGGTATGGCTATCTGTATCGTTGAGGCACGCAAGCCTCCCCACCAACGGCAAGGTCCATGGTTCTTGGGGGGGGGGGGGGGCATTCTCGTTATTGACCGAAAATTCTGTACTTAAACTTGCATTTTGTGGCTGTGAAACAGATAACTTATTATAGAGTTCAGTTCGGATTCTGAGAATGCCTGGTGTAGGTGACAATGGTAATGGGTGTAAATAAATAAATGAGAATGCATATATGTGTGTACTGTGCACGTGCACACAGGCACCTGTGTGTCTGTGTGTGTACCAGAGTATTCCTAGAATACGTGTAATAATTCCAACCAGTCTATCTGCAAGAGATTACTGATGGGTAACACACTCCTAGTACCCCTAGGGATGGAGCACTTGGAACAGTTTCCACTGAAGTTGTTTCTCACATGACTTACTATCTGTAAGGAAGAAGTGTGAGAGTGAGAGATTCCTATCTTTCCTAATACAGAAGATGGGTTTGGGGAGAGTATGATGAGTAAAAATAACCGCAACTCTGGAGTGCATGGAATAATTTCAGCTGAGATGGGTACACATTTGACATAGTATTGGAAACATCTCTCGTGGAGTAATATACCTCCAGTTTTCCAGAGGATAGCATGAGACTGCCAGACTTTATAATCAGATGTTTTAGGATGTTGTTAGACTCTTTCCAGAGCTATGCTGTAAAGTACTCACACCTACAAGGAGTTTTGTTCGACCAAGAATTTATTTATTTTAGCTCGTGGGGAGGAACTAAAAATGTTGTTTATTTGACGTTTTTCGTTGTATGAAATAATACAATACGGCACATTCTTAAATGCTATCACTTTATACGTTGAGTACTGTAGGTTACTTTGAAAACCACGCAATTAAAACTGATTTTATGCTATAGACATATTTGAATTCTTTTGCTGTCTAAAAGAAGACCGAGATAGCCCGAGTACGACAGCAGTAATGTGCATATTGTATTTACCTTCCAACTGACAAGCAGAGCCTCTGAATTCCTGACTTTGATTTTCACATCGCGGGGCGGTCCTCCTGGAACTTCTTCTGACGTGGTTACAGAAACGACGTCGCTCGCATTAGACGTACCGACAGAATTCTCTGCAACTACTCGCAGCTGGTAGCTGTGGGCAGGGTGGAGGCCGGTGATGTGGGCCTTGGTCTGATCGCCGCTCACACTCACTCGTCGGACGTCCTTTAACCACGAACCTGGTAAGTGACAAACAAAGAGTGTACAGAGAGATGAATTACGTTCACACATTACAGATGTCTGTTGCTCTGACACGGATAATCTTAGGCTTCGTCTTACCCGCTTGCTTACCGTCTTGAACAAACGCCGCTCTTTTCCTTTCAAAGGAGGTGTCAAAGAGTAATGTCTCACGGAGGAATTATGGAAGTTTAAAGTTTAACACCTCGTCGACGACAAGCTCATTAAGGACGCCACACAAGCTCGGATTTGGGAAGAATGGTGAAAGCGATGGCCAGCGCACTTTCGAGGGAACCGTCCCAGAATTCGCCCTATGCAACTTATGGAAATCACGGAGAAACATGGAAGGAACAAATAATGCTGGCCCCAATAGCAAGGCTGATGTGGTACGGAACGTAAAGAGCAACTGGAGAAACTATAGAATCCAATAATACTAAAACATATGTGTCTTTCTCACTCCACAGTGAAGAGAACATGTGTGTAATGACACAAAAAAACCTATAACTTGACTGTGCTCTGAGAATCAGCGACCTGAACACAATTGAGTATAATCGTAGTAGAAGTATTGTATCAATATCACACTTCCCTGAAAAACTTTAAGGACGACGAGGGCCGGCCGCCGTGGCCGAGCGGATCTAGGCGCTTCTGTTCGGAACCACGCGGCTGCTACGGGCAGGGATGTGAGTTGATGTCCTTAGGTTAGTTAGGTTTAAGTAGTTCTAAGTCTAGGGGACTGATGACCTCAGATGTTAAGTCCCATAGTGCTTAGAACCATTTGAACCATTTTTGGACGACATAGATAATGTAACATAATATGATAACAAGTCTGTGGAAATGAATGAAAGTGTGGGAGCGTGTTGCCAGAGATATCCCGATCGTGCACAGAAAGCTGGACGTCATGCGGCATGAGATCAGCACGACTAACCACAGAGTCAAATGGGGCTGCGCCGCAACACGAGGCAGTTTAAGGAATGGGAAAAGACAGTGATTGTCAATCAGTTATGGTGCACTGTGCTTATGTTCTTTATTAAAAAAAAAAAATTGCTCTGAGCACTATGGGACTTAACATCTATGGTCTTCAGTCCCCTAGAACTTCTTAAACCTAACTAACCTAAGGACATCACACAACACCCAGTCATCACGAGGCAGAGAAAATCCCTGACCCCGCCGACAATCGAACCCGGGAACCCGGGCGCGGGAAGCGAGAAGGCCACCGCACGACCACGAGCTGCGGACTCTTTTTTACAACATGACCCGGAGACAACATTTCTCACATAGGTAAGGAACACTGGAAAACAAGAAGAAGAACGAAGTGTAACGAGTGTAACCCAGTAGTTTGGTGTTGCCCACAGCATTGTTTCACGTGCATAGGGAGCATTCCGAATCACAGGCACGGCTGTCCGCATTAGAGGAGGTGGTCGACCACTGTCAAATATAGCTGTTGATGGCCGCTACATTGTACAACAGGCAAGAAGAGACCCATATCAAACAGCAGGTGCAATTGCAATGACATTTAACAGGACTGCAAGCCACGCAATCTGACGCTGCTTAGTGTTACGGCGACTGCATGCCCGGCGACGTACATTTTGCGTTCCTTTAAGACACCCTCATATCGGCCGCACCGTTTGCAATTGTGTGAAGAGCCTAGAGACTGTACCAAAGGGAGTGGAACCACGTGCTCTTTTCGGATGAGAGCAGATTTGCACGACGAAATTTTCACTCTGCAGCGGAGTGTGGGCTGATATGAAACTTCCTGGCAGATTAAAACTGTGTGCAATGGTGTGAAGAGCGTAGAGACTGTACCACAGGGAGTGGAACCACGTGCTCTTTTCGGATGAGAGCCGATTTGCAGGATGAAATTTTCACTCTGCAGTGGAGTGTGGGCTGATATGAAACTTCCTGACAGATTAAAACTGTGTGCCGTATCGAGACAGGAACTCGGGACCTTTACCTTTCGCGGGCAAGTGTTCTGCCCTCTGAGCTACCCAAGCACAACTCAACGCCCCGCCCTCATAGCATTAGTTCCGCCAGTACCTCGTCTCCTACCTTCCAAGCTTCACTGAAGCTCTCCTGCGAAACTGACAGAACAAGCACTGCTGAAAGAAAGGATATTGCGGCGACATGGCTTTGCTATAGCTTTGAGGATGTTTCCAGAGTGAAATTTTCACTCTGCAGCAGAATACGCGAGAGCAGATTTAGTCTGAGTAATGATTCAGGACCTACTGTCACGCGGTAATGCCATTCAGGAACATTGTCGAACATATCGTTTTAGTGGTCGACGTGTTATGGAATGGGGAGGCATGGGTGGATTGACCTCCAAATCTCTGAACGCGGTAAACTCACCAGTCAACGCTGTTGTGATATTAAACTCCGTCCCCATGTGCGTCTTCTCAGGGGTGATTTCGACCATGACTTCATTTTACGGATAACAATGCGCGACCACATCAAGATCAAGAAGCCCTGGGAACGAGAGGATATGCGTTTCCCCATCGAGCACGTTTGAGACGAACTGGCGGCACATTGCAGCATGTACAGATGCACCAACGAACGTCCAGCTATTATCAACCGCACAGGCAAAGGGATGTGAAATTCATGCAACCACGGCATAATTGCCTGGAACATTTAATTAATTGTGACTTCTCCGACCTTGAAAGTTTACATTTTGCAGAGGAATGGAAAGCGTTACCACAAGAACTACTTACCAACGTTGTGGCCAGCATGGGAGCATGTTGCGGAGCATGCATTGCCGTCCGTGGTGATCACATCCACATGTCCCGTCTTTTGTAATGTCCAGTTCATCATTAATCGTGGCGTCTTCAGTCTGATTACTGTCTTTGAGTAGAGGTGTTGTTTCTGTTGATCCCATTTCGTATTTGTTTCAGTTACTTTTTGTACTATAGTGTGGCAGTTGTTTCTATCTGCCGTCCAAGTTTCATCGAGCTGTGTTACTTGGCAGCGAAACATCATGTGAAAGTTGCTTTCACCCTTCAGTTTTACACACCATTGTAGTATTTTTAATATATGTTTTAGTGGTAGTAGTTGCTGTGGTAGTAATAGCAATGTGGCCTATTAATCTATCTGTTATAGGGTACATGGTGTCCCACACAACTCTGCCACTTCATATACCGGATGGTTATAATTAAATCTTCCCTATTTAACACGTTAAAATACGGAAACTAATTACCGTACGAGTACCAAACTTGGCAGTATTAACGTCCAGAGTATAGGGTGCATGATTTCAATGCGTCACAGCGCCACCGTCCAGTTCCAATTATAGCTACCAGGTTCCGTGATCAGCCACCGTGATTCATAGTCTCACACACCTGACCAGTCGCAGTGCACTTGTTGACGTTTCAACATGAGCTTGGGTAAAAGGAGCAGCAAAAGGTGAAGCTCTATTATCCGTAGATCACCTCGAATGTGTCTGCAGGTTTCAACATTGCAGCAGTCACAGCTGTGTGAGGTCGGACAGCACGTTGGGAGAGCGGACAAATTTACGCGGCCTTGTTGCGATGACAGACGCGTCGCCCACTAACTCAGCGTGTCTTTGTTCACTGCTAGGTCTCCGCAGACATCCTGCAAGCGCTTACGAATGTCTGGGATGCTCTACCTTTCCGCAAAAGAAACTCAGTGACAGTTCTGCTTGCAGCGCACTTCCGTTTTCAGATATCATTTTGAAGACTACTTACAGCGCCACCACCTATTGGAACTTATGAAACTATAGAGGCTTAAGGGAGAATATTCCACGATGTTCCACAACAAATTCGTCAGCCGAAATTGGCCGAGAAAAAGAGTGTTGCATTACTCTTTGAAGGCCCCTCGTGTGTTATGTCACATTATGTGTAAATATGTCCTATTGTTATTATAACAATGGAAATTGTGATAAAAGAAAAGAAAATGATTAAGTAAAGACTGATGTATAGTTCCACATTAAATAATACCAGTTTAAATGTATCACTGACGTTGCGAAGTACTTACAATGTGGAAGGTACAAAAAGTTGGTGCGCGGGCCCGAAAGCGAATGGCGACAATGACCAGTCTGCAGATGTAGCGAGCGTGATAAATACAAGGCCAGAGATGTGAGCAGTTAATAGTCTGACTACAGCAAATGCAATATGTAGTGATATGCGTTACCTCAGTAAAGGACTGAGCTGTGCTCTGCGATTTTATTTCGCGCTTACAGTTAACTTTTGTTGGTAAAAGTAACTGTGACTTGTACTGTCTTAAAAGTGCTGATATTCTATCACCTGGAGGAAGAAAAATGTTAGAGCGGAGCATTGCGGAGGTTTTCGTATTTAAATATCAATTAACAGCCTCGAATAAATTGCCTACGTGATGTACAGCAAGAGGAGTATGAATGCACATGACAGAACGTCAAGAGGATAACATGCTTATGCATACGTGATTGTTATAACAAGAAGCCACCGTTAAGAGCGACCAGCACGATTGAGCGATCGGTTCGTGGACCACGACCACAGAAAGGTAAGACAGAACCATTAATTGTATGTATAATAGTTTGTAACAGAGTGAGAGAAAACCTTATAGCAAGTTTGAACAATATACATTATGTTGAAATGCTGTTTGTTAATGACTAACAGTCTCTCAGACAAACCTTTCATTTTTCTTACACGTGTGTATATTGTGTAAATAACTTGAGAGACTGCTTAATTAATTTTAAAAGAAATGCTTAATAGTAATGATTCACAGTTAATGCAACAGAGTGCATTTTTAAAGTCGTTCTCTTTACATGCTTTGTATGAAACCGATGTAAATACTGAAGACCTTCAGCAAAGTAGCAGGATAATTTTTGTTCTGAAGTAGTAACGTAAGGAGTAATTATTTCCATGTAACCACTTATCCGAATTATAAATACAGCAATTAATGATTCAGTGAAACTGTAACACGGACAGTGTTTTTTTTTGCATTGGATTATTCTCAGTACTGTAACAATGGTTACTTAAACTTACAGATGTAGTAATGAATGCACACATTACTAACAAGAAATATGACAGTTGCTTAATTCAGTGTCTGAACTTGGAGACGACAGTGTAATAATTAAATGACTACAGTAGAAAAGTGGAAGTACAATGAAACTTTGTTTTTATAGAAATAGTGTTGGTACAATTAAGCAATTCAAAGTTATTAAATGACCGTTGCCTTTGCTTGCACAAAAATAGTGATAGTACTTCACAGTGGACAGGTGAAACTTAGCTGATTCAGTAAATGCATGTTGTCAGCTTTGCAAGTGAGTCCGAACAGGACTTGAAGTCCCAACGATGGGTCTTGCAAGTAGATGCTTTGCTTGTATAGGTTGTTACATTCAAGCTGACTGTTAAATTTAAAGCTTAAACAGCACAGTAATTTCAATTAACATAGCATTAGTTTTACACAGTAATTACAGTCTCTTGTTTTAAGAATACATAATAGCTTTCCGTGTCAGTCGGAGCTTATGCTGTTTTCCACAAAGCATTTGTTACTTTTTATTGATTTTAAATTATTAAAGTGGTCTTCCACAGTAAGATTGTGGCAGACTTTCATGATATTATTAAACTTTCCGGTGTATTGTTTAATGATAAGTACTGGCTTTGTCTTAAATGTGTGTACTATACTGCCACCAAATGTCTTTCTGAAGAAGAAGGAGAGGCAGGTTTGGAAGTGATGTAATTGATTAATGGCCAATTTGCAGTGTATTTTTTTACCTTCGGATACTGATTACTAAAGAATTAGCTGAGTCGCAATCTAGGCGCACTGTAACTATGTAGGAGTGACTGATTAAATACTGAGTGTAGAAGATAGCTCTCGTTTATAAATTCTTATAAATTAAAAATGACTGATCACAGTTCTTTTCTATTATTAAACCGAGTGGGTCTTCAAGACTTCCTTGCAAATGCGACCGTGTATTCAAATTAATAAGAGGAATTAATTAATTAACATAGGTGCACCATACTGATTACTTAACTGAAAAGCAGATGTTATTAAATTATATTCGAAAGTGAGTGCACGGAACGAATGACGGTTGTCAGATTCGTTTTATTAATAATAAGGCTTATCATAACTCACGTAAATTACGTTAGGGTTGTCGCCGCATTGATGGGCAGAAGCTATTCTAAATCTGGATCGTTGGATTTATGGATCTCGGTGAATATGACAAAAGAAGGTAGAACCGTTGTAAGCAGGGCTGCATGCCGTCATTCTTGGTTTGACGAACTCTGAGGCAGTCTGTCGCAAATCGATTGGACCGCTCTGCACCCTTTCTTAATCTCCTAGAAAATGTCTGGGTGTGTTTGGGACAGGGAGTTAAATGTAGCTATAACTATCCTCGAAATGTGGTAACTCCACGCAAGGGCGCCCACACGATAGTTTACAGGCGTCGACTTTGGCCTGAGGCAGCGAGGCGTGCGGATCGCTGCTGACAAAAAAATGGTTCAAATGGCTCTGAGCACTATGGGACTTAACATCTAAGGTCATCAGTCCCCTAGAACTTAGAACTACTTAAACCTAACTAACCTAAGGACATCACACACATCCATGCCCGAGGCAGGATTCGAACCTGCGACCGTAGCAGTCGCGTGGTTCCGGACAGAAGGGCCTAGAACCACTGCTGACACTGTGCACTACGCCTACTGAGCTCGTGAGGAAGTTCTGCGCTGTGGCCGCGGCGGAAAGCAAACTGCTTGCCGTTGTTTTAACAACGAAAGCAAATTGTCGTGCTCTCTGCGCCACAGCGTGGGGAAGAAGGCTGCGCAGAAGAAACCTGCCTCCGTCAAGCACCTATCGGTCGGCAGTTCACTGAGTCTGCCGATCAGGCCAAGAAGATTCGAGAAGTCGAAAACTGTTACCCAATTTGTACGAGAAGTGCAGAGGCGGGTGACAGCACTGTTCGACTTGATAACGAGCTGCACAAAGCACGAGGTGATCTATGAGTCTGTGGATTCAGATTTGATGATCTGCGTGGAGGCAGCAAAAATGGCGATCAAAAGGCGATCAAAAGCACTGTGACTGCCCATATTGCCGACGAACCACTGGTGTGAGAGAAGAAAACTGCTGCAACAAGTATGAAGACTATCAAAGCGCTCCTGAGAGGGCTGCCTTGGTGCTGTGATGAGTCAGCAGTCCGAGAAGGGCTCTTGAGCACAGGGTTCGGTAATGCGGCTGTACGGCTGCAAAACTGAACCGACAGGAGGAGACTACCGTCGTTTGCCGTCGCAGTGCAAACTACGGACGGCCGTAGCGACGTCTTCTCACTGAGGAGGTTGCTGGGATCCCCTGTGACTGCAGAAGCTCATCCGTCCGGAATGGACACTCAGCCCCAGTGCCCCAAGTGCCAGGGTGAGGACTATGTAGCGAAGTTCTGCAGCAACGCAGTGCGTTGCGTTAACTGCTCAGGCGGACAAGACAGCCGCAGATATACTCTGCCTACCTGTGCTCGGAGTGGCATTTTCAAACTAAAGCCGGGCCGAAGGAGGCGTAACGGTCGAGGTCGCACCGACGGAGCGGAGCAGAACACGAAGACGACGACGACGGGTTAAGACCAGCCCTGCAGAGGGACAGCAAGGAGGCAGCTCTTGCCGCCAATAGCGGGGACGACCGCCCGAAGGTGGACGGTTGGGATGGAGATTCCGAGAAGAGCACCGGCGGCGAACTTCGCGCAGCCGTGAAGTTTCAGCGGCCCTTGAAGCGCTACTGGTGGAAGAGAGGGCTCTTGAGCACAGGGTTCGGTAATGCGGCTCTACGGCTTCCTAACCGAACCTTCGCAGCCGCCCTGGCTGCAGTCTTTGCCCAAGGCCTACGATAAGCAGCAGGGGTGCAAACCCCGGCGAACGCTCCTGCACCTACGCAGTAGAGCGTAAGGTTACCTACCCCTGCAACCGTCCCAGCAACACCGCTGGAGGAGGGTGCCAGGAAGACACCTATCGCCGGAACGGCAACGGCAGCGACGCCGAAAGCCACGGGGATAACTAGCGCCAAGGCAGAAGAAACGAAGGCAACATTCATCGCTACAGTGCGAGAGAACGGCCTGCAGCTCTAGGAGAATCAGCAGTGCAGCTCGTCGAGCAAGCAGAACTACCCGAGGATAAACTGCAGAAAAAGTGCGCCATGTGGTAAACAATAGACACCGCACAACAGCGAGCTTTCGACCTACAACTTCAGACCGATGCTGCGCCAAGTCACCAACGACACGGTGCAACAGGAGGCTCAAAGCAGCACACTGTGCTGCCGCGCTGGACTGCTGTCACTATAACGACCTCTGGTCTGCATGATGCCCTTTACTAACAAACCTACCCATGCATGATCTTCGCACGCAGCAAGAAATCCGTTGCTGTTCTTAATACCCGACCTGACCATTGCAGAAGTTTTATTCCTCTTCGCTGTTGCCTTTGCACTGTTTTCCCTCTTCCCTTCAGACCACTACGCTTCGTTCAACTTTCGGCTCAATCTATCTCCAGATGAACGTGTATTAATTGTTAATCACAAGCAGATGTACACAAACGTCGCAGTACCTACAACTTCCGAAGAACTCACTTAGTGAACACTAATCCTTATGCAGAGATTGCAGTAGATCTTTTGTGTTGGAAATCATTCCGGTGTGGGCGTGGAGGGGCTCTAATCCTTTTATTTAAAAGAAAAGTTCGTAGGGGGCAGGCGGGCAGACCTAGGGTATGGAGTATTTTTAATATTCTGGAAGACGAATTGCGATTTGTAATTAGCTACAAACAATCTACGGTTCAAACCTGCAGACCTGCATTATACTGACTTCCAAACCATTTTATTTAAATAAAAACAATTGACTACACCATTTTTTCTTTTTCCTGAGAGCAAGGGGCGGGGGTGTCGCCCATTCCCCTGGGTATGAGCGCCATTGGCTTCAGGGGGTCTAATCATCAGCGCTTGAGCAGGTCATGGCATACCTGCAGAAACTTACGCTTTTCGCTCGCCGAATTGTGGCATTACAAAGGCTAGAGACGAAGTTACACGGTATTAGCGTGATGCCTCTTGAGAATAAAAAATTGTCCGGTGTCCCAATGAAGTGTATCTATCATTCAACTTGAAAGTACATCTTGGCAATTTGATATTCGTATTTAACACAGTGTACACGGCTTTTAGTTTCACTGTAGCCCTTATCATAATGTATGTCTCTCTTCAACAGTTTTCGATTGCTATTCGAAAGTACTCCTCATCCCTTTACCTACTACCTCACTGTTTCAGTATGTTAAAATGGTGATGGAATGTTAAGTAAACTATGATACGAGAGGCACCCTATTATTTGCGTAGAAACATCTACAGTCTTTCTTCTGTCGCTTGTACCTTTGTCCCACAGTTTTCGCAGGGTCGGCATTTTTAAAGTCGGATTTGGCATGGTTAATTTAAACGAGTGGCTGGATGCTCTTCCTGCCACCACCTCACACCCCTGGAACGGAATCAGTGTACCCCAGATGTCTGTGTCTGGTGTAATCCATGAAATAGTGCAAACGTGTTGTAAATGTCTGCGAGTAGTGTAACTGAGGCGGGATGTGGGGACCGGCCCGGTATTCACATAGCAGGATGTGGAAAACCGCCTAAAAACCACATCTAGGCTGGCCAGCACGCCAACCCACTTTGTTAATCCACCGGGATGATTTAATCCGGGGCCGGCGCGCCTACCCGAGTCCGGGAAGCAGCGCATTAGCGCTCTCGGCTAATCTGACAGGGTGCAGAGACATCTCCAATCAATATGGAAGTTTGAGTGAGAATGTGAAGCATCATTGTTCATCACAAACTGATGCGCCATTAATTTCAAGATTATGTTACAGTTGCTCAATTGAAAAGTGAGGATACAAATTACAAATCTCTTTACTGGTTAGTAAGAGAAAATGAAATTATGAATTCGACTTTCGCTAGGAAATCAGACAACAGTGCAAAGGTTGTCGTCTAATTTTCATGGAACGAGAGAAGCAAATTGTAGAGCCATCTTTTTAGAAGCAATAAATAAAAAAACTTAATTTTGTGAATATGTCGTACTAGTAATTAACTGTTCTACAGAAGCTGCTTGTTAGTAGCATTTTATTTTACCATACTAGTATCAGGCGTTGCCCCGTGTCAGCGGTATCTGGATTGCACAAAAGACAATAGCAGTTTCTTATGCATATGAGATTTTTCAGTTCAATGTAAAGTGATGTTCTCTAGCCAAAGCCAATGACAATATTTCGTAAAATTCATGTAATGATATGATCACAAGATTTGTGTTACATATATGTAAACATTATAGACAATTTCTTACGTAATATTTGCAGTTGTCATCGGTAATTCCTAAACTTGCAGAGATTACTTTTGGTATACGTCATAATACAATGGTATTTTTAATTTTTATTTTCTCTGTCAGCAGAACAAAGAAATGCATTGTTACTAAAGAATACTAGCAAGACTTTCGATGTTCTTTTTTAATTTCCTTTTTTAAGATTAGACCGTTCGGTAAAATCAAATACTACCAGCAAACAGCTTCTGTCGAAGAGTTGATTATTGCTATGATATATTTACAATTGCTACAAGCTGCAGGGCACTAAATTTACAAAACACTCTTAATTTTGTGATTTTGACAAATATGTTATGATATCTACGTGGAAAGAGATTGAGAACGCACGATTTTTCTTACCTGAAGTGTTTTTGATCTGGATTATGAAAGTGTGTATCGGGCTGTTTCCATTGTAGGGCATTTCCCAGCTTATATTCAGTGACCTGCTTGAAAAATTAATCAAATGCACATTGACTGGAGGCTCTGGATTTTCTTGCACGATCAGCTGGAATTCCATACGATCACTACCGTACTGGTTACTGGCTAAGCAACCAAACGTCGCAGTGTCGTCCCGTTGAACATGCTTTATTGTCATTTTTGAACGCAGTCCAAAATCTAAATGCTCCTCCTTGATATCTAGTTTAACGTGATTCGGTTGGACTAAGCGGTTTGCTTGAATCCACTGCACTTTTAATGGTTTATCTCCCTCGGCTACACAGTCCAGTATTGCAGTGCTCTCTTTCTTCGCAGTTACATTACGAAATTCTGAGGAAAATCTTGCTGGTACTGAAACAAAAACATCATATTCCAGTTTATAATAGTAATTTGATGATAGTTGCTGGTAACTTTCATCATAACATTCACGCAACAGTAAATCAGTGTAACAGTGAAAAATTAAGAAACTTACTCAAAAATTTACTGACCATGTACGGTGATGTAGATTCCCTTGCTCAAACCAAGCCCGATGCCACTACTAGCTTCACAGACATAGTAACCTTTGTCCTCTAGAAGTACATGCTGTATCCATAGGCTCCCATTCTCAAGAACTCTACAAGAGCAGCAACAACGGAAGTGACATTAATAAACGGACATCATTTTGTGAAACATAATAGACAGGAAACAAAAAGAGAGACGTTTTAGAATACATCAGTAATATATCCCCCAAAGCCATCATTTTTTGCGAATACTGCCAATTTTCAATTATAAGTAATAGTAATTTACATTTTTTAAAAAGTTTATACCTTGAAATCGTACTCAGTGCTCACTGTTGGTTACTAATATGGGAAAATCACCATTGTTACTGAACCCTTTTTCTTCTGGAGGTACAATGTTTATATAGTAGGAGACACTGAAATATCTCTTCAAAGTGGGAAAGGTGCTTTTATATAATATTTCTAGCGTAGAAGATATGCAGTTGTCATTTTTAACATTTTAAACTTTTATGCTGGCTTGACTATCTCTGAAGCAAAACTATTTGACTTTATAGTTTACGCTTGATTTAAAACACTCAAACATATGTCGGCAAACTTTTACCTTCCCAAGTGAGTGTTTGTTCTTGAAAATGTGAATAAAAGAAAGGATTTACTTCCTAATCACTATAAATTTTAGTTCAAATTAACGATTTTGTTTGTTCCTTCCCTCTGTTTTATACTTACTTTTGTTATTCACGTTTGTATTCGCCAAGACCTCTTATTTCTTTTCCCTCTCCTGGGTACCAACGCCTAGCCCTCATTCATACATCACATCCATTCTTATCTTTTGTTCTTCGTGAAATATATCTTGAGTCACTGAATTCTTCTTTTACGCATTTGCCACTCTTCCTGTCTTTTACTTTATGTATTTGTTTGTTCATCACTTCCACTACTGACGTAAGGACTCACAAACACGGCATTGCCAATTTTTTATTAGAAAAGTGCAGTTTCTATACGCTGGGTGCAGCTGGTTTGTATCTACAACACAATTTTGTAAACGTCTCTATGACAACGTCTCTTCAAAGCTCTATAGACAGTTAGTGTTTTCGCCTACATCATTCGAAGTTGACAGCTGCAAAAGGGGTGCCAGGTATCAGGCATTTCCTTAAGTTGACTCGACTGTAGGATTGTCTTAGTAGCAAAGAATAACTACTGTACATTAAAACTTCATCTATGATGCGGCATTTTTCACGCAACTCATTGTTTATGGCGTCATATCGCTTGAATTATGAGACGTACAGTGATATATTTGTGCAGGTACATTCAGCGGCATTTAAGGATACTGTCTGTGAAACACGTTGCGAATAGAATTATTAACAAAGAAATAATAAATGTAAACGTCTGTTCTTCACGCATATCAGTGTTTATGACTTCATATCTCCTGATCTTTGTGTCATACAATGATATAATTTCGTTCTAAATTCGGTGATATATGTGACTACTGTCTGCAAATTGCGTTGTGAATAGAGTTAATAGCAAAGAAGAAATAAATTTAAACATCAAGCATAATGTGGTTGTTTTGCACACATTTCAGTGCTTATTACGTCATATCTCGTAAACTATGAAAGTTTGGTTGTTCTTACCCCCACAGCGATTGTTTCATGACAGTAGGCATAAGTGTACCAAGTTTGCTTGAATTCAGTACCGTGGTTTAAGAAGACATGTGGAAAACACATACGTGAAAAAAAACAAAATGAAAGTGTTAACCATTGAATGCCTAAACACAGCATCTTGCATTGATTATTTAATGATTAGCATAAGCTAAACTGATTAATTTTTATGTACATGCTCTTTTAAATGACACGGCGAATGTTAAAAACACCGACGTTTTGTATAAATGTGCTCAGAAGGTATCGTTTTATGAACTATCTCCTGATACTTTTACAAAAATTACGTTTATATCATATATTTCACCCGTTACTGAAACTATAGTTAACTGCTGTAGAATAAAATACTACCATTTTCTTTTATTTAATCTTTCACTCACTTGAAATTTTCAGCTCTTTGGATGTTTTGGAATGGAGACCTTGCTACTGGAGACTCCTTCCTCCAGAGAATACTTGGTAAGGGCGACCCGTCCGCTGCACAGTCCACCATGAGGCTGCTCCCTAGCACGACCTCTGTGTCGTTAGGCTCATGCCGCCATGTTGGAGGGACTGGCAGAAACCGAAAAAGTACAACTCATTATAAAGAAGTAACAACGTGTTTCATTTTACTACAAATGTATCGTAAGTCGTCTGGAAGAAAGTTTCAGAGAAGTGATGAAATTTATAGGATATAGATTCTCCTCTGTTGCATACACACTGTTTTTTTCTTTTTACCCAAACATATTTCAACCCCTCTGTGCCATCATCAGTGAGATTTTGTTTATTGATAATTATAAAAAGTAAATATATTTTAGGTTGTAACTGATCTAAGAGGCAAAAAGGCGGAACCCATACCCTATAATTTAACTGTAAACACGGAAAGAAAGACAAGAGCTGCAGATCTAAAAGATGAGTAATGGAATTTGTTTGATACTAGAAGTATGTCCTTATTTTGAGACCAGGAACAGGTTTCCTGCTACTGTCAATTCAACTACACTTTTTTATATTCCATAGATTTTTAGTACGGTGATATTTTAGTGTAAATTTTTAATCAGATTTTTAAAAATCTGAAATTGAATAAATGAGCGTATTTTGTGTGCCTAATTGTTGAAGATGTTACTAGCATTTTTCGCAGTTAGTCACTGTAGTACGTCAGTCTACGTAACAAAACTGTAATGAGGGAAAGAAAGGTAGCCTGTAAATGTAGACGAACGTTGCACATGGTGTATGGGAGAATTTAACAGAGTTGCTTAGTAGTAAGAATTCTGATTTCAGATGCGGGAGCCACATGGTTTAAATCATCTTCCGGTTTTCTTTGATATCCTTACAGTCATTTGAGGTAGACATAATAGAAAAGACTGCTCATGTTGGTCACTGTGAAGGACAAAAGATCCGTTTCTGCTGGAATACGTCTATCTGTAGAGGTATAAGCTCGAAACCCGCCTGTGTAGTTCAAATACACTTACAGTGTGCCGGGAGGTAGCTTTATGTTCTGAGCCAAAAAGTAAATGTTGCGACATGCAAGAAACCATAAATGACTGAGCACTGCCACAGATGAAAGAAATATTAGACTGTTCATTGCGACGTCTCGGAATATGGCGATCTGGGATAAAGAAGCAAACATACAATGTAGACTTTCACGGCCTGTACTGACTTCACTTACAACTTCCGGGCTGATAGGCCATGGTCGAAGCATAAAACTTTCCCTAACGTTTCATCTCAGACTGCGGGAGACATCCTCAGAGGTAAAGTGGCGAACTACAGCCAGAATTCGAGGGAGCGCCAAATATATAGGCAGTGTAGAGGGAACCACAGTCCATCACACGACATCGGCTATGAGGTTGTCTCTGGTAATGCCAACATTCACGACTGAAAGAAACAGATCATTGTTCTTATGGTGCAACGTTGACATCCAAATTATATCTAATTTAACTCTTACCTTGTTTCTGTTAAAATTATTACGATGGTTATAAATCTCAATAGCCTCCCTACACAGGAGCGCATGACAACGCTTGTTTCATGATCATCCTCTTGCAAAACATGTTTCACTACGGCCGATTTATCCTTATGTCTCAGGCAGCATTTCCTATTGTGTTCAACTAGATGGGTGTTAATGCTTCTTTTCGCGGTACAAATATAAATCATTTCATAATTACACCAGGTGTAACCAAATTATGCCGTATATATTTTGCTGATCTTAAACCTTCTTTTATCTGCTTGGTAGATCTGAAGATAGTTTCGACATCATACTTGCTCAACACTTTCCCAATGCAATTTGTAATCTTAGTCATGAACGGAAGGAAAGCTATCCCCTGGGGCGGCTGTTGTTCCTCGTTGATCCTGATTATCTTCCTAGGACGAAGTGTTCGATCTATCTCCTTGTTAGAATAACCATTCTTCTTGAATGTCTATCGCACATGTTCAATTCCATCTTTTAAATAAGACGGCTCAAAGATTATGTACACTTTGTCTGTCAAAGTTTTAATCACACCTTCTTTTTGTCTGGATTGGTGGCTTTTCTCCTCTGCACCATGTGTCCGTACCACACCCGTCATGGACTGTGCGGCTGGTCCCGGTGGAGGTTCGAGTCCTCCCTCGGGCATGGGTGTGTGTGTTTGTCCTTAGGATAATTTAGGTTAAGTAGTGTGTAAGCTTAGGGACTGATGACCTTAGCAGTTAAGTCCCATAAGATTTCACACATATCACAATACCATACCCGTTGTTCAAAGGTCTCCGTAAACAAATTGCCCACAGTCAGACTAAAAGAACTGACCGTATCCATCCCGTCAGTCTGCTGATAAATATCATTATTGTTTTGAAAATAGGTTCTGGTGAGGCAGTACCTGAATAACTCCTGTATCTGCTGGGAAAACATCCACTATGCATGAGATACTTTCACCGGAATCATGGTAAATAGAGACACGAAATCAAAACTAACAAGGGTATCAATTGGGGCATTTCTTTTAATTTGTCAATGAAATGATATGAATTTTTGGTATGACTGCCAGTTCCACCAACAAAAGCTTGCAGCAACGAAGCAGACTGCCTGTAAAAGACCAGCCAGATAGTACCGGCACGTTGATGATACCCTACGTGGTATGGACACACGGCGCAGAGAAGTTGAAAGCCTTCTTGATAGCCCCCAACAGTACCAATCTGAAAATCAAATTTTCTATGGAGACGAAGAGTAATGGCCTACTAAATTTTTTGGGTGTTTCTGTTATCAAGCAAGAGAACGGGAGGTTGGGCCGCAGCGTATATAGGAGGGCCTCGCCTGCTAACCATTACCATCATATATATTCTAACCACCAATCTGTACAAAAAGAGGTGTGATTAAAATCTTAGTAGACAGGGTGCACAAAATCTGTGAACCGACTTATTTAAAAGATGACGTTGAAGATATGCAGTCGACATTCAAGATGATTGGTTATTATAACAAGGAGACAGATCAAGCAGTTCTTCCTACGGAGATAATCAATAATCAGGATCAACGAGGAACAACGGCCGCCCAAAGGCGTTGGGGAAGTGTTGAGCAAGAATGATGTGGAAAATATCTTAAGGGCCACCAGGAAGATAAAATCGGCAAAAGATATACGACATCGTTTGGCTACATCGGGTGTATACAAATCCCTTGTAGTTGTGGACTTCTTCATGTAGGGAGCACGAAAAGAAGTGTTAACACCTGTCTAGTCGAAACAAGGCAAATGGTCGCTCGAGACGTACGGATAAGTCGGTCGTATCGGATCATGTTTAACAAACGGTGATCATGAAATAGAATTCCGTGAAATCAGTGTCATATCGAAAACATAGCATTAGCACGTGCGCCTGTGCAAATAGGCTACCGAGATTTATAAACACCGTAATAATTTTAACAGGAAAGAGGAAAGTTAAATTAGATAAAATTTGGATGCCAGTGTCGCACCTTAAGAATAACGATCGATTACTTTCAATCGAGAATGTTGGCATTACCAAAGATAATCTTGTGGGCAACTTCATGTGATGGACTGTGGTGCCCTCTTCACTGCCTATATATTGGGCGCTCCCGTAACTTCTGACTGCAGTTCGCCGCATTACCTCTGAAGATATTTCCCGCAGTCGGAGATGAAACGTGAGGGGAAAGTTTTATTCATCGACCACAGAATATCAACCTGGAAGTGAAGAAAGAAGCAATCATTAACAAATTAGTTGGATGGGAAGACTACGCGCTGAAATAATATTACTTGTAATGTTTTGAGTTCACAGAAAGATATG
Organism: Schistocerca piceifrons; assembly: GCF_021461385.2. NCBI lineage: Eukaryota > Metazoa > Arthropoda > Insecta > Orthoptera > Acrididae > Schistocerca > Schistocerca piceifrons. Next base: position 425,020,444 of record NC_060139.1, on the reverse strand, counting down.
AGAGCCCATCTGAAGCACATGTAGAGAGTGTGTTCTGAATGATCGTTTCTGGAACCTAAAGTGTTTAAATGTACCTGCTTATGAGATGGGTAAGTAACTTACGTTCTCAGAAACATACACTCCTGGAAATTGAAATAAGAACACCGTGAATTCATTGTCCCAGGAAGGGGAAACTTCATTGACACATTCCTGAGGTCAGATACATCACATGATCACACTGACAGAACCACAGGCACATAGACACAGGCAACAGAGCATGCACAATGTCGACACTAGTACAGTGTATATCCACCTTTCGCAGCAATGCAGGCTGCTATTCTCCCATGGAGACGATCGTAGAGATGCTGGATGTAGTCCTGTGGAACGGCTTGCCATGCCATTTCCACCCGGCGCCTCAGTTGGACCAGCGTTCGTGCTGGACGTGCAGACCGCGTGAGACGACCCTTCATCCAGTCCCAAACATGCTCAATGGGGGACAGATCCGGAGATCTTGCTGGCCAGGGTAGTTGACTTACACCTTCTAGACCACGTTGGGTGGCACGGGATACATGCGGACGTGCATTGTCCTGTTGGAACAGCAAGTTCCCTTGCCGGTCTAGGAATGGTAGAACGATGGGTTCGATGACGGTTTGGATGTACCGTGCACTATTCAGTGTCCCTTCGACGATCACCAGTGGTGTACGGCCAGTGTAGGAGATCGCTCCCCACACCATGATGCCGGGTGTTGGCCCTGTGTGCCTCGGTCGTATGCAGTCCTGATTGTGGCGCTCACCTGCACGGCGCCAAACACGCATACGACCATCATTGGCACCAAGGCAGAAGCGACTCTCATCGCTGAAGACGACACGTCTCCATTCGTCCCTCCATTCACGCCTGTCGCGACACCACTGGAGGCGGGCTGCACGATGTTGGGGCGTGAGCGGAAGACGGCCTAACGGTGTGCGGGACCGTAGCCCAGCTTCATGGAGACGGTTGCGAATGGTCCTCGCCGATACCCCAGGAGCAACAGTGTCCCTAATTTGCTGGGAAGTGGCGGTGCGGTCCCCTACGGCACTGCGTAGGATCCTACGGTCTTGGCGTGCATCCGTGCGTCGCTGCGGTCCGGTCCCAGGTCGACGGGCACGTGCACCTTCCGCCGACCACTGGCGACAACATCGATGTACTGTGGAGACCTCACGCCCCACGTGTTGAGCAATTCGGCGGTACGTCCACCCGGCCTCCCGCATGCCCACTATACGCCCTCGCTCAAAGTCCGTCAACTGCACATACGGTTCACGTCCACGCTGTCGCGGCATGCTACCAGTGTTAAAGACTGCGATGGTGCTCCGTATGCCACGGCAAACTGGCTGACACTGACGGCAGCGGTGCACAAATGCTGCGCAGCTAGCGCCATTCGACGGCCAACACCGCGGTTCCTGGTGTGTCCGCTGTGCCGTGCTTGTGATCATTGCTTGTACAGCCCTCTCGCAGTGTCCGGAGCAAGTATGGTGGGTCTGACACACCGGTGTCAATGTGTTCTTTTTTCCATTTCCAGGAGTGTATTTACGTTGAGAAGTAGCAACCAAAAAAATGTTATGTCCGGAGTAGCATAGTGAATGTGGCACTGGGGGCAACGAAGAAGTTTCGTAATTGGGAAAACAACCATAACCACTTTTAAGGAAACACCGTCTGGATTACTATGATTATTATTTTGATACATAAAAATAATAAATCTAGTGATCTGTACAGTGTTTTCTTTCAATACACAGAGTGATTCAAAAGCTACTGTACACATTTCGTGGGTGTAATGTGTGCATCAAAATAAGACTAAAACGTTAAATAAACTTTTGTCTGAAATTGCTTTATTTCAGAGTTATGCAATAGAGGAGAGACCATAAGTGCAACACAATCAACACAAAATTAATTCTTCTCAGAAAGCAACGACACGAAGGAACCTGAAATTCAAGACAGTTATGTACTGTACATTTACTCTAGGATATGTTCAAAATAATAACCATGTAGACGAAGATAGAGACGTACTCCATGTCTGAATGTTGCAGGCTCTTTCATCTCCTTCTGCACAACGGATAACACCGAAGTCAAGTAAACAAAGGCATTTCTAGCTAAAATCAACCGAGAAGTGTAAAGGGGTGTACGAAGCAACATCAGTCGATCGATATTCAGGCGAACACGACACGCCAAATGCCTGTACTGACCCACGATGTAATGCCTGCCACAAATGACATTATGCATGATAACTCAGAAATAAAGCAGTTTCAGACAAACCATTATTTAACATTTTACTCTTATTCAGAGCCATACGTTACATTGACGAAGTTTGTAGAGTTACTTTTGAATTACCATCTAGAAAACATTTCAAAAGAGTGTAAATAAAAGTACTTAAGCTTAATTACTACAAATAGCGTAGTTCCATGTTACTGGTAAGGAGTGGTCATTACCCCATTGCTGAACTCATTTTAAATTCACAATGTGTAGTATACCACATTTTAAGCATGATGCAAGGAGGGCGTCATTGTATTTTAATTTAAAACTATTTTTAATGATTTGGTTGACGCTTTTACACTATAACTATAATTGTAAAATGTAAACTTGCACTGCCAGAAATGTCACAATTAATAAAATATTCCGGGCTATTGTGCATCCGTCGAATGGATGTCACATTAAAACCCAACGTTTCGTCCCCATATTTGCGGAGAACATTTTCAAGGGGGATCGTGGCTTCTTTGAGTGTCCGATTCACACCCTGACACACTATCGACAATGCAAGCCAGGGTGGAATCGGACTATCAAAGGAGCTACGATCCCCCTTGAAAATGACCTCCACAGATGAGAATGAAACGTTAGATTTTAATGTAGAAACCATTCGACGACGGCATAATAGTTGAGAATATGTTATTTATTCTGACTGTAACCACAGTTCGTAACCCAAGTATAAAAGTGACATGACTTGACGTACAAACTAATTTATGTGTTTAAAACATGAGCTAAGTACAGCAACATGCAGGTGACTGCCGTACCATTCACTACTACTGATACTGTGTAATTAGTGACGGCTGCCGCGTTCGATGCTTGGCAGGTATAGTTTCCAGAATGCTTCACTACGAGTCCGTTGAAGCTCAGAGTGCTTGAGTAATCATCTATAGTCTTTTCGGTGATGCTTTGTCCGTGAGGAATCGCTTTTCCGTCTTTTAGCCAGTGAATTGCCACAGGAAAATCTCCTTTACTGATTATACACGTCAGATGGATTCGCATTCCTCTTTGAAGATTTGGTTTCACCATTATCGGGTCTATCTCTGGAGCTTCTGCAACAGGAAATACATCAGGCTGGTAACTTTACTGAGTGTTGCACTGTGCTGCACCCTATCAGATATGTTGAACATTAGGATTCTATGTCATACCGAGACAAGTATTGTACTGAAATATATTTCACGTTTTACCACACGCTTACCCATAACTTGAACATTCAGTTTCCTCCTGGCGGTGTCCCCATCTGGATTTCTTGCTACGCAGACGTATCCTCCCTCATCATCCATTTTACGAACGTCGTTTATTAGAAGAGTTCCATTTGGAAACAGGGTTTGACGATGGGTATCGGTGAGGGGTCTTCCTGAAACAAACAATTCAAATGAGAAGATTTCTAGTGAAAATTTTTCTTCTGGGACATCAACAGAGCGTCAATAAACCATACAGCTTAGAAGACAAGAGCACACTCGTACGAAAATTCACAGAAAAAGTTAAAGAAGCAAACAGGTTCGAATTTTGGAGATATTATGGCACACTGAAAGTGACACTTATGCAGTTCAAATAGCAATAGAAAGCTATCCCGAATGCAAATCTATCTATGTTCTCGTATTCAGAATCATCGGATCATTGCAGTCAGTCACGTGGTGATAAGCGATGGAACGAATGAAAAAATTCGCAGGTTTCAAATAGCTCGACGTTACCGACGATAATGCAGTTATTAGTAAATGACTTATTATTCTATGTAGTATTAAGTTAAAGAAAATATTATGTAGCTGTGCTACGGCTGCGCCTTTTTTTTGTAGAACTTACATCCCCTTTACACCGTATTTTAGGAATAAATTCTGAAGCAGCAAGAAAGATGTTTTTGGAACGTAGACATAGGTACCATATCCCTGCGTAAAGTCCTACATCTTTTCTGTCCGACATGTTTAAGCAGCACCATCTATGAAGATTTAAGATCTAGAGATAATTTTATTTTTGTTGTTATCGATCTCTAATTCTATTTTTATTTGTGTTCTTGCAGACCTCTAATTAGATTCTGCAGAATTCTCTACATTACAGGTATTATTGTCTAGCTCGGAGGCAAAGATGTTCCAATTAGATATTTCTTGGTGAGATTACTTACAAAAGTCCTTGTACTTATTCTAAGAGAAGCTACACTTAGTTTCTAACTATAGCAGTCTATGTTGGCTGTTATTAATTTGGTGACACTTGAGAACAGCATAATGAGCTTTACCCGCATTAAATTCTTGGATATAATCAATTACAGTATTTTCTGAATATGCCAAAATCCTAGATGGTAGACATTTCCATCTCTAAATGCAATTCTTCCATTTGCTGCTAAATAGACGAATTTTGTACGAGGTGGGCGTAGAAAATTCGTGAACTATATTGGATCCCAGTATCTTGGCATCATTCTGAAAGATTTATACGTCACATTTCTCTGCCAGGGTCGAGGGGTTGCAAATTATCAAATCTTGTGTATGTGGAAACTTCACGATAGAAGCATATTCCGCAAACCAATACTTCTCAATTACGATGCAATTCCATTTTTCGTGTACGAAAATCAACGTCTAGGCCTTAGTTCACAAATGATACTAATTCTCTCGATTTAATTCTCAGGTCCACCAAATGCCACCAGAGACCTCTCAGCACGTGTTGGCTTTTTAACTGTATGAGAATGTGATACGAAATGTGGTTGACACGTACTGCACAAGTATTTTTTCTCGGAAACGATGCATCTGGTCGAATATTTTTCGACTGAAAAACGTTTGAAGGTAAATCGATAAATAATGAACCTTAAATTGGCTGGAGGTTTCTGGAAAAGTAACTCAATTTCACAACTGTGCGTAGGAACATAGAGGAAAATTAGTAGAGTTGAAAACAACTGTTAAAACTAAACAGTTTTTTGTTTTGAAACTTCCTAGCAGATTAAAACTGTGTGCCGGGCCGAGACTCGGACTCGGGACCTTTGCCTTTCGCGGACAAGTCCTCTACCAACTTTTTTTATCTCATTTTTTGTTCGTGATTGTTCGTTCTGTTCGCTCGGGGTGGACGTCCCATGGCGCTTGTTCAAGTTGATCGTCGTTCCATTAACTCAGTTTTTTATTACAGAAGGCGGCTAACCCTCTTACCGAACATGCTGAGTTAGCGTTCCAGCATTACACACTACTTAAACTAACTTATGCTAAGAACAACACACACACCCATGCGTGAGGGAGGACTCGAACCACCGGCGGGAGCGGCACCAGCTGAGCTACCCAAGAACGACTCACCACCCATCCTCACAGCTTTACTTCCGACAGTTTTAATCTGTCAGGAAGTTTCATATCAGCGTACACTCCACTGCAGAGTGAAAATCTCATTCTAGAGTTTTTTGTTTTCCTTCCGTGAGGATCCACAGCCTCTAAGTGTTTAACAAAACAATGCATTGTCCGTTGTAGGCTGTATTGTGCTTTATTAAAGTCGTGCAATCAGCTAATTTCGGCAGTGAGCCATTATGAAGCACATTTGCTATGTCATGCATTACATTTCGTTAACATATGTACTATATACATCAAAGACTTTTTTTCTTTTTTACTGAGCAAGGAGACGAACAGCTAAGGCAACTGCTTGTGCATGGCTGTGTGTAAACTGGCAAATGTTCAGAGGATGGAGGTTGCCTTTTGATGTCACGGAGTATTAGTCACAAAATGAAACTGGAGGCACTGCGAGACAGAGGAAAATGCCAGTCCGCTACTAAAAGCACGACATCGACAATGCGTACATCCAGCAACCCAGGTAAGAAATACAAACATTGCAAAGTGTAGCTTTCGATATTTCTTGAATTTTTAAAACAAACTGTTGTGAATGATTCTGATGATTCTATAGTTTTAATGACTATTTTACCCATGAACATCGGCAGAAACTTTTTCGGGGGGCGGTGGGAAGGTTCAGAAATTGCCATATTTCATATAAATGTGGTGGTCATTTTTGAGACGTATAATGCTGCAAGAACGAAATTTTATATATTATGACACAAACATTTGTTATGTCCCAGACAAGAGCCTCCTCCTGCTCCTCCTTGCGGACGCCCAGATTTTAAACATCATGACAAAATTATAAATGTTGTGAAACAGTGATAAACAGAATTAACTGTTGCACTGCACAATATTGTTCAAATTGATTTATGCTATCTGGCTCCAAAATTCATTTTAAAAGACTATATTTTGGCTTTGCAAAGGAAGTTTGATAGCATTACGTATTGACAAGTCATCACAATCATTTCCTCAGTATTGCACTAGCTGTTCAGTTTTTCCATAGTACGTTATTTTTAAAATTTGTAGTTATTTTGTTTACGTAACAATAAGTTAGTGTAGATGTGTGTGTGTGGGGGGGAGGGGGGTGAATGCATTTCTGTAGCTATGCTGTCATTTATTATTTAAATGCAGTGCTCATAGTTTTTATAAATCATCAACCACACCTTTGTCAATCCTGATTGTATTACACGATTTTATTGAATTATTTCATTTCAAGAATACACACTTGAAGGTACGGTACTTGTACTACGCGTCCTTTAAAGTCTTTGTTGTGACGGCAGTAGGTGTCCGATTAGCCTACAGCCAACATTCCTTAACAAGACAGGTGTATAGAGTGAAATCCGTTGTCCGTATTACATTTTCTTCTTACAGTGCTATGTGCGCAAAATAGCTAAGATTTTCTAATTTTATGTGGTTTGTGGCTTTACTAATTTGGCCAGATACATAGAGGAGAATAATTACATTCTAGGATTTGAACATATACAGAAAGAATATGTGACGCAACTCACCATCTTTCTCCCAGTAAATGCTGCTGATTGGGTACCCCGTGACGTAGCAGTTGAAGGTGACAGTCGTTCCGGCAACTACTCTCCTGTCCTGCATCGGTTTGATGTACGGTGGGCCAAGCACGTACAGGTACGCCTGTTGTATAAAAAACACTGCATTTTGTGAAAAACGTTCCGTGTACGAAAGGAAAAAAAGTCATCACAGTAAGAAAATATGCAGTAGCGAAATACACTGATGAGCCAAAACATTATGACCACCAGCTTACTAGCTTATTTGTCCATCTTTGGAAAGAAATACATCACTGATTCTGCCTATCAGGCATTCGAAAGTTTGTTGACAGGTTTGTGGAGGTGTGTGGCATTAAGTGTCTAAGCACAGCCCACGTAATTCGCTTAATCAACGGGCCGCTGATTTGCGGAGATGGCACCCGATAGCGACCCATATGAGTTCCATAGGATTTACATCAGGCGAATTTGGTCGCCGAGACATCAATATGAGTTCACTATAATGCTCCTCAAATCACTGCAGCACAATTTTGGCTCGGAGACACGGACAGTTATACCGCTGAAAGATGACATCGCTGTCGGAGAAGACATCAAGCATGAAGGGGTGCATGTGGTTCGCAGCTGTCAGCGTGTCTTCGATTACTACCGCAGGTCACACACAAGCACAGGAGAATGTCTCCCATAGCAGAATACTGCTCCGTGGCGCGTGGCACGTTTTGAGGCACCACTCACCTCGATGACGGTGTTTGTGGAGACGACTATTGAGCTACTTCAGCAAAAATGTGATTCACCAGAAGAGACGACATGTTTCCACTGATCGACGGTCGAATCCCGATGGCCCCGTGCCCGCTGCAATCGTAATTGACGATGTCGTTGGGTCAACACGTGAAAACGTCGGACTCGTCTGCTGCGAAGATCTATGTTGAACAATGTACGATGAACGGTGTGCTCCGAAACACTTGTGCGTGCACCAGCATTGTGCTTTTTCGGCAGAGATCCTACTTTACAGAGCAGAAAAGCCTCCGAACCCCAAGTTCTGTGAAGGGTTGTGGACATCCAAGCATTTGGCGCCTAGTGGCAGTTTTACTGTCCTTCTACCTCTTTTCATTGATGCTCACGACAGTATGACGTGACCATTAGAGAAGTTTCGCCGATTTCGATACACTCGCTCACAGGCTCTGCGTAGTAATAATGTGCTCTTTGTCAAAGTCGCTTATCTCAATAGATTTCCCCATTTTCAGTCCATATCTTCGCTAGGGTGATCCCCCGTCCGTGTCTGCTACGCTTACATACTTCTGTTACCGCATCGCGTGCCTGAAACGTCACCAGGCGGCATCGAATGTCGCGGTGGGTACCGTTCATAATGTTCTGACTGGTCAGTGTACAGCTGCTAAACATGCGTGAAGTTTTCACAGCTGCACTACGTTAGCACTCGAATAAAAGACATGTCACAGTTTATAATTTTCAATGTTTAATGTTCTTACCTTCTAGGAAACTTCTCTTATACCGTCATAAAATATACGAGCGGCAATTACTTCATACCATGATTGTTGCGATTCTCTCTACAAAATTTGAAAGTTTGTGTATGTTAGTATAATTATATAAATGCTCCATCGAAGGGAGAGGAACAGCATATTCAAAGCATAAACCAGGAAAACAACTAATTCACCAAGAGTTTTTGTTTGTTCAGGGCATAGAGGGATATGTCTTCAGAGTTATTTAGCAGTGTTTGTGACCTTGCAACGACTTTCCATTTTATTTGATTTTATTTGACCCTAAATAATAACTGTCTCACTATCATACAATGCTGTGCTCCAAACGTACATTCTCAGGAATAGCTTCCACAAATTAAGGCCTACGTTTGATGCTAGTAGAGTTCTCTTGGCCAGAAATATCCTTTTTGCCAATGCCAGTCTGCTTTTTATGTCCTCATTGTTCCGTCCATCACAGGTTATTTTGCTGCCTAGGAGGCAGAATTCCCTGGCTTCATCTGCTTTGTGATCCCCAATTCTACTGTTAAATTTCTCGCTGTTCTCATTTCTGGTACTTCTCACTACTTTGTCCATTCTTCGATCTACTCTTAATCCATATTTTGTACTCATTAGACTGTTCATTCCCTTCAACAGATCCTGTAATTCTTCTTCACTTTTGCCGAGGACAGAAATGTTATCAGCGAATCTTATCATTGGTATCTTTTCATTCTGAAGTTTAATCCCACTCTTGAACCTCTCTTTTATTTCCATCATTGTTTCTTCGATGTATAGATAGAATAGTAGGGGCGAAAGACTGCATTCCTGTTTTAAGCCTGTAAGGTGGCAGAATAAACGGTCAGATTCGCACCATACATGAGACCTTTACAAATCGCAATGAGAAGGTAAAGATGACACCCAACGTAAATCGACAGTTGTGAGAACATTTGACTATCAATATGTAATGCAAAAAGGGATGACAGTCAATTGACAGTAATTAACACACCATTCCTATAGAATGCATGTCTTTGAGCAGAAGGTAGCACAGAGAACGCGAGTCGAGTCGCTTTTATTTTTGAAAAGCCAGCTCCACAACGGCATAGTGAAGCCGTGCTGTGGGAGTTACGCTGGCAACCACTTAAAGGGGTGGCAGAAAGGAGGACAGCGACCCCGGGCCAGGTGATTCAAGCTGGAGGGCCGCCTGTTGCGAGGGCATCGGTACAAGAGCAGAGAAGAAGCTTTAGAAAACTGCGTTTCGAAATTCCAATGGGATACGAACAAAAGCAAGGACACATTTTCGTCCAGTGAGTGCGACACATGGAAAGGTCAATATACTTTAGGCATCTAGAACGGGCACAAAACGTCCGATTGGCGGAAACTCACTAGGAAGGAGAACACTGCTGAAGTTTCGACGCAGTTTGATAGAAAGGACGTTGCAATTGGTAGAAGGTGTTTCTACAAAATGAGAGGAACGCTCCGATTGGTCGGAAAAAGCCGTGATGTGAAAAAGGAACCCAAGTGGAGGGAGGCAGTTCTGCCATAAGAGGACAAGAGAGAAATTTTGGGAGACTCTTCTCTGACCTGGCATCAAGTGCAGAAAGGAGCGCTTAACGCTCCATACGACACAGAGAAGAAATTGGTGTGGACACTGTTCACAGCGGCTGCACTCCAGCTAAAATTAGCTGTAGCAAGGTTTAGCTCCAACTGTGGAGAAACGAACCAACCAAATTACTTAACTGTTCTAGCGAGAACTGAGAGGGCACTATAATATGCACGCTGCTCCAACAATGCGTGTGTATATCGCCACATAATAAGACTGGGGCTGAGTACATGTTTTCTCGCCTAACAAGAAACATAAGGAAAGTTTCTGCTGGAAAGTTCAGCAAAGGCCAGATTAGTTTTGTAGGAATTTCAGTGAGAGAGAGCGGCCTAGCAGACAGCATCACGTCGCAGCTTAAGGTAAATACCGAGCGCAGAGGCCTAAACTTTGTTGGTTTAACAGCTTGCGTCCACTGTAAAATCGAGCAGCCTTGGATAATCTTGCACTCAAATTTGTCACTTGACTAACCATCCACCGTAGAGTTGATTGTCATCCCAAATAGTACCGAACTTGGAACCAGAATCGGACGATTTTCGTAGTACTGACCAACATCATAACGTATGTGTAGGAGCAATTTTGTACAGAAACGTCCAATTAAACTTTCATATTATTGTGATTAGGATTAATGTAAAGAAACTTCCAATTAAACTTTCATAATATTGTGCTTAAGATTAACGTTATTTCAGAGAGTTAATATTTAACATTGTTGTGTATAAACTTATTTCACTTTTTGATGTTGGCAAGATGCGTTATGCATTGCGCTATTTTTATCTTGAAAACTGTGTGAAAAGCTGTAATGTGGTGAGAAATATTGCGTCATTAAACTTGTCATTTCACCTCACACAGTTGTTCTCAATTCAAGAATAATCTACCAAAAAACAAACCCCCGCAACCATACAAGCTCCTTTCTTAATCTTCCAGTCTTATTGTTCCCTCTTGGTTCTTGTACATGCTGTATATTACCCGCCTTTCCTTATAGCTTACCCCTGTTTTTCTCAGGATTTCGAATATCTTGCGCCATGTGGCACTGTCAAACACTTTTTCCAGGTATCCAAATCCCATAAACGTGTCTTGATTTTTCTTCAGTCTTGGTTCCAATATCAACATCAATGTCAGAACTGCCACTCTGGAGCCTTTACCTTTCTTAAAGCCAAACTGACCGTCCTCTAACACATCCTCATTTTTCTCTTCCATTCTTCGGTAAATTAATCTTGTCAGTAACTTCGATACATAAGTGAAATGCCCTGCTAAACCCGCAGGACAGGACAGGTAGTTGGAATTGTGGAAAGGGGCCAAATGAGCGGCTGTCAGTTACACTCGAACACATATAACTTTATTTATTTGACCAAACGTTACAGTACAAATTCTTGAAGCTATCGACTGAATACGCCACACTATCTTATGCCTTGAAGCACAACCACTTTAATTAAAAAAAAAAAAAAAGCTGAAAGCCATTAACTCAAAATTCAGACGCCAAAAGAATATTTAGAAGACAGAAGGCCTCATGTTAAGTAAATTCTATAATTTGGCTAAAGGCCCCAAAATCTAACACTTGAAAAGCAACAACCTTAATTTAATGACGGCTGAAGGCCGATGATTTTAGACTCAAGGTAAAATTAAATAAAAAACACAAGGCAGAAGGTCTTATCTTCAATTAGGTTTGAAGGCCCCAAACAGTCTGCAGTCTGATGCTCGAAAGACAAAGATCCTTAATTTAAAAACGGCTGAAAGCCCCATGACTTAAAACTCAAGGTAAAATAAATTTAAACAACAAGCCTTATCTTAAAGTAGCCTGAAGGCCCCAAACAATCTAGCACTTGACAAGCAAGGAATTTTAATTTAAAATGGCTGAAGGCCCATAACTTAAAACATAACTAAAATAATTTTTAGTAGGCAGAAGGCCCAAGGCTTTATCTTTAAACAATATTTTAATCAGGCTGAAGACCCAAACAATCTAACACCTGACAAGCAAGAAACTTCTAATTTTAAAATGGCTGAAAGCCCATAACTTAAAAGACCACTAAAAACAATTCAACTTTAATTCAAAACCATCGGCTATGAGCCATACAAATACACAAAGCAGAAAATAAGAAAAGGCAGTGCATCTAACGGCGCTCAGAAGTTTCGAGGGTCGGCCAGCGCTTGAAATACCAATGTTCACTTACGTGAGACAGGCAGCCGGCTCAACAAGGTAATTTGCGCTCCACTCAACCAGCACACAACCGAGAGTTCAATGCAAACCTAAAAGGCATGGACGCCCACAACCAAGCAGACATTAAGCTGTCGAACTACTCTCTGTGCTGGACAGTGACAACACGGTGAGGAAAGAACACTGCCTAAATTTACGTCAATGGCCAGGACGGGTAACCGGAACGTTAACGGCCACAAGGCAGAAAATTCTGCTGCTGAACTTCAATTTGCAAATAATCGAATTGTTAGACTCCACCAGACGGTGGCTAAAGCTTCGCCAACTCTAACACACACGTTGTTGCTTGCGGGGATGTCCGAAACAGCCAACAACGAGAACCAAACGGCACTATGGGAACAGTCTTGACTTGCTGGCAAATTAAATCCAAACTCAACTTTCGTGTCCAGGGTCAGTGAGCCACGGACCTCGTAGCAATGGGAACATCCCCACACACTCCGATATCGCGTAGAGACCGCCAGCGGCCCCAGCCAGACTGTGCCCTGTTGAGATTTCCTCGCTGCTCCACGCCAACAGACCGACTCCTCAGAGCAAGTACTCCGACAACATTTAAAATAACTTTTCAGTCAAAATCACACAAACTACACACAGTTTCACGAACACTTGTATGAAGAACCAGACAATGCTAACGGCAGTGACTGTACAATACAGAGACGGATCACGAGTCAGCACACACAGCCAACCCATAAGCGATCGCCAGCCAAATACACGTCATCTGGCAGAACGACTGACCGACAACCAACCAGAGTTGTCGCGACTCCAATCATGTGTGTCGGCAACTGTCGGGTGAGTCATGGCGGTCCGGACCTCACTGCTGGTGCGCCCCGACTGAACTTGTGCCGCGTGCCAACTCAAACACTGCCAGGTCCTAACTAACTGCTGACACGTTGCAACTCACTGGTCGACACACGACGACCGGGAAGTAATAGCAATCTAGCAAAGATAATATGGCAGGGCTTATATCGATAAGCGCTGCTGCTGCCACTCATGGGCAGGCAAAGCAGCAACTCAGAGACACATGTAATGGAAACTAACATAACGAGGTGGCAATACAGCAAAAACAGGATGTTAAATAAGAGATGGCACAAACACGAGCCACGCACAGCTGAATGAGCTGTTAAGCTGACTGTGCGACAATGCTCGCAGTTCTCGGCTCTTGCAATCTTCAGAATTGTTTGGATGATGTTTTCCCAAAAGTCTGATTGTATGGACTCTGAGAAATTCGGAACAGAAGAGAAACGAAGCATCTGAGATGTATTGCTGTAGAAGAACGTTGAAAATTAGTTGGAGAGGAGGCGAATGTATGGAAAACACTGACAAGAAGGGGCATGATGATAGGATATGTAGTGTATGAAGATATCAGGGAATAACTTTCATGGTACCAGAGGGAGCTATAGAGGAACACAGAGATTAGAATACAACCAATAAATAATTGTGGCCGTAGGTTGCAAGTGCTGTTCTGAGATTAATAGGTTGGCACAGGAGAGAAACTGGTTTCAAAAATCACAACCATCACGTGGCCCAGAGATTGTGCTTGGAGCCGCTCTGTACGAACAAAAGGTAGCCATCCCCAGCAGCAAATGGCTTCCCGTTTGTAGTGAACAGCAGCTACGACTTCAACTCATCACTTAGTCTCGGTGAATTTGTTTGGTCGTAAGTTTGCTACGACAAACCAAACCGGTAGCTGCCAACAGAAACGAAAGAAATTGAGATTTAGGAGGTTACTGTTTTTCTCTTATATCCGAGTTACTTGGTGCTTTCGATTAATATTGTGACTAAGCAGTTCGAACCCCCCTCTCCTCCCCCCCCCCCCCCCCCAATGAACTATGGACCTTGCCGTTGGTGGGGAGGCTTGCATGCCTCAGCGATACAGATAGCCATACCGTAGGTGCAATCACAATGGAGGGGTATCTGTTGAGAGGCAAGACAAACGTGTGGTTCCTGAAGAGGGACAGCAGACTTTTCAGTAGTTGCAGAGGCGACAGTCTGGATGATTGACTGATCTGGCCTTGCAACACTAACCAAAATGGCCTTGCTGTGCTGGTACTGCGAACGGCTGAAAGCAAGGGGAAACTACAGCCGTAATTTCTCCCGAGTGCATGCAGCTTTACTGTATGGTTAAATGATGATGGCGTCCTCTTGGGTAAAATATTCCGGAGGTAAAATAGTCCCCCATTCGGATACCCGGGTGGGGACTACTCAGGAGTAAATCGTTATCAGGAGAAAGGAAACTGGCGTTCTACGGGTCAGAGCGTGGAATATCAGATCCCTTAATTGGGCAGGTAGGTTAGAAAATTTAAAAAGGGAAATGGATAGGTTAAAGTTAGATGTAATGGGAATTAGTGAAGTTCAGTGGCAGAAGGAACAAGACTTCTGCTCACGTGAATACGGGGTTATAAATACAAAATCAAATAGGGGTAATGCAGGAGTCGGTTTAATAACGGATAAAAAAAGATAGGAGTGCGGGTAAGCTACTACAAACAGCATGGTGAACGTATTATTGTGGCCAAGATAGACACGAAGTCCACGCCTACCACAGTACTACAAGTTTATATGCCAACTAATTCCGCAGATGACGAAGAGATTGGTGAAATGTATGATGACATGAAAGAAATTATTCAGATACTAAAAGGAGACGAAAATTTAATAGTCATGGGGGACTGGAATTCGATAGTAGGAAAAGGAAGAGAATGAAACGTAGTAGGCGAATATGGAATGGGGTTAGAAATGAAAGAGGAAGCTGCCTGGTAGAATTTTACACAGAGCATAACTTAATCATAGCTAACCCTTGGTTCAAGAATCATGAAAGAACGTTGTATACATGGAAGAAGCCTGGAGATACTGTAAGGTTTCAGATAGATTACATAATGGTAAGACAGAGATTTAGGAACCAGGTTTTAAATTGTAATACATTTCCAGGGGCAGATGTGGACTCTGACCACACTCTATTGGTTATGAACTGTAGATTAAAACTGAAGAAACTGCAAAAAGGTGGGAATTTGAGGAGATGGGACTTGGATAAACTGACAGAACCAGAGGTTTTAGAGAGTTTCAGGGAGAGCATTAGGGAACGATTGACAAGAGTGGGGAAAGAAATACAGTAGATGAAGAACGGGTAGCTTTGAGAGATGAAGTAGTGAAGGCAGCAGATGATCAAGTAGGTAAAAAGACAAGGGCTAATAGAAATCCTTGGGTAACAGAAGAGATATTGAATTTAATTTATGAAAGGAGGAAATGGCTACGTAGGGATGGCTAGAGGACAAATGTAAGGATGTAGAGGCTTATCTCACTAGGGGTAAGATAGATACTGCCTACAGGAAAACTAAAGACACATTTGGAGAAAAGAGAACCTCTTGCATGAATATCAAGAGCTCAGAGGGAAACCCAGTTCTAACAAAAGAAGGGAATGCAGAAAGGTGGAAGGAGTATATAGAGGGTCTAGACAAGGGCGATGTCCTGGAGGACAATATTATGGAAATGGAAAAGGATGTAGATGAGGATGAAATGGAAGACATGATACTGCGTGAAGAGTTTGATAGAGTACTGAAAGACCTAAGTCGAAACAAGGCTCCGGGAGTAGACAACATTCCATTAGAACTATTGATAGCCTTGGGAGAGCCAGCCCTGACAAAATTCTACCATCTGGTGAGCAAGATGTATGAGACAGGCGAAATACTCTCAGTCTTCAAGAAGAATATAATAATTCCAGTCCCGAAGAAAGCAGGTGTTGACAGATTTGAAAATTACCGAACTATCAGTTTAATAATCCTCGGCTGCAAAATACTAACATGAATTCTTTACAAATGAATGGAATAACTGGTAGAACCGACCTCGGGGAAGATCAGTTTGGATTCCGTAGAAATGTTGGAACACGTGAGGCAATACTGACCCTATGACTTATCTTAGAAAATAGATTAAAGAAAGGCGAACCTACGTTTCTAGTATTTGTAGACGTAGAGAAAACTTTTGACAGTGTGAACTGGAATACTCCCTTTCAAATTCTGAAGGTGGCAGGGTAAAATACAGGGAGCGAAAGGCTATTTACAATCTGTACAGAAACCAGATGGCAGTTATAAGAGTTGAGGGGCATGAAAGGGAAGCAGTGGTTGGGAAGGGAGTGAGACAGGGTTGTAGCCTATCCCCAACGTTATTCAATCTGTATATTGAGCAAGCAGTAAAGGATACGTAAGAAAAATTTGGAGTAGGAATTAATATCCATGGAGAAGAAATAAAAACTTTGAGGTTCGCAGATGACATTGTAATTCTGTCAGAGACAGCGAAGGACCTGGAAGAGCAGCTGAAGGGAATCGACAGCGTCTTGAAAGGAGGATATAAGATGAACATCAACAAAAGCAAAACGAGGATAATGGAATTTAGTCGAATTAAATCGGGTGATGCTGAGGGAATTAGATTAGGAAATGAGACACCTAAAGTAGTAAAGGAGTTTTGCTATTTGGGGAGCAAAATAACTGATGATGGTCGAAATAGAAAGGCTATAAAATGTAGACTGGCAATGGAAAGGAAAGTTTTTCTGAAGGAGAGAAATTTGTTAACATCGAGTATAGATTTAAGTGTCAGGAAGTCGTTTCTGAAAGTATTTGAATGGAGTGTAGCCATGTATGGAAGTGAAACGTGGACGATAAATAGTTTGGACAAGAAGAGAATAGAAGCTTTCGTAATGTGGTGCTACAGAAGAATGCTGAAGATTAGATGGGTAGATCACATAACCAATGAGGAGGTATTGAACAGAATTGGAGAGAAGAGAAATTTGTGGCTCAACTTGACTAGAAGAAAGGATCGGTTGGTAGGACATATTACGAGGCACCAAGGGATTACCAATTTAGTGTTGGAGGGCAGCGTGGAGGGTGAAAATCGTACAGGGAGACCAAGAGATGAATACACTAAACAGATTCAGAAGGATGTAGGATGCAGTAGGTGCTGGGAAATGAAGAAGGTTGCACAGGATAGAGTAGAACGGAGAGCTGCATCAAATCAGTCTCAGGACTGAAGACCACGACATCAACAACAAGCAGTTCGATCAAATATTAGAAAAATGTTCATTACAATGTTGTTCGCAACTGGCAAGAACAACTTGCAGTTTTTGACGACACGTCGCCATGTGTGCCATGATAGCGCGGACTGTATTTGCACGACACTCGGACCTCTTCCACAAAATGCCGTGCATCGCTGCTGCGACTAGTCCTGTTGTCACCTTAACCCTGTCACCCAGACATGCAGCAAGAGTGCCACAAACTTGCTGTTTCAAAAATCCCCACACGAAGAAGGCCTATGAGGCCACTTCCGGAGAGTCTGCAGTTTGTGGTCTAGTGGCTAGCGTTGCTGCCTCTGGATCATGGGGTCCCAGGTTGGCTTCCCGGCCGGGCAGGGGATTTTCTCTGCCTGGGGACTGGGTGTTTGTGTTGTCCTCATAATTTCATCCTCATGGTCATCATTCGTGGCAGTGGATAGATTGGACTGTGTAAAAAATTGGACTGTGTAAAAACTGGAACTTTGTACTGGCGCTGATGACAGTGCACTTGAGAGCCCTACAAACCAAACATCATCATCAACCATCAACTTCTGGCGAGCGTCGTGGCCACAGCATTTATCCACCTCTCCTTCTTGCTTTGCGGCAAATTGATCGACCTCGTTGGAAATAGTATGCAGAGCTGATACAGGAAATTTCCGAAGATGACGCTTGTCTGTTGATACAGTCACCTTGCACAAGGCAAGATTTCATGTCGGTGGAATCATAAAAGGCACAATTTCAGCGTGTGCGATCTTCTCAGTTAAAGGTTTGAATATGTGGGACTGCCTTCTGAAAGTTGGGTATCACTGGACCATTCTTGTTTTATGAACATAAAGTCGCCAGGATGACGCCGCTGTTCCTCAGTTCCCATCGGAAGCTAGTTTTCAACAGGACGGTATCTCTTCCAATGTGCCGACTTTGTGTTCTTTTTTCTCTACAAAACATTTTTCCAGACCATTGGACTGGGAGAAGCATATCAATGTTACGACTACCGCGCTCACCGGACGTGATCCTAATGGACTTCTGAGTTCAGTGGAAGAAATGCTGTGTGGTTGATAGATTTGTTTCGCCGCTGCTTCAAATATTGGAGAGTGTTTCCTATGGGTTTAAGATTGGATGATTAGCAGATCGGTCTATGTGTGATCGGATTCCTGAGTGTTGTGCCGCCCTGTAAACACAACTATTCGCATCTTGGGTGACGTGTCCACAGAACACTCATCACGAATATCTAGAAACAAGGACAACTGTTCGTCATTGAGAATATTGCGACAAGAAAAACTGAATCACAAAACCACATTTGGCCTGCGGGTTTAACACCTCATTGGTCGGTCGGTCGACTCCATGCCTTGCGTCATTTGAAAAGAGACAAATCCCTAATCATCAGACCACAAGCTTCGAGTCAGCTATTCCTGTGTTATTTGGGGCACTGAAGATTTGCTGCTTTATTTGTTGCTGCGGATAATGACTTTTTGCGACGTGCCCGACTCCAAATGTCCATTGCGTGTAGTTCCCTCCGCAATGTTCGCTCGAAAACCGTTTGCGATGCACCTGCATGTACTGACAGCAGGAGCTACGTCGAGTTTGAAACAGACTGTCACTGACAAGGCGTGACAATCGTATCCGGTCCCTGCCGGTTGTGGTCTTCTTGCGGTCACTGTTCTTACGCAGTGGTATATGGCTGTGAGTGCGGCACACTATTCCATGTTGGACAGTCCGCGTTGATGCAATAAAAAGAAAATGGTGATAAGTAAGGGTAGGACTCGCGCACCCAAGGTTCCGTACAAACTTAGTTATGTATGTAGGTGGTTCATCCAGCCCGGAAATCGAGAATTTTGACGATTCTTGCCTGTTACTGGTATTGATACTGGTGAGCCGTACGCGGCTAGTGTTCATTCAGTTTATTGTTTGTCATCTTCTGTTATCGTCCTGCCGCCTTTTATTCCATTTAGTGGCGTCAATAACTTCCTGCATTACCTGACCATGAGTGGGAGCAGCAGCGCTTATCGATAAGTGCTCTATCGTACTATCTCTTGAGCGCCCGATAGTATTTCCGGGTCGTCGTGTGTCAGAAAGTGAGTCGGGCACGGAGCAACAGTCGGGACGCAGCAGTCGGGGACGGAGCACCAGTCAGGTGCGGACAGCCAGTGCTCGCCGTCCGCTGGCGATACATATGAACTGTTCGAGCGGGACGACCGTTGGTTGGTCGTTCGGTCGGTCGTCTCGTCGGACGACGTGTATTTGGTCTTTTGACCGTTTGTGGGCCTCGTCAGTTAGTCACCTTGCCGGACGTATGTTGGTTCCTCCCTTGTGCAGAGATGTCGTGCTCAATGGGCAAGAGTTACCTCTGCATGGTTGGGTCCGACCCAGTGTGCCCGGGTCGCCGTGTCTCCGAATTCTGAACGGACATCGAGTTGCGTCGGGTTGGAGCTGCACTCAGCTTCGGACAGCCGTTGCCGACACACGTAACGTCAGTGGGAACGACCTGGGTCGGTCGTTCGGTCGGTCGTCTCATCGGACGACGTGTATTTGGTCGCCGACAGCTTGTGGAAATTCTCTGTGTGTCGAACTGGTTCGTCCTTATTGTTCGTCTGTGATTGCTTTTACGATTTTGCAGGTGTGTTTACGTGGAACCGTGTGTAGCTTCTGTGATTTCCACTGAGCAGATCAATGCCGTCTGCGTACTGGAGTAGTCAGTCGGTCGGTTGAAATAGAAGAGCGAGTGTGTCGGGTGGAAGGGAATTCATTAGGTTGTTGGTTGGTTCTTCAGCCGTCCGTAGGTCGTGCTGCAACCTGATTGTGTAGTGTTACGCTTGACTGTCTGTCTTACCTAAACTGTGATTAGAGTTTCCTCCCCAGGCCGAACCGTGGAACAAAATGTTCAAATGTGTGTGAAATCTTATGGTACTTAACTGCTAAGGTCACACTGCTTAACCTAAATTATCCTACGGACAAACACACACACCCATGCCCGAGGGAGGACTCGAACCCCCGCCGGGACCAGCCGCACAGTCCATGACTGCAGCGCCTAAGACCGCTCGGCTAATCCCGCGCGGCTAAAAGTAATTGATCTTGGCTCCTTTCCACAACCTGATCCACTCTGTCCTGCGATAACCAGATTTTAACTGGCAATATATCAAAATATGTGGCGTAAATTGCCGTATCTTTCTATTTCATTGACGTAGAAGCTTAAATTTTGCACACCGTCAAGGGATCGTAGATCTTAATATTTGACATAAATTCAATTTGATACGTCTGTCTGTTCCTGAGAAAAGAGGTCTTAGCAGACGGACGGCCAGACAGTCGGATAACATGACAAAAACTTTTTCTCTTGTGATATAATTTCAAATTAACAATTTTCAGAGTTTTTCGGGTTACTTGTACTGTGAAACCTTGCTTCTTGCCAAATTTCATGATTCTAGCTCATAGGGAGGTACTCTGTAGTTTTGAATGAGTGAGTTTGCGACTGTCACAATATAAACGACCATATCTCCTTATGTTATACTATCATGTCTCCAATGCGGTGGTTTTGTACAACAGACTGGGACATACTTCACTGCTGTGACTTACGTCAGCTATGAAGACTGACATGAGCACCTGATACTAGATCTACATCACCTGTAGCGCAGGG
The DNA here is from genome assembly GCF_021461385.2 of Schistocerca piceifrons. Lineage (NCBI taxonomy): Eukaryota > Metazoa > Arthropoda > Insecta > Orthoptera > Acrididae > Schistocerca > Schistocerca piceifrons. The sequence goes on along the minus strand of NC_060139.1, from coordinate 424,999,458 downwards.
CGACCAGTCGTCTGCTCGTCTCAGGCGGTCTCCTGATCTTCGCATAATCACTATCGTAAGTTGCGTACCTGGTGCGTGACGGAGCCGACGGCGTTGGTGGCGGAGCAGGCGTAGCGGCCGCCGTGCTCTGGCGCCAGGGCGGACACGTTGAGGTAGCTGAGGACGCCGTCGGCGGTGACGCGGTTGCTGACGGCGACGCGCTCCCCGCCCGGCGACGACTCGAGCGGCGCGCCGTCCAGCGCCCAGGAGACGGCGGGCGCCGGGGAGCCCGACGCCTCGCACTGCGCCGACCACGCAGAGCCGGGCGCCAGCGTCGCGTTCGGGAACGTGCGGAGCAGCACCGGCGCCGCGTCTGTAGCAAGTAGCCGCGTTATCGTCTTATTTCACTGGCACAACGGCATTCACTGTGCGCACTTGGTTCAAATGGCTCTGAGCACTATGGGACTTAACATCTGAGGTCATCAGTCCCCTAGAACTTAGAACTACTTAAACCTAACTAACCTAAGGACATCACACATATCCATGCCCGGGGCAGGATTCGAACCTGCGGCCGTAGCGGTCGCGCGGTTCCAGATTGTAGCGCCTAGAACCGCTCGGCCACACCGGCCGGCACTGTGCGCACTGTTTACTCACGAGCATAAAGGTTACGTTTTAGATTAATTTATTTTGAATGTTTCAGTTGAGCAGAGGTTGAAAATAACGCTTCAGTTGTGAATTACTTCATTTTCACACGACCGGTTTCGGACTTATAAAACCATCTTCAGGTGTCATAGCTGTGCTGTGGTCCCCGAGCGCCGCATGTACATGCCGGCACGATAGCTCAGTCTGGCTTTAGCTGTCGCAGCTGTCGCACGCTCCTCAAGTTTGCTCCGTGAACGTTCAGTGCTTACACCAGTGTTTTCGTGTTTCGTGCTCGTTTATTGACGTTTTGCACGTGGATTAAGCGTTATCAATTGAGCATTTGGTCTTCGTTCGTGTCATCTTTCTACGTAGTGCCGTTGGGATTTCGGCGTTGTCCGAGATTTCTTCGCTGCAGAACACCATGGCAAACTCCGTGAGAAAAAACACCGTGATTTTCACCTTCGACAAGTACACCCGTCGAGTACAGCCCTCTGCACTTGAAATACGCGACTGGATTACAGAGGTAATTGGCCTTCATTCTGAATCTGTTCATACCATGCAGCTAGACTCTGATGAATACTGCATTTTTGTAAAGTTTAACGATTCCGGGAGTGTAGACCGCTTTCTGGCAAAATTTGGTTATGAAACGGAATTTATACACCGTGATGGTACTAAAAGTACTGTCAAACTCCGGAATTCCGAGTCTGTAATTAGGAATGTTAGGGTTTTGAATATTCCCATAGAAGTAGACAACTCGAAAATTAAAGATGTCCTTTCAAAGTATGGGGTTGTCAGGCAAATAGTCAACGAAAGGTGGGCTTCGCATTTCAAGCTGCAGTGCTTTAACGGCATTCGCTCCGTGGAGATGGAAGTGAAGGCAAACATTCCCTCCCACATCTTTGTTGACGGGCGCAAGGCGCATGTTATGTACTCAGGGCAAACCCCTACATGTCATGTATGTAACGAGTCTGGTCACCTCCGTCAGGAATGCCCTCGCCGTGTTTTTGTGCTAACAAATAACCTTACGCAACGCCGGAAATTAACACTCAACGATTTGTTGCCAGCAAGTAATACAACAGAGCCGGCGGCTGTCGTGGATCCTGTTACTACCTCTGAAAATGTTGCACTTAATGTTAATGACTTTCCGTCTTTAAAACCTGCATTAACTGCTGAAATTCCGTCCCGTGACAGCGAGATTCCCCCTAAAAAGCGTCCTCTAGGGGACACTGAAAAAATGTTGATGAGGAATCTTCCTGTGAAACACCCGTTGCCAGGAGGCCGAAGCCCAGTCCTGAAGATCTGTTGGAAGTGGAAAAAGGAGATGGAATGCAGGTCGATGTGGCTTCCACTTCCGCACAAGGACTTATACCGCCACGAACAGATAGTGACGCAGCTGGCAGTGACCTTTCACGGAAATGTGACCCTGAGCCTGAGGTCACGGCTGAAATAACAGCATCAAGTGCACAACCCATACAGTGCGAACAGTACGAGGAAGTACCAAGTAAACAACTTGCTGACTCCGAAGCGCAACTCCGCGCCGAAGGAGTAAATAAACAAGCATCACCGCCTCGCCAGCAAGACAACACAACAGACACCACGCCGGAACCAAGTATTGACGACTCGCAAGCCACGGCCGTTGCCCCATTCAGCCACCGCCGGCGGCTGCGACCGACACCGGGTCTTGCTGTCACGCGTCATCAAGCGAAAGCCACACCAGAGAAGAAAGACATCAAGAAAAAGAATATTAAATATGAAGTCATCAGGGCCAACACTGACGAGGAGAAAGAAAATGGCCACAGTGACTTATAGCAATGCATTGTCAGGATTTCAGGATACTTTTCTTCTCAAGCTCTTTGTTTAAAAGAAGTGCAAATTTTTCTAGGAAGTTAGTACATGTAATGGGCACACAGCTTGTAAAGATCGTGCCTTGTAGGGAAGCACGTTGCTGCTATAATCATACCGATCCTCATCCCAAATAGCTTCTTCTGGTATGTCTGTGATGCAAGCTTATAGCATTACTACTTTTAACATTAATAAAATACAGTCACCCTTGAAATTGGCAGCACTAAAAGAATTCTTGTACCACTCCGGGACAGATATCGCGTTGCTACAAGAAGTTGCAATAGCGGAATTTCGGATCCCAGGCTTTTTTGAAATTGTTAATGTTTCTACGGAAGCCAATATCGGTACAGCCATTCTTACAAGGGAAGGCATTCCGGTGACTGAAATCGAACGACTAGAATCAGGAAGAGCCATAGGCATAAAAATTTTCGATGTGACAGTGCTTAACCTTTACGCCCCATCAGAAAATTCCCACAAATTGGATCGTGCGAAGTTTTTTCAAGATGAACTGATTTATTTATTGAGGAAAAATCCGTGTTCTCTTATACTAGGTGGAGATTTTAACTGTGTTTTAAACCAGAAAGATCAACATCCCAACTTAAACTGCTCGCCACAGTTAAAAAAGTTAGTAAGTGATCTACACCTTAAGGATGTGTGGGAACTTCAGCACCCGACGTCAGTCGGGTTCACGTATATAACCAGCCACTCCCGCAGCAGACTAGATAGAATTTACGTGTCACCAAATTTGCAAAATTATTTATAAACGTTGAAACTATTCCCGTGTATTTTAGCGATCACAGTACACTTTTAACTTGCTTTAATTTAAGTGTACAGCCAACCCGTCGATTCAGAGGCCAATGGAATTTAAATATCTCTGTTTTAACTGACGAAGAACTGGAACAGGAAATAAGAGTAGCGTGGACTATGTGCCTCCGCACAGTAGACAAGCACCTAACAGTCATTGACTGGTGGACTAGGAGGGCTAAACCAAGACTGCGGAAAGTTTTCATGCAGTATAGTGCAGCGAGGCACAGGGAGTTGAGGAATACAATGGAGTTTTATTATAAAGGCCCATGATGACGTAATTCGTCTGAATGATATCAAAAAAATAAAAGCCAAGTTATTAAGCATTAAACGGCAACAGATGGAGGGACTCAAAATTAAATCGAAAGCCACATCAGTCGTAGCAGATGAAATAGCTTCTCTGTATCACTTGGTGCGGCATGCTAAAAACAGACGTCTAACTTTAATTGATGAAGTCCAGACGCATACGCCAGAGGCTCACATGCCAGAAACAAATACTGGACGAAGTCCACAGGTACTATGAAACCTTATATGCCCCTACCACAGTGGAAGATGCAGCTCTCGAGGACTTTCTCACTATTTTAGGTCCACAATTGTCGGGAACAGACAACGCTGGCATCCTGTCACCTATTACTAAAGATGAAGTGCATGAGGCAGTGCGTAACTCATCTCCCAAAAAATCTCCGGCACTTGATGGCCTCCCTGTGGAGTTTTATGCCCGCTACTGGTCTATAATTGGGGACAAGATCACTTCCATGGCAAATGAGGTCCTGAACGGAAAACCGGTCCCTGCAGAGTTTAAGGAAAGTAAAACAGTACTGATTCCTAAGAGTAAAGGCAAAACCAACTTAAACAATTTTCGGCCTCTTTCGCTACTAAATTCTGATTACAAAATAATTTCGCGTATCATCAACAAAAGACTCTCTGCCTTTACCAACAAAATATTGAGTCATCATCAATCTTGTTCTCCGACCAGAACGATATTCGAAAGTCTATCTGCATACAGAAACGTCATTGCAATTACCTCAGTGACAAGTATAAAATGTGCGTTAATCTTTATAGATTTCAACAAAGCTTTTGACCGCGTTAGTCATAGATACCTCTTTGCGACGCTGTCAAGAATGGCTTTCCACCCCCAGATTGTGAGCATGCTAAGGAATATTGCAACAGGTATAAATGCGAAAATAGCAATCAATGGCCAAACATCTAAACCTATACAGATAAGGTGAGGGGTTCCACAGGGCAGTCCCTTATCTATGTTTTTATTTTCCGTATCTTTAGAGCCCTTCCTCCGCACTGTCCACGCAAGATTAACAGGCATAACATTGAGTGGTGAGAAAACTGTCATACGAGCTTATGCTGATGACGTGGGCTTTGTAATAAGGAATAAGGAGACAGTTACACTGGAAAGAGAAATCCAAAGGTATTGTATAGCGTCGGGAGCGACAGCAAATGAAAACAAAAGTCAAATATTGAATCTACGGGACCTAGATCACTTTCGACTGGCATGGGCAAAACAAGACAACAAACATAAAACTTTGGGAATAACCTTAATGGCATGTCCGATGCGGATGGCTGCTTTTAACTGGACGGAAACTAGGAGGAAAGTTCATGGTGCTGTAATGGAGAACATCCATCGAACTATGGACCTGGTGCAAAAAGTCAGATTCATCAACTCCTGCGTTTTGTCTAAAGCGTATTTCTGCGCAGGTATTTCCAATCCCTAAACTAGTAGCGAAAGGGATCATGTCCACTGTTACCAATTATTTATGGCGAGGAGACATATTCAGGGTTGGTGCGACTGCCGTTATACTGGATGTCAGAAACGGGGGCCTCGGTTTGGTGGATATTCGCAATAAAGCGTTTGCTCTGTTCCTCAAACGGACTTTCCATATACTCAGAGAACTTCCACAATGTATAACCGCAAAGCTCTTTGAGGCTGTGACACCCCATAGCCTGCAAGCACCGATTGATGTGCGAAGGATTAATGCCCGTCTGCAGTATGTGAGGAACTTTTTCCTCGAAGCAAGTTATCTTAGTAACGAAATCAGAAGCAACACACGTATCACAGCGCGCGACATCATACTTGAAAGGAAGTTAAATGAGGGTAGAAACAAAATTGAAACGAAATTCCCAAATTGTGACTGGAAAGCTGTATGCCGGAACATCAACTATGCCGGGCTATCTACAGACGCTATTTCCGCATGGTACAAAACAGTTAATAATGTCATCAGCACCAACGAGAGACTATATGGAATCGGTTTAAACCAGACACACCTTTGTGGAAAATGCAATCAGGTGGATACACTCAGCCACAGATTCACCTGTGGTGGCAATTTGCATAACTGGAATTGGATCAGGCAACAAATCGCTTTTCTCACCAGATCCTCTACGGAATATATAACGCCATCGCTCCTCCTGAGACCAGACGTGACATACTTTCCGAAATTAAAAACTAACGCCATTAGCTGGTTATTGGGAAAATATGTTATTTATGTCATCCACACACTTGGGTCAGACAACGAGAAAGAATTACGCGTTTACATGAAGTGTGAATCTGCAAAAATCAGCACGTATCGCAACCACAAGAAGCACTACGGCAACATGCTGAAGATCATTTTTGAAAGAATGGGTGTTGGTTAAATATGTGGAACCACTACAACACCTTGAACGAGAACGAACAGAAGAAAATTAAAAGTCACTTGGTTTCTTATTATTATTTACTATTACCTTGCTTCCGGAACATTTTTTTTTCAAAACATTTTGTTCAAAATGACTCGTGTTCGACTTCCAAAGTATTTGTGTGATTCGAGAAGAATTGTTAAGTTTTTTTTTTATCAGTGTTCAGTTTCTACTCAGACAAGAGGTTTCTTTGTCTTTCTTACATCGGAGAATGGGAATATTGTGTTAAGATTTCTGCACACTTAGTGCTATGACCCAACAGGGAACATGAAAAAGGGGTGGAAGGGGTTTGGGCCTCGACGCACTGGCAGTGCCGTGAACAGACCCCACTGCTAGTGCGGCGTGTACCACGCCCTGACCATCCTAAAAATACAAATAAATAAATAAATAAATAAATAAAAAATAAAAAATAAATAAAAAATAAAAATAAAATAAAGTGGTTAACATAAATTGGATTGCTGAAAAAAAAAGGATGGATAAAAAAAGTGGGGAAAAAAAGCGTGTTCAGTCAGAGGGTTAGCTACCCTCTGTAATAAAAAAACTGAGTTAACCCATCAACGACGAACTTAAACGGGTGTCTTACGACGTCCGCCCCGAGCAGATGCAACGAACGAAAGTGAACAAAATGAGATTTTTTTTTTTTAAAAAAAGAGCGCCGCGTGTACCAGGCGAGGTGTGCTGCCTATGAGCGCAGAAGAGGGAGAGCGACTCAGGGGAGCCAAATACTCCAGTAGTTACATGCATGTGGGATACGCTGATTAAAATTTTATATGTATACGAGGTTATTTACAGCATTTTCAGCACAGAAAAAGGTCATTCCTACAGATGAAGAATGAATGTGAGTAAATGAATGCTATTGGTTGTGTCTATCGTTACTGAAACTTTTCAGCTGGTGATCGTCTTACGTAACTTCTCGTAAATTGGGTCTATTAAGTAGATTTTTTAAATTTATTACGAACAGTCAGACATTGCTATATTCTTTCGATCACTATCTTGTGGAGCTGTGGCGCTACAGAACCATTGTGGGAAGCTTTTCGCACAGCTGAGAGATTGGTAGAGCACATACAGTATCAGATAAAAAAATATCCTGATATTTATTAGTAGATATTAATGTGGGAATATCCTTACCTTTGCCTTACTGAAGACTTTAAATGTGATAGGTACGCTTCCAGTGTGGTGTCTGAACGCCTGTGGAAGGATGGAAGCCAAATCTTCCTCAAGAAATGAAACCAGAGAAGGTGGAGATCTGGAGCGAAGTCGACGTTCTGACTCCTCCCAGAAATGCTCCAGATGGTTCAAGTCAGGACTCAGGGCAGGCCAGTTCATTTCAGAAATGTCGTTGTCCACAAACCATTGTGAGCCGTGGCAGGCTCAGGCTATGCGTTGGATTAAACCTTTGTTGCTATACTGTGTGTAGCCTCCCGCGGTTATCACAGTTATGCCGTTATCCTGTCTTTCCGCGGGTGGCAGCAGCAGTGTGTATCGATATCCGCACCTTGGACTACCTTTGACCTGCCGCTTATAGTTTCCAGCTGGGCTGTGTGCGGGCATTTGGTCGGTTGGCGTGGAGCAGCGAGGAAATCTCCGCGGCGCCTAGTTTGGCTGAGCCCGCTGGTGGCCTCTATGTGGTGTCGGAGTGTGTGGCGCTGTTCCAATTGCTACGAGGTTCGTGGCTCACCGACCCCGGACATGAAAGTTGAGTTTTGACTTAATCCACCAGCAAGTCACGACTGTTCACATTGTGTCGTTTGGAGTTCGTGGTCGGCTGTTGGGATATTCCCGCGAGCAGCACCGTGTGTTTTCAAGTTGGCAAATTTTAGTCATCCTCCAGTGGAGTTTAACTGTACTTGTTTATTTGAATTGCAGTGCCCCAGCGGAATCTTCTGCCTTGTAGCCGTTAACGTTCCGGTTACCTGCCCTGACCATTGACGTAAATCCAACGTCCAGCACGGTGTTACTTTGACAGATCAATGTGTAATTAGTTGTGGGCGCCAATACCTTGTACGTTGTTCCATTGAACTCCCTGTTGTGTGCTGGTCGGGTAAAACGGAGGTTATCCTTCTGGTGGGTCCATTGACTGTCTGTCGGTTTGGTAGTCGTCGGATCGACAACGATTGGGCTGACTGCCTGTCCCACCTAAGCGACCGTTAGTGTTTGAATTCCAGGCCGACCCTCGGAACCTCTGAGCCCCCTTGAGTGCACCGCCATTTCTTGTTTATTCTTGTTGTTTGTACTTGTATGCCTTCTAGCCGATTTTTAGATTAAGGTTGTTTTGCCCTTAAGGGGTCAGATTGTTTGGACCTTCGGCCGATTTTGAATTAAAGTTGTTCTGCTCTTAAGGTGTTAGATGGTTTGGGCCTTCAGCCTAATTTAAGAACTGTTTTACGTAAAGCCTTTGGCATTTTTTTTAAATTAATTTATTGAGCCTTAAGTGTTGGGCCTTCGGACGATTATGAATTTAAGTTGTTTGCTCTTAAAGTGTCAGATTCTTTGGGCCTTCAGGCTAATTAAGGAACTGTTTTTAGATAAGGCCTTGCCTTTTAAATTTCTGATTTTGATTGAGCTTTAAGTTATTGGCTTTCAGCCGTTTTTAAATTAAAGTGGTGTTGCCATTAATGCATGAGATTGTACTGCGCATTCAGCCGCTAATTAAGTTCCAGAACTGAAGCTGTGTTTTTTTTTTTTAAATTTCTTGCCTCTTGTAATGTTTGATCAAATAAAAGGTTGATTGTTCGAGTGTAACTGACAGCCGCTTATTTTGGCCCCTTTCCACAACTTGTGCCACCTGTCCTGTCCTGCGGGTTTAGCAGGGCGTCTCACGTTGCTCCACAGATGCAGATTTGTGACAGGCTACACTATCGGCCCGAGACAATCATCGCCTCCGAACTGTTCCCCTACTGTATGCGGAATACAATGCTGTAAAATTTGTACATATCCTTCCGCATTTGGCGTTTTCTTAAGCGCTGTAAGAGAATCACACCCTAAGAACGAAAAACAGTCCCACACCGTAACACCACCTCCTGTGTACTTCAATGTCGTCACTACACATGATGAAAGGTGACGTCCTCCAGGCATTCGACAAATCCAAACTCTTCTCTTGGTTTTCCATAGGGTACAGAGTGATGATGCCTCCAAATTGCTCGTTTCCAGGTATCCACTACCCAGTGGCGGCGCTCTTTACACCACCACAAGTCTCTCTTAGTACTCACTACAGAAAAATGGGGCTGATGAGAAGCTGCTCTGCCTCTGTAAAAACAGTTTTTTAATTCCCTATGCACAATCATTCCGCAAGTAGGACTGATGGTAGTACTTTAGAACTCACGACTGATTCCTCCTGTCGATTTCGTGCAAATTTTTACAGCCACCTTCCGCAATTCTGGAGGGTCCCTCTCCATCAGTTCATGTGGTCTGCCTGGTTTTATGCAGCTGCAGTTGTTCCTTGGCGTTTCTATTTGACTATTACGTCGCAAAAAGTCATCGTTGACAGCTTTAGAAGAACTGATATGTCCCTAATGGATTTGTTACTCGGGTGACTCCAAAGATTAGTACACCTTCTTAGTCACTCAACTCTCCTGACCGTTCCACTTTGGTGTTGGTGCTTCTATACAGACAAAACAATACTATCCGCCTCCTTTTATACTGGTAGGTCCGCCTTTCGATGCGACTAGCGGTAAATTTCGCATTAAATGGGGTGTCCGGATCCTTTTGATCAGGTAGTGTACGTAGAATGGAATGGGAGTTTAATCATCTAATACTGATAACGTCATGAACATCTCACAGAGTAAGATTAATATCGGACTGATACTTCATTGTCTAACACTTCCCGTTAGTGAATATTATTTAGTTCTATGTGGAAAGAGAAATTTTGGGCAAAAGTGAAGGTTTCTTCTAATTAAGTACGTTACAATTTTCATCTGTTGTTTCTTCCTTGAGTTTACTCTGTCTTATCCAACATTATTATACAAAAACTCGAATGTTATGATTGCTCCTGAGAAAAACCGTCGTGATGAAGTCGTGTATTCGTCTTTAAGCTAGGAGATCTGTAATAGATAGTTGTGGCTGCCATACCATAATTAGGTTTCTACACAACATGCTACGTATTAGATACTGCCAAGTGATCCACAGCAGTTCATTGAGCAGACAGAAGAAACTTAATAATGGTGTTCCACAGGCTTCACTTTCGGCATCAGTTGTGTTCAAATTTTATAAATATGATGTCCCTGAAATAGAGTCAAGGAATATGCGGACAATCCGATTTTGGTCACTAAATAGAGAAGTTGAAGCAACTGAAGAGATGTTTTCTACAGATCGAAATACAATGCATGAAAACTACAAAAAAAGAAGATTAACACCAAATCCAACGAAAACCGAAGTCCGCCGCTTTCAACTTAACAACCGAATCACCAGTCCAAGGCTGAACGTCACTGTTAATGGTTGAGCACTCCACCACCCAAGACTTAGGAGTAATTTCTTGATAGAATCTGGTCCTGCCAAAAACACACAGAAAACGCCGCAGCAAGACTGATATCGCGTAGTAACACCAAAAACTAGGAGGTACCTCCTGGGGCGCAAGAGCTACAGATCTACGATGTGCTCCTTTACGACTCGTGTACTCTGCTGCCGAATGCTGTGCTCCAGTGCGGCTTAATAGGCCACAGGTGAGAAAACTAGTTGTTCAGCTAAATACACTGCTGTCCACTAAAATTACTACACCACGAAGATGACGTGCTACAGAGGCGAAATTTAACCGACAGGAAAAAGATACTATAGTATGCAAATGATTAGCTCTTCAGAGCATTCACACAATATTGGCGCCTGTGGCGAAACCTACAACCTGCTGACATGAGGGAAGTTTCCAACCGATTTCTCATACACACACAGCAGTTGACCGACGTTGCCAGGTGAAACGGTGTTGTGATGCCTCGTGTAAGGAGGAGAAATGCGTACCATCACGTTTCCGACTTTGATAAAGGTCGGATTGTAGCCTATCGCGATTGCGATTTATCGTATCGCGACATTGATGCTCGCGTTGGTCGACGGATCCCAATGGCCTCGTATCTCTAGCAGTGGAGATGACATGCATCTTATCCTCATGGCTGTAACGGATCGTGCAGCCACGTCTCGATCCCTGAGTCAAGAGATGGGGTTTTTCCAAGACAGCAACCATCTGCACGAATAGTTCGACGACGTTTGCAGCAGCATGGATTATCAGCTCGGAGACCATGGCTCCGGTTACCCCTGACGCTGCATCACAGGAGCGCATGCGATGGTGTACTCAATGACGAACCTGGATACACGAATGGCAAAACGTCATTTTTTCGGATGAATCCCGGTTCTGTTTACAGCATCATGATGGTCGCATCCGTGTTAGGCGACATCGCGGTGAACGCACATTGGAAGCGTGTATTCGTCATCGCCATACTGGCGTATCATCCGGCTTGATGGTATGGGTTGACATTGGTTACACGTCTCGGTCACCTCTTGTGCGCATTGACGGCACTTCGAACAGTGGACGTTACATTTCAGATGTGTTACGACCCGTGGCTTTACCCTTCATTCGATCCCTGCGAAACCCTACATTTCAGCAGGATAAAGCACGACCGTATGTTGCAGGTCCTGTACGGGCCATTCTGGATACAGAAAATGTTCGACTGCTGCCCTGGCCAGCACATTCTCCAGATCTCTCACCAATTGAAAACGTCTGGTCAATGGTGGCCGAGCAACTGGCTCGTCACAATACACCAGTCACTACTCTCGATGAACTGTGGCATCGTGTTGAAGCTGCATGGGCAACTGTACCTGTACACCTCTGTTTGACTCAATGCCCAGGTGTATCAAGGCCGTTGTTACGGCCAGAGGAAGTTGTCTGGGTACTGATTTCTCAGGATCTATGCACCCAAATCGCGCGAAGATGTAATCACACGTCAGTTCTAGTATAAAATATTTGTCCAATGAATACCCGTTTATCATCTGCATTTCTTCTTGGCCTAGCAATTTTAATGGCCAGTAGTGTACATCAGTGAGGACAATAACAGGTTGGATAGGATTTACTCCTCTTCACTGGTTACCACTATTAATCACCAGATCTTTGCAGATTTGATGACCTTCTGAAGGAACATGAAAAATTGATTGTAACCGCCAAGCTCCCAATTCACTACGACGTGCCTGCAACTAGAATCAGACTATTAAAATACAAGCAGTTACCTGCCGAATTAGAAGAATCGTGCAAGCAGTGAATATCAACACGAGCAGGAAGTGGTAGGAAACTTAGAACAGCGTTGCCTATGAGAATATTAGTACTCATAAGACCTGATAGAAGACCAGCCGGAATGGAAGTACCCCGACATGCTTAACCCGCCCGGATAGCAGAGCTGTCTAATGCACGGCTTTCCGGAATGGGAAAGAGCGCCTTGTCCCCGGCACGAACCCGCCCGGCGGACTTGTGTCGAGGGCCGGTGAGCTGTCTAGTGTGTGGATGGTTTTTAGGCGGTTTTCCATCTGCCTCGGCGAATGTGGGCTGGTTCCCTTTACTGTACCACGCAAACGTAGGGGTTACACTCGTCTGTTATGAGACGTTCCCTGGGGGCGTCCATCGGGGGCTGAACCGCACAATAACCCTGTGTTCGATGTGGGGCAGCGGAGGGGTGAAGTGGACTGCGATAGTCGTCGTGGGGTTGTGGACCACTGCCGCTTAGGCGGGGACGGAGCCTCTCCGTCGTTTCTAGGTCCCCGGTTAACACACAACATACAACATACAACCCCGAGATGCTTGGAAGACAATTAATATGGTTTGTGCATTCAATGACATCTGTGCAGAAAACCTCCATCGAAGGGGAAAGGTTTCATTTTCTCAACGCGACTCTGGAAATGGACCTCAGACCGTCAAACACCTTTAACGAGTTGTAGTAGACGAGCTTATTCAGCAAATCTACAAGATTTCTTTCAAGTGACAGAGGCAGCAGCCCTTGAATGGATTAAAAACTTAAATACTATTTTGTAGGTTTAATGTTTTAATTATACTTACTTTGTAAAATTATACAATTTATGTATGCTAGTTACACTTCAGTATTTATTTGCATACTATAAGTAAATAAATAATCATACAATTTTTTTTTACATATGATGCTACTTCACTCAACAAATGCCGCAGATAATGTATAATTCATCCCCTAAATACAGTGCAAATATCTGACAAACACTTGATCGTAATGGAGAATGACAGAGAAGAATAAAATGGTTTTATACCTCAACGAGATAATGGTTTGCATTTCAGAACTTATTTTACCGTACAGCCAGGGTGCCCACTGCATGGTACTTACAGTGCAAAAATGTGATTTATTTTGTTTCAGTTTGTTATCAGTTTTCCGACCAGTTTAAGAGGCCCATCACGACTTCCTCTCCTATGTCACTCTCTTCATCTCAGAATAGCTCTTACACCTTACGTGCTCAGCCATTTGTTGTATATATTTTAGTACCACATTGAAGATGAAGGGAAAAGAAACGCAAAATGTATTTAAACTTCACTAATTTTAGTTCCACATTTACTAAAAACGAAAATATGCAGTTAAATAATGCGATTCGTTGTACGCATGGCTGAAATACACGAAAACGCGAATTTTGAAGCAGAGCACATTGTAGATGGTTATCGGCTTCAAACTCCTCAAATGACCTGTCTTGTTTTTGGAATCTAACCAGTGCAAATGTTTCGGGTGGACAGGTATATGTCGTCGTAGACAGGAACTGAGGTAGTATCGCAGTGGTCTCAGTCCGACATTTTTGTCAACCACTATATGATTTTATACTTAAAATGCCTCTACCTTGTCTCATACATGTTCATAACCTGAAGTGTGTTAAAAAAGCTGACAGTCATCAATTATTAATTTTTCAAAGGAAAAATAAATAAATCTTGATGGGGTCAGCTGAAAAACATTTTGATGTATCCTCTTTTTTCGTACAATAGCGTTCATGTCACACATTCAGCAGTTTATGATTAATATCAACAGTTCGCACAGAGGTTCGCATTTGCATCGACGCAGCCATCTTGTTGTTACTGGAAAGATGCAAACAAACCTTTTTATACTTAAAATCTTTCCTTGAACTAACTGTTCATACTTTTTCAGAAATTACTACACGCCTGCTAGTATTAATAGCTGATCTCACTTAGTTGCAACATTTACAAATATCTTGATCAGACAGAACATTATCACCGCCGACCTACTATCGATATATAGCAGTCCAGGCGACAGCAGCGTCACCTGGCGATTAATGATTGCTAGTCAGACACGCGCGCTGTGCATGCAGTATCAGTGAGCATGTTGTCCATGCATAGAATGGGGAAGGCGTGCGATTTATCTGAGTTTGACAAAGGGCAAATTGTGATAGCCCGGAGGTTCGGCACGAGCATTTCTGAAACTGCATGACTTGTCAGGTGTTCGAGGAGGGTTGCGGTGAGTGTCTTCAACACGTGGTGAAAACAAGGTGAAACAATGTCCCGACCTCATGAAGTTGGGCGGCCACCCCTTACTATAGATGTCAGGCGTCGCAAGCTGGGCAGACAGGTAAAACAGGACAGGCGGCGAACTGTGACGGAACTTACATCAGACATAAATGCTCGGCAGAGTAAAAGTGTGTCTGAACATACGATGCACGGAACACTCTTAACGATAGGTCTCCGCAGCTGACGACCAGTGCTTGTGCCAATGTTAACATCAGGACATTGGCAACTACGACTACAATGGCCACGTTGCATGGTCTGATGAACCCCGATGCCTTCTCCATCGTGCCAATGGGAGGGCGCCTCTCCATCGTCTTCCAGGGGAACATCTCCTTGACACCTATACTGCAGGACGGAGACAAGCTGGCGGTGGCTCCATTACGCTCTGAAGAACAGTCACTTGGACAACCATGGGTCCAGTGGAGCTCGTGCGAGGCACCATGACGGCCAAGGAGTATCATACACTGATTGCAGACCACGTACATCCCTTCATGCCGATTATGTTTCCCGACGGCAGTGGCGTTTTTCATCAAGATAATCCGCCATGTCACAAGGCCAGGAGTGCGATAGAGTGGTTCGAGCAACACATTCGCGAGTTACAGTTGGTGCTGGCCCCCAAAATCGCTAGATATGAAGCCAACCGAACACATCTGGTATGTGATTGAACGTGGCGTGAAGTTCGTTGCCCTCTCCCCGAAATTTACGGGAATTAAGTCACTTGTGTGTACAGCTGTGGAGCCAATTCCCCCAGCGCCCTAACAAGGCCTCACTGCTTCCTTGATACGACGCACTGCCGCTGTTATCTGTGCCAAAGGTTAACATACCGGCTGTTAGGTAGGTGTTCATAATGTTCTGGCTGATCAGTGTGTATTATCTACAGTCAGCCTATAAACAAATAGCAGCCGTATAGTAGACACATGTTAGAGTATTAAGTAGCTGCAATTTTGAAAACACTTCAAAGTGTGGAAAACAAATGAAAAATTTCGACCTCGTCTATCGTCTGCATAATTCACGGAGCACTTCGTTTCGGCTGACATCACTACTGCCGTCATAACGGCATAGTAAAAAAGTTACTTAGCAGTAGTTGCAGATTCGTATGCGCTTGAATCTGTATTTAGAACACCAGTTCAGAAGTGAAGAGACTGTGTTCTCAACGGAACACTCAGTATTTTAGGAAATGAGATTGCAAATTTTACTGTTCCGAAATAATGTCCAAATTAGTAAACTTTCTTCCCGTAGGAAACGACCGCTTTTCAAGATATGTCAAATATTGAAGGATTATGCAGAGGACTGAAGGAATCAGTAGGATGTTGTCTTGAAATACCATTAGATCGGAAATGCATGCTTCCCTGTAAGGCAAATGTCATAGAAGACTTAACGGCAGAGAAGTTTTAACGACAACTGAGTAAGTAACCGACAGTTGCTGTATCAAAAGATCCGTCGCCACATCTGCGTTAGATCGTTTAGGAAACAGGCATAACAAAGTGTGAGTGTACCGAAATCGGTTCATTTTCTCCAAAAAATAGTGTGTTGAAGATTTTTTTTAATCTGCTCTAATAACATTATTAGAAAAATTTATGCAACCGCTATTGCCGCAAATATAAACGGGCACTTACCACCCAGCTTCAATTGAGCCGTCCCTTGGGCCGTTTCTTCCGCATTGGACACGACGCACTGGTACATTCCCCTATCTGATCTTTCCACGTGTACAATCTTCAGCGTCTGTAACCATAAGATTTACATACAATTTTTTAATTGCGTTAATCTATCGTCAAGCATCTGGAAAACGTATATAGTAAGAATGTGTTGTATTGGGGCATTATGTCACGTAATATGCAAGATATCTGAGACAAACAAAATATCCACAGACTTTCAGAAGAATGTTATAATTCCAATTCCAAAAAGCAGATGCTGACAGGCGTGTATGTACGCGAACCATCAATAAGTCATGTTTGCAAAATACTAACACGAATTATTTACAGTGGAATGAAAAAAAAAACTGGTGGAAACTGGCGCCCAGGATGGCCAGTTTGTGTTCCTGAGACATGTAGGAACATGCGAGGCAACTCTGAACCTGCGATTTCCGAAGATAGATTGAAGGCAAACCTACATATACGGCGCTTGTAGAATTAGGAAAAGCTTTTTACAATATTGACTGGAATGTACTCTTTTAAATTTTACAGATAGAAGGAATAAAATACAGGAAGTTAAAGGTTATGTAGAAGTTGTACAGAAAACAGATTGCAGTTATAAGAGCCGAAGGACGTGGAAAGGAGAACAGAAGGCAGTGTTTGAGAAGAGAGAGAGAGGTAGGGCCATATTAGCCCTCACGTTATTCAGTCTGTTCGTTGATCAGGCTGTGAAGAAAATCAGTGAGAAATTTTGGAAGAAACTTAAAATTAAGGAACAAGGAATAAAAACTTTAAAGTTCGTCCGTTATATCCTGGTTCTGTCAGAGACAGATGTGGACTTAAAAGATCAGTCGAACCGTATGGATAGTGTCTTGAAAAGAATTTATAAGATGTACATCAACAAAGGTAAATTGAATGCACGGATAATGAAATGTAGTAAAAGTTTGAAGCCAATTGATGCTAAAAGAATTAAATTAGAAAATGAAGCACCAAATTTTGTAGAAGAGTTTTGCTATTTGGGTAGCAAGGTAACAGGTGATAGCCTAAATAGAGAGAATATAAAATGCAGCCTGGTAATTCTAAGAAAGGCGTTTCTCAAAAAGAGAAATATTTTATACCTCATATAAATTAGAGTGTCAAGAAACCTCTTCTGAAGGTGTATGTCTGGAGTGTAGACTTGTAAGGAGGTAAAACGTGGACGGTAAACAGTACAAACAAGAAAAAATGTAGAGATAGATCAAGGCTTGACTACAGAAAGCAGGTTCAAATTGACTGCAATAATAATTGATTGCAACAATAAATAAGTAAATATGCAGACAGCTGTTTTGTGATCTGTCCTTCTTTTTCCTTCTAACACGATACAAACATAAACTGACTGTGTGGACTGCTGAAACAAATGTGAAGAACCAATTGTACTTTATGGGAGGACATTTTGAAACCGTGATGTTGTTACATCATACAGCTCGAGTAACAGAGTTTACAGGTCTTTCTTAATTTACGACATAAATAGGACTCTCCATCAGATGAATGTTTGGTTACTGAAAGATTCAAAATCACATTAAATGATCTGTTTACTCAATTTTTTTCAGGCTCGTTTCTGTGTTGCAATTTCCTGAAGAACGACGTTATTTCCATTGAAACTGTATATTTACTGAAAATAGTGCTTATTTAAACCACTAAATGTCAATTTCGGATGGAGACGCAAGTTGAGTTCACCAGAGAAGGCCACGAATACAAGTTACATGATGACCGAACATCAGGCAATTACCACCGCAAGGAAAAGACCACGGCATCTAAGCATACGATACATCACACAATGGGTAAACACTAGAGCATGAATTCTTCTAAACTAAGCCCATTATGGGTCATTGGTATGAATATTATTTACATTGTCTTCTTATCATGTGATGTGGCAGGTCTTCTCATAAACTGTCACATAACATATTTCGTAATAATTTATGGTCATTCCCCTGATCAATGAAGTCATTCTTTTACACTGCTTCGCAATTGCACACCATATTCATTACAACCAGTGACTTCCTGTTTACTGGCAGCAACTTAGTACGTCGCTCTTCAGCCTGCAGAATTTTTAAAACATAATAAGAAGATAATAAATAATAAAAGTAGGCGATAAAAACGGTGACTTCTAAATTGTAAAATGGCGGAAAGTTGTGGAAGTTAAAATATAAAACAAAGGGTGGGCAATGCTAATTAAAACACACAGCAAGCAGACAGGTACAATAGTAGACGGACAATTAAAAAACATGGCGACAGCATGCTTTCTGTTTGCAAGAGATAAAAGATCACACCCAGTGACAGGGTGGTTTCTGTTCACAATATTTCAGAAAAGAGGAACAACACTTAACACTCACTTAAAACACTGCACTAAAGAGTTGGCACAAAGATGACACATCACAGCCTAGGACAGATAGAGGGGGACCTGGATAGATGAGGGGGAAAAGAAGGGGGAGGAGGGGAAAAAGCAAAGTGGTGGGAGGGGGGAGGGGGGAGAGGAGCCAATGAAGGGAGAGGACTTATAAGGGAGGGCACAGCAGACGCAGGAGGGAGTGGGGAAAGGCAGAAGAGGGCAATGCAAAAGGACTTGGGGGAGAGAAGGGGGTCAAAGAGAGTGTAGGTGGGGAAGAGGGAAAAACAGGAAGGGAGGGGGGCGAAGAGGGAGCCTGGGAAAAGGACAGAGGTAGGGAGGGGGAAGTGAGGATCAGAGTTGATAGGAGGGATAAATGAAGGGAGAGATGGCATCATCCGGGAGGGGGTTGACAGAAGCCATCTTGGGAAAGGAGATGATGGGTGTAGAGGTGGAGGATAGGTGGGACACAATGGTGAAGGGGCGGCAGCGGGTGGGGTTTGGAGAGGAGAGGAGCAACCAGGGGATGGAGGGGATGAATTTTGCGGGAGGTGTAGAGGACTCTGATATGTTCGAGGAAAAGAAGCAGATGGGGAAAGGAAGCAGGTCATAGAGGATCCACGTGACTGCCTTCTTTTCAGTTCCCTTTTATTATAGGAAGAGACTGCAAAGTTGAGAGCATATGAGCTGGCTGGGAAAACATAAGTCCCATCCTTACCAGCGTCTCACAGCTGGCAATGGAAACGCACATTTCCGACAAACGCCGATAGTGGACGCACGGGGACCCGGCGGATCTAATGATGAGCGCCTACTGAGCCACGCCTTCACCAGCGCAGACTACGAGTGCCCTCTGCCGCTACGATGTAGGATGGCAGGCAGCAACTACGCTGCCCAGAGTCAGTCGCAGTCTTCTACAGTCCTCAGTCTTAGACAGCCTTCGGCAGTTCACTCGCGTATTAGTAGCAGGAGCCTCATACAGCACGATGCTCTGTAGTCTGGGTTATACAAACTTTATTGCTGTTTGCTCTTTTGTAAAGTTTCATCGCAACGATTGGAGACAGTTACAAGTTAAGTAAAACATATGTTTATTGTGTTTAAGTGTTCGTCAATCATTTCTGCTCCTGTCCAGCTATCCTACGACGACAGCTGCTGCATCACTCTGTAGCCCACCTCTCCTTACTGTTGTGTACGAAGTAATACACAACAATAAGAGTTCTCTTAAAAGATATGAGCAGAGTCGTAAATTTGTTAGACTGGAACTGAGCTCTGGCCTCAGGCAGCCAATGCAGCATTCTTGGCCCCCTCCCCCATATCTGTCGATATCTGATAGAGAAAAATACAGACTTGTTTGAAAAATCCATTTATAAAGATAAAGAATCTAGCCAGGTTTTGCTTTGCAGAGACTAGCAACGCTGCAGAATGACAAAAGAGCGTTGTTTCCCAGAGGGCATGCACTTTTTTATGCGTATGCATGTGAAAGCTCTCTTATTTGTCAGCTTCAGAATTGAATCTTGGAGTGGGAGAAGTCTCCTGGCTTCTTTCTCACATCACAACACTGCTAGTTAATAATAATGAACTCAGCAAGAGTTTGTTTAACCCTTTTACTAAAATTATACTGCATGGAACTCGTAATGTCTGTTTCTGTTGGCCGGCGTGATTCCTGCTCCGACAGGGCATTACACAGACGTCAAAAATGTTTGCATCACCTCGGTTCCGAGAGTTCCCAAACCTGTAGAGAAAATTGGAATAGAGGTCAACATAAAAATCATTTCTGCTCTTCTTATTGCTCATGAAAACCACACATTGCGTGTTGTACCACCATACAGCGAGACCTTCAGAGGAGGTGGTCCAGATTGCTGTACACACCGGTACCTCTAATACCCAGTAGCACTTTCTCTTGCATTAATGCATGCCTGTACTGTCCACAAGTTCATCAAGGCACTGTTGGTCCAGATTGTCCCACTCCTCAACGGCAATTCGGCGTATATCCCTCAGAGTGGTTGGTGGGTCACGTCGTCCATAAAAACCCCTTTTCAGTCCATCCTAGGCATGTTCGATAGGGTTCATGTCTGAAGAACATGCTGGCCACTCTAGTCGAGCGATGTCGTTTTCCTGAAGGAAGTCATTCACAAGATGTCCACGGTGGGGTGCGAGCTGTCGTCCAGGAAGACGACTGCCTCGCAAATATGCTGCCGATATGGTTGCACTATAAGTCGGACGATGGCATTCACGTATCGTACAGCCATTACGGCGCCTTGCATAACCAGCAGCGGCCTACGTCGGCCCCATATAATGCTATCCCAAATCAGGGGGGAACGTCAACTTTGCTGCACTCGCTGGATAGTGCGTCAAAAGCGTTCAGCCTGACCGAGTTGCCTCCAAACACTTCTCCGACGATTGTCTGGGTGAAGGCATATGCGACACTCATCGGTGAAGAGAACGTGATGCCAATCCTGAGCGGTCCTTTCGGCATCATGGTAGATCCATCTGTACCGCACTGCATGGTGTCACGGTTGCAAAAATGGACCTTGCCATGGACGTCGGGAGTGAAGTTGGGCATCGTGCAGCCTATTTCGCAGAATTTGAGTAGTAACAAGAGGTCCTGTGGCTGCACGAAAAGCAGCGTTCGACGTGGTGACGTTGATGTCAGGGCAGGTAGCGGTCATTCATTGCAGTAGTAGCCCTTGGGCGGCCTGAGCGAGGCATGTCATCGACCGATCCTGTCTCTCTGTATCTCCTCCATGCCTGAACAACATCGCTTTGGTTCAATCAGAGTCGCCTGGACAATTCCCTTGTTGAGAGCCCTTCCTGGCACAAAATAATAATGAGGACGAGATCGAAACACGGTATTGACAATCTAGGTATGTTTGAAGTACAGACAACACGAGCCGTGTATCTCCTTCCTGGTGAAATGACTGGAACTGATGGGCTGTTGGACCTCCTCCGTCTAAGAGGTGCTGCTCATGCATAGTTGTTTACATCTTTGGTCGGGTTTAGTGACATTCTGAACAGTCAAAGGGACTGTGTCTGTGATACAACATCCACAGTCAACGTCTGTCTTCAGGAGTTCTGGCAACCGGCGTCATACAAAACTTTTTTGATGTGTGTAGTAGGGAGCACTTGCTGCTGAACGATTGAATCGTAATAACTTGCTGCTAGGAGATTAGGGTGTAAGCACTTGCTGCTGGCAGCTGGAGTAGACAGTTGCCTCTGGGAGATGGAGTGAAGACTTGTTATCTGGGGACAGAGAGCGAGCTGAATTCAGTCTGTCGAGGCGGTAGCGCTGCCGCCCAATGCTTTCGTGCTGGGCGAGTTGGGTATGATGAGCGAGCACTGCAAACACCGATGTGATAGGAAGGCAAACTTAGTTCACTCCCTTCAGGGGTCATTTGCCCAATTTTAACCTTTCGCAACCAGCTAGTTGCATTCATTATGCATTTTGGTTGGTTCCCTGGTGTTGGTAGCTATTTTTCCACGTTCTTTATATAATGGACTAACCACTCTTGCGGTCACTGGTCATATTCGCGAAATTTTCTCATAACTCTATTTTTATAACACCTACCCAGCTGTGCCAAGGTTAGATACTATGATTATGATCCCTTAACCAGTTGCTAAATGTTCATCGAATTATATGGGCACGTAAGTCATATGTCGATGTTTACGATAATAAACCTGATTGTTATAGTGGCCACTTGTTTCTGTTATAGCTAGATGATCCCTCCTCCCATTAATACATTTTTGTGCGTTTTGTGGTACCAATATTTTCACGACTGATTGGGCAACACTTATTAATTATCATTTAAGTAAAACATTTCCATTGTGTGACATTATCATTTTCTTTAGTTTGCGTAATCATATGGGGTGCTTCCATTTTCTGAAGGGCACCAGAATTCAGTAAACAAGACAGTCACTGATTGTACTGAATACGGTTTGCAGCTATGAAGTGACTATGCCAGACAGCACAATCAACACCCACAAACATTTAAATAGTGTGTTCAGCAATTTTAGCTATGTTATTACGGTGTCAGGAAAGTAGTAACGCTGTCAACAGCGTGGTGTGCCATCTACTACTCTCAGAAGGTCATGGTTTAGTGATTAGAAATGCAGGAGACGATATCCGACGTCTACGATAGGGATGCGTTTCCATCCTCTGTCGTTTCGATAGGAAAGACGTTAGAAACTCACCAAGTTATTCTTGTGATTCAACATCAGAAGAAGATTAAATCACATATTATTCTTGCTTGAGTAGTATGGGCATCGGCAAGCTAAATTTGCGTGAGAGACTAAGAGAACTGATACAATAATGTCCTACCAATATCACAACTCGTATCAAAGTGTACAAAAGCTTGCAAAATAATCATTCACATTTTACAAGATTATAGATCCACATATAGAACGATTTGCTTCAAACGTAACAGTTATTTTATTTCATGAATAGTTGTAGTTTCAAACCGAAGTTTTCGTCGAATGCTATTACTTTATTGTATGGTTAATGTTCTTAACTCTTGTACCACTCGAGATGTGGATAAAGGTATGCTTTTTTAAAATGGAATGCTATAGTTTCTTTAACGGAATTCGAAAGCTCACGAATAAGTGAGTACAATGATATAATTATTGTTACTGTTGGCATTGAAAATTTCACAAAAATATATCCGCGTAGTGTATTAAAACACTGAAAAGCAAGGTAGCTAAAACCGGCTGTTGGGTTGCAAATCTCGCCAAGTAGGGCTCTCATGTCATACTCTATCACTGTATTCAGAAAGAAGACAGGTCTAGCCCTGCCTTATACAACATACGTAAAGTGTTGTGTACGACTCCATACACAACGGCAAGGAGAGGCGGGCTACAAAGTTGTGCGGCAACTATCGTCGCAGGAAATCTGCTAACACAGTGAACTGAAGAGTTACTTAACTTGTATTTCTCCAAGTGTACGAAGACTAATTACAAATAACACAGCAAAAATGAGAATCCAGCTATCATGATGTCAACTAGGATGGGACTTTCTGAACAGAAGCATGAACTATGGTGGCGAAGCGATGACGCTCCAAGTGCAAGTCTATTGTGTGTCTGCCACCAGCCATCCTTTATCGTGGTGGCAGAGATCACTCATAGTCCAGACCTCCTGGAGCCGTGGCTCAGTGGGCACGCTGCATTGGGTCCAACAGATCCCATGTGACTGTTGTCGGCTTTTACGGAAGCAGTGGGTTGGTATCAATATGTAATACCACATGAAGGCTCACAAATGATTGTTGAAAATGGAAAAATTTGCTATCCCATAGCTTAGGAAAACTTTTTAAAATGTGGACGTAGTTATGGCTGAAGCAAGTAATTGGTCGAAAGGTTTGATACGACAAAAGTAATATGAGAGCACCACTTGACGGTGTTTTCACCATAATGCCCTTCAATTTTAGCACACTTCTCGGAAATTTTTGCACAATGCTTCAAGTCTAACATTAACAAGAAATTTATCACTGTACTTAGTGTTTCAAGAGCTGTCGGAAACCGATAAAAAGAGTACATTGTTCTATCTAAAAAATGTAGTCACTTCAATATTTCAGATGACATATGATTAAACATACAACTAAGTAACATGCCACTCGGGATAGCAAATTTGCCAAAAGCTTGTTTTCTTTATCCTCACTCACCATACTGTGCCTTGGTCAACTGTTCTTTGCTCTTTACATACTAATTAAATGTAAATTGGTTGCAATCGTGAGATACGCTAACAATATATTGTGAAACCACTTGCATAGTGAAAAGAATAAACGATACCCGATGGTCAGTTAGGCTGCCTACCTCTGAGGCGAGTAGGCGCACCCTGCTGGAGGGGGTGAGCAGCTGTGCATCCTTGAGCCAGACAACCGACTGCTTGGGATGGCCATCGGTCGTGCAGTTGAACACCGCCGTCTTCCCCACGTCCACGACCTGTACCTGCGGGCTCATGTAGGCCGACAGCTGCTCTGCCAACAAGCACACCAAGATCCTGAACCACACGCCAAGTGACAAAGAAACAACTGTTTCTATCTCAGTTGTGAAATCTACTGCATTCTACATGACCATAGTTCCAATATTGTGTATTTTAATCTTCATTCATTCGGGAATCAGAAATCATCACAATAATTTTAATTGTCGTAAGAATAATCTGCGATAAAGCGTTATATTTGAAATTATGACAAGCAACAAATACAGCTAACTTGAAATAGCTATGTTTTCATTTTCGAGAAGTAATTTTTGCCCAGTTTGAAGTTCATACATTTTTCTAAAAGATAACGCTGCCGATGGTTGAAAGCTGTGACAAATTCACTCGCGCTGAGACATTCCAAGCATGTAGAACAATAGCGCTAGTTCTTTTTGAGGCACGATAGTAAAGTGTTCAGAATTTCGTTGACCTCAAAAGTGACGTAACAGAATTTTTCTGTACAGATATTCAAATAGTTCAAGTACTGACACACTGTTTATCGAAATGATTCCTGTGAATTAACTGCATCATCATGCTGCCATATTCAATTACAGTTCTGAGAAAGAAGTCCCTATGGAGTCAAATGCCCAAAGCAAGAGAAACTCTATTAAGACTTAATGGTGATAGTCCACTATTGTTAGTCACTCATTCAGTCTTCGTCAACACTTTTAAGTTGAAAAGGTATATTACTTTATGATGCATTTCGTTTTAACAATCGAGACGACGATTCAATTTGCTTTATGCCACTCAAGAAGTCGGAAAGTAGGTCGCCTCGTTCAATCAAGTAATGAAAGCTGGCTTTATTTTTATAAAGTTCCCTCTGAAGTCCAGCTTAAACATATCACCTGTGACACATCTCCAGCGCAGGAAGTTACGTATTTAGTTTTTCCTGTGTTTTATTAGTAGTATATATTGCTCAAATTTCTTGCATGTTTTTGTTTTTAAAAGATTTAATCTCGTATTTATAAGTGTATATTCAGGCAGTCAATAGCGCAATAGTTGCCTGTTTGTCTATTTTGAAAAAAAGTGACCGTTCGTTTCAGCCTAGTTAGCCACTTAATCCGGCTCCAGATGTCGACTGTGACACATCTCAAGGGCAGCAAGCTATGTATTTATTTTTCTTCTGTGTAAAAGCTGAAACTAAATCCGTATTTACGGCATAACTACAACGTGCAAGGGAGAGATGTATTTTGTTCAGTCTCATTTAGCTATGTTTATAGGCAGTGTAACTTTTGTACGACTATTGTCAGCATTTCTCTCCTGTAACTGAATAAGACTGAACAAGATACATCTCTTCCCTACAACTCGTAATTCTGTCATAAATACGGATTTAGTTTCAGTTTTACACAGGACACACACACACACACACACACACACACACACACACACACACATATATATATATATATATATATATATATATATATATATATATATATATATATATATATGTCTAGCATTCTAACTTTATTGTATAAGGGGAGAAATTCACTATGCAGTTACTAAGTATGTTGATTGTAGATACCGGTTTAGGAACATTATAATTCCAATTTTAATGTAAATGAATCATGTGGGGTTATACAAGTAGTGTAAATACAACAGGTTACAGCAACATTATACTGTCTATCACAAAAAAGAGCACATCAGCCATGAAAGAATTTACGAATAAGAGAGGGACTTATTACATGAGTACATGTCAGCAATAGACTGCATTGAGCACCATGTTGGCTATCACAGATGTCAGTGAATCCTTATAACTTGATTAATGAACACTAACTGCAAGCAGAGACACACATCATCGTTAATGTATACGTTTACAAATTTTAATAAGGATTAACTTCAGATTGAAAGCAACAATGCGTGAAATTTGCTGTTTTGATGTAACTTTTCATTTTAGTAATCTAAGTGTTATTACGGCTGTCTCTAGCTGCGCGTTTGTTAACGTGTATAAGTGGAATCACTGAGACTATGGAAGATAGAGTCCGGCCCCGGTAGCTGAGTGGTCAGTTCCGCTTGGGACGCGACGGCGATCGGACGTGTCGGTACTTCCGCGTAGTCGTAGCGCCGCAAGCCGTGTTTATAGAAATTCTTGGATTGTGACCTGTGATATTCTCAGTGCTTCTTCACTTCCGTCGTACACAAGCTTCTTAATTTACTCACAGCTGTCCCGACCGCTCATATAGCGCAGTTATGGCTCCCAGTGTACCACGTAAGAATACCCTGTGTTTTGCATTTGAGAAATCTTCCAAGAATGTGCAACCGAGTTCTCTAGAAATCCATGACTGGAGAGTAGGTATTATTGGCATCACATCTGATCATGTCCACACAGCATATTATGACATGGCGGAATACTGTTTCTTTGTGAAGTTTTTAGACCAGATACAACTGGAGAAAATTTTGGTGAATACTGGTGGGAAAGCAGAGTTCCGACATCGTGATCAGTCGGTGAGTACAGTTTCAATAACTAACGCTGACATCGAGTATAAACAAGTGCGGGTGTTCAATTTGCCACCTGAGGGTGAGAATTGTTTTCTTAGAGATGTCCTCGCCAAATACGGTGACATCCGACAGATTAGAAACCAAAAATGGTCGAGCCGTCACAAACTCCAATGTTATAGTGGGGTTCGCTCAGTTGACATGGCAGTTAAAGTCAATATCCCATCCTATATAATGGTTTGTGGTTATAAGGCTCATGTCATTTACGAGGGGCAAGTAGGCACTTGTTTTATCTGTAACACGAGTGGCCATTTACGAGAGGATTGCCCACGGCGAGTTGTCGTACTTCGAAACAATCTGCAACAACGACAGAGATTAACGTTGGCTGATGTCCTAACTCAAAATCAGACGCCTTCTGTGACTGACTCCCAACCGAGTGCATCTGTGTCAGAGGACAACGATCTCGGTAACAGCACCTTCCCACCCTTGCCTCAAAAACCCGTGGCCAGTCACCCCTTAGCCACCGGTGTTGCATTATCTGTCGGTAACAAACGACGACGTACTATAAGTGACGGAAGTGGTTCTGGCGAACAGGTAGTAAAAACTCAAACCGATGACGCGGTGCCACGGGCCTCCACACAGGACACGCATGTGTCGGATGGCTCAGTTACGACCCGCCAAATCCCCATTCAACCGCCCGACGCAGAAACTGTCAATACTAGTGCAGCCGAGTGTTTACAGCAACCCGTTCCGATGCCGCTTGCCGACTCGCCGCAGGTGGCCAACACACAAGAGGCGGCAGTCAGTCAACTGCAACTCGTAAACACGGCGCATGAAGCACGCGGTGTCGAGCATAACACAAACAGCCGCCACCTCGAAACTGCTTCCAAACAACACGAGGACCCAGACAGCTGAATACAACCAGCCAGTGCGGCTCCAAACAAACACAGTGAGCCTACTGAAGCCGCGTCTTCGGAATTGCCGTCACCCGTTCCGAAGCAAGGACTTTCACATACTGCTTACAGCCATGACTCGCCGACTCCGCCGTCTTCAATGACACTTCGGACGCCTTTGTGACGGCAAAATAAAGTTAAATCAAAGGACTCCGTGGCTGGAAATAACTCAAAAAGTAAAGTCAGCGCAAAAACTGGTACAAACACTGCGGATGTAGGTTCGAAGTCCGACGGTGAGATGGACTGGGCTTCCTACGCTTCCCATCACCCACAATTCTCGGACGATCATGAGTCAAGCTTATAAGTTTTTGTCCCTGAACATTAATAGAGTTAGAACAGATTTAAAATTAGCAATGCTACGGCAGTTTATCTATGAGTCCGAAGCTGATATAATTCTGTTACAGGAAGTGTCTATCTTAAGTTTTCATGTATCAGGATTTGCAACAATCGTAAACACCGTGGCGGACGGGGGTACAGGTACGGCCATTCTATCACGAGACGGAATCCCAGTGAGCAATATCGAAATGTTGGACTCCGGTAGAGGCATAGCTTGCCAAATTTTTGACGTCACCCTCGTCAGTATCTATGCTCCATCTGGAACGACCTTAAAATCAGAAAGAGCTAACTTCTTTAAACAAGACATGATATACTTGCTACGCCGCAACCCAACCCAGTTGATAATTAGTGATGATTTCAACTGTGTGATCCACAGGAAAGACCAATCGCCAAACTTTAATTACTGTAGGGAACTACATGATCTGGTGCGTCACCTGCAGCTGAAGGATGCGTGGGAACTAAAATTTCCTACCCTGGTAAAGTACACGTACCTGACCACCACCGCATGTAGCCGTCTAGACCGTTTGTACATCTCTGAGAACATTTGCCAACATGTTCTGGACGCCGATGTCATTCCGGCTAACTTTTCCGACCACTGCGCTCTCTTTGTCACGATAAATCTGGCCAAACAGCATACTAAATGGCGTAGGATTCCGTGGAGCCTAAATGTTTCTATTCTCGCCGATGCCTTGCTACAAGATGTCATCTCCACGACATGGGCGGATTGTCTCAAGCAATGTTGCAGATATCCGAGCAAGATAGCCTGGTGGAATGCTGTGGTCAAACGGAAAATGCGATTATCTTTAAGAAACTGCAGTTGGCAACGGGCGCAAGATGTCAAACGCACGATTGATTTTTACCAAACAGTTCTGCGAGAGTTGTATGCGACTATGACACCAACCAACACACAGCTGACGACCATCAAATAAATAAAGGCGAAGCTTATAGGCCTAAAGCGAACGCAGCTTGAAGGGCTGAAGATCAGATCTAAAGCAAAATCGCTTCAAGAGGACGAACTTGCATCGCTGTATCACCTCATAAAACATCGTGCCCATCGCAAGCGAGCTTTTATCGGGGAGCTGGACACAGATGATGGACTCCGTTTGACCCGACAGAGTGAGATTCTTACTGCAGTTTACCGGTACTTCACGGATCTGTACTCGCAATGCGATACATATGGTGATGACGGCGGCGATATCGTGAGTGCTCTGCCCACCGTAGTCACGCCTGCGGACAACTCGGCGGACGTACACGATTTTGCTCCAGACGAAGTCCTTGAACTGATTTCTGGCTCGACATCAAATAAATCCCCTGGCCCTGATAGTTTGCCACGGGAATTTTATGTGCGCTTCTGGCCCATAATCGGACACGCATTTACAGATGTTCTCAATGAAGTGATGCGAGGGAGTGACGTGCCGGCCGAAATAAAGGAAGGCCGAATTGTATTGATACCAAAAAGCAAACACCGAAAAACCTTAGATAACTTCCGACCTATTACTTTACTCAATTTTGATTACAAAACCTTCGCCAGAGCTCTCAACAGCAGATTGTCTCCGTTAATGAAGCAAGTGATTCACAATCATGCATCACTGGTCGCACTATTATGACGCCCCTTTCGGAATATAGAGATGTAATAGCGATAGCGTCAGTCACTAACGTGAATCTCGCATTGCTGTTTATCGACTTTTGCAAGGCCTTTGATCGTGTCCGCCACGAGTACTCCTACAGCTACTGCAGCGTTGTAGTTTTGAGCAACGGGTTATAAATGTCGTGCAACATTTCGTCACGGGCATTACAACCAGAATCAGCGTAAATGGACAGCTTACTCAACCCATCGAGGCCCAAAGAGGAGTGCCGCAAGGGAGCCCTCTCTCCATGATGTTATTTGTTTTATCGCTCGAGCCACTCTTACGCTCTATTCATGACAAACTTGCAGGCCTTTCGATCGCTGGGACGTCCTTCGTGGTTCGTGCTTACGCCGACGACGTCGGAGTGTTATTGCGCAACGACAGAGACGTATCAACCCTCAAGACCGCGGTAGACGAGTAATGCTTCCGGTGCTAAAATCAACGCCGGTAAATGCACCTTTGTAAACATTCGAGGATTCGACGCAGTTCTTATACCTTGGGCGAAGCGTGTCGAAACCCACACCACTCTGGGGATGATTATCGACAAATGCCCGCTAAAAATGAACGTAAAAAATTGGAAGCAGATCACCAATAAAATGCAAGGTGCCATCTATGCAAACAATTGGCGGTCCGTTAACATTCTCCAACGCATACGACTCCTCAGCAGTTATATATTCAGTAAAGCGTACCATATGGCTCAACTATTTCCAGTCCCCAAGATGCAGGCCAAACACGTGATGAAACTCTCTAATAGATTTATCTGGCAAGGGTACCTGTTCAAAGTGAAATACACCACGCTGACGTCTTCCAGACAGGCCGGCGGACTAAACATGCCTGACATTAACCGAAAGTGTACTGCGTTATATATTAAACGAATCACCCATTTGTTGGACAAGGAACCTCTCAGCGTAACCAGTTGGCTCTTCCGAACCTTACAACCCACCGATACGCATCCACCCATTGATGTAGGTAAAATACATTACAAACTACGACATGTCAAGCAGTTTTTTCTTGAAGTAAGCTATATTGATGGACATTATTTCACGCAGGATTTACCGACGACGCACCTGTTATTAAGAAGATGGACATCTCCAATAGTCCGGAATCCCATTGAACTTAAAATACCCGAGTGTTCATCGGAAGGCAGTTTGGGACAACATAAGTTTAACTGTCCACACTGCTGAAGTGGCGTCCACATGGTATAAAGTGGTTAACGATGTTATACCCACTAATGAAAGGTTGCATAGAATCGGTTTAAGTGACAGTGATAAATGCGTCCGCTGTGGTCTGGTCGACACTTTACGCCATTGCTTCACTTGTGGCGGTCATCTCATTAACTGGAAATGGGTGAAGCACAGGCTGGGCCTGATTACCCGCAGCAGCCCAGCCAGCCACTGCACCGACATCCTGCTCTGGCCGGACGCGAAACATTTTCCCGCTACCAAGAAAAACACCGTGATGTGGATGTTAGGACAGTTTGTGACATATATCATCATCCACAATAGTGAAGATAATCTCATTAGTTTCGAGGCTTACATGCGAACGGCACACTGGAAGATGAAACGTTACCCAAATTTCAGGAAGATGTTCGCTAACATGTTAGACATAATTTTTGAAAAACAAGGCGTAGGGTAATTCTCGATGCCGGTAAGGACACAAATCACATGCAAGACTATGTAGCGAACAAAATACACAACTAATAAGGAGTTATACCAGTTCCTAGGACTACTCCCGACTTCTCAATGGTGTTATTAACTTCATTATGACGTTTTCATAATTTATGTTCCTGTGCATCTCTTGTTATCCGTTTGTGTGCTCCAAATGACTTTGAGTTTGGACGGTTATGAATCAAATGACAGAACTGTCATTCCAGTTAAGACAATCAATTATATATATGTTTGCGTTTCGGATCTATGTCTCTGTCTGGACTGAAGAGGCTATTGTCAATTTACTATTTATGTTCTATTTTGTAAGCTTACAAATGGCACTATATTGAAATGTGTTATTCAGTCTATTGTAGGATACAATTCGTGTTGAATCAGTTCCAGCACTTCAATAATTTGTTTTTGTGCTTATGTACATATATGGTTGTTTTAATAAAGGAAAAAAAGGTAAAAAAAGTGGTCAACGTGACGGAATGTCAATCCTAAGGTCCCGGGTTCGATTCCCGGCTGGGTCGGAGATTTTCTCCACTCAGGGACTGGGTGTTGTGTTGCCCTAATCATCATCATTTCACCCCCATCGACGCGCAGGTCGCCGAAGTGGCGTCAAATCGAAAGACCTGCACCAGGCGAACGGTCTACCCGACGTGGGGCCTTAGCCATACGACATTTCATTTTTTTTTCACCTTCATAGATTACACTGACATCAAAACTGTAACTAAAGGCAACACTCTTAATCTCGTTTTTGTCACCTTTGATCGAATTTGTAATATTACACCGTTAGTGATTTACAATGAGTCTGTCCGCGAAACAACTCTAATATTATTCCTGACAGAGGAAGATTGAATTTTCCATGTAAGTTATTGGCCGGATTCATGGCACTTAGCTTTATGAGACTGGACAGCGCTTAGCACTAGTGGTTTCGTGGAAAAGGCTTGTCAGTTTCTGTAACATCTCCTTTGTACTATACTATTTTCATTTACATGGACTGCTTTATTAAAAAAATTGCAACGTGAATAAAGTAATCTTGTTGTAAAGTGGGTGCATCATTATTTAAATTGAATTTTTTTAGAGACATAAAATGAAAATTTACTTAATTGCTTCCTTTAGCCTTTTAAAAATGGAACATCACCTGGAATTTACTAATAAACCCTCACACATTAAGTTATTTACTATTTCATGCAATTTTCGAAACTTCGCCCATGCTTTTGTTTGATTTCATATTCAATATTAATAGTCAAGCAGCAATAGCTACAATGAAAAATGAAAATAATCTTTATCTGCTAACATTGTCTTATGAATTACCTACGCTTTTCGTGATATACATGCGCTAGGCGTAATATATGAATTACACAATTGATCGGTAGCGCTCGTGAGATGCAGACGCGCTGAAGTGTGTGTTTCAATAGAACAGGGATGAAACTGCACTGATCTCGAGATTATGGTCAGTTTAATCATTCGTGCCGTGCTTGCAATATACACGAAATTTCATTGTAAATACACGTAAATTCGTTATGACCTGTAGCATGCGGGATTTGTTCTAAATCTAACTGTAACTTCAAAATTTTGGTGGAAGGAGAATTTGAATTGAAACGTGTGACGGTACGTCACATAAATGGACATTTGGAGAAAGGGACAGGAAGTTTTTGTTATGAGACGTGTGAATTATGGATTATTTCAAGACTGTGTACGTGTGCGCAATGTATAAAAAATAGTAAAGAACGCTAAGTTTTATCTGTATTTTTGAAAAATATATAATAATAATTGTTATTAGAAAGTGTGATTTATTGACTTAGTTGTCTCCTCTCATGATCACAACCATTAATTATAATTAACAAATTTTTTGTAGAGCTTCGTAGTGCAGGGAGCTCATCTCCCCTAGCAGGATTTAGTCGGCCATTACGCTGACGATTGATGTTATGAAATGTAAATGCGAGAGACTTCTCAATTTTGATCTTTCATTAATATCGAAGTTAAAATTAATTTCATTTACCAAAATTCACAGCACTGAATGAATTCAGTATGTTTCATTTTGGCCGCCTAACGGCAGACGAGATTGTCTCCAGTTTTGTCTCGCAAATAATGAACAAGATATATTGAAAATCATTACATTCCGCAATATCTCAGTTAATCTTTATGTAATTTGGTACATAAATAACCAGTAGCCCCTGAGACCCATATTAATAATCACAGTTTGCGTAAGAAAACGCATATTTTCTTTTCTAAATAGCAGCGCCCACGCAAACTATTTATTAGAAAGCGGTGAGTCGCACGTTGTGTTTAAAAAATATTATATCGTACGTACTTCGGGGCAGCCGATGTCCGTGCGAGAGTTATCGCGGTATAAGTTAGTGAAAAGCCTCATGCCAACACACAATATTTGAAGCCTCCCCAACAAAAATCATAAAATATAATTATAAAAACAAAAATATATAATTATCCCGTGATAAAGAGCCCACACACCCACACACATACATATACACTTATACCGTGATAAACGGTACCTTTTCTTGATTCGTAGTTAATTGTTGTTAGTTAAAACCTTCGTTGTTTGCATCACAATGCGCTACTGTAGGAACACATAATCTTCAAATCTACGAATTGACGAGATCTACTAGTTATGATTGGCCAACTGGGGTAACCGATTTGGAGATTGTACTGTCTGCCATCGGGTTCCCCTAAATGGCAGGCAGCACCGCATAACAGCCACGCTATGAGGGAAACAAACCAACAGCCAAACAGGCGAAGACATCAGGTAAAAACGCCGAAGATTCCAGTCGATTAATAAGAACCTTTCCTTGCAGAGGTCGCCGCGACATATCCTGCCACGGTTTCCTACGCTGGGTTTCTATTGGCTCCAGCTCACTATATAGGCCCGGCCGGTCGAAGGCAGACCAGTCTTCGTCCGCTGCTAATGGCAACCGCTATGGCAGAGTCTCCGAGAAGATATCACCGAAGCCGCTGTACTGCAATGCCGATCTAAGTACCAGCCGACCGAGAGGAACCACATCTCCGGCTAGATCGACGGACGTCTACATCTATTGTACAGCCAGCTATTGTATTGTAGAAGAAGTTACGTTCAATAAACTGTTGGAGAATACAACAGAGATAAAGAGTAATGTTACACTGACCCTAATATTTTAGTTGGAGTGTTGCAGCCTTATAATAATAAGTAGAAATATCGTCTTTTCCCACTTTCCGAGTTATTAGCTAAGGTATTAGTGTTTGAGCGAGCCAATAGACGCTTTCTAACATCTTATTTAAAAGAACAACTGAAAATATTTAGTTCAGATCCGTGTAAGACAGTGCTTCATGGTGTAATCCTTTCATTTCCGTCAGTGTAAAATGGCGAGCTGTCACAGTGGTTTTCGACAGGTGGGACTAAAATAGTCAAATTCATTACGTTTCATTGTCTTCTGTGCTGTTACTTTTATTCCGTGTATTTATCGATTTATGGGCTTCCAGTTGATTTAACAGCATATTAGTTACAAAAATGTACGACAGAGGTACTAAAAAGGCCGCGGTTGTGCGTTGCGCGCACGGCGTACTCACTGGTGACGAGCAGCGAGGTGGAGGCGCGCTCGCTGCCCACGCTGTTGTTGACGACGCAGGTGTAGCGGCCAGAGTCCTCCAGCTGGGCGCTGCGCAGGTACAGGCTGCCGCCCACCTGGATCACGCGCTCGTCCGTCGCCACAGCAACGCTTTGCCCGCCGCGGCCCCGGTACCACCTGTAGGCAAAGTAGCCGTCAGCACGCGTGCTGTGAGCGTCTAGAAGAGAGAATAAAGATCGACCATCACTTGCATCTTTGGCGCACTGACTACTGTTAATCCGGTCCTGTGACAGACCCGAAGTTTGCGCTTGGGGGTTGTAACAGATCATAATAAGGGGAAACTGATCTCTTGAATCGTACGATACCAGATTTATACCAGATAACATATGAGGTACACGAAGCTAATTTTCAAGTTACGTTACTTTTAGGTTGGTTTATGTAGTTCGACAACCGAAGATAAAGTCACAAGATGATAACCATACTATTAATTACGTGTTAAAATAGCCCAAAAAACACATTTTAAAGAACATTAGCATGTTAAAAACACGCGATTTAATTTCAATTTAACGAGTTTTTTTCAAAGCAGCAAGGTTTACTTGTAAATTTCCAGATCTGTTCCGTACTGCACTCAGCAATATTTGATTATTCACTGCTTAACATTTCATAACCTAGTTGTGAAAATGTCGCATGCATAAAAATTGCAATTTTGTAAAAAATAAACATCTTTTGTATGTTAAACATTTTGAACACTTTTATTGTTTTTTGGTATTATTTAAACTTTTTACCGTCGTAAATATGGTTTACAGACCTTTTGAGAACCTATAACGCACTTTGTTCATTTAGTTTCACCGCTTGTAAGTACCGTATATTAAATTCAGTTTGTCATAAATACCAGCGGTGTGCGCCGAAGGTAGCTTAGTCGTACTCCGCATTTATAAGAGTAACAACGTATGGTATGTTGTGTAGTGGTTATTTGCTCTTTGTTATGCAGTAGTTTTTGTACTGGAAAGCTTTTGAAGTGCTCTGGATAAAGTGTGGTGTGAAATGGTCGTGATAGGGAATGTTGTAGTGACAATGTTTTCATCTACTTGTCTCAGTAAGTATTGAAAATGACCAATTGCTAGTTTTCACATTCATTATAGAAACATCCCGAGTACCTAAAGAATCATCCTGACAACAACAAATTCCACTAACGAATTAAAAATGTTGAGTATTTTATTTTCTACATTGAACTGGTACTCTTCACCGTATCCATATATGCAAACACTATTAGTTGCTGGACTAAGGAAGTGCCTGAGCGTCAGTGAGTTGACTCGCTTCATTTAAATAGCTGGTAAGGGTCCCATTTCAAGGCGAATGCCTCTTATGTAACTAGTAATTTTGTATAGGTACGAGAGTTCGTTTCATTCAGTCTCTTCATTGCGTGTTACGATACACTATCGCTAAATTTATTTCGTCATTTTCTTTTTGAATTAATACAGCAGTTGTATTAAGATGCTTATCTGCGTGTTTCTAGCACATCCAGACCAGCTATTAATATTGCTTTTTTGATCTCACTGTGAAATTATAATGTCTAAAAACATTATTTCATATAAAAAATTAAACTGCAAATCAATGCCATATAAACAGTTGCTGTGACTCATTAAAATGTGTAAATGGTGAGCGTATATATCGTTAAGTTAGGTATAGTTCAGGTCTGCAGTAAGCCTTTTCAGTCGTATAGTTTGGTTCTGCGGCCTAAAGTAAAACTTTGTCATTGAAAGTAAGTAAATTAATGTTCGTTGTATAAAAAGGGAAGAAACTGAATTTTATAATGGCAAAAATTCGAAAATTCTATTTGTAGAACAAAAAAGTCGAGATGAATTAGGTACGATGATCACAACTTTAAGTCGTCTGATTTCGATAAACTTTACATGGAGACCAACAATACAAAAGTTGCGTAAAAATATTTTGTGTGTACTGTTCGCAAATATTTATCAAACATTACTA
This sequence comes from Schistocerca piceifrons, assembly GCF_021461385.2. Taxonomy (NCBI): domain Eukaryota; kingdom Metazoa; phylum Arthropoda; class Insecta; order Orthoptera; family Acrididae; genus Schistocerca; species Schistocerca piceifrons. Next base: position 424,962,506 of record NC_060139.1, on the reverse strand, counting down.
TACACCAATTATTTTGACTAATATGAAATGAGAACAGAATCTTAAAAGAGTAGACGAGAACATTGGCCAACGGCCTTGTCGCATTGGCGACACCTGTTCCCGTCATATCACCGAAGTTTGCTGTCAGGCTCGGCTAGCAGTTGGATGGGTGAGCGTCTGGGTCAGCCGAGAGACGTTGGCAAGCGGGGTGCACTCAGCCCTTGTGGAGCCAATTGAGGAAATTAATTGACAAGTAGCGGCTGCGCGAAAACTGACAACAGCTGGGAGAGAGGTGTGCTGAGTACGTGCCCCTCCATATCCGCAATTCACTGGCGCCTATCGGCTGAGGATGACACGGCTGTCGGTTGGTGCCGCTGGGCCATCCAAGGCCTATTCAGACGGAGGTGAGAACACAAGTAAGATTACAATTTCAAATTAGCTTGAGCGATAATCGCCACTACTCCACTATTTTCGAGGACGGGCTATCCTGTTATCGTATCTCCTCTGGCATTAATAGATGCAACGCCGTTGTGTCCGACGTCAAGCTTATTGACAAGACGACTGGACAAAACACTAGTCACCCTCCCAAAAGAGCACAGTGGCTGCTTTGGAGCATTGTAGATGGGGGTCGTTATGTGGCCCTCAATCGCTCACGTAAGAGATGGCAGTGAAGCGGCGTGTATGTCCCAGTCGGCTGAATGGAATCGGCGCACTAAGACATGTGGATACGGAAACGTGACAGAATGGCAGGACAGAGTATGGTGTAGAGAAGTGCTCATAATAAAATTGTGAATAAAGTTGCCCGGTTTGTTGGTGTATCTAAAGGGAGTAACCACCGTGTCTACAATAATTGCTCATAGCCAAGTAGCACTACGAAAGAAAAGTAATCGTAAAAAGACCCTAAAAGAAAGGGCAGGAGGCGAGTGTCACACCTTGTAATTGACTATCGGTTCCAAACCCGGCAAGACTTTCTGGTCTCAGTGAAAGCAGGTCTATCTATTGCGGAAGGAACTGCATGAAATAATCATTTGGCCTCGTAAACGCCCATTGTTGACAGCAGAATATAAAGCTACATATGTTCAACGGGCCAAACGAAACGTGAATTCGACAGTAGCTGACAGGATGCGTACAGTGTGGCATGAGGAGTCAGTACTACGCCTCTTTTCAAATGCTGCAAGGCGTCGAATTCACTGAGGGCCCAATAAGGCGTTTAATCAGCAATGTGTGGAAGGTGTAGATCAGATCGCAAGTGGTTCTATGGCGCTTTTGGAGTGGTTTTAGTACTATGAATTGGTAACATTAATTCGGACTAGAACCGTTGACTAGAAACAGGACATTTATTCCAGTACTCTTGATGACCAAGTGTTGCTCTTTCTGCCACATTTCCATGGTGTGTATGCTTTGGACTATTCCGTCTTCTCGGATAACAACACCCATCTTCACAGGGCTGCAGGCACCGTATTGCACCTCCATGTCCCCACTAAATCACTTTATCTTAGTCCCAAAGAAATTGCCTAAGACTGTTTTTTGGAATAGCGAGTGAAAATTATCGATCAACATGCGTAGAATTTGATAGCTCTACGGGATCTAATCACGCTTCAGCTGGATATGGCACACCTGAAGAAACTTGTGACTGGTCTTCCTCGCCGAATTGAGGCTAGAGGCGATGTTACACAGGACTGGCGTAATTTGGTGACAAAAGTTTTGTTCATTGTCCTTATCACGCTAGAGTTTATAACACTATTCCCTAATGACTGAAACTTCAGTTCTGTAACGGGAAAAGCTACGTAAAACACTAACGGGCCGTGAAACACGCTATTGTTACCCTCTGAGAGGATTTCAAAGTTCGAGCGTGCGTGTGTCTAATGGAAAAGGGCATCGGACTATAATTTCGAATTTTGTGAAGTTAACAGTAAAACCAAACCTTGTGAGTTAACGGAAATGGTAGAATTATAAGTAAATGAAGAAAATGTTGTCAGTCTAATTAGGCACGTTAATTTGGAAATATATATTTGAGAAAATTCGATATTAGTTATTGAAGTTACTTTTGTTGAGATTTCCCTTTGAATAGCAAACAGGATACAAATTGACACACCGTATTCTGTAGTGTGTGTAACAGCATTTACCAACTACACAAACACCAGTAAATTATGGGGAGCAAAATTACACCTAGCTCACACTAATGACGGCCCAAATCAGTAGCATTACTTAATCAAAATATTGAAACATCATTGCATGAAGTGCAGAACTAATTTTGGACGTGAGGGGCTTCTATCTTGACTGACTTGAATAACACAAATAAAAATGGATAACATCTTAAATACAGTCCCTCCCCCCCCCGGTAGCTGAGTGGTAAGCGCGACAGAATGTCAATCCTAAGGGCCCAGGTTCGATTCCCGGCTGGGCCGGAGATTTTCTCCACTCAGGGACTGGGTGTTGTGTTGTCCTAATCGTCATCATCATCGATGCTCAAGTAGCCGAAGTGGCGTCAAATCGAAAGACTTGCACCCGGCGAACGGTCTACCCGACGGGAGACTCTAGTCACACGACATTTATTTTATCTTAAATACACTGTTTAAGCCCCTCTGTACATAGCAGTATTCTTTAGTAACAGTAATAGTTCATTTTTGTATGAGGAGGACAATATGATGGGGCCCGTAAACTGGTATAGTTTCACTACCGTAGGTTCTTTGATTATTGCGAAAGGAAAACAGCCTCTAACAGTTAATCATTAACTTAAATTACTTTGCAAGGTAATAAACTGCAACACTGGGCTTAATTAACTTCAAAAGGAACCATTCATGATAGGTACCAAAACTACACTATCTTTGTAAATGTGCATAACTTCACTTGTAATAGTACTACCCCAAATCGGTTCATTAAAGATCTTTGTAAATGTGCATAACTTCACTTCCAATATTACTACCGCAAATCGGTTCATTAAAGATTTATACGTATTTGTTCCTGTGCAGCAGGTATTCTTGTCAGTAATATTTATACAATCTTGCACTGTAATTCTACAAAACTATATTTTGTAATAAACTAAGGATACTTTAGCAAAAACCTATCCAACTTCACTTTTGTGGTTTTAGCTTTTAAATAATTAAGGTTAATTAACAATTTCAGTTCGAGTAGTCCATAAACAAAGCATCCAAATTTTACTCTTACCTTAACTTTTGCTACTCCTTTTATTTTAGACAAAAATCACTTTTAAACACCTGAACGCCAGAATTGTTCATTTAAATCAGGATACTCGGTTTTAGTAGCACAGGTGAGGAGGACCCTTCGTAGATTCGTGATCAGCATTGAAGATACGGTTTCGAACACGAATTGAAGTTTTATGTGATTATTATTGAAACAACACACAAATTAACTGGTACATGCCAATATACATTACGTAACTGAATGTATGAAGTCTGTGAAGTAGTGGCGAAGATTAGTGGCAGGCGACATGGCAGCTAACTGTCCTCACGACTCTTGATGTGCGAATGCTCTATAAAATCTCTTCGTGGCTTCGGATTTTCAACATATTAGAGCCATTTCCATTATTTCATGAATACCGAACAATAGCCTGATCCACATTAGAGGCAAATCCCTTCTAATGCAGCTTCCAATTGCCTCTCTTAGCACCGTCGATGTGTACCGTGCTAAGGCTAGCCACTCACTGCGTGCCGTTCACGCAAAGGAGCCGCTCAGTTCGACCGCCACACCTACCTTTCACATCACGACATGCCACTTCCGTTGCGGAGGGACTTATCTATAGCGTTTATATGTTACAAACAAAAGTGCCCTAAGCATGAATCAGCTTTTAACAAAGCCATTGGTCAGCTGCAGCTCTGAACTCGAGACCTGTGATTTTCGTTATAAGGAGTCAGGATCTGGCACCCCCTTTTATGTTATTCATAACCAAAACAGCATATACTTTTCAGAACAGTGTCAATACAGGATGGTGAGAAACAGTCTAAAACCCTGTAATGGTGTTGCAGAGCATATTGTGCTGAGAAATTTTTGTTAACAAAAAACTCGGTACGTTGCGCCGTTTCCGAGTTATTTAGCATTGAAGTTAGTCAATCAGGTCGTCGCCACGCACAAATTCAAACAGCCTGCCAAACGTGTTCTTCGTTTCGTTTCCTCAGTCTAACAAGTTTAGCTTTTGCTTACATAGCTTAAATTTATCACTTCCGAAAAAGGCACAGTTCAACTGCTAATGAGCGTTTGATCAAGAGATAACTAACGGACCCACAGATGTCTGTGCATTACCGCATTTTAGCGCGCGTAAATGCTTGAGATTGCGTGCGCAACGACCTGATTGGCTAACTTAAATACTAAATAACTCGGAAAAGGCGCAACGTATCGGATTTTTTTCTTAACAGTTATTTCTCTGCACAACCTTCCCTGCCACACTCTTACAAGCTTTTCAGGCCACACTGTATGCTTCGATGCTTTGGAAAATCCAAACTTGCCTGCATATCTATTCCTTCTCTGGTGTGGCGCTCACAATGATAGCTCGCTGTAGTAACTCAATACACGTGAAAAACAAGTATCTCGGCTTGATTCCCTGTTTTGCAATTCGTTTTCTCGATTCATATTTAGTCAGCACTGATTGTATGCACGCAGGGTATTCCATCTTCGTAACTGTATTACTCCACTATTTATAACTTTAGCTTTTATATGCGTATTTTGTGACGAAAGATCTGTACAATTAAGAAATGTCCTTGATAGAATGTCCATACTAAGATAGTAGTAGGTCGAGTGTACTGTCTGGAATACGAATACAGCGGCTCCAGTCACTGAGTGTAGGTGTATTACCCCGAAAGTGATGCATCGTACAAGCTGTACGATTTATTACTTCCGAAGTGTGGATCTGCTATTTGCAAACTATACAAACATTTCCTAATTGTAAACAGCGTAAGAATCAAACCTACTGGGCAATCGAGATCCTAGAGGCTAGTTTCACACGAGCAGAATGTTTGTGGAACGGCAGATGCGGGGTGAAAGGACTCACTGTTGTTGCACCCGGTGTGGATGCCGCAGTCCAAAAGGAGTGGAAAGTCTGTGGCTGCGGAATTTCGCCGCTTGCCAGCCGCCAGACGGAAATAGTGTGTCTGCGGCCGCAGCGCTATCGGCAAAGAGAATCATGTGGGCAGTTCACACGGACGGTCAGTGTGGAAGGTGTGCGAAGAGGGGCTAGCTGACTTATAGGCAGTCAATGTGGGAGGGAGATTGATTGACAGCACGCACTATTGGACTCTCAGTTCTGTGTCTGTCTAGACAAGCGTCTTCCACAGCGTGTCCTCTAGACATAGAGAAATTCGACACAGGAATTTTGGTAGCGGAGGTAGTGGAAAGGCCTTGTATTTTAGACATAAGGACAGATGAATTACAAGAAGAGATACAAGAAAGATACTGGATGGCATGCCATTTGCTGTAGATTATTTGTAGATTTTGAAAAGCATTCGTGTAGAGAGAGAAAATCTATTGGTAAGCATGGTTGGTAGCCTCAGGTATGGCATGTTGTACCCAGTAGCAGCCTACTTCCAATATTTGTCACCTATTTACTCAAAGACAGAATGAGGTGTGGGCATCCTTACATCTCTTAAGGTGATTTCAATATATTACCACGTTTTGTAAGCACGATTTTATGACTTAAAATGCACCAAACGTGAACTGTTAAGTGATTATACTTTTCACTTAAACGGTTTGAAATATGTGACTTGGGTTACTTATTTTAGAAATATCGTAATAACTGTAATCAACTACGAAAAGGGGGCCAGTTCAATATCAAGCCGTGATGTGAGCCTATAAGATGAAGAGTAAATTTTTTATCGAATAGTTTCCTCAGAATCTAATGAAGAAGACTGCAAACAGAGAAAACACGAGAATCCAAAAACTGTGGTTTTTAATTTTTTACTCTAAGAGTAAATGTTCTATTGAGAAACAGAAATGGGTGTAGATTTGATTCAACTACAAAAAACGAATTTTGGGACACAGTAGATGAGATGATAATTGTCTTTCCACGTTGAGTACTCTACATCCCACTACAGTACGTCTCTATTGCGGAAATATTCTGCTCATGTGTCTCCAGCCTTAGTGAGTTTAATTTTAGTAAATGTGTCGGCTGTTTGAGACCGAAGGACTCGACGTATATTTAAAGGCTATCGTCCACGACAGGAATAATATCAGTAAACATCTCCATACATCTGATTCTTCATCCATACTCCGCAAGCCGCCTGACGGTGTGTGGCGGAGGGTATTTTGAGTACCTCTATTGGTTCTCCCTTCTATTCCAGTCTCGTATTGTTCGTGGAAAGAAAGATTGTCGGTATGCGTCTGTGTGGGCTCTAATCTCTCTGATTTTATTCTCATGGTCTCTTCGCGAGATATACGTAGGAGGGAGCAATATACTGCTTGACTCCTCGGTGAAGGTATGTTATTGAAACTTATACAAAAGCCCGTACCGAGACACTGAGCGTCTCTCTTGCAGAGTCTTCCACTGGAGTTTATCTATCATCTCCGTAACGGTTTCGCGATTACTAAATGATCCTGTAACGAAGCGCGCTGCTCCATACTGTTCCTAGGTTTCCTTTTTTCGTAACGTGTTTATTTCTATATGATTTTTATAACTGTACTAGAATGATAGCAGTACTTCATAATATTTAAAAATGGACATGACCAGTTGCGCAAATTTTCTATGTTTACACAGACCATTTTCATTCAGTAGGGGCCGCTTTCAGCGCTCAGTTGTTCGTATGAAGCACAATATACAGAAAGTGTTCAACCCCAATAAATCAAGAACCTGTCTTTGGTATTCATTAGGTACGTACTTGTCACAATTAGTTGTGAATCTAGAGAAAACGTGTAGCAATGTTTGGTGGAATGAGTTGCTCACAACCCAGAGACGAGTAGGGCTTAAGTAGAGTGACAGACGAGTTACAAGGTCTGCCAGGACCACGTGGGAGCTATAAAACTAGATTGCGAAACGGCATCACTGCCCTTTAACTTAGATTACGGACGTGCTGGGCTTTGGACAGTAACTTTAAGTTTCGGAGAGAACTTGCCCTTCTGGGTGAAAGTAAGTAATGCTTAGATCTATTGAATGGATGAACAACACACTTTGCATAGAATACATTACATTATCAATAAAAACTTTCGAAATATCAGACAGGAGGTATTTCCCAAATTTTACAAGGAACGTTATTGGGAACATTGTTTTACATTGTAAGCATTGGAAACCAACGAAGCAACAGAGAAACAAATCAGAAAGTGCAGAAATGAGATTTCTTAAAAACGTGGCATGCTGTACCCTTCTGCTTGCGAAGGGAAGTGAAGACATCAGAAGAGAAATAAAGATATTTAACGTTGACGTAGCAATAATAAATGATAGAAATTGCAGTAATATGTGACGAAAATGAACGCTACCGGAACCTGAGATATATTGCTAAACTACAGGGTGGGCAAATAACAGTGGCTCGGAAGTTCGGTGCGTTACGTTGTCAACATTTTGAAACCATTTGTAGCAGAATTAACAGAGGAGGAAAAGAGCTACAGTTGCTTCCAGAAGGATGGCACAACTGTCCATACAGCCTGCCGCACCTTGGAACACATTTACACAATCTTCACGCCTGACAGAGTTGTTACCAGAGGTCACTCTGGTCGCGGTCTTACCTGGCTACCTAGATCACCTGATCTATAAGTGTGCGATTACTTTATGTGGGGAGCTCTCATGTCTAAGGTGTATCGCAGCAACCCTCATAGTCTTCAAGCTACAGAAGGACATTTCGGATGAGACTGCAGCAATTCCAGTAGTCCAGCTTCGATCCGCATTCAGCAACTTGCTGGCCACGGCCCAAAAGTGCCAAGAGACGAATGGTGGCCACTTTCAACACCTGCTATAGTCAGGTTAGGTTTCCTTTCCTCTGCTATGTTTCTTCTTTTTTGTAGCATGGAACCCTGTACTCCAGGTAACTTATATTTGCCCCACAGTGTACAAGCCAAAAACAGGAAAAGGAACGTTGGATAACCGAGGAAGAGGTACCTGGTACATCTGATGGCATAGCAAATCAGAGCACGAATGGTTTAATCATTACTGCCGCTGCTGATAACAGTAATAATACACACATAAAAAAATGTTTTGCATCACCTCGGTTCCCAGAATTCTTGAAGATAGACGTTGACTGTGGATATTGCATCACAGACACAGTCCCTTTGACTGTTATTTCACTAAACCTGCTCAAATAAGTAAACAACGATACATGAGCAGCGCCTATTAGATGGAGGGGTCAGACAGCCCATCAGTTCCAGTCATTCCACCAGGAAGGAGGAATATGGGTCGTGTTGTCTGTAGTACAACCATGCCTAGACGGTCAGTATCGCGGCTCGATCGCGTCCGCATTGTTATTTTGTGCCAGGAAGGGCTCTCGACAAGGGAAGTGTCCAGGCGTCTCGGAGGGAATCAAAGCGATGTTGTTCGGGCATGGAGGAGATACAGAGAGACAGGAACTGTCGATAACATGCCTCGCTCAGGCCGTCCAAGGGCTACTACTGCAATGGATGACCGCTACCTACGGATTACGGCTCGGGGAAACCTGACAGCAACACTACCATGTTGAATGATTCTTTTCGTGCAGCCACAGGACGTCGTGTTACGACTCAAATTGTGCGCAACAGGCTGCATGATGCGTAACTTCACTTCCGACGTCCATGGCGAGGTCCATCTCTGCAACCACGACAACATGCAGTGCGGTACAGATGGGCCCAGCAACATGCTTAATGGACCGCTCAGGATTTCATCCATGAGTGTCGCCTATACCTTCAACCATACAATCGTCGGAGACGTGTTTGGAGGCATCCCGGTCAGGCTGAACGCCTTACACACACTGTCTAGCGAGTGCAGCAAGGTGGAGGTTCCCTGATGTTTTGGGGTGGCATTATGTGGGGCCGACGTACGCCGCTGGTGGTTATGGAAGGCGCCGTAACGGCTGTACGATACGTGAATGCCATCCTCCGACCGATAGTGCAACCATATCGGCAGCATATTGGCGAGGCATTCGTCTTCATGGACGACAATTCGTGCCCCCTTTGTGCACATCTTGTGAATGCCTTCGTTCAGGATAACGACATCGCCCGAGTAGAGTGGCTAGCATGTTCCCCAGACATGAACCCTACCGAACACGCCTGGGATAGAATGAAAAGAGGCAGTTATGGACGACGTGACCCACCAACCACTCTGAGGTATCTACGCCGAATCGCCGTTGAGGAGTGGGACAATCTGGATCAACAGTGCCTTGATGAACTTGTGGATAGTATGCCACGACGAATACAGCCATTCATCAGTGCAAGACGACGTGCTATTGGGTATTAGGGGTACCTGTGTGTACAGCAATGTGGACAACCACCTCTGAAGGTCTTGCTTAATGGTGGTACAAAAGGTAATGTGTGTTTCTCATGAGCAATAAAAGTGGCAGAAATGATGTTTATGTTGATCTCTATTCCAATTTTCTGTGCAGGTTCCAGAACTCTCGGAACCGAGGTGATACAAAACTTTTTTTGATGTGTGTAATAACAATAATCGAAACTAAGAGGAAGATGGCACTGAGTACTAGAAAGTTGAAAAGAGATATTTTTAACATATTGCGAAATACCATGTTGTAGAAGAAGTGATACAATTCGTCTGTCTAGTAAAAGAATTCGTCTATCTAGTAAGGATAGTTACTCAGGATTGCCGAGAGAAGGAAGATATCAGTTATATGTTGACCCAGGTAAAGAAAGGATACTTAGACAGGAACCATATTGGTACCAAACATTGCTGTAGAGTTGAATAAAAGATTCTTGAATGTATACATATGGAGTACAACTTTCACTGGAAGCAAAACGTGGATCCGGCGACATCTGGAGGAGAAGAAACGGGAAACATGTTAAATGTGGTGTTTTTGAAGAATGGTGAAAATTACGTAGACAGGTAAGTTATGAAGTGAAGATGTACTAAAAGGAGCAGGAAAATCCTTGCAAGGACAGGTTAGTAAGACATATGCTATGGCACCCAGGAGTAGTTAATTTGATACTAAAAGTGTCAATATAGCGGAGTTAGCGGCGGACAAAAACCTTAATATGCAAAACAGATTACTGGTAATCTGTGGTGGTAGTAAGCTATAGTTGAACAGATCCTCATGGAGGACAATGTCAAAGTAGTGGGAAAAAGTGATAGCCTAAAATATTGATTGCTAGTAATTGTTGCTCCCTTGTGTCAGTGTCTTATAAATATCAATAAGAGGAAGGGAGACTTACTTAATTTTGCCTCACAGCAAAATACTATTAAGTTAAATATGTGAGCATGTACTTTTGATTTATGGAGTAACAAGCTGTACGGCACGGAATTCACGCCGTGCAGAAACTGAAGTAGAGAAGACCGAAATCTCCTCAATTTTTAATACAAATATATGATGTATGTTGGGCGTTTTTTCAGCTTCACTATCATTATCTTCATATGGCTGGAGTATTACTTCATAAGAAAAATATATGGCCGACATATCATCGTACGTGACAATTAAGTCTGGCTTCAGAGACCGTGGAAAATGTTGCGTACAACAATATAGATGGGTTGAATATGTTAATAGAACAAAGGGAAGTAAGATATTGTTTCTGAAGGATAAGAATACAAGATATCAAGAAAAAATGGGAGCTTGAAACATGTACACCTGAAGAAAAATTTAGAACTAAATAAAAATCTGGTTTGACATATTTTAATGAAGAAGGTGGAAGAAATAGCAGCAGAGAAAGAAAGGCATTTGTTTCTCACAAAACAAACGCGAACGGTATCTCGAGGTGTTCCTGTAACTGTCACGCTCTTGTTCACGTTACACGTGACTGCACCAGTTCACGTGTGCCATTACCGACATTAGTAGTGTTCGATTGCTGTGTCTTATCGGAAAACACTTCGGCCGTTCTCGCCGGTCCGTGCTGCAGTCGTTCAGCAGCTGTGCTATTGGGAGACTAGCAACAGCGGCAGCGCGTAAAAGAAAATGAGTACCTGCCGACATGAATTATTCAGGGAGGAGGGGACGGGGGAGGGCCGGTCAGTCGGTGGGAGAGCGGCGCGTGTTACGGCGTCTGGGCGGAGCTGGCCTTAATGTGTCCGGCTGGGCGGCGCTGCTGCGTCTCGCTGGGCCGGCCTGCCCGACAGCCCCTGCGAGGTAGGCTGCCTGGGGTGGCAGAGGCCAAACCGCTTGCGCCAAATGAGTTCCGCAGACGAAGAGTAGTTTACTCTTACGATTCGGCAGGAGATAAATATGTTCTTGTACTAATTAATGAGAAGTCGCTTCAGTTGATTTATATATATGCACACCACACTAGTGCAAACGAGTGCACTTGGATGTCAGCACATGATATCTTTTTTATATTAATGAGATCTTATGTTTGACACATTAATGTTTCTTGCTACCTTTTATTGTAAAAGGACATACATCACAACGTGAGCTGCAAGTTTATAAAGATCATGAACTTCTGTTAATGTGTTACAAGATCTGATGACGACAGCACAGATCTGTCGAAACCGTAATCAACAATAACATTTACAAGCGATCTTGGCGTACATGTTACTTCAGAGTAATACAGGGTGTATCAAAAAATATCATCCGATTTAAAAATATCATAATTATTATGTTACTTGAGATACGTGCGTGAACAATGAACTGTTGGAAATAGCTGCCTCTAAAGTTTTATACGGTTCGCGATAGGTATCAGCAGTGTGCGCCCACTTCAGTGCTAGTAAAAATGGTGTCGAGACAACAGAAAGCGGTTTGTGTTCTATGTTTTGCGCATTAATAACTGTTCAGCGTGACTTTCGTACTAGGTATCGTGTGGAACCTTCTACAGCACAGAGCATTAGACGATGGAATGAACAATTCCGAGAAACAGGCTATTTGTGTAAAGGCAAATCGCCGGACCGTCCCCACGTGTCTGACACAGACGTCGAACGCATCCACTATAGTTTCATAAGGAGTCCGCAAAAATCCGTTCGCCGTGCAGCTCGACAGCTCAGCATGCCCCCAATGTAAGTCTGACGTATGTTGTGTCGTCGTTTACACATGAAACCATACAAAATTCAGCTAATGCAAGCTCTTCGTGAAGATGACAAACAACAACGTGTGGAGTTCTGTAATTTCGTTCTTGGCAAGATGGAGGATGACAGTTTTCTTCTACCTTTAGTGTTGAGTGGCGACGCAACATTCCATTTAAATGGAATGGTGAATCGTCATAATGTGAGAATATGGAGAACGGAACAACCACACTAAGTTGTACAACATGAGAGGGACTCTGAAAAATTTAATATTTTTTATGCAGTTCCACTGGTAAAGGTGTATGGTCCATTTTCCTTTGACAAGAACACTGTTACAGGATGCACATATCTCGATATGCTGAAGAACTTTCCTTTCCCACAGTTGGAGACTGATTCGAAAAACTTCATTTACCAACAGGATGGGACAAAGCCACACTGGCATCTGGAAGTGCGGGAATTTCTAAATCAAAGGCTTTGGACGATGGATCGGTCACACTGTATCAAATGATTCAGCCTTACATTACTGGCGTCCAAGGTCACCGGTCCTAACTGTATGTGGCTATTTATTGTGATGGTTTATAAAAGACTCTGTTTATGTGCCTCAGTTACCAACAATAACCAATCGCATAACAACAGCTGTGGAAGCTGTAACTCAAGACATCCTCGCTGAAGTGTGGGAACAATTTGAACACCGCATTGACATATTCCGTGAATCTCAAGGGGAGCATATTAAATACCTATGAAAAGGTATGAAAAAATACTTTTTGAGTTTCCCGTTCATCTAAAGCAAAATTCGTTGTATATGTTTATTAGTTTCATAAATATACACGTGCCAAATCGGATGATTCTTTTCGACACACCCGTTATAACAATTCAGATTCCTCTCCTGGACTAACCTCTTCATCTCAGTTATTTGTACTCCAATACCTGTCTTCCACTACAGTTTTTGCCCTCTACAGCTCTCTATGACACAGTAGGAGTTATTCCCTGACGTCTTAAAATGTTCCTGTCATCCTGTCCCTTCTCCTTGTCAAGCTTTTGCACCTGTTCCTTTCTTCGCCGATTCTTTGGAGAACCTTCTCATACCTTGCGTTACCAGTCCACTTAATTTTCAACATTATTCTGTAACATCATATCTCGAACACCTCGATTTTCTTTTAGGTTCCGGTGTTGCTCCAAACGAAAATACTCAAATTGTTTTTCCTCAAATTAAAGCCTATGTTTGATATCAATAGACTTCTCTTGATCAGGAATGTCGTGTTTGCCTGTGCTAGTCTGCTTTTTATGTCCTCCTTGCTTCGTCCGTTATTGATTATTTTGCTTCCAAGGTAGCAGAATTCCTTAACTGCGTCCAATTCAAAAGAAGTTTATCACTATTCTCATTCCTGCTACTTCTCATTACTTTTGTCTTCTTCCGGCTTACTCTCAATCCTTAGTCATTAAACTGTTCATTCCAGACAACAAGCACTGTAATTATTTCTCACTTTCACTGACAATGGAATTGCTATCAGTGAATCTTATCACTGATATCCTTTCGCTCTGAATTTTAATTCCACTCTTGAAACTTTCTTTTATTTACTTCTTAATTTCTTTTATGTGTTTATTGAACGTTAGGGGTGAGAAATATTAACTCTGTCTTATACCCTTTTTATTCCAAGCACTCTCTTGGTCTTCCAACTTTTCCCTTTTGGTTCTTACACGACGGTGAGTCAATAAATAAGTCCGAGAGTGGAATAGAGACATCAGAGCTCCGTGTACTCCTGAAATTTACTTTCCTTTTCAACATTCTCCACTTGTAAACTTTAAGACTTATCGCATCGTTCGACAAGGCGTTAAAGGTATGCACCATAAAATTCTTGTGGCAGCGTTCGTATCTAAAGAGTAACCTCTCGGAAGGTAACAAGTTTATTTGGTTCCTTAAATTGCTGCAACCCACAAGACCGATATGGTCTGGGGGTTTAGAAATTACCCTATACATGGAAACGACGTGCCATCAACTACACTGCTGGCCACCGTAAATGCAACACCAAGAAAGACAAGAGGTAGCACAACAAAATTTTTTTTGTAGATAACATGTTGACCAAATATCAAATGATTACGTTTACAGACGTCTGTGACATGTGGTTCCTGCCAGAATCAGTAGCCAGAGTAGCCGCCATTGTTGGAGATCACCGCTGCCACACGTCTCAGCATTGAGTTAAAGAGACGTTGGATGTGTTCCTGGGGTACAGCAGCCCAAGCAGCTTCCACACGTTGCCAAAGATCATCTGGTGTGGCAGCTGGGGATGTAATCTGGGTCACTCGTTGAGCAACCATGGACCACATGTTTTCTATCGGCGAAAGATCCGGAGAGCGAGCCGGCCAGGGAAGCACTTCAATCTGGTTATTGACGAAGAACCTTTGGACAATGCGTGCCACGTGTGGTCGCGCAATATCCTGTTGAAATATTGCTGTGGCCGAGTCCTGAAGGTAAGGAAGGACAACTGGCTCCAGCACCTCGGATATGTAGCTCCGGCTATTTAAAGTACCGGCAATGCATACTAGAGGCGTGCGAGAGTAATATCCAATACCGCCCCATACCATAATACTCGGTGCAAGACCAGTGTGGCGGTGCATAATGCAGCTGTCCAGCATCCTCTCTCCACGGTGTCTCCACACTCGAAGCCGACCATCGTGGTGCTGCAGGCAGAAGCGTGCCTCGTCAGTAAAGACAACGTCATTCCATTCTGCCGTCCACATCCGTCTGTTATCACACCATTGGCGTCGGAGACGTCTGTGGTTCTGCGTCAATGGTAGACGAAGCAATGGATGTCTTGCGGACAGACCACTCTGCTGTAAACAGCGTCGAATGGTACGCGCAGACACTGGATGATGCGTTACAGACGCAATGTGCTGTGCTATGGTTCGGGATGTCACTGAGCGATCCGTCACTGCCATGCGCACAATTTGCCTATCAGCACGTGCAGTGGTGCACCGAGGTGAATGCGATCGACCACGTCGGTCCGTCGTACCCTCCTGCATCCAACGGTCACATATCCGCATTACAGTTGTTTGGTTTCGTCCAACACGACTAGCGATTTCTCTGTATGATAATCCACAATCTCGGTAAGCCACTATCCTTCCTCTGTCGAACTCGGATACTTGATCAAACGATGTTCGCTGTTGTCTACGAGGCATAACTGATCGTCTTGTGAAACAACCACTAGGTAAATGGCGCTATGAGGTGGCGCCACAGGCGCGCGTGATGTGCGTCTGCGCTGAAATTCTAATCAGTTGCATATCTCATCGCTGCAAACCCATGGTGTAAATTTCACTTGATTCGGATGCTTTCTTCAGGGTGTTGCATTTATGGTGGCCAGCAGTGTAGATAATCCGGGACACAGGACGCTCCTTGTTTGTGACTTTTTCTTGTCCGTTGTTGAATTCCTGTACTCACTTGAAAACAAACTAACATGAAATAGAGTTCTAACAATATACGAGGCCTGTTCAGAAAGTAAGCTCCGATTGATTGCCAAATTGAAACCACAGAGAACATCAGAAATGTTTTACTTGTAACAATTAGCTACACCTTTCAGCTACTTCTCTACGTAGTCGCCGTTCTGACTTAGACTTTTGTCATAGCGTTGTACCAACTTTTCAATAGCCTCATCATAGAAGGCAGCCGCCAGTGCTTTTCGCCAATTCTCCACGCTGGCCTACACCTCGTTGTCTGTGTCAAAATGTTGTCTTCAAAGACAGCGGTTCATGTGACCATAGATGAAACTCAGGGGGAGACAATTGCGGACTGTATTGTGGGTAATCTAACATTTCCATTTGAAAACGATGCAGGAGCATCTTCATTGCCCCTGCAGAATGCGGCTGAGAATTGTCGTGAAGACGAAACAGCACGACAGTTATGTAATGTTAGCTGCATAGCTTCAGGCGAAATTTCTCACCAGGCCCTCGTACTTGGCGGCAGACACTATTTTCTAGACATCTTTACGCACTCACTGCGAGCTCAGAAATGAGAAGAGCGACGTGATGCTAACTGGGGTTATACTAGAGACACTACCCAACACATCTGTGCAAAGCTTTATCGGATTTTCATAGTCGTTTCCATTTCGCGACCGATCGGAGCTTACTTTCTGAACGCCCCTCGTACATGATGAATTTCTCTATTCACGTGCTCAGTCCCATGGCCCACAAAATTGCGTTGTTCTAGTCGGCTACACACTTATAGCACACCGGCACCTTAGTCTGGTCGCAGATTGTTAACCACTGGCCGCGGTATACTGTGTATCGGCTACCTCTCTGACGCCTTTACCTTTCCTAAAGCCAAACTGATAGCCAGCCCTCTATCAGATCTCCCATTTTGTTTTCCGTTCTGCCGTATATTATTCTTGTCAGCAGTTTGGACGCATGAGCAGTTGAACTGACGGTGGGATAGACGTCGCACTTATCTGGCCTTCTATTTTCGGAATTGCGTGGATGATATTTTTCCGAAAGTCAGATGGTACGTCCCCAGTCCCGTAGATTTTACACATCAACTTCAATAGTCGTTTACTTTCCGTTTCCCCGAATGATTTTAGAAATTCCAATGGAAAGTTATCTGTCCCTTCTACTTTATTTGATCTCAAGTCTACCAGAGCTTTTTTAAATTCTGATTCTAATATCGAATTCCCTATGTGTTCCACATCGACTCTAATTTCTTCTTCAGTCACGTCATCAGCCAAGACCTGCCGCTCATAGAGTCCTCCAATGAACTCTTTCTACTTCCCCGGTCTCTCCTCTTCATTTAACAGCGGAATTCCCATTGCATTCTTAGTGCTATAGTCCTTGCTTTCAATTTCACCGAAGATTGTTTTAACTTTTCTTTATGCTGAATCATTCCTTCCGACAATGATTTCTTTTTCTATTACTTCACATTTTTCCTGTGACCATTTCGCCTTAGAAATTCTGCCCTTGCTATTTATTACATTTCTACGTGGTTTTTATTTCTGTATTTCTGTCTTTCCCTGAACAATTTTGTACTTACTTCTTTGAAGTATTTAATTCGTTACCCAAAGTTTCTTAAGAGCTACCTTCCTAGTACCTATGTTTTTCGTTCCAGTTTCTGTGACTGCTCTTTTGAGAGATCTCTATTCCTCTTCAAATGAACTGCCTACAGCACTATTCATCATCGAAGTATCTATAGTCTCATAGAACTTCAAGGGCGTCTCGTCATTTCTTAGTATTTCATTATCCTACTTCCTTCCACACCGACTCTTCCTTACCATTCCCTTAACTTTGGTCTACTCTCCATCATTACTAAATTATGATCTGAATCCATATCTACTTCTGGGCACGCCTTACAGTCCAGGATCTGATTTCGAAATCTTTGTTTGATCGTTATGTTTCTTTTACAGATATACCTCTTCTTCTTATGGTTTTTGAAGAGAGTATTCGCTGTTACCATTAATTTATTGCAGAAAAGAACTAGCTTTCTGTTTCGTCTGTTAGTCCAACCATCTAGCATCTATTATCCCGCAACCCTTTCTTCTGTCCCTTCCCCCAAAACCAGATTCCAGTTCTGCAAGTTTATTAGATTTCCATCACCCTTTACGTACTGAATTATCCATTCGATATCCTCATATGTTTTCTCTGTCTCTTCAGCTTGCGACGTAGGGATGTATATCTGAACTATAGTTGTTGGTGTTGGTGTGCTGTTGAATCTGATGAGAACTACCCTACCACTGAATTGGTCACCGTAACCCAGTCTCTGCTCTACGCTCCTAATCATAACGAATCCTACACAATCATAACGAATCCTTACACAATTTTTTGCTGCTATTGATATTGCCCTATATTCGTCTGATCAGAGATCTTCAATATCTTTCCATATCACTTCACTGACCTTAATTACATCTACACTGAGCCTTGCATTTCCCTCTTCATATTTTGTAGCTTCCCTGTCACGTTCAGACTTCTGGTATTCCACGCCACGACTCGTCGAACGTTATCTTTTAGTTGGTTATTCAATCTTTTTCTTATGGTCACCTCCCTCCTGACAGCCACCTACCAGAGATCCAAAAGATAGTCTATTCCGTAATCTTTTGCTGGCGGAGAGACCATTATGACACTTTTTCAATTACAGGCCAGATGTCCTGTGGATACAATGTGTGTGCCTTTAATGCAGTGGTTTCCACTGCCTTCTGTATTCTCATGGCTTTGATCACTGCTGTTCCTTCCGCCTTTTATGCGCAGTTTCCCGTGCCAAGTGTGTAAACCAGCTCCAAAATTTAATTTATATGAATGTTTTCTTTTCCTAATTAGTAATAAGAAATGTGTTAAAATTATCTTCGTAACAAAAGAGCAATATCCGGAGAAAACTCAATTTTTTTAACACTTTTGTTTTAGTCTCACTTAAGAGTACTTATGTTTTAGATTTCACACAAAAAGGACGTGTAATTTTTACTCGTGTGCCAACAATGTGTGTAGTAAATGATTTGTGTGATAAAAATACAAGAAAACATGTATATTAAGCGTTATCATAGACACAAGAATATTTTTAATTATTACCCCAATATTCGTTTACAAGCATGACTTTTGACTGCAGTCATAAGTAGAGGCAGAAATGTATTCCATCCTGCAAGACATCTGAAAATATATATGTGCTAATCATCAAGATTTAGTGGATGGACTGTGTGATCGGCAACCGCAGAAAATTAGAGGTGAATTGATGGTGTCAGCGTAACTTAATAGTGGATTATATATATATATATATATATATGTGTGTGTGTGTGTGTGTGTGTGTGTGTGTAATAAACGAACAATTGACTTTTTGTTAAGCTCTAAGCTTGCTGCAAAGTACGGTTTGTGTAACTTCATTATTGGTACGTTGCATTGTATATTTCTTACTCTGAGAGGAAAACTGTTCATGGCACCAATTTAGTTACAACAAGAATTCATCCTTTACTTCCAGTAATGCGAGTAGTAATTACCTCCCATCACGTAAATTTCATTCCGATTCGTACTCTTTGTGTTTGCTGTTGGGCTGCCTCCGAGCACAGTTATTCCTGCATCAACCAACAGTGCTAACACACAAGCGCAAGAGAGTACCCTGAACTTCCGTCCGCTCCTCCGCCATCTTTGACAAGGGAGTTAGCTAAATGAGGGAAGTCTTCGGCCAAAATAGGTGATGATTTTTATTCAAAATTTAAGCAGTGGCTGCTTTCGAATCCGGAACCCAGGACGCTATGGTTAGTAAACAAAGACGGTACTCCTTGACAAGGGTCGTTTTGCTTATTTATAGCTTTATTAAGTCTACACAAGCGATTTCGGCCTTTGTATTACCCTATTGTCAATTATATCATAAACGGATACGTAAATATTTTATATAAAAACATGGAATGCTTGTATATGTACAGCATAAATACGAAAAGATTGTATAACTTAGTTTTGCCATGGAGAAGCAAAATCAACGATAAAAACTGTAGACGTCAATCGAATTTAATAAGTTCTACGCCGAATTACATCATGAGAAAAAAATGGGTGACATAATTATAAAAACTGTACAATTCGTTACATTAAAGAGATTAGCAGGCTTTAGCATGAATTGCGTTACATTCTGACGTTTTTACAAAATTTCAAGTTGCGTGATTTTCAAATAAAATACTAAAAGTAATTATTTGTATTTATGGTAAGTGTAAATATTTACAGTGGACGGAGCGTCCAAGTCGACCATAAGATTATGTCCTCTAATGAGCAAAATTTAAATCACCGGGAACTGTTGAGGATCTTGCGTAGCTCGGACAAGTCATCGACTGTTTATAAACGCATGCATACCAACATCTAAAAACAGCTGCGAACTTTGTCGTTGTTGTCTTCAATGCGAAGACATCTGGTGCAGCTCCTCAAGCTTCTCTATCCTGTGCAAGCCACCCCTGCAACCTACATCCATTTGAATCTGTAATCGAGCCTTTGTCTCCCTCAAAATTTTTATCCCCCAGACTTCCCTCCGTTACCATGCCTCAGCACATGTCGTATCAACTGATACCTTTTTTGTAGTCAGATCGAGGTAAATTTTCTTTGTTCTCTAATTTGATTCAGTACCTCCTCATTAGTTACTGGAGGTATCCATTTTATCTTCAGTATTCATCCGTAGCACCGCATCTCAAGAATTTCTGTTCTCTTCTTGTCAGAATTGTTTGTCAGCCATGTTTCACTTCCGTACAAGCATACACTTCAGATAATCGTCTTCAAAAAAGCTTCCAGTACATTTAAATTTAAATTTGTGTTTATAAAATTTAACTTTTTCTGAAATTTTTTTGTTACTCTTGACAGTCTACATTTTATATTCTCTCTACTTCGGCCATTATCACTTATTTTGCAAAATTCAGGTAATACTTTTAGTATCTCATTTCCTAAACTAAACGTTCCAGCATCGCCTGATTTAATTAGACTGCTTTCCATTAACTTTGAATTATTTTTGATATTATTCTTATAACATTTTTTCGATAAACTATCCATAACATTTAACTGATATTCCGAATCCTTTACTGTGTCTTCGTTTTAAAATCTTCTTCGTGAACTATAATTCTTAACTTCTCCTTTCCTTTAGTGATTGCTCTATGTACAGGTTGAATAACATCGGAGATGCACTACAAATCTGTTTCACTTCCTTCTCGACTATTCCTTCCATTTTCTCTACTTTTCTTACATTTTCATCTCTTTCTTCTCTTATAATTACACTATGTTTTCTGCAGAGTTTGTCGGAACCCTTTTGCTCTCTGTATTTTATCTCTGCTGCCTACAGAACTTCAAAGTGTGTATTCCCGTCAACATTGTCAAAAGATGTCTTTAAACCTACAAATGCTATAAAGGTAGGGTTGTATTTCTTTAACCCTTCGTTTCCTGACATAAGAAAAAATTTGCTTTTTAACATTTTCTTTGCAGAATTTATGCTATTGTGGCCTCAAATGACGGTAGGATTTTTTGTAAAATTTTATTTTATTTTGCACAACTTTTTTCTCTCCTGGTACTCAGAAGTACCGTCAGACTCCATGGACAGAATCACAACATGCGCAGAAAAATACTCCAATTTTTATAACTTGTACTTTATTCCACATAAATATTAAATATTTTTACATTAGAAAATTAATTAACAGAAATATGATATTTCTGAATTTTTTTTAAAATTTCGCATAAATTTATTCTAGAGCAACTTCACAATGCATAGTAACTTAGCTATACATTTTTGACAGTGTATACATATCACATATTTAGTGATACCTCATGAAATTGTAGGAAACAGTTCTTTTTTTCATTGCAGCACAAATACACTTTACATGTACTACATTGTGAATGTGGTCTCGACTAAATTTTATTTTTCGCACACATTTCGCATCGTCCTCTTTTACAACTGAACACTACAAAATGGTTTCCTCGGTTGCCAAGACGTACATCCTTCGGAACAGAAAAGTTATCCTTCGTTCTCTTTGGGAGAGTTATTTCATCTTTACCAGAGATTCTCTTTTTGAGATTTGGCACTTGCTGTTCATTCATTAGCCCTAGTGCCACAGCACGCCTGAATTTCAGCAGTGGATGACGTAAGCATTGACAAAAGCAATTTCTATTGCTCCACAGAAGAGACGGTGCCACCATTTCTTTCATCGCTTGTCAAGACCATAAGTTGAACGTAATCTGTCTGCATGATCCACACCACCCATGTTTTTATTGTAATCACATACAATAACTGGACATAGTATAGTCATCTTAGTTCCATCTTTCTGATTTTTTGTCACTACGCTCTGTTCAGTGCCATGGAAGTTTGACGCAAAATACACTACTTTTTTTTCCTTCCATTGAAATACTGTTAGGTCTAAAGATGACTCTCTGTGATTTGATTTAGACATTTTTCTTTAGGTAAATTCCCTGGCAAACCTTTCCTGTTTGTTCTAATTGTTCCACAGGGAAATGTATTTACCGATTTCTGTGTGAGAAAAAGTGGACAGAACAACTAGTGAGAGGTAACGCATTTTGCTACAATAAAGTGTTCACACAACCTGACGGTACTAATAAGTCCACCTTATATTTTCCACTTTATCTCATTCACATGTAACGTAATGCTTCAAACTATTATAAAAAAACAAAGAAGGTAAGTACGTACAATGGAAAACTCAACGGAAGTTTCAATAAATTGCGCACAAATTCAGGCAACACCATGGAAACAAGCACATACAATCTTCTGCTTTCACAGCAGCGCGCGAGAAACAATTTCAAGCTCTGACCGCCAGAGAGGTCTATGTATTGCACAATAACATCTATGAAACAGTAGAGCAGAGTTACTGTTACGTACCGACAGGCTCTCAGATCACGAAATTGCACCACGAGAAAATAATGAGAGTCAAAACTTACTGGTACTTTTTAAGTACCGTCAGGCAACAAAGGGTTAACCTATACTTTGAGATATCCTGTACCGTCAGTATTTCCTTGCAAGTTTATGAATTTATCCGGAAGCCAAACTCATATTTCCGAGGTCGGCTCCTACCTGTTTTTTAATTCTTCTGTAAATAACTGATGTTAAAATTGTGCAACCTTTACTTATTAGACTCACCCTTCGGTAATGTACAAACAATGACTCATGATTTGTCTGAAATTGGAATTATTACATACTTCTTCTTGAAGTCTGATGGTATTTGACTCATTAAATTTATCTTCCATATTATGTGGTAACTAGTTCTACTATTATCACAAAAATCTGGGAAGCATTTCACGTGAGATCCATGACACATAACATCCTTCAGGTAGTCAGAAACGAAGCGTATTTCTAAAACTAATGGTCGTGGCATCTAAAAGATCTGCAAAAGAAAATGCATACTTTGAGAAAGTGTAATGTATGCTAACAGATGGAATCACGTGCGTAATAATAAGGGTGACTGAAACTAGATAGCGATGCATTTCGTTGTATCTCCTGTATCATAACTGTGACCAGTTCAGTCATAGCACAATGATAAATTTATGGAGGGATGCTTGCGAGATATGATGAAACGCAACTTACTATTAAGTGGAGCTGATAGCGTCCTTACCCCCGTTTAAGTTCACGGTCCACATTTCAGTTCTAACATCGCCTTAGTCTTAATACGCAGTTCAAGGAAGTATTTTTTTCAGTGCTGTAAAAACTAACCTTAATGTCCAAACTAACAGAATTAAAACCGACCAATAAGTAATTATTACTATTGTTTCAATCAGTTTTAGTTTAGTTATCTCAATGTTCGGAGAATTTTGCACAAAATATATTTCAGGATCGGAAAATGAGATGTAGCCCTAGTGGTCGTAGTTGCATTTACATAACTGAGCTATATTTTTGCCTGAGTCTCGAATATTTTATTAATTAGCCGACACATTTTGGTCAATGACCATCTTCAAAATAAACTGATACAAAATATCTCGTCAATATTGTCGGTACAAATCATTAAGGCAAACTTCGTATCAGTTAATTTTATGTCTTAGAAAATGGATTTGCCAATTGCAAATATGTTTTGACATCAACTCGAACCCCGATTTCCCTATTAACTTCAGCAGTCGCCTTAACCACTTCTTTTACTCGAACTCGCCTTTTTTTACAGGTAGGGAATATTTTTTCTTTCCTTTTCTTCACATTCCTGAATATACCTAAGCCTACAGAAAAGGAAAAGGTAAGCCACAGCCACTATTACCTCATACGTAAAAAGAAGCCCGAAAAAACTCTCCAACACTTCAGGCGTTGGCCCCTATCATGAAGACACCAATGAACTCTACGAAAAACTGTAAAGGAGGATTCAGATAAGGTTTTTTTTATTTTTTTATGCATTGTTTTTTTTATATTATTACTCCATCTCCGTCGCACCAGTACGTCCTCGCAAAGACTGGCGACCGCCTTCGATGTTAACAGGAGAAAACCCGCATGGTGTTGATGCTCCAGTAGACCATCGATGCACGAATTCTCGCATGTGTGTATGAATAACCTTTGAGGGAATCGAATTTGTAAAATGTAAAACGATGCATATGTTAGCTGCTCATCGCATGGATACTGTCGGTATTTAGTGTTCTTTGACACCTGCACAATTTCGGTCGTTAAGATATTGTCAGAAAGCGAGGGTTGACTTGTCACCGGAACCAAACAGGTAGTGGACAGTGTGCCTGCTAATCCAAGTCACTGGGTGGGTCTTTGCCCGCAGGAAGAGAAGCATCTGTGCGGTGATGCTGTCAGGAGTCTTGCGTTTGTGAACGCCAGCATCTGGCAGACCAAACGCCAATCGCTGCTAGTCTCGCCACAGACAAGTCTATGGTTATCGTCGTCTTGCAGTTTTGCGCGCTACACGTGGTACATAATGGCAAAGCCGCCAGCTGTATCTGGTGAAGACGCTACTGGCATACCTGCTTCCCATAATAATTGTCAGATACTAGGTGGATTGGACATCTGACTCAGAAGTAGGGGCGTACACTGCCTGGCCACACTGCATACCAACGCACGAGGTTTTTTTTTCCCTTCAATCACATTTGGCACAAGGTGCGATTGCCGCCTTGCATACACTCTCTTGGACATCGGTAGACGTGTAGGGAGATGTGCGGCCAGGATGTACGTGTATTCAAGAAAGAAATAGCTCAAGTAGAAAAAGGGCGAGGGGATGGCCAACAGCAGCACTCGGGCAACGAGCGAGCTCGGGGTGAGGGCCTTCATCAACAGTCTGGCGAGTGGGTCGGATTACGTTACCATATCTTGACATGTGTGCTTATAAAATAAGCTATTGCTCCATATTGGACAAGACAAAAACCTGACTCAGCTGACTTTATACACTGAAGCGCCAAAGAAGTTGGTATAGGCATGCATATTCAAATACAGAGATACGTAAACAGGCAGGATACGGAGCTGCGGTCGGCAACGCCTGTATAAGACAAAAAAAGTCTGGCGCAGTTGTTAGATCAGTTACTGCTGCTACAATGGCAGGTTATCAAGATTTAAGTGAGTTTGAACGTGGTTTTATAGCTGGCGCACGAGCGATCGGATACAGCATCTCCAAGGTAGCGAAGAAGTGGGGATTTTCCCACACAACCATTTCACGGGTGTACCGTGAATGTCAGGAAACAGGGAAAACATCAAATCTCCGACATCGCTGCGGCCGGAAAAAGATCCTACAACAACGGTTCAAATGGCTCTGAGCACTATGGGACTTAACATCTGTGGTCATCAGTCTCCTAGAACTGAGAACTACTTAAACCTAACTAACCTAAGGACATCACACACATCCATGCCCGAGGCAGGATTCGAACCTGCGACCGTAGCAGTCGCACGGTTCCGGACTGAGCGCCTAGAACCGCTAGACCACCGCGGCCGGCCTACAAGAACGGGACCAACAACATCTGAACAGAATCGTTCAAAATGACAGAAGTGCAACCTTTCCGAAAACTGCTGCAGATTTCAACGCTGGGCCATCAACAAGTGTTAGCGTGTGAACCATTTAACGAAACATCATCGATATGGGATTTCGGAGCCGAAGGCCCACTCGTGTACCCCTGATGACTGCACGACACCAAGATTTACGCCTCGCCTAGGCCCGTCAACACCGACATTGGTCTGTTAATGACTGGAAATATGTTGCCTGTGTCGGAGAAATCTCGTTTTAAATTATATCGAGCGGATGAACGTGTACGAGTATGGAGACAGCCTCATGAATCCATGGACCCTGCATGTCATTCGACTGACAGGTGATACGTATCTAAGCATCCAGTCTGGTCCTCTGCATCCATTCATGTCCATTGTGCATTCCGACGGACTTAGGCAATTCCAGCAGGACGAAGTGACCCCCCCCCCCCCCCCCCGCACACGTCCAGAAAGGCTCCAGGATCACTCTTCTGAGTTTAAACACTTCCAATGGCCATCAAACTCCCCAGAAATGAACCAAACTCACCAGAAATGAACATTATTGATCATATCTGGGATGCCTTGGAACGTGCTGTTCAGAAGAGACCTCCAGCCATATTCTCACGGATTTATGACAGCCCAGCAGGTTTCATGGTGTCAGTTCCCTCCATCACTACTTCAGAAATTAGTCGAGTACATGCCACGTCGTGTTGCGTGCTCTTGGGGGCCCTACACGAAATTAGGCAGGTGTATCAGTTTCTTGGTTCTTCAATGTACAACATGCCATGATTCACAAAGGAATCCAGTGCGGCCAATAAGCGTTTTGCCACTGAACCCGGGAAGGGAAAAATCTAGGCCAAGTGCAGGATTCATGCCGCAACATAAATGTTAGTAAATCGGGCCCGTTGTGGCAAGTCCAAGTTTCGGAGTCGGTGGTGAAGGAGCTCGACCCGGATCCGGCGTTAAAAGGCGTGCTGTGAAGGGTCACAGATCACCGCATGTCGGTCGTAATATCAATGCCCAGACATCTTATCACGTCGTAGTCCCACAGAGGATCGACGCTTCATGTCAGAGTTCAGGAGCGACAGGGGACGATAGTCAGTGAAGTAGGCTCCACCATTTCGAGGAACGCAACAGGAAGCTGTACCGCAGGGGATATCAGGTCACTATGTATATCTGTCCAGGCCGGCGTCAGTAACTGGCGGTAGGTCCTGCAGAACACTAACGGGAGGCCATCGTGTCCTGACGGCCTGTGAGGCTCGCCGGCCAGTACAGATGCAGTGACATCCTACTGCCTCAAGTCCTCAAGTAATTCCACTTGTGCGTCCCACGGTAGCGCGCCATATGTAAGGCATGAGATGTCCTGAGTAGCGGCAGGGGGATAATTCTGGTCCGCAAATAATTGACTGTAGTGACCACTTTGGGTGTCTGTCCGCGGATGCCGGACCGAAAACATTTGTCGTATTGTCCATATCTCCTATGCTTGCACTTTGTGATTCCTGCACATGGAGCGACAGTTTTTTATGGTAATTTTAGCCCGTCGAGGCATATGGACTAATGATTTACATAATGTCTGTGTTCTGTGTTTATATAGCGTCTGAATATTACATTACAATGGCCTATAGATACACAGGCATATCTGAAGGAATAGAACTGTTTGATGATTCGTAGCTGTTGCAGACATTAGGGAATGGATTCGAACATTGAGAATGCTATTTGGCATCATCTGCATATTTTACTAGTGACACATGAAAATTTGTGCCACACCGGAAGTCGAGCCAGCATTTTCAGCTTATTGCGAGGCGTAGCCTTAACAACCATGGATATCCGTGCACGCCTCCTCGACCAAACCGAACTTCCGTATGTCCTGCTTCCATATACCCTATGCTCACACTTTGTAATTCCTGCACAAGGGCAAGCAAATTTTTATTATCTTTATTTTAGCCAGTCGAAGCATATACCGGGTGAATGTTAATAAAACCGACAAACTGCGGGGACTGATTTCTGACTGGAAATGGAGGCAAAAAGACCCTAGGAACATGTGTCCAGAAATGCGTCGTTCTCATCCTATATGGCGCTGACGAACGTGTTGCAGGCTGTGTGATTCGCGTAGCATGCTGTAAGCAGCAGAACGGTCCGGTATTCATGTCAGGAGCAAGCCGAAATGATGCCTGTATACGACCAAGAAAATGGAAAAAGTCGAGAGGCAGCACGGCTGTATCAAAACAAGTACCCTAGTAGACACCAACTACATCACACAACATTTTAAACCCTTTTCGGGCGTTTGTATGATCAAAGATCCTTTCAGACAGACGAACGTCCAGGCAGGCGGCAGACTGTGCGTGTACCAGATTTGGAAGACCGGATTCTACAGGATATTGAGACGAACCGTAGACCAGCTCCAGGCAAGTGTCCCGCCAACATGGTTTAAGCCAAAGTACGATTACGTGTATCTTGCATGACAACCGCTACTCTCCCTATCACCTACAACGAGTGCAAGGGTTATCTGCAGCTGGAAGGATTTTGTCGATGATTTTTGCAGCAGACCACCACAATTATAGGATTTCTGACATCAGTCCTCTCAACCGACAAAGCAGAACTGGCATAATCAGCATGCATAATCGTCATCTGTGCACTATAGACAATCATCAGGGAATTGTTGAGGCGTCTCATCTGCATCCGTTCAGTATGAATGTGTAAGCAGGGATTTTTGGTGACCACATGCTTGGACCTTCGCCTCCGACGAAGGAACGTCCCTGGACTTCCAGCTGATTATTCTGTCTGGGCTGCTTGAGAATGTGACTTTGGCAATACGATAGGTTATGTGGTTTCTGTATGACGGAGCATCATGCTACTTCCACATTACAGTTCGACGACACATCGACAGCTTCTTCCCCAGACGTTGCGATAGCGGAGGCCCTGTAGAATGGCCTGCTAGATCATCGAAGTTAAATCCCCTGGATTTTTACCTTTTGGGACATCTGAAAGGCGTTATATATGTTGAAGCAATTTCTGATGTGCAGACCATTCAACAGCGTGTACGCGACGCCTGTGACGCAATTCGGAGAGAGGCCGGATCATGCGAAAGAGTGCTGCAATCCATGATGCGATTTGTGAACGCGTGTACTGTATCCCATGGAGGCTACTTTGAACATCTGTTGTGATGTGGATGGGATGCAGCTCTCTATTGTTTCCTTGGTCGATCTGTTGTCGCCGCACGCACACTGTCCATTCCAAGAGCCATGTTCATAGGACCTTTTTTCCTCCCTTTCCAGCCGGGAACCCGTCCCTGAAATTTGTCCGTTTTATTAAATTTCACCCTGTATACTAATGACGAACGCAATGTCTGTATGCAAGCATAGGGGATACGTACAGTACGACATATGAACGTCTGCAGGACATTCTAATGTAGCATACATATACTGTATAAACACAGATATCGTGTAAATGGTTAGCATTTTATGTGGTTTTCTATATGACTAGTGAATGAAACGCGTCGGAAAAATTTGTGGTCCACACAAACATATACACTACTGGCCATTAAAATTACTACACTACGAAGATGACGTGCTACAGACGAGAAATTTAACCGACAGGAAGAAGATGCTGTGATATGCAAATGATTAGCTTTTCAGAGCATTCTCACAAGGCTGGCGCCAGTGGTGACACATACAACGTGCTGACATGAGGAAAGTTTCCAACCGATTTCTCATACACAAACAGCAGTTGACCGGCGTTGCCTGGTGAAACGTTGTTGTGATGCCTCGTGTAAGGAGAAGAAATGCGTACCATCACGTTTCCGACTTTGATAAGGGTCGGATTTTAGCCTATCGCATGTGCGGTTTTTCGTATCGCGACATTGCTGCTCGCGTTGGTCGAGATCCAATGACTGTTAGCAGAATATGGAATCGGTGGGTTCAGGAGGGTAATACGGAACGCCGTACTGGATCACAACGACCTCGTATGACTAGCAGTCGAGATGACAGGCATCTTATCTGCATGGCTGTAACGGATCGTGCAGCCACGTCTCGATCCCTGAGTCAACAGATGGGGACCTTTGCAAGACCAAACCATCTGCACGAACAGTTCGACGACGTTTGCAGCAGCATGGACTATCAGCTCGGAGACTATGACTGCGGTTACCCTTGACGCTGCATCACAGACAGGAGCGCCTGCGATGGTCTACTCAACGACGAACCTGGGTGCACGAATGGCAAAATGTCATTTTTTCGGATGAATCCAGGTTCTATTTACAGCATCGTGATGGTCGCATCCGTGTTTGGCGACATCGCGGTGATCGCACATTGGAAGCGCGTATTTGTCATCGCCATACTGGCGTATCATGCGGCGTGATGGTATGGGGTGCCATTGGTTACACGTCTCGATCACCTCTTGTTCGCATTGACGGCACTTTGAACAGTGGGCGTTACATTTCATATTTGTTACGATCAGTGGCTCTACCTTTCATTCGGTCCCTGCGAAACCCTACATTTCAGCAGGATAATGCACGACCGCATGTTGCAGGTCCTGTACGGGCCTTTCTGGATACAGAAAATGTTCAACTGCTGCCCTGGCCAGCACATTCTCCAGATCTCGCACCAATTGAAAACATCTGGTCAATGGTGGCCGAGCAACTGGCTCGTCACAATACGCCAGTCACTACTGTTGATGAACTGTGGTATCGTGTTGAAGCTGTATGGGCAGCTGTACCTGTACACGCCATCCAAGCTCTGTTTGACTCAATGCCCAGGCGTATCAAGGCCGTTATTACGGCCAGAGGTGGTTGTTCTGGGTACTGATTTCTCAGGATCTATGCACCCAAATTGCGTGAAAATGTAATCACATGTCAGTTCTAGTATAATATATTAGTCCAATGAATACCCGTTTATCATCTGCATTTCTTCTTGGTGTAGCAATTTTAATGGCTAGTAGTGTAATAGTGTATAGAAGTTACTAGTAAATACAGAACTCTATAGTTTCAAGATATTTTGACTTCTGTCTTGGTAGAAAAAAACAGATGCATATGTAAGTTCCGTCACTGTTGGTAGATACAGTTTCACAGGGGTTACTGACTAAGAGGTGAAAACCATGGGAGGGACGGAAACGTATTAGCCTAGGTAAATTAGTGTTCCATTGGATGTCGCACTTTATTTAGTACTGCCTATTCAACATTTTCCTTAGTCAAATTTAAACAGTAATTTTCAACAGTTGGCTGTTTGGTAAGCACAGCTGTAAGCACAGCTGTTACTCAATGAATACTCATTAATCACTATAATGTATTTCAGCATTCAATGTCATAAAAACTATTTCAGTTGACTATTTTGGGTGCGATTTTTGTTATTTTAGTACGAATTAATGTGGCCTGATGATATCTAGGTGACGGTAGACAGGAATCTGCTGAACGTGAGAATAAAGTTAACAGACAATCTTATTCGTTATATATATTTTTATTTAACATATCTGCACGATTCGTATTTTATTTGCAATAACAAGCCGATAATGGAATTGACACTGTCGGTCGTCATAAGGCGGGCTATGGCAGCCTACGGAACGATTACGATGTTTTCGTAAAGCTCAGGAGATAAGATATCTGGAAATTAAGAGAAGCACGGATATGGCCGTACTCGGAACGGCTCGTAAACCAGAAGACGATGGCTGTGCAACGTGGAGATGCGATTTTACAACCACAAAGAGATGATTTTTGTAGCTTGCTAAGGCTTTACTAGGTCACAGAGTAGAGAAAAATTTCTTTTTATACACGAGAAAGACTCGTATTTAATTCCCAACTAGCGAATATAAAATGTTCTGAGTACCAAATCCAGATCTGCTGAAAATGGCGTCTCTGTGCTATAAAACAATAACGGGAAGCCATACTGAATAGTAGTCGTAAATTACATCGTTCCATTCAGGATCGTCTGCCCGTTTTTATGAGACGTTAAGCCTGTAACGGCTGCCCTATATGAAAAGGGAAGCTCTATATGTCTTCGGCATTCTGCGGAAGGCGTTTCATTAAAATTTCGTATTCGCAGTTACAATAAGTGCCATTCGACAAGGAAAATCAATCATTTCCTGAAATGTCACTTCCTGTGAAACAATTTCACACCTCTTTTCCAGAATTTCCATTCAAGCTCAGTGATTAAATAATATTATATACGCCCCGAGGACTCCGTTATGTCGCTTTCATATATTGGCTAATCCGTCTAATCTCAACATGATATGCTTGCTGAACAACAGCATTATAGGTACGCTTAAATGATATGAAATTATCGTACACTGAAAGTTAAATAAAAGCTATCTACAATGACATACACAAAAAAGATATAAAAGGTCGCAAAAGACTTAGAAAGGAATTACAAGAACATCAGTGTTCCCTCACCCCCGCTCCGCCCTCCCCCTCTCACCGAAAGGAAAAGACAAAAAAGCATGCACAACAGAGGAAAGTCATGTGTGGTCAGAGGAGTGAGCTGGTCGACACGAATGAAGAAGAACAACAAGAAGAAAACCTGGGCTTATTCAACTATTTTAAGTAGCCATACACATTTGTTTCCATAAATAAAACACAACTCGCAGTATTTACGATAATTAAAATGTTGTGCGCCCCTTATGATGAAGCTTCCTTAAACTGTAAAACATATGCCAACGTAAATAAATTGCTTAAATACAGGTAACGACAGTCAATTTGTAATGGAATTTTTTTGTTCCACAGCAAATGAACGCCATTCTTTTTGTAAGCTTTATATTTGTGTTTCATTTGTCTTCGGAGAAGAAATGAAGGGAACATCAGAACATATTAAACTATACACCATCCGCTCAATGGATATCCAGTAAGGAGACTGAGCTTATTAAGAACTGTGCTACATGTTTTGCTGCGGAAGATATCAGTTTTAACACGTTATCCAGATTCTTTGTAAAAAGTTCAACGAAAACATGAACAAACGTTATGTAACTGTACTCGTCTTTTCATGAGCTTTTGAATGCCTTTAAAAGGTGTGTCGATCCATGAAAGTCCATACTTGCTTAGTTGACACAAAAGAGGGTTAAACATGTAACCAAGTTACGTGTCCCTTTTTGTGCTATCATTTGCTGACAACATCGTTTCTATAATTAGAAAAGTTCACGAAGTGAGAAGTATGTTACGTCTTACGCAACTCACTCTGTGTGTTCAGATTTTCTTGTTTGTTATATATCAATATCTCGTATAAATATTTTACAAAACTCAGTAGTGTGGAATTTCGTTTATAGACTTTAAACTCAGTAGTCAATAAGGAAATGTGGCCTCATGTTCGTCTTTAAAGGTGCGTTGATAGTCTGGAACGATCCACTCGTCTTACGGACAGTCATCTGCAGTCGGGATTGGCTGCTTGGCGGGATAACAGTGGCCAATCACCGTGGGGGCTGCTGCCGTCTGGGAAACTAGGAGGCTGCAAAGCCGTCCTTGAATGCGAAGCAGCTCTTCCCCTGCCTTAGTTTGTATTCCTGCCCGATTGAAGTACTTGAGGCTGTCGTCATGAATAACAATCTACAGCCTCATCTAGGCACGGTTTCGACTGGCCTCTGAATGGCGAACGGCCTGCGAAACAAATCCCCTGCCAGGCGAGGATTCTGCTTGGGTAGGGAGCTACTTCGAAGTGCGTGTAATAGCCGTGAGAAGAACCTACGCCGTCTTGGACGGAATGACTCAGTTTCTCTTTCTGTCAGCATTGCCCCGTTATGTTAGGGTTTATTGTTTCTCGAACGTTGAGGAAGCGCGAGAGGCACAAAGCACCTAGCGGGATCTTGCACAGCAGATGTCAACATTTTCTTGAGTTTCGGGCGAGCTGCAGAGCTCCATGCATGTAAAACATTTTCATTGTAACATTGTACTAAGGGTCATTTTCGTAAAACTATATTGAATTCTTGGTAAAACAACCGACCCACCAGAGAAACGATTGGATCTGCTGGAAATGCAAAGGACTGAACGTTTCGATTCATGGAATAAAAATCAAGAACCAGCGAACATAATCACTGGAATGAATGAATAGCTAAGGAACGCAGAATTGTACACATCTGATCAAAAGTATCCGACACCTATATGTAACGCGGAATTGACGAGAGGCGGCTAAAAGGAAGTGGCGAGTATTGTGTTGACAGTAGCGAAGCAGTAACAGCAGCAGACTGAATCCGTCGAGAGTGCTGATTTGTAACGTGGACTGCTAACTGGATGTCACCTGAGTAACAAAAGGACATGTCAACCGTTCTCAAGCTACCCAATGTTGGTGACGTGCTTCTGAAGAGAAAACTAAGGAAAAATTTGAAAAGGAAATCCAAGGAGAACAAATGAAAACTTTAAGATTAATGGATGATAATGGCATTTTGTCAGAGTTGGCAAAATAATAGAGAAAATACTTCAAGAGAATGGGTAGTGTCTCGAATAGTGATTGTAACATCAACACCAACAAAAGTAAAGAAAAGGGCTATGCTGAAGGAATTAGATTAGGAAATGAGAACTGAATTTAGTAGACGAGTAAATTTACAAGTCAGTAGAAAGAAAAACTTTTTAAAAAGTGGAATTTGCTATCATTTAATTTCAACTTAAGCGGTAGGAAGCCTTTTATGAAGGTATTTGTCTAGAGCGTAGCCTTGCTGAGAAGTGAAACGTGCATGATAAGCGGTTCAGGCAAAAACAGAATAGCTTCTGAAAGAAGAATGCTGAAAGTAATTAGGGTACTTTATTTATCAAGATCCGTCTCGATCACACAAATTTTACAGTTCACAATAAAATTTCTGTGATCAAGATTGACCGTTACAAATAAAGTACCGTAACATGGTCGTGGACTCATTTACGGACTTTATGTTTCCAGTTGAAAAATTAGAAGGTTAGATTGAATAACAAATGAGAAAGTACTGAGACGAACTGGCAAAATGAAACTTATGGCACAAATTTGATGAAAAGAAGAAATCGGTTCATAGGATACATATCACGGCATGAAGGAATAATCAGTTTGGTAAGGGAAGGGAATATGTCCGTGTGTTTCTATATTTGCGTGTGTGTGTGTACGCGCGCTCGCGCGCCCGTGCGTGTGTGTGGCGAGGGAGCGGGCGAGAGGGTTAAAAATTGTAGAGGAAGGCCAAAGGTTGACTACAGTAAGCAGGTTTAAATGAATGTAGGTTGCAGTAGTTGTGCAGCGATGCAGAGGCTCACACATACACACGGTAGGCCAGCATGGAGAGCTGTACCAAACCAGTCTTTGGAATGAAGAACATAAAAACATTGTAGAATCCGAAGGTAGCCCCTGTTCCTACCTATCTAAAAATAAAGACAAATTATTTCTCCCACACTGCTAAAAGATTCATATGAGTTAAGAAAGGTAAGAACAGAGTTGAAGGAATACTATGAGGTACAATAGCAACTATCACACAATAATATGCTTTTGCTAGTACAGTTTGCTGATTTGTGGAATTTTAATGAGGATCACCCGTGCGTAAGGAATTGGCTTTAATTGGAGGAGATATTAAAAGATAATTTTTACTGTAAGTTTTACCAGGAACAGCAGCAAAAAACGTAAAGCTCATGAAGCCCACAAATTCTTTAAATGCATTGCAGATTTTTCTGCTGTCGTTTTAAACAGGGATGAAAAACAGCTCTTAAACAGATGTTTACGACGTGATGTAAGAAAAAGACACAACGTAGCTACAACTGAAAACATCAAAGCTTACATTAAACTGACAGGCGTGGAGAGAAAATTGGTAGATGTAAGCATGTCATGAGAGTGATCAAGAGCAAACAATTTCTTAGAAGTTCGGCGGTATCTTTCAAAAAAGCTGTCACCGAGAATAAAGTTATTCAGAAACTGAATAATAAGCATCACGATCAGAAAAATTTTCTTTAGTAAGGCGTGCTAGTGGAATATAGTCATACTGATTCATGATAACATTTACTGTTAAAAGACAGAAGAATCGTTGAAGAAGAACAAAACTGTGGGCATTAAAAAGGACCACACAAGTACATTCCAGAAAGAAGTAGGCAAGGAAATTGCTAACCTCAGTTTTCTGTTTTCAGATAAAGAAATAATATAGCTAAACGTTATGAATGTTCAACATCCGGAGGATACAAGTTAAACTGCATAAAGAAGAAAAGTCAGTTAGGCTA
This sequence comes from Schistocerca piceifrons, assembly GCF_021461385.2. Taxonomy (NCBI): domain Eukaryota; kingdom Metazoa; phylum Arthropoda; class Insecta; order Orthoptera; family Acrididae; genus Schistocerca; species Schistocerca piceifrons. The sequence continues at coordinate 424,926,983 of NC_060139.1, read as the reverse complement.
GTAAATAATAATATAAACTGAAGAGCCAAAGAAACTGGTACACTTGCCTAATATCGTGTAGAGCTACCGAGAGCACGCAGAAATGCCGCAACACGACGTGGCACGGACTCGACTAATGACTGAAGTAGTGCAAGAGGGAACTGACACCATGAATCCTGCAGGGGAGTCCATAAATCCGTAAGATTACGACGGGGTGAAGATCTCTTCTGAACAACACCTGCAAGGCATCCCAGACATGCACAATAATGTTCATGTCTGGGGAGTTTGGTGGCCGGCGGAAGTGTTTAAACTCAAAGCAGTGTTCCTGGAGCCACTCTGTAGCAATTCTGGACGTGTGGTGTGTCGCATTGTCCTGCTGGAATTGCCCAAGTCCGTCGGAATCACCATGGAAATGAATGGATGCAGGTGATCAGACAGGACGCTTACGTGCGTGTCTACTGTCAGAGTCGTATCCAGACTTATCAGGGGACCCATATCAATCCAATTGCACACAACCCACACCATTACAGACCCTCCACCACGTTGAACAGTCCTTTGTTGACATGCAGGGTCCATGGACTCATGGCGTTGTCTCCATACCCGTACACGTCCATCCGCTCGATACAATATTAAAAGACACTCGTCAGATCAGGCAACATGTTTCCATTATCAACAGTCCAATGTCGGTGTTGACGGGCGCAGACGAGGCGTAAAGCTTCATGTCGTGCAGCCATTAAGGGTACACTTGTGGGCCTTCGGATCCGAAAGCCCATATCGATGATTTTTCGTTGAATGGTTCGGACGCTGACACTTCTTGATGGCTGAGCACTGAAAACAGCAGCAGTTGGCGGAAGGGTTGCACTTCTGTCACGTCGAACGATTCTCTTCAGTCGTCGTTGGTCCCTTTCTTGCAGCATCTTTTTCCTGCTGCAGTGATGTCGGTGATTTGATGTTTTATCGGAATCCTGGTATTTACGATACACTCGTGAAATGGTAATACGGGAAAATCCCCACTTCATCGCCACCTCGGAGATGCTCTGTCAAATCGCTCGTGCGCCAACTATAGCACTTCAAACTCACTTAAATCTTGATAAACCTGCCATCGTAGCAGCAGTAACCGATCTAACAACTGTGCCAGACACTTGTCTTACGTAGGCGTTGCTGACCGCAGCGCCGCATTCTGCCTGTTTACATACCTCTGTATTTGAATACGCATGCTTATACCAGTTCCTTTGGCGCTTCAGTGTATATTGTCCAATATATAAAAATAATAGGGAGATCAACAAAATATTGAAAGCAATTTTTTTATGAAGAATCCTGTAATACTAAATACACTGCGACTTTTGTTTAAGATTAAAAGTTACCAAGATACTTTAATCTCAGTGGGTATCGAGAATCCGTATATTCCTATACACATGTAATAAAAATAAATCTGTTACTTTATAAAAGCCTAGATCAATCTGAAGTTGTAGAATTGATGAAAAATTACCGTATGGTAATGTAAATGAGCGTTTGGCGTCATTGGCCGGGAGACCAATAATATACATTACATTCGACGTCGCATGGGCAACCTGCGCGCCGGATGGGGATGAAATGAAGACAACACAACACTCAGTTCCTGAGCGGAGAAAATCCCCGACCCAGCCGGGAATCGAACCCGGGCCTGTAGGACGGCAATCCGTCACGCTGACCACTTCTTTTTTTTCTTTTTTGTTCGGTATTGTTCGTTGCGTTTGATCTGGGCAGACGTCACAAGACATCCGTTCAAGTTGATCGCTGATTCCTTTACCCAGTGTTTTTATTACAGAGGGCGAGCAGCCCTCCTACCGAACACGCTGAGCTACCGTGCCGGCGTCCACTCAGCTATCGGGGCGGGCTTACAGTTTGGTGTTAACCGGTAAGGTGACAGAGTTATTATGGTCAGCTATTTAGAAGGAACCAAAGCACATGTTTTTAATAATCAGCTCCAAAAGACTTTGTCGAGGTTAATCTTAATGTTGTTACACAGTTTACTATAAACGATACACTGGTGATTCTATTATTCTTTACAGTGGGAACAAAATGCTAATAGAAAATGTGGCTAAAGTATTGAACCAAACTTAAATTCGGGACGTAATATGATATAAACAGAAAGAATTTCTTTATATTTGATAAATTACAACAAAAACTGTAGAAATGTATTTACAACACATAGGAAGCCGACATGTGCAGCTTTGATTATCAGTCCCCATTCCAGTCATCCTCTATGCCAGAAACTTGCATAATTTTACTGTATGATACAGATCTACAGGCAGATTTAGAGGGCACATCAACAGCAGCAATGAAATAGCATTAAGCTTACATATGCAAAAGAAGGGACTTGATACTGGTAACACTGATGAACAAGTACAAATTTTACATAGAGTTGCAAAAGTAAATGGTTGGATATTTTAGAAGAACTGGAGATCTATATTACAAAATAGGAGGAACTGGACAAAATCTTCAGTGAGCAGAGAAAATTGTTACAAATGCGTTTTTCAGTATTTATGATGATCTGTTCTGGCGATGTACACTTCAGCTGATGGCAAGGCCTCCCTACAACCGAGTACTGCGCTATGCCGTTAGGCATGCATTTCCAGTCACCTGCAAAGCCAACCAGTGGCAGATCGTGCAAAATTTTGCCAGCGTGCTGCATTGTGGAGGCCTATAACCATCTGACTAACTGCAAGTAAACTGAATATATTAATTTTACTCACCCTGAATTGAACTCTTTAAATATATATAAATTTTGTTATTAACGGTTTAAAATTACAATAAATAAAATAAAATGAAAAAAAAATCAATGGTAGCAGTGGGAATTGAGCCCAATGTGAACCGCTGCTCGAAAAGCCCTCATACTATACGCATAAATCTATAGAGCGCTATGGACGTGTATACGCTTCCCATCCCACCGCCCCTCTTACATCTGCGGATGAGTTACTTCTATTTCTTGATGAATAAAAATGTTTTAAGTGTTTATCATATAACAGACGTGCCTCTTTCGTGCTATCATTTTCAAAAAACCTTGTTCTCATATCATGAACTGTTTATGAAATACCGTGACTGTTATGACCACATGATTCAAGATGCACAGGATTGGAAATGGCTCATCGTAGGCAACCGTCCAATGTATATAAAAGCCAATAACTCGAGAAAGAAATGAGATAGCGTTCTGCTCTTAATTTTAAATAAAATTTTTGTATCTTATCTATATTTCATCCACAGCAATGTGTGGGCTAAAATTAACCATTCGTAAACTTTACGAAAGGCATTTTTGCTTCTCCAATCTAATGAAAATTAGATTTCGCGCAATGCGTTGCTTAATTCGATGCAGCACAGTAACCATGACGAATAACGGAAAGAAAATCAGACCTTTATCGAGCGAAGATATCAGACTGTAAGATGCCCAAAAATAAAATTTTGTCACCTAACAATTCTCTTAAAATCGGATGATAAGTATATCATGATGATGAGGTCCCATACTCCGAGGGGCGTAGGGGACGATGCGGGATACCCGCACCGCTGTACTAGGCAAGGTCCTAGTGGAAGTGGTTTGCTATTGCCTTCCTCCGACCATAATGGGGATGAATGATGATGATGAAGACGACACAACAACACCCAGTCATCTCGAGGGAGGAAAAATCCCTGACCCCGCCGGGAATCTGACCCTGGAGCCCGTGCACGGGAAGCGAGAACGCTACCGCAAGAGCACGAGCTGAAGACGGTATATCATCCTGGCCGGAAATCTGTATCTTAGCACAGGTGGCATCATTAGGTGAGCAGTGGCGCGACGACATAGCAACTGTCAGCACGGAATGTGGTAGTCAGAGGCTTACATTTTACAATTGGTAGTCTAACATCACGAGGAATTAAAAAGAAATTATATATGCTGGTAGTAGCAGGAATCGAACCCGATCCAACAAACTGTCAGTTGGTGCACTGAACTCCTGGGCTACGGCCCCGATAGGTTAGCTGCTCCTCTGTAGTCCTTCGTATTCCACGTTTGCACAATGCTTCACACACAGCGCTCGAAGAGAAATACTGACCTAGTGCTGTGAGCAACATAGCACCCTCAGTGCCAGCAGGGATGACGACACATCAGAGCTTTGGCAATCGCAAACAGACAGCCGCACCCCTTTTTCTTTATTGTAGTGCAGCTGATCATAATTTCAGCACTCGACACTGGTTTCTATTTATCAGGAGGGAGCGCTAAAAAAATGTTCTTTTTTTTCGTTTTATTTGCATATCAGAACACATTTGACCAGAATTTTCATAACTTTTGTGCAATTTCCGCCTCGCTTTCGAACAAAATTGGCGTAGTTTTTGTGCGGTTTCCGGCTTTCATTCAAAGTGAAATGGCATTATTTTAATATGATATTTACGGTGTGCTGGAGCACATTAGCACCGGATCTCCGGCCGCAGCATTTTGCAGCCGCAAGAGGAGTGCCTGCGATCTGCAACAGCATGCTCCCCTCGTTGTCTCTTCAGAGCTTGTGGTCAGTAGTGTAAACATCTAGCAGCCCGAAATGCAGCAGCATCAGATGCCAGAATAGGTACCATAATGACTGCTCCTTTGTTCCCTTTATTAAAAACATTTTACACTGTTTTAAATATACACTCCTGGAAATTGAAATAAGAACACCGTGAATTCATTGTCCCAGGAAGGGGAAACTTTATTGACACATTCCTGGGGTCAGATACATCACATGATCACATTGACAGAACCACAGGCACATAGACACAGGCAACAGAGCATGCACAATGTCGGCACTAGTACAGTGTATATCCACCTTTCGCAGCAATGCAGGCTGCTATTCTCCCATGGAGACGATCGTAGAGATGCTGGATGTAGTCCTGTGGAACGGCTTGCCATGCCATTTCCACCTGGCGCCTCAGTTGGACCAGTGTTCTTGCTGGACGTGCAGACCGCTTGAGACGACGCTTCATCCAGTCCCAAACATGCTCAATGGGGGACAGATCCGGATATCTTGCTGGCCAGGGTAGTTGACTTACACCTTCTAGAGCACGTTGGGTGGCACAGGATACATGCGGACGTGCATTGTCCTGTTGGAACAGCAAGTTCCCTTGCCGGTCTAGGAATGGTAGAACGATGGGTTCGATGACGGTTTGGATGTACCGTGCACTATTCAGTGTCCCATCGACGATCACCAGTGGTGTACGGCCAGTGTAGGAGATCGCTCCCCACACCATGATGCCGGGTGTTGGCCCTGTATGCCTAGGTCGTATGCAGTCCTGATTGTGGCGCTCACCTGCACGGCGCCAAACACGCATACGACCATCATTGGCACCAAGGCAGAAGCGACTCTCATCGCTGAAGACGACACGTCTCTATTCGTCCCTCCATACACGCCTGTCGCGACACCACTGGAGGCGGGCTGCACGATGTTGGGGCGTGAGCGGAAGACGGCCTAACGGTGTGCGGGACCGTAGCCCAGCTTCATGGAGACGGTTGCGAATGGTCCTCGCCGATGCCCCAGGAGCAACAGTGTCCCTAATTTGCTGGGAAGTGGCGGTGCGGTCCCCTACGGCACTGCGTAGGATCCTACGGTCTTGGTGTGCATCCGTGCGTCGCTGCGGTCCGGTCCCAGGTCGATGGGCACGTGCACCTTCCGCCGACCACTGGCGACAACATCGATGTACTGTGGAGACCTCACGCCCCACGTGTTGAGCAATTCGGCGGTACGTCAACCCGGCCTCCCGCATGCCCACTATACGCCCTCGCTCAAAGTCCGTCAATTGCACATACGGTTCACGTCCACGCTGTCGCGGCATGCTACCAGTGTTAAAGACTGTGATGGAGCTCCGTATGCCACGGCAAACTGGCTGACACTGACGGCGGCGGTGCACAAATGCTGCGCAGCTAGCGCCATTCGACGGCCAACACCGCGGTTCCTGGTGTGTCCGCTGTGCCGTGCGTGTGATCATTGCTTGTACAGCCCTCTCGCAGTGTCCGGAGCAAGTATGGTGGGTCTGACACACCGGTGTCAATGTGTTCTTTTTTCCATTTCCAGGAGTGTAGTTTCACTACTTTAACGACTTGTAGTTTATTTTTATGTTTTAGGAATAACTGATTGAGTTTTCATTGTAAATTTGGCGTGTTTTACAATTCCCACAACTAAAAATTTGGCTTGAAGAGGACATGTGTCTAGCGCAAAGAGGAGAGAAAAGTACACTTAGTTGTATCAATCCCTGATTTTTGGTATTATGTTCAGTTTCACAGGGTTTGAACGTTCGTATATCAAACGCCACCCTTATGTATGATCCATATGTATTTTAAATGAACTCACAAGTACATCTAGCAAATATACTTCTGCTTCTTTTAAGGCCTTACTATATCCTTCTATTTCTTAATATTTTAGCATGCGAACACGTCCGTTGTATGCGAAAATCGACTCTGATTGTGCCACATAAAATGACTGTGTCGAAAATAAACAAAACCTTACAACCTTACATCACTATTTTCTGAGGTTTCGTTTCTTGACGAAGAATGGGCTGCTGTTCTCCACAGACATTCACGCACTTAACTGAAAGTGTCCCCAGCAGAGTTCAAGCCCCCATAAAGACAAAGGGCTGACAACTCCGTATTAATGTTCAATTATTGGTGTCCAGATACTTTTGAGCAGGTAGTGTATTTCTGTTTAACATGTGCGACAAGAAAATCGTTGGAAACTTACTGTGCAGACACCAGCAAACATATAGTTCCGGAGAGGAGATTGTAGAAAATTTCTTGCACAAATTCGGATTATAGGTCATGTGCTAGAGAATTATATAGCAGAGCTTATGAGGAAAGATTTTTCCGGGCCCATTTCGAGAGTGGAACTACAGAGAAATAGAGGAAAGTAGTTCGATGAACTTATGCCAGGCATGTAAGTGGAAATTGCAGACATAGAGAAAGGTAACTCTGCCAGGTACTTAAGAGTGAACCGCAGAGTACTCATGTAGATGTAAATGTACTGAGGCAGACATACGTAAGGATTCGTCAGCCGGCCGGAGTGGCCGTGCGGTTCTAGGTGCTACAATCTGGAACCGCGAAACCACTACGGTCGCAGGTTCGAATCCTCAGAAGTTGAGTCCCATAGTGCTCAGAGCCATTTGAACCATTTTAAGGATTCGTCGTGGGTTGGGGGAAGGGGCATGGTGGAGGCTCAGGATACATAATTCTTGTGGCTAAACAAAAGGCGAACAAAGCAAAAAAAAAAAAAAAAAAAAAAATTGGGTCATCTGATTTTGTTGTTGTTGTTGTGATCTTCAGTCCAAAGACTGGTTTGATGCGGCTCTCCACGCTACCCTGGCCTTCGCAAGCCTCTACATATCCAAATAAGTACTGCAACCTATATCCTTTTTGAACCTGCTTACTGTCTTTGTCTCCTGGTCTTCCTCTACAATTTTTACCCTCACACTTCCCTCAGCACTAAATAGACGATTACTTGATGTCTCAGAATGTGTCTATGAACGGGTCAATTTTTTCTTTGGTCTAATTGAATCACATATTTCTTTTCCCCCTTTATTCAGTACTCCCTCATTAGTTACTAGATCTGCCTATCTACTCTTCAACCAAATTTCAAACTGTTCTCTTCTTTACTGAAACGATTATCGTTCACGTTTCATTTCCATACAAGGTTAGACTTCCGACAAATTTCTGAAATGACTTTCTCACAGCTTCCTCAGAAATCGATTCTTGTCGTTGCCAGTCTACATTTTATATACGAATACTCCGTACTTCGACAATTGTCCGTTATTTTGCAGCCCAAATAGCAAAACTCATCTATTTGTTTGAGTGTCTCATTTCTTAATCCAGTTCTGTCAGAATTAGATGATTTAATTAAATTGCACTCTGCCACTCATTGATTTTCAGCTTACAACCTCTTTTCAAGACAGTATTCTTTCTATTCAGTTGCTCTTGCAATTCCTTTGCAATGTTCAAATCTTAATGTTTTTAATTCTTCTCCCAGAACTTTTAATTCCCCCTATAAATTTCTTATTTTTTATCCATATTGCTTTCCCAATATACAGATTGAATAACAACCGACATATACTATAACCCTGTCGTACTCACTTCGCAACTCCTGCTTCCCTTTAATTCATTTTCACTCCTAATTGCTATCTGGTTTATGTACAAGTTCTAAATAACTGTCCATTCACGGTATTTTAGCCGTGTTACTTTCAGTGTACATTGTCAAAATCTTTCCTTGAATCTATAATTGCTAAAGCCGTAGGTTTGCTTTTCTTCAGTCTGTCTTCTACTATAAGTTGAAAGATCAATATTTCCTAATGTTATATCCTAGCAGTAATGCCACCCGAGCCCGCTGCCAAAAGGTTGGCAGCATCAAAGTCCGGACGCCGTCCGCATAAGCAGCGCCAGCGAGACAGGAAATCGCCGCAAGTCTGCGCGCGCCACCGCTGGCTTCTGGGTTCTTAAGCGCTGGAGTCGCGAGCGCTAGGACAGTTCTGTATTCGCCGCTCAGTTGTATACTCGCCACCGAATTGTGTACTTGCTAGTCAGTTGTGTGTTCATCGCAGCAGAGTTGTTGTTTGTCGTCAGCCGACGCTGACCTAGCCGCTCCGACTCGAACTAGACAGATTTCTGTAGACACGGAGTTCACTACTGTATTTCTGTATCTTCGTAATAAAGATAAGTACCGACTTTTATTTAATCAGAGTGTTTGGGTTTTCATCTTTCTGTTCACTGTTCCAGCGGACCGGTCGGCCCGCTATTAAAAGTGTGGCGGTGACTTCGTAAGCCGTTTCTACAGCGAATTGTTTGTCGCTACGAACACCGCCACAAAACTGGCGACGAGGACTTCCGAACTCGTGTGCAGGGCTGGTTCAACTTGTTTCTGGTTATACTAATTATAGCGATAAACTTTTGGGGGCTGGTTTAATTTGTGTTCACTATGTCTGCCGAATTACAACAGTTGATCTTGTTACAGAGTCAGCAAATACAAAGTCTGGTGGAAGCAATCGCCAAACAAGCGGCTAATCCTCCAACACAAAAGGAACAAGCACAGGCAGCACCACATTTCCGTGCTTTTGATGCATCAAGAGAAGAATGGCGAGAATATTTCGCGCAGTTGCAGGCGCACATGACAGTCTACAAAATCACAGGTACTGAGCGGCAGCTTTATTTAATTTCCACTGCAGGCGTGGAAATCTATCGACTACTTTGTAAGTTGTTCCCGGAATCCCAGCCAGAAGCTTTAGACTATGACGTTGTTGTTAACAAGCTTGCTGAGTATTTCGAGTCGCGAGTTCATGTGGCAGCAGCCAGATTCAAGTTCTTCAGATTAAAGAAACTGCCACATCAATCTAATAAACAGTGGTTAACAGATTTACGGGGCCCCACCCGTCAGTGCCGATTTAATTGTGTGTGTGGAGCTTCCTACAGTGATGTCATGTTACGAGACGCTATTACTCAAAACATTGCAGATTCTCGTATTCGTGCTGCTATCTTAAAGTTGCCTGACCCGTCATTAGAGACTGTGATGAACATCACTGAAGCCCAAGATACTTTTGACTATGCTGAGTGTGAGTTAGATCAGCCATGTATTTCTCAAATTGCCTGTGCTAAGCAAGTTATGTCACGCCAGCGGCCCCACCGGCAGAGTCAGACTGTAAACACTAGCCGGCCGCGTCATGTTAAACACATTCGTCAGCCGCGTGTGCAGAATGATAGAGTTAAGTCTTGCCCTAAGTGTGTTCTTGCTCATCCTCGTGAACGTTGCCCGTTAAGAAACGCGGTTTGTCACTTTTGTCAAAGGAAAGGACACATCCAGACTGTTTGTTTGCGTAAGCGCAAGAACAATTCTAGTGCTGCCCAGCCCATGGATATTCATGTTCTTCAAAGCCAGCCCGCCCAGAAGGTCGCGTTTAAAGACTCTTCCACGGTTCGTGTGGGTAATAAACTTGTTCGCAATAAGCCACCCACCCAGCCCTCTGCTATGCGACCCAAGCGTAATTCAAACGCTGTGAAAAGTGATGTACAGACTGCAAGTGACGCGGGAGTTGTTGTTCCACCCGCCCAACCCACGAGTTGTCGTAAGCTGCGAACACGCGCTAAACGCGCTGATTTTGTGTCTTCCGCCTCCACTGCACCGATCCAGAGACAGTGTAATAAACTATATGTGAAACTACGCATCCAGGATAAGACCTTCAATTTTCAATTAGACACTGGTGCGTCTGCGACTCTCATAAATAGTGCTACGTATGCGGCTATCGGCCGCCCTAAACTTTCAGCGGCAAAACATTCTTTGGCTACTTATAGTGGAGAACAAATTCCTGTGTTAGGTGTATGTAGCGTGCCAGCCACATTCCGTGGCAATACAAAAACAGTTTCATTCACAGTGCTCCGCGCTACAGACAGTGTAAAAATTTTCGGATTAGACTGTTTTGACTTTTCAAACAAATCGTATTTCTACGGATTCTTTAATAATGGAGTCCCAGAAAGACGTTGCTGTAGACAAAATCATTGTTTTCTCATACTCCATTGAATGTCCAGTAGAAATACAATGTTCAGCAATAGCGGACTTGCTTGGCTGCAAAAGGCGGGTATCCATAAACCGTGTCTCACCAGCTTTAGCACTTGCAATAATACCAGCTTTTGACACCAGGGAGTCTGTCAGTGTTGATTTTCCGTGATCCACGTGTGCGATGACGGACATATTGCAGATATTCCGCTTTTTGTCCATCATCACACGAATCTCATCTACCGTGAAGTTCACCATGTTGGATTACTATGGATTTCCTTCCTCACTAACGAACACGGTCGTCCAACAATGGCGGACTCCCTGCGAAAGGACTGTACCACGGAGTGACTTGTTTGGCCTGTCTATCCAAGACAATGTGTTGCAAATTAATTCTGTTGTTGTTCCTCAACACAGCATAACCGATTTGTGTAAACGATACAGTGACATATTTAAAGACGAACTAGGTTGTGCTGCGAACTTTGCCGCTCATATTACGTTAAAAGATAATGCTCAGCCTCGATTTTGTCGTGCTCGTCCAGTGCCTCACGCCCTCCGGGCACCTGTAGAAGATGAACTTCGTCGTTGGCAAAACAACGGTGTTATTCGACCCGTTTCAGCGAGCCAGTGGGCTTCTCCCTTAGTTATTATAAAGAAACCGTCTGGCAAGTTACGTTTGTGTGCTGATTTTAAGTCGACAGTTAATCCTCAGACTGTCATTGATTCTTTTCCTTTGCCTAGACCGGACGAGCTGATGGACAAGTTAGGGGAAGCTCGTTTCTTTTCCAAAATTGATCTCCGTGAAGCATATTTGCAATTGCCCCTCGACGAGCAATCACTACAGTATTTTGTCATAAACACGTCTTTGGGGTTGGTCCGTTTTTTGCGTTTGCCTTTTGGTTGTGCATCAGCTCCAGCTGTTTTTCAGAGTTTTTTGTCACAACTTCTGGCTAATGTGCCATCGTGTTGCAACCATTTAGACGATATTGTTGTGTCCGGTCGGACGCCTGCTGAACATTTCCGTAATTTGGAGTGTTTGTTTAAAGTGTTGTCTCAGGCAGGCCTACGTTGCAACATCGATAAATGTTCATTTTTCCTTACGGAGATGGAGTATCTGGGACATGTTATTAATGCTCAAGGCATTCGTCCCTCCCAGTTACATTTAGCAGCTATTCGTGATTTGCCCACCCCTCGCAATCTGCATGAATTGCAAGCAGTTCTTGGCAAATTGAAGTATTATATTAGGTTTATACCTAATGCATCACAGATTGCTGCACCGTTGCATCGTCTCCGCCGTAAGAATGTTCCGTTTGTGTGGTCAGCTGATTGCCAATTAGCCTTTCAGCAGCTTAAAGAGGCTTTATTGAATGATCGTTGTCTGGTCCATTACGACCCTAACAAGCCTCTGGTGTTAGCTGGTGATGCCTCTTCTTTCGGCCTCGGTGCTGTGTTGTCTCACCGAGTCGGTAACACCGAACGTCCTATTGCGTTCGCATCTAAATTGCTAAACAAAGCTCAGTGTAATTATAGCCAATTGGACAAGGAAGCGTTGGCTATTGTGTTCGGTGTCACAAAATTCCATCACTACCTCTATGGTAGACCATTCTACTTAGTAACAGATCACAAGCCCCTGACGTCCCTGTTTCATCCGTCTAAACCAGTTCCTCAGCGGACAGCTCAGAGACTACAACGTTGGGCTCTTTTGTTATCACAATACCAGTATGAGATACTGTATCGCCCTACAGCTCAGCATGCAAACGCTGACGCGCTTTCTAGATTGCCGATTGCTGCGGATGATGTCTTCGATTCCTCTGAAGACTCTTGCCATCAGATTGACGCCGATGAGCATCAATCCCTCCGGGATTTTCCGATTGATTATCGTCAGGTGGCACGTGAGACAGCTACGGATCCTCATCTGCGTTTACTATTACGTTTTGTTCAACGTGGTTGGCTGTCCAAGGCAAAGGACATATCGGATCCTGTGGTTCGTCGCTATTATCCGCAACGTCATCTGTTGTCTGTTTCGCACGGAGTTTTGCTGTTACGCACCGAGAATGACCAGCTTCGTGTAGTGGTTCCCCAAGTGCTCCAATCCAAGGTCCTCGACTTGTTGCATCAAGGTCATTGGGGAGTGGTCCGCACCAAGCAGCTTACCCGCCGGCATTGTACATGGATCGGCATTGATAAGCAGATTACGCAGATGTCTACAGATTGTTCGACGTATGCCGAACACCAAGCTGCTCCGCCTCAACGCTATTTTGAGTGGGCACGCCCTGCCGGTCCCTGGCAGCGAGTACATATTGATTTCGCTGGTCCATATTGGAATTCTCGTTGGCTCATCGTGATAGATGCGTTTAGTAATTTTCCGTTTGTTGTGCCCATGCAGTCTACAACGTCTGCACAAACTATACAGGCGTTGACTTCAATTTTTTGTATTGAGGGTCTTCCAGAAGTTTTAGTGTCTGACAATGGTCCACAATTTACCTCTGCTGAATTTGAAAGTTTTTGTTCTGCCAATGGCATTCGCCATGTTCTTACTCCGCCGTTCCACCCTCAATCGAATGGTGCTGCGGAACGTTTTGTACGCACGTTCAAGGATCATATGGACCGCCTTCGTGCTACGCACTCTCGTCAGCAGGCCCTCATCACGTTCCTGTCGTCATACCGGACCACGCTACGCGACGGCCCTTCGCCTGCGGAGCTTCTCCACGGCCGTCGTCATCGCACCCTACTACGGTTGTTGCACCCCCCCGGATCGACCCGCCGCTTCTGAGCATCGCACGCGTTTTCAGCGCAACGACGCCGTTTTTTTCAGAGTTTACCACGGTCGCCGTCGTTGGGAACGTGGTACCGTGATAAGTGTCCAGGGTCGCGGTTGTTATACTGTTCAAGGTGCTACTGGGGTGCACAGGAGGCATCAGAACCAGTTGCGCCGCGCTGGCCGCCCGGATTCTGCCGCTCGTTCTTTGTCCACAGATTTGGTCCGCGGCGGGTTCCAGCCGCACCTTCCGACTTCGCTGCCGCCCCCAGGGCAGCAGCAGCAGCCGTCGCCGCTACCACGCCGACAGCCCGTCCCGTTGATGCCTCCCGCGCAGCTTAATCCGGGAGCGCCCCAGGTGGTCGCACCGGCGCCTGCGGTCCCTCTTCAGTCGCCACCGCCTTCGGAGCTGATGGACGTCGACCCCTCAGCCGGGCCGCCTTCCCAAGCGGTGGCTGTGCAGCCTGTCCTGCAGCCGCTTTCCTTGGGCACCCCCAAGGAGTCTGACACCGCAGCGCCTTGTCCGGCGCCCACTTAGCAGCCGTCGACGCAGCGTCAGGAGACGCTGCCTCTCTTCGTGGGGCCCGACGCCCCGTCGCGTCCAGTACCAGCAGCTGCGCCCGTGGTCACAGGCGTGCACCCTGACCTCGGTTTTCAGTCCGTGTTTCCCGAGGCCCCCGCGCAGCCAATGCTGGGGTGCGGACCGGGGACTGCCACCGACAAGTCTCCGCCCCGGTCTCTTCTGCTACGCCTGCGGCCAGACCCCTCCCCCGCCGTCGACGCTCGCCACATCATTATTCAACGACGGTGCGGCGATTTGGGGGGGAGGAGTGTTATATCCTAGCAGTAATGCCACCCGAGCCCGCTGCCAAAAGGTTGGCAGCATCAAAGTCCGGACGCCGTCCGCATAAGCAGCGCCAGCGAGACAGGAAATCGCCGCAAGTCCGCGCGCGCCACCGCTGGCTTCTGGGTTCTTAAGCGCTGGAGTCGCGAGCGCTAGGACAGTTCTGTATTCGCCGCTCAGTTGTATACTCGCCACCGAATTGTGTACTTGTTAGTCAGTTGTGTGTTCATCGCAGCAGAGTTGTTGTTTGTCGTCAGCCGACGCTGACCTAGCCGCTCCGACTCGAACTAGACAGATTTCTGTAGACACGGAGTTCACTACTGTATTTCTGTATCTTCGTAATAAAGATAAGTACCGACTTTTATTTAATCAGAGTGTTTGGGTTTTCATCTTTCTGTTCACTGTTCCAGCGGACCGGTCGGCCCGCTATTAAAAGTGTGGCGGTGACTTCGTAAGCCGTTTCTACAGCGAATTGTTTGTCGCTACGAACACTGCCACAAAACCTAATATGTACCTACATTTCTCCAGAACACAAACTGATCTTCCCTAAGGTCAACTTGTACCAGTATCTCCATTTCTCTGTAAATAATTTGTGTCAATGTTTTGCCAACATGACTTATTAAACTGACAGTTCGGTATCGTTCACACTAGTCAGCACCTGCCTTCTTTGGAACAGGAACTAACACATTCTGCTTTAAGTCTCAGGGTATTTCGCCTGTCAATCTTACTCATCACATGGAATATTTTACTCATGGCTGACTCTTTCAAGGATATCAGCAGTTCTCAGGGAACATCGTCTATTCCAGGGCCCTTGTTCCAATTTGGGTCTTTCATTGTTCTGTCATCTTCATCTGTTTTTTCTTTCCTTTCTATAATATTGCCTTCAAGTTCATTTCTCTTGTGCAGCCTCTCTTCCATCTTTTCGTCTGAGCTCTTGATATTCGTACAGTAATTTCTTTTTTCTCCAAAGGTCTCTTCAATTTTTTAAAATGGTGTCTATCTTCCCCTACTCTATAAACTTGCATTTGATCTTTAGCCATTCTCAGTTAGCTATTTTGTACTTTCCTTCAGCCTGTTTCTTAGATGTTTGTATTCCTTTTTGTCTGTTTCATAGAAAGCATATTTTATAATTTCTCCTTGCATCAGTTTAATTCAATATCTCCTTGGATATGCAGTGGTTTCTACTTGGCTTTGCCTTTTTATCTATTTGATCCTTTGTGGCATTCAATATTTTACCTATCAAAGATACCCACTCGTCTTCTACGGTGTTTATTTCCCCCGTTTCGTCAGTCGTTGCCTGAAGGCTCTTTTTGAAACTGTAAGCAACCTCTGGTTCTTTAAACTTAGCCAGATCCCATTTCCTTAAATTCGTACTTTTTTGTAATTTCATCTGTTTTAAGCTACAGTTCGCAACCAATAATTTGTGGTCAGGGTCCACATCTGCCCCTATTAATGTCTGCAGATCTATTTGGCAGATAAACGTGTAATACTGTGGTGAGTGTTGGCTTGTTGTATAATTTGGCTTGATTATGCATTGACTATGCTTTTCATAGTGGCTTACCCATATATTCAATATTAGATGTTCTGCTTCGTTACCCCTATTTGATTTTTTATTTGTAACGTTATATTGACCCTAATTGACTTTGTATTTGTAACGTTGTATTCACCGACCGGAAGTCCTGTTCATCCGGCCACCGAACTTCACCAGATAACATTGTATCTAACTTCAACCTACTCGTTTCCCTTTTTAAATTCTCTAACTTCGCTACCTAATTAAGGGATGTAATATTCCACCCATTGAATGTTAGTCATATTTTTGCTGATGAAGACATCCTCCTGAATAGTCCACGCCCGGAAATCCGAATGGGAGACTATTTTACGTCCGGAAAATTTTACGCAAGAGGATGCCATCATCATTTAACCATACAGTACAGTTTCACGGCATCGGGTAAATTAACAGACGTGGTCTCCCCTTGCTTCGCAGCACCAGCACTGCAAGACTGTGTTGGGTGATGTTACAAGGCTTGATCAGCGAATCATCCAGACCGTTGATCTTGGAACTACTGATAAGGCTGCTGGCCTTCTTGAAGAACCACACGTCTGTCTGACCTGCGCACAGATACCCCTATGTGTATCTATGAAGCACGCAAGCCACCACACCTTGGAAACGTCCGTAGTTCAGTCGTACGAAAACTATTAAATTAATTAAAAAGTAAGAGATTATTGCCCAACGTTTTGGAATTAGGAAATATATTTTGTGTCCTTTACGATGACTTCTCTAAAGACCAAAGACTTCGTCTCTAGGAATAAAATTAATTTACGCAAGAACCAGTCGCGTTGAATGGATATAGCTCTCTTTCTTCTTAGGTCCAAAAAACGGAACTAAGGTCGACTTCTTTGCCATGTGCGGTATCCTCCCGAAAGCGATTTTGTATTTTCACGACTTTGTGCTCCTCTTACTACACACAATACGACGACAACTGAGAAACTATCGTTTGAAAGCTGTACCGTTAACAAAATCCCTTTTCTCTGTGGTGTTCGCGAGAGGCGGAAAATGCCCAGAACCTGGTCATTAAGTAAAGGAGAGTACTGAAACTAGATTCAAATTGCCTTCTGAAAGTCGTTCAAGGATTGATCCAGCTTCTCTACCCTTAATACGCCAAAGTATTGTATAGCTGTGGTGTTTGAAAATCCTGAAATACTGAAAGTGTTATGTCTTTTTCTGCTTGGAAAAGTGAACCTAATGGAAAACTGCAGTTTTGTGCAAGAAACTTTTGAGGGAGATTGGTGAATATCTTATCAGGCAGCGGCTTTTCATACATGAGCGTGTACACTAGTTCTTAGTGTACACTAGTTCTTAGCACACCTGTTAAGCACTACAACGAATGTTATGTTCTCAGTATGGCAACTTTCGGCTGCAGGTGTCGTGTGCTCGTCAAACTGATAATGTTTTTTTGACCAGTATCAATTTATTATATTACTTAAGCGTCGCTGCAAGTGAAGTAGACAGCAGGTTGGTTATAATTAAACTTTCGCTACTTCGGACAATGTATACGGGAAACTATTTGCCGTATCTTTACCCAACTTTATAGTAATGAGATCAGGCTGTGCGCTGCAACAGATGCGTTGTTAAGTAGCGTTAGTGTCATGATTAATCGTTAGGCGCGGGTACTGGTACGGCGACGAGCATCAGTGCGCATTACAGTCGCAGACAGTCAACGTGGGTCTGGACAAGGTGAGCGGGCATTTAGTCGTAAAGCTGTTATATCAAAAGAACAGCAATAGTGCTGATGCTGCTCGCGAGTATCGACGCATTAAAGGCATTCGGAGTGGTCGTCTTCCCGTACCGTGGTTGAAGAACTTGATTGGGAAGTTCGAATTAATTGTCAATTTGGGAACTGCTCCTGGGAGAGGGCGACGGCCAATTCCGCCACAAACTGTTAAAGAAGTTACTTTTGCCTTGGACCATGGAAGGGAATGCTGGACTCAAGGTGCGATCTTCAAGCAGAGCACATAATGTTACGCCAGCCGAACATTCTGTTGTCCACGATTCGAAAAATGCTGCGAACAATTGTGAAATGGTACCTCTAGTGCGGTTCCTGGCTGTTGTGGATGCAGATGGTCGTCACACTGAGCAACGCTTGTAGCATGAAGCGAAAACATGGTACGCAGTTAATAAACGTTGCCCTATAATGTGGAAATTAAATGTGTTTCTTTCAAATATTTATTCGTTGTTTCACTACCTCATGTCCTTACAGGTTTTTCCACAAAATTTGACTGTCCTACGATCACTCGTTATTCATGGAGGCCCGCTCAAGTAGTGAAAATTTAATTATAACCACCCTGCCAAATGAAAATGCAAGACCAGTTTCTCATTATACACTCAGAGATGTCGGGCAATGATCGAGATAATTGTATTTAGGAGGTTGGGGATGGAGTTTTCTTGCGATACACTAGTGGAGAGCAGTAAAAGGTCTTAATGTCATTTTAACTTTCCAATTTGAACGATTGTCTAGGGTTTTTGATAAGTTAACGCACTGTGAAATTGCAGCAAAGAGACGAAATCTGTGCCCTAACAGATTTCTTCTCTGTTTTCCCATTGCTGTTCAAAGGCGCGACCCGTATCCGCACCAGCCGAGGTGGCCGAGCGGTTCTAGGCGCTACAGTCTGGAATCGCGCTACCGCTACGGTCGCAGGTTCGAATCCTGCCTCGGGCATGGATGTGTGTGATGTCCTTAGGTTAGTTAGGTTTAAATAGTTCTAAGTTCTAGGGGACTGATGACCTCAGAAGTGAAGTCCCATAGTGCTCAGAGCCATTTGAACCATTTGAACCCGTATCGACTTAGATCTAGTTGACCTTTCATGACTGTAGCTGTCTATATCATAGCTAGAGCATGCATAAATTATTTCTCTCATGAATGATTGAATTATTTTCGAAAGAGAATTCAATTTCCTGGTCCGTAGCTAATAGACTATTTGACTTGCAAACAGAAGTTTGACAGCTAAATGGATTTTTGTTATATTCGCCACAGATTCCATCCCAACAGAATACAAGAATGAACGCTTGAAATGCGACTTCGACTGTAAAACTAGTTACGAACAAATGAAATACAATAAAATGATTAACTGCGGAATTTCTGCTTGCAAAACAAATTTTGTCATTGTGCAAACAAATGAAGCGAAGTTTCTGGGTGAATAATACAAAATAACTATTCAGTTCCCAAAAAAAGCACTTTATAATGTTTCCCATGGATTAAGGAAAAGATCAAAATCGGGGATTCATATAGCAATTGGCACGAAAGTTGACTGACTTTTTTACAACAGTGGTACTGCAGAAATCTGCCACATGCTTAGTAACGACTCTGGGATCCGCTTGGTTAATCTGTACATAGCGGGCAATTGTAATTTTGGGAGTAGGACGGCTGTTGATGCTGCAAAAGAGAAAGAGAGAGAGAGAGACAGAAAGCTACGTCTAGCTACTTCGACAAATCGCTTAATGAACTGCGACGAAGGGCAACTGGCAGTCTGGTGACAAATGTGAAGCATTGAATATTTAAAATATTGGTTATTTTCTTGCTTGCATACTATGGGAATAACTTTGTACTCAACTTCCAGAAGTTTAATTCGAAAACACTAAATGGAAATGACTCGTGCTGATAACAGATGTTTTCCGTTAATCATTTGGACAATCTAATATCCTGTCGCTCTTGTGCTGCCACCAGAATGTTGTTAACTGTAAACATTTTATGTTCATACAGCAAATAGAAATGACACATGCGTTTATCTTAGAGGGGAGTTTCACGGCGAGTGGCTACCTGAGACTGTTCAATCCTTCTTACGTGAGTTTTTTACGAGACACTGCAAGTCTCCGTATGGCTGGAGCATATCCAAAACACCGTCAATGCTACAGGCCTTTTTGCAGAGAGAGTCAGGGGACAGGGGGACAGTATTTCGCAGAATTTAATTTTCTGGAAGGAACGCCGCAGGATGTCCGCCCGCACCGCCTCTAATTGCGTCATCTGGTCTGCAGGAAACACGCGGCACCGGCGAGGTTCCCCACCCGCTTTGTTTGTGCCACAACATTTCTGAGTATATGGGGCTGGGCCGCTGTATTAAAAACGGCCATGCCTTTCAGGGAAGTATTTAATTTAGAGAAATCTTACAAAGTAATACAAAATATTAAGGTGTACACTACTCCACAAAGCAATCATCGTCTCCAGCGACAATATTTTGGAGGTTCTTCAGCGTATTTTCTGAGTATTTTCAAATATAGGACCCTTGGACTCCGATGCCTCGTTGCGGAGTAATAATATGATTATAATTTGTTCGATTTCTAAGTCACCCTCACATTTTTACATTATACGTTTCAAGATAGGTATAATCAAAACATGAAATGAAATTATTAAATATATGGAAGTTTAGTCAGTCCACCAATCACTCCTTTTCTCGAAAGCCTTGAGTTGTAGAATTCTACAAAAAATTCACCGGTAGTCTCCTACAGAATTTAATTTTTAAATCTCTGCTAAAAAATTATGTTGTATTCGAGGATCATACCAGTATTTGGCGATTACGAAAAGTCAGCGCTGAAGGGTGAAAACTGATGTTGGAGAATTGTAAATATCAATTAAATTCTCCAACAGCCGTGTAATGAAGGTATTATTTTATTTTGTTTTGACGGCAGCCAGTTTCGGCATTCCACTATGCCATCTTCAGGCTCCATACGCATCTCTCAAAATAAACAATAATGCTATGCAGTGTCATATATCCCTGGATTTCTTGAATTAAAACCGTTTAACAAATGCTTCAAAGGCTTTGAAGCAA
The DNA here is from genome assembly GCF_021461385.2 of Schistocerca piceifrons. Classification (NCBI taxonomy): domain Eukaryota; kingdom Metazoa; phylum Arthropoda; class Insecta; order Orthoptera; family Acrididae; genus Schistocerca; species Schistocerca piceifrons. The sequence continues at coordinate 424,906,582 of NC_060139.1, read as the reverse complement.
GATATAGGACTACCTTAATTTTCTTCTTTTTTTTCTTGAACGGCGCGCACATTTCGACAGTTCGGCGTAGTAATGCAGACACCATGTCTGCACGGGCGTGAAGCGCCACCCTGAGTTACCTCCACTTATTGTGAATTGCGATATCGCTGAAATTGTTTATGTATTGTAATTAGATCACGTTTCATTGCGTTTTCTTCGTCTTTTTTTGATCCGTTGAAAGATATGGACGTAATTTCTGTCAACAAAAGGCACGCACTAGCTTTTGTAGCATAGCAGTAGCATGGTAATGTGTATAAGTAGAGCGCTTTTCCGCACGACAGGAAGAGATTATTGTGAATTCATTCAATTTTCTTGATACAGGGGCGGAAGATAAGGTGTAAGATACAAAATAAATTTTTGGGGTGGTTTAAGTGGGAGTATCAGACTAGTACTTATTACATTAATTTTACATTGATGTATAGGACAAAATTCAAACTACGCCAACTATAACGGTTTTGCCTGCAAAGGCTGAAGTTCTTAATTTGGAAATTGATAAAGGTAATGCGCCCCCTTAACATTTCAGCCAAAACACTTAGAAATTATAACCACTGTTGTGAAAACTTCAAATGATGGGAGGGTATACCACTATGATTTTAGGATTAGTAAGATGGAAAGGTTGGGTCAGTTAAATTATCACTGAGAATATATTAATTAAAGATATATGCTAAAGACAACAGTTGTTTAATGGCAATTAAATAGCACCAATGTTGTGGTTAACCTGTGAGGTAGTCATAAAGTTTCAGTCATCAGTTCGAAAGATCAGCTTACAGCCAATGAAAACTGGCGACTGTGCTTGTATTTCCTTACACATTCACCATTCAGTAACTTGTCTTCCAAAGATGACCGACTTGGCAGAGACGTTGACTCTAAAAATCTGCGTTTTGGGGGTGCAGGGAACGTTCTACCTCGCAAACCACTTCGTGTCATTCTGGACTATCTGTCACACAATGGATTCTGAAGCTGAGAAAACAGAAGTCACTGGGTTTCGTGTCAGGAAAATAAAGAAGATGAGGGAAATTTGATAATCCAAAGAAACTGTGGATGTGATTTTACCCTGTACAGAATGAGCTGTAGCGTTGGAGCCAAATGTTTCAAAGGGCTCTGAGCACTATGGGACTTAACATCTGAGGTCATCAGTCCTAGAACTACTTAAACCTAACTAACGTAAGGACATCACACAAAACCATGCCCGGGGCAGGATTCGAACCTGCGACCGTAGCAGTCGCGCAGTTCCGGACTGAAGCGTCTAGAACCACTCAGCCACAGCGGCGGCATGGAGCAAAAAGATAGGTACGCGCGACGTTTCACTTGACAGCCTCTCGTATCCTCGTCAGGAGATTTCGGTAGCATGCTCCTGTCACACTTTACACCTTGCAAACATGATCTGTTAGCATCACACCATTGCCGTCCCAAAAACAGTCGACATCAATTTGACGATGGGTGCTGATTCTTCATCTCTGCCGGTTGTGGTGAATCCATACTACAGGGTCAAGTCACATTAATGTGACCACCGCCCTTGGTCGACATCAACGTGTAACAACCACTCACAGACGTCGGGTGGCAGCGCCAGTAGTGGAGAGCATGTAAAGCATGTCGGGGGGCACACGGAAAGAAGTGCAGTCATCGGAATGCGCAAACTGAGCGATTTATCTGCCATGCAAAACGGCATGGTCGTTGGCTTTCGGGTCAGTGGTGGAAGCATTTTCGAACAGTTCCTACACTGTTCGCGTGCAGCCGTGGTTGAGGAATACGCAGCATGGGAAAATGCCGCTGTCCGAAACCAGCACCAAGGCAACTGTGGTGCACCACGGGCCAAAGATGTGCACGGAAGAATAGACGTGCAACTATTGAGCAACGGACCGTACATATGAACCAAGCGGCTCCTCAACAGGCGTTCAGCGAACACTGCTGCGTATGGCCTTCCGCAGCAAGGGCCTGGTTCACTCGTGCTGCACGGGAAAACCACAACTGGATACCCACTGATTGATGACAGTTGGCTTTTTCAGATGAATCACGTTTTATGCTCCATTGGGGTGTACGGTGTGATATGACTGAAAACAAACACCCTGCAATAATCTTTGGAAGTAGCCAGGCCGGAGGAGGGAGCATTATGGTCTGGGGAATGTTTTCATGGCATTCCCTGGGTGTTCTTGTCATTATGGAAGGCGCAAGTATGAATCTATATTTGGGGACTACGTCCACTCCTACATGCAGTTTGTTTTTTCTCGGTGCAGTGGCATCTACCAGTCGGATGATACAACGTATCACACAGGTCGCAGTTCATGCAGGTATTTCGAAGAGCGCCAGGATCAGTTTACCGTGCTCCCCGAGCCACCAAACGCCCGGATTTAAACCCAATGGAGAATCTGTGGGACAACCTCGATCGTGTTATTCGCACAACGGATCTTCAGCCGAGAATCCTAGCGCAACTGGCCACTGCACTGGACTCTGCATTGCTCCACCTCACTGTCGGCAGTTTCCAGAACCTTACTGACGCTGTTGCTGTACGTCTCGCGGCGGCCCGTGCTGCATTTGTGGTTATTCAAGCTCGTGACAAGTGGTCACATTAATGTGACTTGACAGTGTTCCTAGTGCTCGTCATGCTTCTTTCGTGGCGTGGACGCATTTACACCCACCCACATTGGCCGGGCGATGAAAGTAATCAGGATTGGACTAGCACAGCTGCATATTACCTCCACTGTCTCACGGCGACTCTTTTACCATTCAACAACCAAGATCACATCAAATGTTTTATATTTAAGAAAACCGGTTTCAACAGATTGCTGTCATCTTCGGGTCTTAAAATCCATTGTTGTAAAACATGTTCATTTTACGCTGACCTCACGCACTAGATGTCAAGTTGATAAAAATATCAGATTTCAACAGGTTTGCCTTCCCTAACAAATTTTTAAACATGAAGCACCTTGTGTAAAGGCTATGTCGATACACATATTACTCAAATTTGCTTATTGCACCATACAACGCAATAGCACAAGTGTTAACATACGGTGGATATCACAGATGTGCTGTTGTGTACCGTGTACGGTGTACCGTGTTTGTATGATGAAACAATTACTTACTCTTAACAATATTAGGAAAAGGATAGATTGCTAATCACCGTAAAGATGAGTTGCAGATAGGCACAGCGAAAAGACTTTTACGTATTATATTGAGCTGAGAAAATTCATGGCTCTGAGCACTATGCGACTTAACTTCGGAGGTCATCAGTCGCCTAGACCTTAGAACTAATTAAACCTAACTAACCTAAGGACATCATAAACATCCATGCCCGAGGCAGGATTCGAACCTGTGACCGTACCGGTCGCTCGGCTCCAGACTGTAGCGCCCAGAGCCGCACGGCCACTCCGGTCGGCTAGAAAATTCATGTTATAGCGATATGCACATATACAAATGGCGGTAGTATCGGGTACACAGGGTATAAAAGTGGAGTGCATTGGCGGAGCGTTCATGTGTACTCAGATGTTTCATGTGAAAAGGTTTTCGACGTGATTGTGACCGCACAACGGGAACTAACAGACTTTGAATGCGGAGTGGTAGTTGGAGCTAGACGCAACAGACATTCCATTTCGGAAATCATTAAAGAATCCAATATTCCGAGATCCACAGTGTCAAGAGTGTGCCAAGAATAACGAATTTCAGGCATTACCTCACATCACAGACAACGCTGTGATCGACCGCGTGCATCGGCGCTTGCGTGGAGTTCTAAGTGCTAACAGACAAGCAACACTGCGTGAAATAAACGCAGAAATCAATGTGTGATGAAACGACGAACGTACCGTTAGGACATTGTGGCGAAATTTGGCGTTAATGGGCTATGGCAGCAGACGACCGACGGGAGTGTCTTTGCTAACAGCACGACATCACCTGCAGCGCCTCTCCTGGGGTCGTGACCACATCGGTTCGACCCTAGACTGGAAAACGGTGGCCTGGTCAGATGAGTCCCGATCCCATTTGGTAAGAGCTGATGATAGGGTTCGAGTAAGGCACAGGCCCCACGAAGCCGGGGACCCAAGTTGTCAACAAGGCACTGTGCGAATTAATGGTGGCTCCATAATGGTGTGGGCTGGGTTTACGTGGAATGGAATAGGTCCTCTGGTCTAGCTGAGCCGATCATTGACTAGAATTGGTTATGTTCGGCTATTTGGAGATCATTTTATGTTTCCAAACAACAAAGTCATGCCATTAGGCTACAACTGTTCGCGATAGGTTTGAAGAACATCCTGGCAATTCGAGCGAACGGTTTGGACACCCAGATCACCCGACACGAATCTCATCGAAAATTTATGGCATATAATCGAGAAGTCAGATCGCGCACGACATCCTCACCGGCAACACTTCCGGAATATAGAGGCAGCATGCCCCAATATTTCTGCGGGGGGGGGGGGGGGGGTCCAAGTACTTGTTGAGTCCATGTCTCGTCGAGATGCTGCCTTATGCATGGCGAAAGGAGGTCAGACACATTATTAGAAGATATCCCACGGCCTTTGTAATCTCAGTGTATAGCTTTCGGGCAAAGCATTTCTCAGCAAAGGACACACTCGTTCGCGCGAGCGCGCGCGCGCTCGCACACACACCCACACACACACACACACACACACACACACACACACACACACACACACACACACACACAAACACACACATAATCATTCAGACAAGCAAGCACAACTCGTACACATGGCCGCTCTACAACATGCAGCTCCGATCGGAATTGTATGAGATGTGCTTGCTTGTGTGAATACGCACGTGTTGAAGGCTTTGGCCGAATGCTATAGTGTGTAAGTCTTTTCGCTGTTCCTGTCTTCAACTCAACGGGCTATCTTCATGGTGAGTAGCAGTCTGTTCTTTTCATAATATTGTTGATATTCCAACCTGTACACCGAGCGAGGTGGCGCAGTGGTTAGACACTGGACTCGCATTCGGGAGGACGACGGTTCAATCCCGCGTCCGGCCATCCTGATTTAGGTTTTCCGTGCTTTCCCTAAATCGCTTCAGGCAAATGCCGGGATGGTTCCTCTGAAAGGGCACGGCCGACTTCCTTCCCCATCCCCCCCTAATTCGATGAGACCGATGACCACGCTGTCTGGTCTCTTTCCCCAGCCAACCAACCAACCAACCTGTAGTTTCCGTTGTTTGATTAGTTACCTTTAATTTTTCGAAATTATTGTTAAAAGTGTAGGACTATTCTCGCATTGCAATTGGAAAGGAATGCGTAGAAAATCTCCGTATCCAGCTCAAGTACCTAACAAGTATTTCAACTACGAAATTCCAATGTTTCTTTGTACACAATCAGACAAAAGTAATTAACAGGTCACTCAAGTACCAGTGTCTAATAACCGCACTTACCCAAAGATACAAAGGTGTAGCGAATTTCTCGCTGTTACTATATAACACGATCGTTACACCATGATAAATTGTAATAACGTCTAACAGTTCTCTTAACTGCAATGCAAAGATGACAGGTACCTTATTTCCTATTGAGACATAACGTCAGGATTTTGTAAATTTTCATCGCTGGAGGATTGACAACTGTTCAGTAGGTTAAACAGCGTGATAAACTATTGTGGTGTTCTTTCACTGCATGCGACCAGACAAACTTACTGGCTGCTACTCGAGAAGTGCCGACAGAATACGCCAGACTGGAGCAGAAATGGAGATTACTCCCCAGCTCGCAAAAGCGAGATAATATTCAGAGTTCGACGCTAACATTTTGCTGAGAGTCCACTTGGGAGCAATACGACCAGGTATGTATACAACTTCCCGCATTTTTCTGGAATGTAAGAGTCATTACTGAATTTAGTGAGGCTATGAAAGTTACTTTTCAACAAAAATTTTATATACCTGCAGTGACTATGAATTTTTTATGTGGAACGTAAAACCCGTACTCAGTACGAACAGTCAGAGATTTTAATATGACATGGAGACAACATTGTTCAGTCCTGTGCTATTTTAATTAAAACTGTCAACTATAAGTTCTCCATGTTTGATAGCCTTATGGCTACTGAAATATGAATATGTGCGTAGCATTTTACAGTCAATGTTTCCAGATGGGTCTTATCTTCCATATTGACGACCGCTCTTCAAAGTTTTATTAAACAAACAGATGGGGTAAAAACTTAAAGCTGTGGAATATTGCAACGAACTTTATATGCTACTAGTCTGGGACATAGCTGAATGAATAGCAAGGGGCGCAAATTTTAACATAACACTGCTACACGAAGCGCTAAATGTCGAGTAATAGCGATGGGGCGCTATCTGACCCTACAGGTACCCATAAATATAAATAAATAAAAGCCGTTATTTCTTTTTGCTGTGCTAGAAACAAAATAAATTCACTTTGTTTGTCGCTAGTTTAATGAGAAACACCTAAAATTTAATTTCAGTTCGACACTATCGCTCAAGCAGGAGCCACCACTCTTCAGTTGTTTTCTTTCCTTAGTGTTAATCACTGAGACATCAGAAGCTCTTAAATATTCTGTTGCTACAAGAGACTTGAAGTAACAAGTACGATAACATCAAGAACAGATGATGACATTGTAACTTAAATTTAGAATAGCATGTAAGAATAAGATTATCATCGGTTGGTATTTTCAAAAATTCTCCAAGCACGGAAATCAACAGTGTTATTTCACATATAAATGTGGAGCTGTCCTGGTAACGAAGGTTCATTTGAACTTAGCGGTGCTACCCTAGGTGTAACGGAGATATTCTATGTGGCTTATTCTTGCCCTCCTTCGACATTTGAACTAACTTACTCAGCAAACCTATAGTATACATTCCGAACCATGCTGTAACTTCATATTCCGTACATTAAAAATCATTGTTAAGAGTGAAAGAAGCAGTATGGGGCAGAAAAATAATTTTAAGGGCTTAGTATTGAACTTTAGATTGTTTGAATGTGTAAACTGACACTTACGCACTTGCTCACTTAGCCACCGAGACACACACTCTTATTTTATGTTTACGGAAAAGAACCGTTGCTGTATTATGTACCAGATAGATATGAAATATTTGAAAGATAGAAAACGCATTGTCCTGCCTCGAAAATAGCAATTCTAGGGAAGAAATTAACCACATTAATGTAGCTCAAGAACAGCAATGATGAAATAGCAGTTGAGAACATGAATTTAATTCTAATGGTGGCAACACTATGATGTACAGTAAAGATTGCAACAGGTGAATAACAAGGAAAAGAAAACAAACTCAAGAACCTGTAAGAGAAGAGACCTGACATTCATGGGTTTTGTTAAGCTATTTGCACTATTTTAACACACACACACACACACACACACACACACACACACACACATACACACACAAATAGAGGAGTGAGTAAGATAGGTAAGTCCCATTACGAACTAAGGTCTTGGTAATATCGTCGTACGTATTGCTAGTATACACTAAAAAAAAAGACTACAGTTTTAGAAAAAATGGATAATTTGTGCAAGAGAAGAACTTCACAAATTGAGCAAGTCAATTAAGCGTTGGTGCACCTCTGCACCTCCGGCCCTTATGCAAGCAGTTACTCGGCTTGGCACTGATTGATAGAGATGATGAATGTCCTCTTGAGAAATATCATGCCAAATTCTGTTCAACCGGTGTGTTAGATCGTCAAAATTGTGATCATTTGTTTGCCTTGACGTGTACATCACGTCTGCCGATTTCCGTCCCATTCGGACAATTCCTTCACGCGCATATTGAGTGTATAAGGGAATAAGAGCTACGCTATACAAAGAAGAGTATATCGACGCATATCCGAAGGCGTAATCTGACTTTTACTGTAATAAACAATCATCAGCGTAGGGCAGACAGGCAACTGTATAGGCTTTCTTACATAGCTCTGAACGTTTCTCAAGTCGAATGGCATTTCTCTGAGAAAAGAAGACACTACAGTGCATACACAGTGCGGTATTCTAGACGAGAACAAAGACGTAATTTCATATTATCCTAGAGGCACGTCAGAGAATTGCGCTCAAATATATGTGGCAATTAGCTGAAACACATTGTAAGGGAAGGGGGAGGCGGTAGGACTTTAGTGTTGATAGAGACACTGATACTGACGACAAAATGTGGTTTGACATTCACACTAGATCTTCCTAGCACTCATTACTCAGTGGCGCTTTCTTCTGTGACGCCTCATCTCAAACGCTTCGATTCTCTTCTTTTCTGGCTTTCCCACAGTCCATGATTCGCTTCAATACACTTCCTCAAATGCTGGTCTATGTTTGATAGTAGTAGACTTCTATTTGTTGGCATTGCCCTCCTTGCCTAGGCTAATCTGCTTTTTATATTTTCCATGCTTCGTTGGTTTGACACGAATGTGGTGGCGGATCTGAACGACGCCATACCGACACGGACCAGGCAGTCGGCGGCACAGGCGGTCTTGTACAAAAATACTGGATGCGAGGGGCTATCCTCTCCCTGAAGTTGTAGCTGCTTTGCTTCACTGTTTCTTTATGTGTAGGTATTATTTACCCGCGAACTATTTAAAGGATGCCGGTATCCAGCTTTGATCTATAAGCTGTGTGGATCTTATCCTCCCATGGAACCATACCGGTTCGAAAACCGGGACGGCTGTGTTTTTAATTTGCATTAAGAAATAATCTTTGTAAACGACGCCGTTGTTCAGCTTCCAATAATATGTTGCTGCGGATGTGATTGTCCTATGGAACAGGCCCGATCCGAAATCTGCAACCTAATTTTGGGTTTATAATTTTTAATACTACCCTATCTTTGTACTCCACATTCTTATCATTGTTCTATTCTGCAAATTGCACTAATGTTAATTTGACACTGTTGCGTGTCCGTCTTTCAGTGATTTTATTTTACATTAAGAACTTATATTTGTACATCAAACTCTGTTTATTGTTCTCCTGTGGATATAGCAAATCTGTTAACAAGGAACTTTTACAACTCCTGTTGGCTGTTTAGCATTTGCTCCTAAAGCCAGAAATAAATTTTTAAAAAATGCGGTGGTTTACTTTTAATGGAGTAAAATCCTTACTCTTTGTCTACTTCATGGTCCTGAACATTGATGATCAGTTTGTCGGTAATGCCATTTTTGCTTCTCTAATTACAATCGACTGTTTTTAGATGGCTATTAAACCATGTTCTGCGTTCAGTAGACTGTTTATTCCACTGCTGTCCCTCGCTTTCGCCGAAGATAGTAATGTAATCAGCTGATCTTACCAATGAAATCCTTTCACTGCAGAATTTTACTCTCACTCCTGAACGTACCTTTTACTTACATTATTATTTCTTTGGTGTACAGCGTAAACATTACGAGATAGAGGCTGCATCCCTGTCGTAAGGCTCATCAGACCATTTCCCTCTTGGTCTTCCTACTGTTCGCCCTTGTTTTTTGAATAAAGGCAGCGTCGGTTGGTGTACCAACAGTATGACAACCAGGTTCTGTAGCATACAGCTCATGACGGAATGGAACTAGTATTTGTTCGCTCTTGATTCTTACTGTATATTATCCGTCATTTCCTACAACTTATAATTAATTTACTGAAACTTCTTGCACCATTTCGTGGTGCCGTACGGTTTTGATAAGTTGACAAACCATATGAAAGTGTGAAGCTGCTGAACTGGTTGGAGTTTCACTGTTGGACTGTTCGGGATGTCTAAAAGCAGTGGTGTAGCACATGTGGCCACGAAACACGACATCAGAATTGTAATTGGAAAAAAAAAATCCTGACGGAGACGGACCGGAGACCCGTTTGACAGCCTGTGAATCAAAATCTCTTCCAAACCCGACAGGAATTGCTGCAGACTGTGAATGTGCGAGGGAAATGTAAGCAATGAACATTTGGAGTCATTCACCTCGCAAGAGGCCATTGCTCACACGGGCGCATAAAGCTGCACGTCTTCAATAGGCTAGAAATCATCAAACGTTGAGATTAGCTGACTACCAGAACGTAAAGTGGTCTGACGAATCACGTTTTTGCCTAAATTCAAATGAGACACGTCGTCGAGCGCATCGAAGGCAAAATGAACTATTTCATCCTGAATGAATCCAAGGTCAGATTCACGCAGAAGGTGCATTACGAATTGGGACCGCTCACTGAGATGACCACTATTGTGAACCATTATGTTTACGTAAACATTCTGAATGATCAGGTATCGTCTCTCAGTCAACATCTGCGTGATAAGTATGCTGTTGATACCTGCATTTTTCAAAATGACTACATCGAAATTTATCGAACTGGAAGAATAGGTGACTGGTTTTCTGAACATTCCCACACTCTATCACATCGCGATTGAACTGCAAAATCAACTGATTTGAATCCTATAGAAAGTCTGTGAGATATTCTGGAACAGAGGATAAAACGCCCACATCAACATCACCACAATTTGGTGGAACAGCACGATCAAATCCTCAACGAGCGGCTTAGCCAGGATGCAACGTACCTTGTGGACTTACTTCCTAAACGAATCCAGGCCGTTATCAAGACCAGGGGCGGAATCCCGTGGTACTAAATAGTGTTTGAAATGATTTCTCTAGATGTGACTACCATTTTGCCCGGTGAGTTTATGTTCCGCAACAATTATGTGTCTTTAGGCAGCGCTGGCACGCTGTTATTCCGAGAGAGGTTGGCGCAGCAGCTGTCGACGTGCTACCAGTGCGATGCAGCTCTCCATGCTAGTTTATTCTGTGAAGGCCTCTTCATGACTGCATGCCTACTGCAGCCTACATCCATTTGAACCCGATTGCTGTATGCAAGCCTTGGTATTCCTCTACAATTATTACCGTCCATTCTCCCCTCCATTACCAAACTACGGACGTGTCGTGACAACCGATTCCTTTTTTTAAGCGAAGTTGTGGCATAAATTTCTCCTCTTCCCAGTTCGACAAAATATATTATTTTTGGTTATTCGATCTGCCCGCCTAATATTCAACATTCTTCACCAGCAACATGGTCCAAATAACTTGTGTTCCCGTCTCGTCAATCTACTGATCGCCCACGTTTCACTTCTGTACGAGGCTATAGACAAATATCTTTAGAGATGAATTACTTACATTTAAATTAATATTCGATGTTAAGATATTCACTTTCTGACAAAAGCTTTTTGTTTTTTTTGGCACTGGCAGTCTGCATTTTTTATATTCTCTACTTTTGTCGTCGTCAGTTATCTTGCTACCCAGAAAAACTAAACTCGTCTACTACACTGTATCTCATTTCCTGGTCCAGTTCCCTGATTTGATTCGACTACATCGTATTACCCGTGTTTTACTTTTGTTGATATTCATTTTATAGCTTTTCTCAAGACACTATTCATTCCGTTTAACTGCTCTTCATAGTCCTCTGCCGTCTCTGACAGAATTACTATCTCGTCTACAACTATTAAACCATTTATTTCTTCTCCCTGAATCTTTATTCTCTTTCCAAATTTATCCATGATGTCTTTTACTGCTTTCTTAGTGTACAGACTGAATAACATCAGGGATAGGCTACAACTCTGTCTCATTTCCCAGCTACCACTAGCCTTTCACCTTTCATGTCCTCCACTCTTACAAGTTTTTGTCTCTGTACAAGTTGTAGGTAACCTTTTGATCCAATATCTTATCCCTGCTAACTTCAGAAACTGAGTGTATTTCAGTCAACATTGTGAAAAACGTTCTGTAAATCTACAAATGCTATTAACGAAGCTTGCCTTCCTTCAACCTGTCTGCCAGCTTACGTCGTAGGGTCAATTTTGCCTCGTGTTTTCCCATCTTTCCCCGGAACCCACACTGATCTTCATCGAGGTTGGCTCCCAGCATTTTTTCTACTCTTCCGCAAATAACTCGTCTCCATAGTTTGTAATCACTGCTTATTAAACTGGTAGTTCGGTAATATTCACATGTGTCGGTACTTGCTTACTTTGGAATTGGAAATATTAGCTTTTTCTTGTAGTCTGGGTGTATTTCGCCAGTCTTATACGGGTGACCCAGGACACCACCGACAAAATTTCGAAGGTTGTTCCGGGATGTTGCCTATTCTTTTATCACGGACTCGTGATTTCCGATGGCAGTTTGTCACTCCAGTTACCTTTATTTATGGGAAAATATTCCCGCAGCAGTGAAAAAGTCTTTAATTTGACAACGAAAAACACAGAATAATGTAGCAACCCTCAAACAAATGCAAAAGTCGTGTATTGGGGTATCCATCGATGGGAGAAAATCTCACCATTACATTCAGTGAACCCATAAACGAGATGCATTTCGGCAAACTCTAAATCAGTAAACCGATGTGTACAGTTGTATATTACTGTTAGTGAACAACTATCTCAGCCCGAAAAAAAAAGACACACAACCAAAATGGAGTGAATGCATTCTTGAGGTCCAAGACTAAAGTGGACTTTTTTGCTATCAACAAGAAGTAGAATGAGTGAATGGAACACGTGTTTCCAAACAAGACAAACAGTGCATACACCGACATTTGCAGTATTATGCAGATATTTTCAGTGGAATTCAGATGCAAAGATAAATCAGGGCAAGTAATCAAACGAAATGGGATTACTCTGTAACGGGCCGCCGGACGCCACGGATACCTGACACCAAAGTACTCAGAAAATATTGCTGAAAAACCTTAGAAAGTTTTTCAATTGAGTTCTGGTTCAGTCTGTATATCTTGCACAACAAGTGGACAAATTTTCTCATCTCAGTCTCAATCTCGTCTGCTCGAGGAGCCTTGTATCGACTTAGGTCTTTCAGTAGCCTGACAAAGTATTCTCGGAATATAATATCTACCATCTCACATTCATCTTTTCCTGTTCCCTTACCATTATTTCTTCAAGTTCATTTCCTCTGTATATACCTTCTAAGTATTTCTTCCAATTTTCGGCTTTCTATTCCTTGCTTAGTACTTGCTTGCCGTCAGAGCTCTTGATATTGGTACAGCTCCATCTCTTAAGGTCCTTCTAATTTTCCTGTAGGTGACATGTGTTTCCCCTTTGTCACGCTTTCTTATAAAGCACTGCATTTTTCTCTCATGAATTCTGACTAGACATGTTGCACTTCGTCAGTCTCATGTTTTAGACGTCTGTATTTCGTTTCACCAACTTCGTTCGCTGCACTTTTATATTTTCTTCTTTCGCAAATAAGATAATCTCATGCGGTATCCGAAGGTTTCTACAGGAACTTGTCTTTTTGCTTATTTGATCCTCTAATGCCGTCATTATTTGATTAGACAAGACTACAAATTCGTCTCGTGTTGTGATGCTTATCCCTCAACAGTCAATCATCGCCTAATGCATCCTTTTAAAATCTCAACATGTTCTTGTTATTTCAATTTATCCAAACCCCATCTCGTTAATTTCCTATGTTTCTCCAATCTCTTGAATTTTAGTCTGTTCTTAGTAACCAATAAATTATGGTCAGAGTCAACATCTGCTAAATGTTTTAAATTTTAAAATCTTTCTCTTACCGTTACATAATCTATCTTTGTCTTACGATTAAATAATGTGTGTGAAACCGCTCTGTGTCTCTAGGTCTCTACAATGAGCGCAGCAGTTACGTTACTGGATATGGGCTCAGAGGGTCGGGGTACAATCCCGCATTTTTGTAACAACTGCCGGTGAAGTCCGAGATATTAAGTAAACTACATCAGGTTTAGTTTTCTATTCAGTCCTTGTCCATTCAGAGCTATTGTTACTTCCTTAATGATGTCGACTTCGACAGGATATTTAATTGGAAGCCACCTTTCTCCTGTCTTGGAATAACTGCAGTAGGTTACACGTGTTGCTGGCAGAGTCCTTGGTATTGTACTAACCGATAAATCACGTATTTAAATTACATCTAACATATGTACTCCGCACCCCTCTGCATAGTACATGGCGGAGGGTACTTCATATCAACGTTAACGAGTTTATGTCGTATAGCATTCGTGTATTGATTTTCTCTACGCATCAGAACTCGCCCATATGTCTCTTATTCTCACGTTCCTCAAGTGTGATATGCGATGGTGGCATCAGAATTATCACAAAGTCTTTCTCAAATTAAGGTTCGGTAAACACACTCAAGAAGAGTATTTTATTGGTGTGGGTACCACAGTCATATTTGTTGAAGAACAGTTTGAAGTATTGCACCTCGGCTGTTTTTTGACAAGTATTCAGTTTATAATATCTTGCACGATCGGCTAATATCGGCCTTACAGGCAATTTTGAAGAGCAGTAGGTGTCTATGTGCTGTACAGTTATCCTGTTAATAGACGGCGATACAGCCGATCTTAAAGCTAGCAAATAGCGTGCAAGTGTCGGAATTAAAACTAGAAAGCATACTGCGTGCAGTAATAGTCATATTTGTTACAGGACACGATATGCGCTCGGTGTCGTTGTAGAACACTTTGAAATAGGAACTTACAGTCTTGAAAGTTATCCTGAGCCAGAGAAAGCTTACAAATGTCGAGAACAGCAGGAACAATCAATGGACACGTGCCTTAAGTTCAGCAAAGATAATGTACTGTTTAATAACAGTGTTGTACATTTCAGAAGGTGTTCAAAATTATGTCCGTCGCAGTCAGTACAAGCGTAACATCATGGTAGACCATTCTGACGCATTCTAGCAAATACATCTGGCACCGTACGACTCTCGTAAGCTACAAATATCCTGGTGAGAAGTGTTTCTTCGTTGGGAACTGGTGTCGCGACTTTCCAAACCTTTCACTGGCTCAGAATTACTTCCAAACCCACAATTTGCTTTTCCAAAGTTGAATATCGCCTCCTCTATCAGCTTCTTCAGTTTTTGCGCAACCTTTTGAATCACTATGTATATGTCTTCAATACAGTATATTACATTCCCTTTTCCTTCCTCATGTTCATCATTCTTGATTTCCTTGTCTAAGGGGCTTTTTTCCACCCCTAGAGATGGCCATTTTTTCTCTTTTGGCTCCACCGTTCTCTTTTGAAAGGCCTTAGGCAAAAGGAGATGGAGAATTGTTAGACGTTAAATATACTGCCGCCATATAGTACGAAGTTAATTCTAAATCTAAGCCTGGTTGGAATCGAGTCTTGAACGCAGGGCCTTCACATTACTGACAAAATATGTAGCTGTTCAGTATCAAGGATTTAAAGTGTAGTGCTACGTGCTACATTCAAGGACAGTAGTTGGTGACGTTTGCTTTCAGATATTATTTAGCGGATAATATTAGGATTATGAATTTGTAATCAGCGAGAGAAAGATTAAAACACGTTACTTGTGGCACATTTGTTTGTTAAGGAGCTTGTAGCATACAGTGCTCGTAGAGCTACTGTGCACCTCGTAAAGGTGAAATAATGTTACCGTGGAGCACCACATCCGGTATTTCATTTCTTATTTTTGTACAGTACACTACACTCGCAGGACAGTAGTATACCAAGTGCATACATATAGTATCAGATCCGCTCCAGATGTTACCCGATTACTGCAGTGTTTACATGTCCTCCTGGGAAGAAATTAACGGACATGTTTTAAACTAAGGATTTGAGCAGGATGAAGTACCTAATATTCCTCTTCCTTTTGTTCAAATAGTGAAGTAATGAAAATTCATTAAGACTTAAAATTTTCACCATAGTAAAAGAGTTGATGAGAGATTTCCCTGCGTCATTATTATCTCAGGATGAAGTGAGTACGGGGCAGAAACGTCTCGGCGTTTTACGGCCTGGCGAGTCGCACGGCACCAGATTACGCCGCCCGTGCAATCACCTGCAGAGCAGCCTCTGGTTTTATTTCCGGTAATCCCACTGTTTCTCCTCCTCGAGGGCTGAGCACTGCTAGCATCGTCAGCGAAAGGAACAAGCAAGGCCCCACGTAGACGAAGAGATCTTGAATACTACTTTAATAGAAACGGAAGCTATCATAGGTACTAGAGCCGCTGTTATAATGGCGAGAGTGACATGGTAATTATACCAGCCCCTTCCCTAAACCGTGGTAAACTGACATGCGATCCCCTCAGGACAGAGCCTACAAGGAGGAAGGATCTCAGAAAGGAATACGAACACAAAACGCAGGGCGTTGTCAGTCTTCGATTTAAAATTAAGAAAATCTTTCTGCTAAGGAATCATCCCGAGGTACGAGGACGAGGATGTCCATCACGGCGATGACCCTGAGTTACAGAAGTAGTGTTATTATCGGAGAATACCAGACTCCGTCAACGGATGAGAGTCGTGGTAGACGAGATGTGAAAAGGCTGTGAAGACAGATTCGGATGCATCGTGCTCCAGCAATCCGTAGGGGCGAGGATTTGGCGACTGATACAGCCGGGCATATGTTTGGAAATAGATCGGGGTGTAGATGATATTGGGGAATGAGAAGAGAGCTGACCCTGACCTATGATCATCTGATCGACATGTGGGCGCTACTGTCGCTTGCAGTCCGTAAACGAGCCAGTGTCAGAGAGAGGAGAATGTGTGTACGTAGACTCTTTGTGCGATACAATAAAATTTGTCGTGAGCTGCACGTGTTAAACCTCTGTCTTAATATTTTTGATACAGATAATCAACTAAGCAGTTCAGTAGTGTGAAATGTAATGGTTTTTACAGGTTTGGGGTAACTTTTGTAATACAGGGTGTAACGAGCGTAAGTGCATATATTTTTATATGTGGCACTTTTGAGCAACGAAGGGTACCTAGCGACTGGAAGAAAGCGCAGGTCATTCCCGTTTCTAACAGGAGCCGTAGGACAGATGTACACAATTACAGACCTAAATATCGTTGACACCAGTTTGTTGTAGAATTATGGAAAACGTTTTAGGCCAAATAATTATGACGTTTTTGGAGAATGAATATCTCCTCTAGCAAAATAAAAATAGATTCCGCAAACAGAGATCTTGTGAAACTCAGCTCTCTCTAGAATGAGATTTTCACTCTGCAGCGGAGTGTGCGCTGATATGAAACTTCCTGGCAGATTAAAACTGTGTGCCCGACCGAGACTCCAACTCGGGACCTTTGCCTTTCGCGGGCAAGTGCTCTACCAACTGAGCTAGGAGACGAGGTACTGGCAGAAGTAAAGCTGTGAGTATCGGACGGGAGTCGTGCTTCGGTAGCTCAGTTGGTAGAGCACTTGCCCGCGAAAGGCAAAGGTCCCGAGTTCGAGTCTCGGTCGGGCACACAGTTTTAATCTGCCAGGAAGTTTCATATCAGCTCTCTCTGCTCCTCCATGAGATCCATGGCGCCGTAGACAACGGCGCTCAGGTTGACGCTATAACGGCACTTTGCGGGCAGGCGTGTCAATTAACATCATATTAATTAAAATCGGGGATAAATAGACTTCATATTGGTAGAATTAAAAAGGGGAAAGTAATGCGAAACTTTAATAACTGCACAGTATTACTAAGAAGCTATATAATAGAAAGTAATAAAAAGCAAAGTAGCAAAGACCAATCGGGACAGAAAGATATAGGAGCGCGTTTGTTAAAAATACATATAAAAGAACATGTAACACATTATTGAGCTCTCTACCTTCAGTTATCGCGATCGGGCTAGTCGATGAAAAAGTGGTACGCGACTGCGAAATTCGTTAAGGAGATTATTTAAAGACTCTTTGAGCACGTTTAAAATACATTACATGTGACGCAGTGATCAGAGACGTTTATTGTCGGGTGAAGTGAAAATGATTCCGACAACATAATTCGAACTTTGTATTAGCTGGAAAAAATACTCTTGGGAAACTATTATGGTTGTGGAACCCACGGAAGTTGTACGCAACGGAAAACTATAGTTTACGTAATTCTGCATTTTTTAAAGTTGTGAAACGCGTGTGTGCAGAACATTAAGAGAATCTTATCCTTGGACGGTTGCGGGGGTAACTGATACAAACAACGCGCCAGCATAAAGAATAATTCACTTATTAACTACTAGATATTAATTAACGGGGACCTAAAATACTAAAAACAGTGCATACACCTTTAAATTGAACCCTGCGTGTGAAAGACAATCACATCGAACATTTCGAGAGCGAAGAATAGACATTTAAGTGCCGAATTGATTGCCTGGGTCGTGTCGATATTTGGACATTATATGACACGCGTTATTCAGAACACGATATCGACCATTTTAATACTGAAAAGAAGGATAGGATCATCACCCCCAATCCCAATTCATATTTCATATTTAGTTAGTGAAAAGAAATGTGTTAATAAACAAACTACATTTCAATTTTATCCACGATTTCGGCTTCATTACGTAGTCTTGACTACATGATAAACAATATCTGTGGAAGTTGTATACAACGTATCGTCATAATATTTATCCAATCAATATTGTGGGACACCAAAAAATGTAAATGCATGAAATTGTTCTTACAGCGGATGTGTAATGTGTGAGTGCGACGAACTATATTGAGAAACTGAACATCCATTACGTACTTGCATGTTTATCTGCGAAAATGGTCCTTGTCGGTACATCAGCATAGAGTTCGAGTAGAATCGCTGTAACATTGCAAACCATTCAGATTAGTCGAACATCTAAATACGCACAATGCTGGTATCACCAGGATGTGTTCTTTCTCCTCACCCCCGTGGCAGTAATTGAATTAAGAGTCAGCCGGGAATATCATTTAAATCAATTGACGACCATTGAGCTAGCGTCACGAATTTTCAAACTTCACTGCCATGTATGAAGGCGAGTGACACCACGAGTGCTAACGTCGATCGAGGGGTGTCGTCGTGATCGTATTGAATGACATTGAGCGGTCACAACGCCGCGTTCCTTGACTTCGGAAGGTATTTGACATCGTCCCGCACTGCTGTTTAGTGAAAGAAATACGAGCTTATCGAAATCGGAACAGATTTGCGACTGGATTCAAGACTTCCTTGCATACAGAACTCAACGCATCGCTCTTAATGGAACAAAACTGGGAGATGTAAAGGTAATTGGGATACGACCATTTACAATGTACATAAATGATCTAGTAGAAAGCGTCGGATGCTCTTTCAGGCTATTCTCAGAGGATGCGGTTGTCCATAACAAAGTAGCAACGCCAGAAGATAGTAACGATTTGCAAAATGACCTCCAGAGAATTAATGAATGGTGCAAGCTCTGGCAGTTGACTCTGAATGTAAATAAATGTAACTTATGGCGCATACATAGGAAAAATATCCACTACTGTACAGGCACACCATTGATGACAAACCCTGGAAACAGTATCAACCGTAAAATATCTAGGCGTAACTATCCAGATCGACCTTAAGTGGAATGAACCACATAAAACATGTAGTGAGATATGCAGATGCCAGACTCAAATTGGTAGGAAGAGTTTAAATAAATGTAGCTCATCCACGAAGTTCGACCGATTCCTCAGTACTGTTCATCTATCAGGGATTCCTGCCTGGTAGGACTGATAGAAGAGATAGTGAAGATCCAATGAAGAGCGGCGCTTAGCCACGGCATTGGTTAGCCGGCGAGAGCGTTACAGAGGTGCTCAACAAACTCCATTGGCAGACGTCACAAGAGAGGCGTTGGGCATACCGCATAGATTTACTGTTGAAAATTCGAGAGAGCACTTTCCGGGAAGGTCGAACAACATATTACTTCCACCGACATATGTCTCGCGTAAAGATCACGAGGAGAAAATTCGAGAAATTAGAGCCAACACAGAGGCTCACCGACAATCATTCTCCCCACGCGCTGTTCGCGATGGAACAGGGTTGGAGGGCTCAGTTAGTGGTAAAAAAGTACCCTCCACCACACACCATTAGGTGGCTTGCTGAGTGTGGTGTAGAGGTAGATGTTATAACCAAACATGCCCTACGGATAGATTGATAGTAGACGTGTTGCTTTGGCCTGCTGGATCTCCCGATCTATCTCCAATCGAGTACATTTGGGATATCATAGGGCGACAACTCCAGCGTCATCCACAGCCAGCATTAACCGTCACTGCATTGACTAAGTGTAACAGGCACGGAACTCCAGCCTACAAACTGACATTCAGCACCTGTACAACACAATGCATGCGCTTTTGGATGCTTGCATTTAACATTCTGGCGATTACACAAGTTATTAAAGTACCAGCATTTCGCATGATCGCTTAAGCATGTTAGCTAGACAAATGTATTTCAGAAATTTCATTACTATTCATTACTTATTTTTTAGTGTCGCGATTTTTTTGTCCGTATATTTAATGATATTCTGCGGGATAAAACTGAAAAAAAAGTACGAGGACGGGTTTAGAATGTTTACCGCCAGTGTGGTACCCGTTAACTTTAGGTGCTACACTTGGCCGAAAGATGACTAACTTCGCAATAATATAAGCATGATAAATTCAGCATTGATTTTCTCGGAAAACAGGGGCAGTTGTATGAAAAGCCACTAACCAGGTACTCACAACGTTTTCCTCAACAACTTATCTAAGACTCGTTGAGATTAACAGGTCTGATCGTCCCCTTGTGAGCGTAACGTACATCAGGATTTCCCAACGAGTGCGTCGTGACGTTTCGCAAATGTGGCACAGAATAATGGAGTGCGACGCGAAAGTTTATTTCATCCAGAAGTGTAAACATGATTATCGAATAAAACTGTGCGTTTTATTTCTTAACTTGAACTGAGAGAATTTACTACAAAATTCGAGACCATCTGCACAAGTCAGCGTTTGGAACGACAAGCAATTCTCAATTCTGTTTGCCGGTAATGGTAAAAAGTATGAAAGAGTCGTCATTATACTCTCACAAATTAGTGAACACAAGAATAAGAGCATCTTAGTCACTTGGTCATTTTAATAGCATACACGGCCTACATACGAAGTGATCCAAAAAATTCATTTCAGTTTGTGACAGGGCGACGTATTATAAATAATGATGGCATCTGACTCTGACAATGTAGCTATTAAAATCGACTGTAATGGGTACGTCTAGTGTTTTTAGAAATGTATTTAGAACGTTAATAATGTTGCTCAGATTGGTTCAACGTCTGTTAGTGCTCAACGTAGTGAAATAAAATGTTAGTCCACCTTACCTTCAGATATTACATGGAAGTGAAACAATATATTTAAATATACGATTCTGTACTGCTGAATGGGTATCTTACAGATTATTAGTGCTACGAGCCTTGGGCGAGCTTAAACCGACCCTGGTACGACAGCACATGCAAAGTAGTGGAGGAGATCATTGGCGCCGTGGTGGACCGGCGCTGTCAGGGTGACGTCAGTGGCGGTGTGGTTTGTTGACGTGGAGCCCAAACGAGCAGGCGGTGGGCGCTTAACGAGCACTTGTCGTGGCCGTCGCTGCCGCTCCAGGCCTGCGTGATTACTGACTAGCGGGGACGCGGGTTTAGCGTCACCAACGTTGTTCGTTGCTGCCCCAACGTCGCAGGACTCGGCACCAAAGGCTGAAATCACGCGTACTTTGCTCGCAGTCCTCCTTATTACTCTGGTGATGTCTCTACTTGTAAACTTCCATATGTGTGCGGTGTGCAAGTCTGCTGTGTGTATAATATTATTATCATTAAATATGGAGCGATATCACAGCAGCACTAGCGATATTCATGATTGACTTAATTGTGGTATTTTCAGGCCTGTAATGTCTTTATTTGGTTCTCTGGTTCAGATTGTACACCAATCAGATTCCTTTCAGAATATCCTGATATAATAGCTCCGTGCCTAACAATCATATACAACAGCTTGCTCAACGAAATATTAGCACCTACTGACTGGAAAGTTATACAGGTCACACCAGTATTCAAGAAGGAAAGTAGGAGTAATACGAAGAATTAGACCCATATCACTGACGTCGATTTGCAGTATGATTTTGGAAGATACACTGTTCGATCGTCATGAATTGCCTTGAGGAAAAAGAGTCAGCATAGATACGAAAAGAATAGTTTTTATGAAACACAACCAGGACTTTATTCTCACGAGATAGTAAGTGCTGCCGACAGAGGATGTCAATTTGATTCCATATTACAAGATTCCACAAGGGTTTTTATACCGGTCCTCACAGGTAGCTTCTAATCAGATTAGGCGCGTGTGGGGTATCTTCTCAGTTGTCTGACAGGAATCGTGATTTCCTGTCAGAAAGGTCACAGTTCTTAGTAACTGACGGAAAGTCATCGAGTAAAACAGAAGCGGTATTTTGACTTCCCCATGGAAGTATCACCGGCCCTAATCTATACAGGGTGATTCAAAATTCCTATTACAGGCTTCTATGGATTGCAAAAGGGACTTAGTAGATGAAGTTTTGATAAGGAATCCATGTCTGAAAATGTACTATATGGATACAAAATAAGTGTGAAAATATGTTCACTTTCAAATTTCCCACTTCACGGGATGCACACAAGCTGAGAAGAGCGCGCAGTCGTCGGTCCGTGTTGTAGTTATAACATCACGTAACATCTCCATATGACTAAAATGGCAGGGAGGAATTCGTACAGTCGAAACTAGGAGGAGAGGTTGTGGTTTACCACGGATGAGCGGCACACGATGTCCTTCGTCACGTAGAAGAAAAACCAGGGACAAGTAGTCGTATCATTGCCCATGCCATTTGCTCTTACAGAACACAGGGGCCACAGCTCTTTGTCTCCGCTGTGTGCATACCGCGAAACGGGAGATTGAAAGTGATCCCATTCTCAAACTGATTTCACATCCAACCAGCACATTTCCAGGCATGGGTTTCTTATCAAGACTTCTTCTACTGTCCCCTCTACAGCTCCTAGAAGCCTGTAATAGATTTTTTGAACCACCCTTCATAAACGACATGGGATACAATCTGAGCAGCCCTCTTAGATTGTTCCCAGATTATGCCGTCGTTTACCGTCTAATAACGTCAGCAGATGATGAAAACTAATTATGAAACGATTTAGACAACACATCTGTGTGGTGCAAAAAAAGGCAATTGATCCGAAATAATCAAAAGTGTGAGGTCAGCCACATGAGTACTAGAAAGAATCCGTTGAACTAAATGCCTAAGAATTAGCCGTGCAGGTTAGCTGCTCGGTGTGAGTCGTCTTGTCATGGTCCACGTGGCTGCCCCAGTCAGAGGTTCCAGTCCTCCCTCGGGCATGGGTGTGTGTGTTGTCCTTAGTGTAAGTTAGATTAAATAGTGCTTAAGATTACGGACTGATGACCTCAGCAGTTTTGTCAGACAAGACCTTACCACAAATTTCCAAAATTTTGCCTAAGATTTACTATTACAAACAACTACATTAGTATGATCACTTGGGTAATGCTGTGGGCGAGGAAAGTCAAGGATTATGTTTTATTGGCAGCACACTTAGAAGATGCAACTGCCTACACTACTCTTGTCCGTCCTCTTTTAGAATATTGCTGTCCTTACTAGGGATAGGACTGATGGATGACACCAGAAAAGTTCAAAAAAGGGCAGCTTGTTATGTGTCATCATCTAATAGGAGAGAGGGTGCCATAGCTATGATATGTGAGTTCAGGTGGCAATCTTTAAAACAAAGGCTTTTTCCATTATGACAAGGTCTTTTCACAAAATTTCAGTGTCCGCCGTTCTCCTCCGAATGCAAAGATATTTTTTGACACCCATCTACATATGGAGAAATACCCGTAAGAAAATAAATCAGAGCTCTTTTTTTCTTTATTATAATTTCATTCCCCTGCCCTACATGGGCAGGGGAGTGCTGGCACCGCTCTTCAGCCAAATGGCTATATAAAATACAGAAAGGGGGATTCTTACATAAAAAGGGGGACATAGAAAACTCTAGAAATGGAGGTGAGGGGAGTTAAAATACACACTAATATGGGGACATGCACTGGGGGACAGTTAAAAGTCGACATAAAGTTAAAAGAACACAGCTGGCAATTTGAAGTGCACTTAAGAAACACTCGAGGCAACAGCTATGTAAAAGGTGGCCACAGTATAAAAAGCACATGAACAATAATGGACTATATACAGTCAAACACACAATTAAAACCACATTACTAGATGACACTGTGTAATGGCACCGAACACAACACTAACGCAGCACACTTGAGAATGAATAAAAACCTGTGAGGATCTGCTGGGGGGGGGGGGGGGGCAAGGGAGAAGATAAAAGGGGGCAAGGAGGAGGGGAGAGAAAGGGGGATGATGTGGGGGGCGTGCCGAAGGAAGGCTGGGGACTCAGGGAGGGAAAGAGGAAAATCTGCTCCGGGAGAAGGAGGGGAAAGGTAAAAGGGGGCCCTGAGGAGCAGGAGGGGGGGGGGGGGGGACAAGGCCAGGTTACAGTTGGAAGGACGGGTAGACGTCATGGTGAAGTTCAACATCTGGGAGGGGCAGGTGCTGGAAATTGTTTTGATCAAGGAGATGGAGGGTGTGGAGGTGGAGAGAGAGAGTGATACAGCGATACAGGCATGGCAATGGGCAGGGGGGTGGAGAGGAATGGAACTAGGAGGTGTGGGGGTCCAGACTGCGGGCAGTGTAAAGGATGCAGAGATGTTGGAGGAAAAGGAGGAGGTGTGGGAAGGGGATGAGGTCATACAGGAGTCGTGTGGGAGAAGGAAGGCAGATACGGAGAGCAAGACAGAGTGTGTGGCATTGAGGATTTGGAGGGCCTTGTAAAAGTGGGGGGGGGGGGGGGCAGAGATCCAAGCAACGCTGGCATAACAGAGGATAGGATGGATGAGGGATTTGTAGATGTGGAGGATGGTGGAAGGGCAATCCCCATGTCTGGCCAGACAGGAGTTTCAGGAGGTGGAGGCAGGAATGGACTTTCTGCTGGATGGTCAGGAGATGAGGCGTCCAGGTGAGGTGACGATCTAGGGTAAGGCCAAGGTATCTCAAGGTGGGGGTGAGGTGGATGGGACAACCATAAATGGTGAGGTAGAAATCGTGGAGACAGAAGGAGCGGGTGGTCAGGCCTATGATGAAATCAGAGCTTGCATGGGAAGATTTAAATGTATGGTTTTCCCAAATGCTCTTAGAGAGTGCAGGGGTAGAGATATAGTGTGAACGTGGTACAGTGAATCCTCTGTGTGAATTGCAGGGTAGTATGTAGATGCAGATGTACTTCTTTTGTGACACATCTTCTTTCCCCATTTGGCCATGCAAATCGATTTGTGTGGTATGTGTGTAATCTGCAGCCATACTCAAGGCGGCTGCTACAGGACAAGGGCAGCCACGAGACGCACAACGTAATTATGGTCAGACATCATAGAGGGCATGCACAACACGACCTCTGTTATGCTTCCACCATCCGTCACTGAAATAGTTCCAAGTGGGCATCAATGCGCCAGACTCAGAATCCAACAAGTATTCGCACAGTATCAACAGATCTTCGAAACAGCATCAGGACTGCGTCTACAGTCGCTGTCCAGAAGAGCTGTACACTTGACTAAACCAGAGGTAAGATTGATCAATAGTAGTGAATTTTAAACTTGCAACCCACTACATTCGGACTACTGTAATGCCAACATCTAATTTTAGTAGAACTTGGAGTAATTTGTAAGGCGCCCACCGACAACCTACTGCTGGGCAGTAAGCATAGTGTTGCATGATGTGGGTAACAGCAACATGCCTGGGCTAGCCGTACTCAGCGGATAACTGCAGTCCGAAGCAATAATAGCTGAAGCAGGCAGGATGGTCTCTTTACACCAGGCCTAGACTTGTTATGAGCTGCGTGACTGGGTGAGGGATTTTAGTGCAACAAGTGCACACTGGACCCATATAAATAGTAGCGGATTTTGAGGCAGAGGCATTAGCAGTCCAGAAGCACCACTATGATGCCAGGGGGGACTTGCCGCAACAACGGCGCTGAGCTGTGGTGCGCGCGTGCCCCCTGCGACTCCTGACAGAGGGCAGCGGGTCACGTCCCGTGCGTGCAGCACAGTGTCTGAGCCGCCTGAGTGTGGGCGCCGGCCACTGCAGAACCCCATCGCGGCGCAACATGGAGCGCTGCTGACGTCGAGGCTGTGGCCCACTGTCAGGCCATCAGCTGTCGCTCTGACGTCACCATCGCTGGATCGCTGGACACTGACGCTGTTCCTTTGCACTAGGGCGGAAGCCGACGCCTGCGAGTCCTCGTCGGCTATGGTCGCTGGAGTGGGACGCGTCTGTCTTACGCTTCTAACGACGTAATGCGTATCTGAACGTAGTAAAGAATTCTTTCTCGGTCATCAGTGTATCTACAGGGCCCCACCGGCCCCTCACCACGACCATTCTCACAACGGACTGCCGCCCGAACTCATCACTACAGTTAAGTGGTGTAACATTTCTGTCAATGAAGTATTGTAAACTTTTGCTAATCTGCGTTCCTAATATTTTGCTCGCAATCTTGCCTAACCATATTTGGCCGTGTAACGAGGTCGTATAATTGCTGCATGCTGGCAGACAACCTCATAACAGCAAGTACTTTCGTTGGTAAGAGTCCTCTTCCTGTTGCCACTTTATGTTTGACGCCGAGAGTGTTTAGTGAATAAAACTATCAGTACCTTGAACCACCCAAAAGAAAAGATTTTTCATGACGTATTCCAAACGACATTCAGAGTCAGAGGAAAGTATAGGTTTTGTTCATGATTACAAATGCATTTTGCCTAAATTGCAATTTCACGATCAATACAGAGGGACATCTCTCATTAGTCTTGTACAATATTCATCATCATCATCATCACCACCTCTATCTATCATCGTCATCATTTATTCGACTTACTGTATAAGATGGCCTCTTACTTTCTTTATGCATTTTCGGTGTTCAGTTATAAGCTAGTTTCCTAATGTTTCTACCGATTTCCCGCAAGATAAATGTCCCGGTCTTTCTCATCTCTTGCAATAAAGAGAACAACTTTCTTAGCCTATCAGTCGTCCTTTCGTTTAACCGCATGTAATGCGAGCTTTCATTTCAAACCCACTACAGTCACAACTACGTCATCCACACCATTCTCCTATGATCCATTTGCCTGTTTTCTTTTCTGTCCAGAACGTAACCCTTCACTATCTGCTGAGCAACACACAGTTCACTGGTATAAGTCAAACCGTTAATAGATGCAGACTATAAAGTTTATTTTTCGGACATATCAAATCTCAGTTTTGAAAGTCGTTATCGTTTTATCAAAACTAATTTAGGATATTTTACCTTTTTGTTTACATATTTATAAACACCGAGGACATATCTGATAACTCGAAAGTACACATGCATTTGTGACTGAGTGTGTAAGATGAGCAGGTTCAGGGAAAGCAATATGTCAAAACTGGGGTCGTGACCGTTAGTTAAACATACAGAAAGGAAAAAAGGGACAACGTTCAACATTCGATAGCTTGTCACTTCGTGGTTGATTACACTAAAAAAACCGTGATTTTGTTAAATGAGAAATTTTCACTGATTGTTGTATTTTAGCCTGCTGATTCTGAATTTGAAGTTACAATTGCTCTGCTTGGCTCCAATTTTTTGTAACGCGTTTGGTCTACTGGTTCTGAAACTGAAGTTAGAATCGCTGTATTGGGATCCAATAACCACCACAATGTGAATATATTTTAAGCTAAATTATTTATTATTGCATACTTTTATTTCTGTTATGTGAAGTTAAAATATTTATTATTGCATACTAACATTTGATTCTGTCATTTGCAGGTACCACTATAATGAAATAATATCTTCCTGTTAGAACAATATTTATCCAGACGCATTATCAGTGAAATCAAAAACCAATGTTTGACATGTTATAAACTTTGTACTTTCCAAATTTGTACTGTTTTATGGTCTTACACAACGTGTTTGCATACTAAAAATGCCCTGCGCGTGTCTTAACCACCCAAAGAGTTTTTGTTACGTCTGTGGACACGTAAATCGTAAATATCAAAAGAGAAATGTAGCCCCACTGATAAGAAAATCACACGAACTTTGTTTTGGCTGTAAAAGAGGTGATCAGGATAAATACTGGGCCCCATACGTATGTTGTGCTTCAAGTGTGACGCTGTTAAGTGTGTGGCTGAAAACCGGATCTCGTCACATGCGATTTATCTTTCCCATGTTTGGAAAGAACCACAGCACCACAACAAACTGCTGCTTCTGCGTTACACAGATCTCTGGAGTAAAAGTGAAGACTAGGCACACTGTCCACTATCCTGATATTGCTTCAACTATAAGTCCTGTGCCTCACAGTTCAAGCCTTCTCATTCCTCGAAGACTAGAAACACGGAGTATAGATATTGATGAGACCAAGGATGATGAATTTTCCTAGGATGAGTTACATTTTGGTAGTGAAAGACAGGCACCATTGTTTCTCGACACAAACATTTCACCTGAACCTAATATGATTACACTGTCTGAATTAAACGATCTGATCCGTGATGCTGACTTATCAAAAAAACGAGCTGAGACTGCTTCAAGATTGAAAGGATGTATTGTTCTGGATAAAAATGCAAGGGTATGTTTTTTTCGTAAAAGACAACAGTCTGAACATCTTTTCTTCCAGCAAGATAATTTAGTGTACTGTGTTGATGTGGGCAGCTTATATGAAGTAATGGGGAAGCCACATAATTCCAGTGAGTGTTGACTTTTCATTAATTTTTCCAGGATCAGTTTCAGAGCAGTCCTTCTGCAGAATGAGAACCTATATCCTTCGATCCCTCTTGCATATGCTGCATGTATGAAGGAATCATATGACAACAGGACGCTTCTGGTGAACATTATAAAATATGATATCTATGAATGGCGTACATGTGGCGATCTAAAGGTGATAGTCCTGCTCCTTGGGTTACAACTAGGACATACAAAGTCCTATTGTTTCCTTTGAGAGTAGGACGAAAGGGACATGGAAGAAAAATGTAGCTAAAAACTTGTGAAGTCAGAGAATATTCACCTTCCACCACTACACATCAAGCTGGATCGATCAAGAAGTTTGTCAAAGCGATGGATCGTACTGCCAGAGGCTTTGAGTTCCTCAAAACTAAATGCCCTAGGATCTGTGGCGCCAGGATCAAAGAGGACATATTTATTGGTCCACAAATAAGGGAACTAATGAATCATCCTCTCTTTGAAGAAAGTTTGAATGAAGCTGAGGCAGTTGTATGGAGATATTTCCAAAGCGTTGAAAACAACTTGCTGGTAAACCATAAGGCTGATATCTGTAAAGGGCATGTCAGTCAAATTATTGAGAATTGTAGGAAACTTTGTTGTAATAAGTCTCTAAGACTCCATTTCTTGCACTTACATTTAGACTTCATTCCCTCCAATCTTAATAGTGTAAGTGATGAATGTGGTGAACGTTTTCATCAGGAAATATCTAGAATGGAAACCCGTTACAAAGGTAAATGTAGCGAAAGGATGTTAGCTGACTACTGCTGGACTCTCAAATCGCATGATTCTCAAGCTAGATAACGCAGAAAATCGCAGGAATATACATTCTATGCACTATACAGAAAGTTTAAATTGTTTCGGCGCTAAATAAATATATAATTCCATTGAATTGAAATGCATGTGTTAAAAAAAATCTACGCCAAATACAAAAAAACTGTTAACAGATTTGAAATCAGCAGACCACACTGCATAGAAATCACCCTTCAGTTTCCAGTTAACACCAAATGTTTAATTTTGTTGCCCAGTGTTATTAGTACTCAACATGAGACACTACAATACAGATGTGATAATCATTTTCACAATATTTTCTCAAATATTATACAACCTTCTGCTAGTAGGAATTTGTTGTATAACTGTGAAACTTTATCTGTAGTTGAAACCAAAATACTTTTTCCTTAATCGAAATACGTTTTTTAAAAGAATGGAAAAACCTTTGCAACTGTGTGTAAATAATTACTCAACTGCTACTGTGTGTAAATAATTACTCAACTGAATCACTGTCGTTAGGAAAACGTCAAAAAAAGCTAGGCGTGTTGTATTTCGGCCAAAGAACAAATTGTAGTGGTAGCCTCCTATTTGAGCGTTGCGTGTTTTACGTCAGAGTGGGAAGTCCTATACTAGCAACGGTAAAGAGAGAGTGTAAGACGGGTTGGTCGAGAAAGCAATTAACGAGGCACAGTGGAAGCGACGCATGTGGGCAGATGAATTAAGTTCCAGATAACATCAAGATCCTGCCCCACAATCGTTTGCAATTGACAAGAGAGCTCTCGTAACAACTGGAGCTAATGGAACACTGAAGCAGACGCCAACACCGTCGCCTCAACAGCACCGACAACCTGTAAGACTATTCACATAAGATTAGTTTACAATTTTAGTAAGTCATACCTAGTGAATTTCAGTGAGTCTCTCTCAAATTAAATAACAGTGTTACTCGTGTAAAATCCTGCCTCCATAATCTTGTGATTCACCTCAGTCATTATTACGTAGGCTATGGTGTTGTACCTTTACTATTTCGACATAACCGAATATTATTAATACTTTAAAGAAACATAGGAAACAGTATCTCTTTGAGTTTTTTTTAATTAAAAATTAATCACGCTTCAGTAAGTCAGACAGTTTTTTTTTATATAAGCCATCATAGGCAGTACATGTAATTAAAGTTGTGAAGGAAACTATGAGGTAAAGTAAATTTAAATAAACTGATACTGGAAAAGCAAAGATTAAAAGTGAACTATTATTTTTCTAAAATTTGCGTAGATAATTTGTGAGGGTGTTTTCTGTTGGGCTTGATGTTGATATTCTGCTGTTGAATCTTGATTGTTTTATTTAATGCAAATACGGATATTTTCAAATTATTTAAAAAGTGATATTCCATATTTTTTATTTGGGAAGTTCATAAAATAAGCCTGTGTAGGTAAACGTTAGTGCGAGCTAACGCAGCTCTGACTATAACAGAGATTTCAGGCTGTAGCTATTTAAATAACAATTTTTCACAGTTCGCTTCGGGAAGCAGACGAGATAATACCGCCGCACAACCGTGTAAACACTTCTCACCTGGCTAGCGCTACCGCAATGTACACAGTGATAGTTCGTTCCTGTATTTGTTCTACTTTCATAGGCTCTGGCGAATCGTTAAAACTTATGCTCCACTGCGATCAATACCAGCCCCCCCCCCCTCCCTCCCCTCTCCACTAACTTCACCCCACAACGCAGGCACACACACACACACACACACACACACACACACACACACACACACACACAAACACACACACACACACCATGTTACACCTTCGATGCAACTACAGCAAGAGACCTGCAACCCTCGCAGAAACGCCAACGGGACCGCACAGAGGAGGAAGGCGACGACACCAACGAGACCAAATGGAGAAAGAGCTACTTGTCGACGCTACGCAAGAAGGAACCATAATCTACCAACATGTAAGTTGCATTGCTAACTTACACGCAAGCACTGACAAAGGTCTATCATATTATTTGTTGAGAGTAGAGACAGAAACATAGGAAGGCTCCGCCCTATGACGCTGACCAATTAGGAGGGACTGCGAGTCAAAATTCAACCACATAATCAGTATGAAGGTAGCGGGAAGAACCGTGTGTAAATTGACTACCCCAGGATTAAAAAACAGTGCCTTAGTTCAACACTCTTTCTTAGATAAAGCAAATTTGAAGGCCTACATTCTGAAGTTATTCACAATTAAACAATGCATGATCACCAATGTTAAAACTTCCTTTACGGAGGACGCTTCAATAACGAAATGACGTGTTGTCGCGAAGATATTGCCATCAGAAGTTTTAATAAAATTACAATTCTGAACGGGTAAAATGTAACAAAGCCGTCTCCACTTTGTGCTATGACATTTAGATCACAGAGCCTCCTACAGTGTGTTTATATGGGGTTAGCTGTCCAATGGACGTGTATGTGTGTACCATCCGTCTTACAGTCCTGTAATCATTTGCGATATGGACATGGTAGCAAACAGTGCAGAAGTAACACAAGATACGCGTACTGTGCACGACTAGACAGCAGCGATGCCTGTGTGTCTGTGTGTGTGGGGTGGGGGGGGGGGGAGGCGAGAGGGGGGCGGGGGGCAATCAACCAACCTAAGTACATTATGCCGGTGAACACAGTGCCCTATCTCGAACCTGCCCAGTGTATCTCAAACACATGGAAATTAACAAAATTATGTCCATTAATAATATTATCTTCTGAGAAGCAGTAGCTACCTGTGAAAACAGGTCTTATGCGAATGTAGTTACCTCTAAGAGACAGGGTACGGAATTCCCGCCACTCCCAACTCAATAGCCGCAGCAACCAACCAAAGTCATGACGACATTGCCGCAGACGTCAGAAACGGTATATCCAGGGGATTCAGCACCGATACCACCGTCCCCTCCTCTAATACAGAATGCCAAACTACCCCACTAGCAACGCGTAAATTCTGTAGAAAATAGAGGATCCCAACAAACCATGGACCCACGGGACCAACTGCACAAATCAGAAGCCCGCATTCCTCTTGCTCTAGTGGTATCCAACCCCTGCCCACCACAGTTTCAGAGAATCAATCAACGTGATCTTCGGGCCGCGCGGACTGGTCGCGAGGTTTGAGGCGCCATTCACGGATTGCGCGGCCCCTCCCACCGGAAGTTCGAGTCCTCCCTCGGGCTTGCGTGTGTGTGTGTTGTTCTTAGCGTAAGTTAGTTTAAGTAGTGCGTAAGTCTAGGGACCGAGGACCTCCTTAGGAATTCACACACATTTGTTATCTTGGGAACTATCTCCTTGGCAACATTTTAAGTGTTATTATAGCTGCGATGAATGACATATCGTTCCAGCAGACTACTAATGGGTCGACTTCAATACTACAAGCAGGTCCGATTTAAATATCAATCCAAAATATTTTGACCCCATTTCTTACGCCCCAAAATGGCCTTTAAAATATCCACTGGAACACCTGGTTGTTCAGGCAAAGGCAGCCTTCGACATTTTCTGCTCGAAGCTGAAGTAGATGTTTGTGCACCACTGAAACATGGTTAAACCAGAACGAACCGTTCAAACTCCCGGGCTACTGTCAATAGAGAAGATAAAGATGACGCATAGATTGTGCAGCGTTGCTCCTAAAACAAGATAACCACTTTTACGTTGTCAGTACAGGCGCTCAGGAAGATCCGTTGCAAATGATGGGTACATGACTCCGTCTGGATTTGGTGTCATAATGTAAAGCTCCTAACGACAGAACCTCCAAATAACGGTTAACAACAATAAATGATTCAATAGGAAATCCCTGACTTTATGGCCACCATGCCCTGTGGGGCTGCCGAAATGCCAACACAATGTGAAAGAATACTAGATTCGGACAAACCTTATAGTATTAAACGATGGCTCATTCACACGAGTTGTTGTTGTGGTCTTCACTCCGAAGATTGATTTGATGCAGCTCTCCATGCTATTCTATCCTGTGCAAGCCTCTTCATCTCTGAGTAACTACTGCAACCTACATCCTTCCGAATCTGCTTAGTGTATTTATCTCTTGGTATCCATCTACGACTTTTACCCTCAAGACTTAAATCCAATACTAAATTGGCGATCCCTTGATGTCTCAGAACGTGCTTTACCAACCAATCCTTTCTTCTGGTCAAGTTGTGCCACAAATTCCTCTTCTTTCCTATACAGTACCTCCTCATTAGTTACGTGATCTAGACATTTAATCTTCAGCATTCTTCTGTAAAGCCACATTTCAAACGCTTTATTCTCTTCTTGTCTAAATAGTTTATCGTCCATGTTTCACTTCCATACATCGCTACACTCCATACAAATACATTGAGTAAAGACTTCCTGACACTTAAATTTGTACTCAATGCTAACAAATACCTCTTCTTCAGAAACGCTTTTCTTGCCATCGCCAGTCTTTATTTTATACCCTCCCTACTTTGACCATAACTGGTCATTTTGCTTCCCAAGTAGCACAACTCATCTATTATTTTAAGTGTCTCTGTTCCTAATCTAGTTCCCTCAGCATCACCTGATTTAATTCTACTACTTTCCATTATCCTCGTTTTGCTTTTGTTAATGTTCATCTTATATCCTCTTTTTAAGACACTGTTCATTCCTTTCAGCTGTTCTTCCAGGTCCTTCGCTGTCTCTGACAGAATTACGATGTCATCGGGAAACCTCAAAGTTTTTATTTCTTCTCCCTGGGTTTTAATTCCTACTCCAAATTTTCCTTTTGTTTTCTTTATTATTTTCTCAATATACGGATTGAATAACATGGGAGATAGGCTACAACCATATCTCACTGCCTTCTCAACCACTGCCTCCATTTTGTGCCTCTCGACTCTTATAACTGCCATCTGGTTTTCCGTACGAATTGTAATTAGTCTTTCGCTCCCTACATTTTACCCCTGCCACCATCAGAATTTGAAAGAGAGTGTTCTAGTCAACATTACCACAAGCTTTCTCTAAGTTTGCGAAAACTATAAACTACGTTTGCCTTTCCGTCACCCATCTTCTAAGATAAGTCGCAGGGTTAGTATTGCCTCACGTGTTGCTACATTTCTCCGGAATCCAAACTGATGTTCCCCGAGGTCGACTTCTACCAGTTTGTCCATTCGTCTGTAGAGAGTTCGCGTTAGTGTTTTGCAATCGTGACTTATTAAACTGATAGTTCGATAATTTTCGCACCTGTCAACAACTGCTTTCTTTGGGACTAGAATTATTATATTCTTCTTGAAGTCTGAGGGTATTTCACCTGACTCATACATATTGCTCATCAGATGGAAGAGTTTTGTCATGGCTGGCTCTCCCGGGGCTGTCAGTTGTTCTTACGGAATGCTGTATATTCCCGGGGCCTTGTTTCGACTTAAGTCTTTAAGCGCTCTGTCAAATACTTCACGCAGTATCAGATCTCCCATCTCAAGTTCATCTACGTCCTCTTCCATTTCCACAATACTGCCCTCAAGTACATCGCTCTTGTAGTATACCCTACTCCTTCCACCTTTCCACCTTCCCTCCTTTGCTTGGACTGTTTCTCCATCTGAGCTCTTGATATTCATATGGGCTGTTCTCCTTTCCCAAAAGGTCTCTTTAATTTTTGTCTAGGATGCATCTATCTTAGCAACAGTGATATATGCTTCTATATCGTAACATTTGTTCTCTAGCCATTACTACTTAGCCATTTTGCACTTCCTGTCGATTTCATTTTTGAGACATTTGCATTCCTTTTCGCCCGCTTCATTCACTGCATTTATATATTTTCTCTTTTCATCAATTAAATTGAATATCTCTTGTATCACCCAAGGATTTCTACTAGCCATCGCCTTTTCACATACTTCGTCCTCTGCTGCCTTCACTATTTCATCTCTCAAAGCTACCCATACGCCTTCTACTGTATTCCATTCTCCTGTTTCTGTCAATTATATCCTAATGATCCCTCCGAAAGTCTCGAAAATCTCTGGTTCTTTTTTATCCAGATCCCAACTGCTTAAATTCTTACCTTTTTGTAGTTTCATCAGTTTAATCTCAGTTCATAACCAATAAATTGGCATCAGAGTGCGTATCTGTCACTGGAAATGTCTTACAGTTTAAAACCTGGTTACCTAAATCGTTGTCTAACCATCGCAAAAATGGTTCACATGGCTCTGAGCACTATGGGACTTAACTTCTGAGGTCATCAGTCCACTAGAACGTAGAACTACTTAAACCTAACTAACCTAAGGACATCACACACATCCATACCTGGGGCAGGATTCGAACCTGCGACCGTAGCGGTCGCGTGGTTCTAGACTGTAGCGCCTAGAACCGCTCAGCCACCCCGGCCGGCTAACCATTGCATAATGAACCCGAAACCTTCCGATGTCTCCAGATCTCTTCCACGTGTTAGCTATGTCTAAGTTGTTTTCTGTCCAAATTGCTACCAGGCAGCTTCATCTTTCATTCCTTACTCCCAGTCCATATTCACTTCTACTTTTCCTTCTCTTCGTTTTTGCTACTATCGAATTCCAGTCGCCCATTACCATTAAATTACAATACAACAATGTCATCTTGTCAGTCGTAGGGGAAAAACTAGAGAAAATTGAGATTCCAAAACCACTCGTGCGTAACCCTGTCAGCTTTATGAGCAATAGAAAGAAAATCATTTTCCATCACGGAACAACAATAGGACTCAGAGAAATTAGCGGAGGTTTCCTGAAGGTATCAGTGTTGGCTCCCTTATGATTCAATCTCTATGTTGCAGACTTTCATAACCTCTTTGCGAGTGGCATGCATCTATTGTAACAGCAATCAAGGTACGGAAGTGTTCCGCAGTCAGTACTCTTCAGTCCTGTCATCTGCAAATGCACACCACTCTCATGAATGGTGCACAGAAAGTAGCCTCGAAGTCTCTGATAGCAGGTTTACTTTAGTGATCTACATTCCTCACAGAATGCCTCTTCCTCAAACAATTCAACTGGGGTAATACAATTTTCCAGTTGCGAAAGGAACACGATATCTTGGGCTGATCATCGATGATAAATTAAGTGGACTTATCATATCCTACAAACCGTAAAAATATGTGAAAAAGCACGCTAACTGATCAGGGCTACGATTGAAGTGTGGCGGATCTCTGATCGTTGGACGGCGATGACTTTATACCAGCCCTTGCTGAGGACACCGTTTGATTACGGCCACATGTGCCGCGGACCAGCGTCAGACAGTATGCTTCAGAAACTGACCCTATGAAGGTACAAAGTTTTGTGTGTATTTACTGGGTCTTTCATGTCAATCCCAACCAACGCATTACTTGTTGAAACGAATGAACTACGGTTCAAGTTGCGACGAATATTCCTCTGCAGGGAACTCCTACTAAGGCTCTGTTTCGGCGAACACGGGCCTCTTCACAAAATTATCCGGGAATTGACATCCTGTTGAGTGTGGTGAAGGTAATGGACAAATTAGCAACTTCCACCCGTCGCCGCTGATCACATGGAGACGCAAGCTTTAACGGACAAGATGTCGAAAAGTCCTCTTATACGGAATACGAAACGTAGACACTACAGATTGACTCCAGGACCAGTTTAACGTTTGAAAACTGGGACATAACTAACGACGCAAAGGCAACTGAATTTCTGACTTACTACCACGATGCGTGCGTGGTGTATACAGATGGGACAAAGAGCAGTGACGGAGCTGATAGTGCTTACTGAAAACCCGAAGCAAAGACCTGTACAAGTTGGATCCAAGCTCAACTATTACGACAGCCGAGCTGATTTCCATTTTTGAAGCTCTGATATTCGAACAGACGACCACCGCAGACACGATAGTCGTTATCTCTGATAGTGTAGTTGTACCAACCCCACGGCTGCAGAAACTGTCGACGTTGTGTTTCGGGTGTAGAGGAACTGTCGGAACATCGTGATGGTATGGATGAAAGGCCAATCTGGGCTACCTGGAAATTTTAGTTTTGTCTCTGGATAGAGCTATTAAGTATGATTAACTCCCTCTCACAGAAATGATACCCATGCTCAGAAAGCTGTTGTCCTCGGATTGGCAACTTGAATGGTCGAGGACATCTAAAATCGAAGACAGTCACTATGAACTAATCCGTTCCACGATTATAAGAGTACCACGATTTAACAAAGCAACAACATCAAGGAGTTTCACGACAGTTGCATCACGGCTGGGCCGCGTAGGGTAGCCGCGCTGTCTGAGGCGTCTTGTCACGGTCAGCGCTGCTCCTCCCGTCGGAGGTTCGAGTCCCCGGGCATGTTTGTGTGTGTCGTCCTGAGCGTAAGTTATTTAAGTTAGATTAAGTAGTGTGTAAGCTTAGGGACCGATGACCTCAGTAGTTTGGTCCCATAAGACCTTACCACAAATTTCCAAATTTCCTATCACGGCTGAAATTTAATCATTAGAATTCCGACGAACACCTCTCTCGGCTCAATCTAAGCGCCAACTCTCTACGAGTTCGCCGAGAGGTAGAAGATCCAAACCGTGTATTCCAGCAATGTCTTCATAACAAATGTATTGTGAGTAATCTTGGGGCTCTTGGTCATTAGTTCCCATGCAGCCTCCAACCCTTGTTAGCACCGAACAATGTGACAACGTATATGCTACTGTACGAGTTGATCGACAGTGACAACATCGAGATGTAGCTCCCTGCCCAGCTAATCTAATGCTCTTGGCGCTTAGAATGCCAGGGGAAGGCCAAAAACTCAGTTAACAATGTTCGCACGTGGTACACATTAAATAAGTGGAACGCTCAGCCTCAAAATATATGTCGTTACATGTGCGTTTAAATGCTAGTGTATCCATACGTGAGGTTATAATGCCTACAAAAATTTGGTTCTTGTAAACTGTTCACCTGTTCTAACTTGATAGTACTTATAGACCTGCACAAATATTGAATTCTCTGACAGCAGCTTTTGAAACAACTGTTACAGGAATCCCCTGAATTGGGAATATCCCAATTGTGTACCAGTGGAGAATTATTGTTTCTTGTGTTTCCTGTGTCACATTTTCGCCTTGTTTACTCTTTTCACTATGACTGTAAATCTTGTTACGTGTTTAATCAGTCCTTTGTTAAGCCTATGTAACTCCGCAGCACGGTACTACTTAAACTAATGCCTACCATGAACTGGCAAAGCAAATTGTAAAATGATTCTTTGCACATCTTTCCAGATCAGTAGAGGTTTTCTCTTTAATGATTTAAAACAAGAGCTAACATTATATTTGTTATCTCGCACTGGCTTTTCTGTAGGTCAGCACTCGTTTGCTCCGATAACCGACTGGTTAACAAACAGTCTGTCCGTCGAAACTGGCGACCGTATTAAGAAACAACCACATCAATTTGCCCCGGGTCACTAATAGGTTCTTGGTAGCTCTTCGTTGTCGTCGTTATGTGTGATTTGTACTACTTCATAACAATTATTCAGAAATTACGTAGGAGGAGAGTGGCGTAAACTATTTGTATGAAGGGCGTTCACTAAGTAATGCAAAAGATTTTTTTCTTGACCCATTTCGGTCGAAAAATTCAGGAATTTGCTGTGGGACATAATGGAATATTCACGCTTTAGCCCCTATAGATTAGATTAGATTAGACTAGTACTTGTTCCATAGATCATGAATACGACACTTCGTAATGATGTGGAACGTGTCAGGTTAATAAAAGGTCTCTATACAAGATATTACAGTAGACAAAATATTACATGACACTCAATAACATTTTTTTTTTTTTTTTTTTTTTTTTTTTTTTGAGGTTGGGAAATTACCCGCTTACTATATCGAAAAATTCATCTAACGAGTAGAAGGAGTTGCCATTAAGAAATTCTTTTAATTTCCTTTTAAATGCTCTATGGCTATCTGTCAGACTTTTGTTGCTATTAGGTAAGTGACCAAAGACTTTTGTGGCAGCATAATTTACCCCTTCTGAGCCAAAGTTAAATTTAACCTTGAGTAGTGAAGATCATCCTTTCTCCTAGTGTTGTAACCATGTACACTGCTATTACTTTTGAATTCGTTCGGACTGTTAATAGCAAATTTCATAAGTGAATATATATATATTGTGAGGCTACAGTGAAGATTTCTAGCTCTTTAAATAAGTGTCTGCAGGATGATCTTGGATGAGCTCCAGCAATTATTCTGATTACACGCTTTTGTGCAATGAACACTCTTTTATTCAATGATGAGTTACCCCAGAATATGATGCCATACGAAAGCAGAGAATGAAAATATGCGTGGTAAGCTAATTTACTCAGATGTATTTCTCCAAAATTTGCAATGACCCTAATAGCATAAGTAGCTGAACTCAAACGTTTCAGCAGATCCTCAGTGTGTTTTTTCCAGTTCAACCCCTCATCAATGCATACACCTAGAAATTTTGAATATTCTACCTTAGCTACCGATTTCTGATCGAAGTCTATACTTATTAATGGGGTCATTCCATTTACTGTGTGGAACTGTGTATACTGTATTTTGTCATAGTTTAATGAGAGCCCATTTGCAGAGAACCACTTAATGATTTTCTGAAACACATAGTTTACAATTTCACCAGTTAATTCTTGTCTGTCGGGTGTGATAGCTATACTTGTATCATTGGCAAAAAGTACCAGCTTTGTATCTTCGTGAATATAGAATGGCAAGTCATTAATATATATTAAGAACAGCAGAGGACCCAAGACCGAACCTTGCGGCACCCCATTCTTGATTGTTCCCCAGTTTGAGAAATCACCAGTTTTTAGCATATTATGTGAACTGTTTATTTCAACTTTCTGCACTCCTCCAGTTAGGTATGATTTAAACCATTTGAGCACTGTCCCATTCATACCACAATACTTGAGCTTATCTAGAAGTATTCCATGATTTACACAATCAAAAGCCTTTGATAGATCACAAAAAATCCCAACGGGTGACTTCCGGTTACTCAGAGCATTTAATATGTCATTAGTGAAAGTATATATAGCATTTTCCGTTGAAAAACCCTTCTGGAGACCAAACTGACATTTTGTTAAAACTTTATTTTTACAAAAGTGTGAAGCTACTCTACAATACATTACTTTTTCAAGAATTTTAGATAAGGCAGTCAGAAGAGAGATTGGGTGGTAGTTGTTGACATCAGACGTATCCCCTTTTTTATGCAGTGGTGTAACAATGGCATACTTCAGTCTATCTGGGAAAATACCCTGCTTCAGAGAGCTATTACGTATGTGGCTAAGAATCCCACTTATTTCTTGGGAACAAGCTTTTATTATCCTGCTGGAAATGCCATCAATCCCATGTGAGCTTTTATTCTTGAGAGAGTTTATTATCTTCCTAATTTCAGATGGAGAGGTGGGTGGAATTTCAATTGTATCAAATGGTGTGGGTAAGGCCTCTTCCATTAACTGCCTTGTTTCTTCTAATGAACATTTAGATCCTATTTTCTCTACAACGTTTAGAAAATGATTATTCAAAATGTTTTCTACTTCCGGCTTGTTGTTTATCAAGTTTCCATTCGCTTTGATGGTGATGCCGTCATCCTGTACTCTTGGTTGTCCTGTCTCCCTTGTAATAATATTCCAAATTGTTTTGATTTTGTTATCAGAGGTATTAATCTCAGACATGATGCACATGCTTCTGGACTTTTTAATAACCTTTCTTAATGTAGCATAGTAGTTTTTATAATATTTGGCTGTTTCTGGGTCATTACTTTTTCTATAGTTCTACGAAGTTCCGATAGGTGGTGGTAGGCTTCAAAATGACGTCTGTAACGGGAGAGCGTTTCAAGCAGAAAGCTGTTATTGAGTTTCTTTTATCGGAAAACCAGAGCACCGCAAATATTCATAGACACATGTAGAATGTCAATGGAGATCTAGCAGTGAACAAAAGCACGGTGAGTCGTTGGTTGATGCGTCTGTCCTCATCGCAACAAGGTCATGGAGACCTGTCCAGTCCTCTGCGTGCCGGCCGGCCCCAAACACCTGTGAAATTGAAGAAACGACTTAAACGTGTTCGTCGCCACGCATATGCAAACGTACTTCTCCATCTCAGTGACAATAGTGGGCCTCACACAGATCTGGGCACTCGAGAGGAGCTCACAAAACTTCATTGTACTTCTTCCTCATCCATCCTACAGCCCGAATCTCGGGCCTTCCGCGTAGCAGATCGTGGATGATGGCGCGGTTACGGGTGCAGCAAGACGCTGTCTCCGACGTCGACCAGTACAGTGGTACGTTGACTGCATACAGTCCCTCCCGGTAAGGTAGCACAAGGGCGTCGCACTGAATGGAGATTATGTTGAAAAATAGTATTTCCTAGTCAAAAGAGTGGGGAATAATATGGTGCACTGGAATCCTGAACAAAACTAATCTGCTTCAAGAATGTGTTGCATTACTTGCTGAACCTCCTTCGTAAAAGTAACTAGTACACTTTTCTCCACTAATCAATCACTAATTCAGAAACGATTGCTTTAATTTGCTTATACGATTAAGGTGAAGCGATGACTATCATTCTTGCGCAACCGATTAGACAGGCGGAATGTTACAAACAGAATTGAAATGAGCGTCCGGATTGAAAGAGCAGGCCCGGTAATAGGTACGAAATATACCAAAATCTCTGATGTGATGCGTTGTTATGTCCTCCTGCTGTGGACATACGCTGAAAAGCCAAAGAAACTGATACATATGCCTAATATCATGTAGGGCCCTCGCGAACACACAGAAGTGCCGCAAAACATGTAGCATGGACTCGACTAATGTCTGAAGTAGGCTGGAGGGATCTGACACCATGAATCCCGCAGGGCTGTCCATAAGTCCGTAAGAGTATGGGAGGGTGGAGCTCTATTTTGAACAGCACGTTGCAAGGCATCCAGGAAATGCTCAATAACGGTCATGTTTGGGGAGTTCAGTGGCCTGTGAAAGTGTTTAAACTCAGAAGAGTGTTCTTGGAGCCACTCTGTAACAGTTCTGGATGCGAGGGGCGTCGCATTGGCCTGCTGGAATTACCCGTCGGAATGCACAATGGACAGGAATGGATGCAGGTGATCAGACAGGATGGTTACGTACGTGTTAAGTGTCAGAGTCGTATCTAGACGTACCTGGGGTCCCATACCACTGCAACTGCACACGCCTCACACCATTATCGATCCTCCACCAGCTTGAACAGTCCTCTGCTGACATGCATGGATTCATGAGGTTGTCTTCATACCCGTACACGTCCATCTGCTCGATACAATTTGAAACGAGACTCGTCCGACCAGGCAACGTGATTTTAGTCATCAGCAGTCCAGATGTTGACGGACCCAGGCGAGGCGTAAAGCTTTGTGTCGTGCAGCTATCAAGTGTACACGAGTGGGTCTTCGGCTCTGAGAGCCCATATCGATGAGGTTCGTTGAATTGTTCGCACGCTGACTCTTGTCTGCAGCAAATTGCGGAAGGGTTGCAATTTTGTCACGTTGAACGATTCTCTTCAGTCGTCGTTGGTCCCGTTCTTGCAGGATTTTTTTCCGGCAGCAGCGATGTCGGAGATTTGCTGCTTTACCGAATTCCTGATAGTCACAGTATCCTCGTGAAACGATCGTACGGGAAAATCCCCACTTCATTGACTCCTTAGAGGTGTTGTCTCCCATCGCTCGTGTGCCGACTATAAGGTCACGTTCAAACTCACTAACATCTTGGGAACGAAGTTTTTCGCGACGGCACTTATATATAAAACGTTCTCGGTATTCTTGCCGCGTCAGTTCTGGATAAAATCTCAAGCTTCCGACGATTACC
This sequence comes from Schistocerca piceifrons, assembly GCF_021461385.2. Taxonomy (NCBI): domain Eukaryota; kingdom Metazoa; phylum Arthropoda; class Insecta; order Orthoptera; family Acrididae; genus Schistocerca; species Schistocerca piceifrons. The sequence goes on along the minus strand of NC_060139.1, from coordinate 424,863,595 downwards.
TCCATCGTCATCGTCAGGAGCTGACTGTCTTCACTGCTATTGTGGTAGCCTCTTTATAGCCCGTGGACGGCTTCTGAATGGTCGGCGATTACATACTGCTGTCGCAGACGGTGCCACTGTGTGCGCCGGTGGCGCCACCGCTTCCGTTGGAAGGAACGTCTCTGCTGCTTCTCTGCATCAAGCGCTCGTTCCATGCACAGCTCACATGATATCCGCTATCGCGGTTGAAGTTCTTTTGGCTCAGTGGAGTAGAACAGGCGGTGCGACATCTTGCACAGGACAACGCCGACGAAGTGACTTGTTACCAGTCGCTTTTTGGCCTCAGCTAAGCCTCCCACATCTAATATCAGTAGAGAGGAGAGGGAGGGGCTCCGTTTACTTAGGAAGGATGAAGATATTACCAGCTGACGAAGGAAATGCCACCGTGGTCCTTAATACTACCGAATATCATAGTAAAATGACATCACTGTTGGAGGACAGTACGTATAAGTGTCTTAAACGGAACCCAACTTTGACGTACAGCAGAAAAACCATGAAGTTACTGAAGAATTCCGGACTGCCAGACGACGTTACAAAAAATCTCAGAGTCCGAGCCTCTAGACCGCCCAGGTTGTACGGACTACTGAAGATCCAAAAGGATAATGTTCCCATGAGACCTATTGTCGATGCAGTTGGTTCTCCGACTTATAAGCTGGCCAAATACCTAACAAAGTTGATGACTCCTATAGTCGGCCGTTGTGAACATCACATCAAAAACTCCCAGATGTTCATTGAGAAAATAAGACAGATTAGAGTTGGTTCAAATGACATTTTAGTCAGCCTGGATGTGGTATCGTTGTTCACAAAAGTTCCTGTGGAGGACGCTTTGAAAATGCTGGCTGATCTTTTTCCTCCTGAAACTACAAAGTTGTTCCGGCACGTGATGACGACCACCTACTTCTTGTATGGTAACAAATTTTATGAAATGATGGACGGTATGGCGATGGGTTTTCCGTTGTCTCCATCCTTGGCTAACATTTTTATCGATAATTTTGAAGAACATGCTTTAAATTCGACTCCCCCTCCGTCCATCCTTTTTTTATCGTGACGTTGACGATACATTTCTGATCTGGCCACACGGCGCAGAAGCTCTCGAACAATTCATGGAACACACGAACAGCATACATTCGAACATCCAGTTCACTTTCTAGATGGAGAAGGAAGGGAGACTGCCTTTCTTAGACGTTTTAGTACAACGACAGGTGGACGGGTGTCTTGGCCTCTCTGTATACCATAAGCCGACGCATACCGATTTATACTTGAATGCACAGAGTTTCCATCACCCTGCTCAGAAGAGAGCCGTTTTGAACATGTTGGTATATAGAGCAAAAACTGTTTCTGGCGAGGACCACTTAAGGTCCGAGATTAACCATCTGAAGTACGTGTTCTGAAAGAATGGGTATGGTGCACGCGATAGAAAGGCAGCGTTCTCTAAAAGAAGGAAACGTGGAAATGCTGCACACTCACAGGATGAAACACCGATTACGGTTCTTTCTTTTTGTGGCAGGATTTCCAGCAAAATAGGAAGAGTCCTGCGTAGACGACGTATAAGACCGATTTTTCGTCCTCCTAAGAAAATTAAGGAGACGATGCCCCATATTAAGGACAATCTCGGCCTCGGGGTCTCTGTAGTTTATAATGTACCCTGTGAGTGTGGAAGCAATTATATAGACCAGACGAGTCGCACCGTTTCCGACCGCTGTGCAGAACACCAACGCCGTATTAAAAATAGAGAACTGGAGAAATCGGCAATTGCGGGGCACAGCCTCACGAACAAACATAAAATATTGTTCGATGAAACTAAAATTCTGTCTCAAGCCACCAAGTACTGGGATTCTGTTATTAAGGAGGCAGTTGAAATAAGAATGAGCCAAAAGAACTTTAACCGCGACAGCGGATACCATCTGAGCTGTGCATGGAAACGAGCGCTTGATGCAGAGAAGCAGCAGAGACGTTCCTTCCAAGGCTTACGTTCGAACGGAAGCGGTGGCGCCACCGGCGCACACAGTGACACCGTCTGCGACAGCAGTACGTAATCGCCGACCAATCATAAGCCGACCAATCAGAAGCCGTCCACGGGCTATAAAGAGGCTACCACACCAACAGTGAAGACAGTCAGCTCCTGACGATGACGATGGAGGTAATCGTCGAAAGCTCGAGATTTTATCCAGAACTGACGTGGCAAGAATACCGAGAATGTTTTATATATCACTAAAATCTTGATAACCTGCCATTGTAGCAGCAGTAACCGATCTAACAACTGCTTCAGACACTTGTTGTCTTATATATACGTTGCCGACCGCAGCGTCATGTTCTGCCTTTTTACATATCTCTGTAATTGAATACGCCTGTGTCAGTCTTTTTGGCGCTTCACTCTATAACGCTCTTTGCTTTGGCAGTTGAATAGGAGCGTTAGCTTCAAACACTGCTCGCTTTTTTAACTGAATTATGTGATTTCGGTTGTTTCGCTGGCGCGGATTCACTGTGCGCTGAGGCAGTATGGGCAGCAAACGTACACCGGATGCTGTGGAATGGCCGGGCTGGCGGCAGGTGAGGGAGGCAAAGAGCCGGAGTGCGGGGTACCGGCCGGCCGGCCGGCGCGCGCCGCTAATGGGATCCCCGCAGTCCCCGGGGAGGCGGCGCCACCCAGCCAGCCGCACAGCCTGTGCCTGTGCCTGCGCCCCCCACGAGACTCCGGTCCCAGTGCGGCAGTGCAGACCACGCACCCCTGCCTACATTCCCTAGTGATTCACCCCAGCTGCCGCCGTACGTTTAAATTTCAGCCCAGGGAGAAGTCCGCTTTTTCTCCGCGTTTTGGATACAGTGAGGGAAGTGGCGACCAAACTTCTCACGAGGGTGTAGAGTGGAGACGAACCATCAGACCTGTGGAGAAATATGATAAACACAGTCCAGCAGATAGAAAGGGCAGGCAAATGCGGGAACTACAACTCAGTCCACATTTACATTTACATACACAGTCAACAAGCCACCGCATGGTGAATGTGTACCATTACTAGTCATTTCCTTTCCTGTTCCACTCACAAACAGAGCGAGGGAAAAACGACTGTCTATATACCTCCGTACAACGCCTAAACTCTTTAATCTTATCTTCGTGGTTCCTACGCGAAATGTACGTTGGCAGCAGTGGAGTCGTTCTGCAGTCAGCCTCAAATGACGCTTCTCTAAATTTTTTCAATAGCGCTCCACGAAAAGAACATAGGCTTCCCTCCAGAGATTTCCATTTGAGTTCCCGAAGCATTTCTGTAACACCTCTGCTTTGTTCAAACCTACCAGTAACAAATGTAGCAGCCTGCCTCTGAACTGCTTCTATGTCTCTCTTCAGTACGACCCGATGGCGATCCCAAATACTCGAACAGTACCCTACAATCAGTCGCACTAGTGTCCTATATGCGGCTTCCTTTACAGATGAACCTCTCTTTCCTACAATTCTCCCAATAAACCGAAGCCAACCATTCGCCTTCCACCCGCATTCAGTTTCATATTTCTTTGAAACGTTGCGCCTAGATATTTAATCAGTGCCACTGTCTCAAGCAACACACTACTAGTGCTGTACTCAAACATTATCGCTTTGTTTTTACTATTCATCTGCGTTAACTTACATTTTTCTACGTTTAGAGCTAGGTACCTCTCATCACACCAACTATAAATTTTGTCTGTCATCTTGTATCCGCCTACAGTCACTCAACATCGACAGCTTTCCATACACCACAGCACCATCAGCAAACAGGCGCAGACTGCCGCTTGCCCCGTCCCCTAGATCATTTATGTAAATACAAAATAACGGCCGTCCTATCACACTTACTTGGGCCACTCCTGACGGTACACTTGAGGAACACTCGCCGTCGAATAAGTTTAACAGCTTGTTTACAAATTTGCTTACAACGATTGTATGTATTAGAACAAGAGCAGTTTTCCTTTAGGAAACATAATGACACAAAAGTTAGTTCTCATGTTTACCATGATTATGAAAGCAAGACATCATATAAATCAAAACAACCTTCAGTGGACTGGTTAACCTAGAAACAGCGATCGACCATATTAAATAGTACAATATTATTTAAATCATCAGAAAAAATGCAGATCTAGCAGCTCGCTTCTGAACTACGTCGATGTCCTCCCTCAATCCGACCTGGTACGGATCCCAAACACTCGAGCAGTGCTCAAGAATAGGTCGCACCAGCGTCCTATATGCTTGTCTCCTTTACAGGTGAACCATACTTTCCTAAAATTATCCCAATAGACCGAAATCTACCATTTGTCTTCCCAGCCACAATTCTAACATGTTCGTTCCATTCAGTCCCGGATTTATCAGGTCTACAAGTTTGCTTCCGCCTTTTTGCAATAGACGGCAGCAGCGGCAAGTGGGGATCGGGTGGTTGGTCATAGGTGTAATACAGTAAGCATAGGCATCTGTAAACATAATGCCATAAAAATATTAGTCGATCTGTGATTGCATCATAAGGTTATTCTCGATTAAGTACGTCAACTTACGAACGCATTTCTCGCCATTTGCGGGAAGTTTTAATTTTCTGCTTTAACACGAAGAAATCTACGGCTGTGGCTCTTAAAATGCTGGGTAAGACTAATGGCGAGGGACCTATTAGAGGAAGAACGTGCAGAAAATGTTTTCAACGCCGTAAGAACGGTGATTTTGATGTCGGAGACCGGCATGGCGGCGGAAGACAGAACGTTTTCTTAGCTACTGAAACAGACGAAGACAGTCACAGAACATCATTAGCTAAAGCAACTGATGCCTTTGAGTCCAGCACTGAAACACAAACGGCCACAATACAGAGATAGACACGTAAAGGTAATTTTTCAGCAGGTCAGTGCTCGACCCCATGTCGCAAAGCCTGTCAAAATATACACGGAAACGTTGAAATGAAAAGTCCTATCCCTCCCGCAGTATTCTCCATACGTTGCTCTCTCTGGCACACAGTCTGGCTGATCAGCACTTCCGATCATATGAACAAGTGCAAAATTGAATCGATTCATGGATCCCCACAAAAGACGAACAGTTGTTCCGACACAGGATTCGTATGCTATCCGAAAGATGGAAGAATGTATTGGCCAGCGATGGGCAGTACTATGAATCATATTTTTTTTGTAAGTTTTTCACAATAAAGCCCTGAACTTAAAAAAAAAAAAAAAAACGGCGGAAGCAAAGTTGTCGATCTAGTAGGTGGGGATGGCGGGACGGGGAAAGAGGGGTCAACCTGGGTTATCTGCCCTGGATTGCAATTTCAGGGGGCGTCAAATTCATATTCTTGAAGAAAAAAAAACATTGTTTCCCTAGCATCCAGCGCTCGTTGGTGTATTCATTATTCATATGATTTGGAAACGCATCTCTGTTGGTTGTTGAACATTTTTGAGCACATTCTAAATTGATTTTTGAACGAATCTTAAGGATTTTTGAATACCTGTGTGCGATGTCTCTGACAAGGCAATTCCTGTCGCATCGAGAAATATAAAACTTTCCTGCAGACGAAACGGGACGGGGCTACATGACCTGAGCCGAACAAATCCAAACGTGTGAATAGCAATCGTTGTTTGTTTTCATAGTTGATTGGGTGCGCGAACGATAAAGCTTTATAATTATTAGCGAAATCCGTAGAATCAGACTAACAGAGCGGAAATAAATTACCAGTAGGACTAACAGGTAAGAAAGATTACGTATTATCTTCTCGGTGTGTCCAAGAAAATGAAATTTTGATAGAAAATTTTTGACAGATCGTTAGGCTACTAAGAGCCAGTTGTACAGTGCCCGTTTAGCAGCAGCTTAAGGTCTATTCTCGGAATAGCGCGGAGAACGTGTTGTACGAACACATGTTCACGCCTAGCCAGAGAACAAACACGGGCTAGCTAAACTGGTGATTCTGGCAGGGTTAGTGAATTTCACCGGAGAATAACTTTGGACAATGGCAAGAATAGTTACAGTGAATTTAGTGATGACAAGATTGTTTGTTTGAACGAGGAAGGAGAAGAAACTGGGACATCATACAAATTATATGGAAGAATGTGACGATTCCAAATTCATATAAAAATTTCATATTGCTACTGCTTTTCGATCTCATGTTTGAGAACCTGGAGCATATGAATGAAATGCGAAACTATTTCATAACATAAAAATTTTGCTTGTAATAGGCGTAATAGGCATTTGATATTGGTACTTCGTGAAATATAGTCTGTAGTGTTATTTATGTAAATGAGATAGATAAAAATGACTATTTGTGCCAATACAGTCTCGCTTATTTGACGTGTGTAACAACTGCTGTAAGATTAGAAAAACCTCTTTCGATTTGTCTGGCAGACAGTGACAAACTAGACGCAATCAAATCAAGAAACCAGAACAGTCTTGGGTACTATTCGTATTAACAACTTTTTCAATATTAGACAGTGACATTTTGATTTTTCATGCAGCAAAGCGTTTGGCGAACTTTGATAGAGCAATAGATTGTTTCGCAGAAATGAAAGCACGCCATGTAAAGCTGTAGCGAGATTAGAGAGAAAAAAATGCTGGGACCTAAGGTATGAAGAAATGTGTACTCTCTTGCTTGTTTCTTGTCTTTACTCGTTTTATGTTTCCTATATTTTTTCTTTACTGGTTTTATGTATCCCATATTAAATTTCATGTCACGCAAAAGAAAAAGTTACTAGCTAATAGGCAATAAAGAGTGCAAATTTTTTGAAGAGTTCTAATTCTCTTGGTCACAAATAATTCCATCCAGTATTAATTGTGAGTTTTCGTATTTTTTTATTTTTTATTTATTTATTTATTTTTGAAAGGGGGGGCTGGAAGTCAAACCGGCCGACTGGGAGCAGGAGAGGCACCACTGTCCTGAATATAGATTTCATGACTTTCATTACAAAATATACACGTTTGAATTCCACAGAGCGAAATACAGTGACGTGCGATAGAAGAATGCTGTGTGAAGAGGCGTGGGACTGCAATTTGGCACACTTAAGACCAAATAATATGTTTTACTTTTCCTCGAACATTACAGGTTTGTTCTTTCTACTCATCTACATTAACTTACATTACCTCACATTTAGAGCTAGCTGCCATTCATCATATCAACAAGAAATTTATGTCTCAGTCGTCTTGTTTCTTCCTACAGTCACTCAAGTTCTACACTTAACCGTATAGCACAGCATCATCGGCAAAAACCGCACACTGCTGCCCACGCAGTCCCCCGAATCATTTCTGTATATAGAAAACAACAGTGGTCTTATCAAACTTCCCTGGACACTCTTGGCGATACACTTGCCTCTCATGAAACTCGCCGACGAAGACAACATACTGGGTTCTGTTTCTTAAGAAATCTTCGCGTTACACACATATCTGTGAACTTACCCCATATGCTCGTACCTTCGTTGACAGCCAGCAGCGGGTCACCGTGTGAAATGCTTTCCAAGTTCCCAATACGTGTATATCGTGTGAGAAAAGGGCAAGATGAGTTTCGCATGAGCGATGCTTTCTAAAACCGTGCAAATTCGTGGACATAAGCTCCTCAGTCTCAAGTAAGGATTCTGCAGTAAACGGAAGTTAGGACGCCGGCCGTTGTGGCCGAGCGGTTCTAGGCGCTTTAGTCTGGAACCGCACGACCGCTATGGTCGCAGGTTCGAATCCTGCCTCGGGCATGGGTCTGTGTGATGTTCTTAGGTGTAAGTAGTTCTCAGTTCTAGGGGACTGATGACTTCAGATGTTAAGTCTCATAGTGCTCATAGCCATTTTAACCATTTTTGAAGTTAGGACTATTGGTCTGTAATTTTGTGGGTCCGTTTTTTATCCTTCTTATATACAGGAGTCACCTGCGCTTTTTTTCAGTCGCTTGGAACTTTGTGCTGGGCGAGAGATTCACGATAAAGGCAAGCTAGATAAGTTTTTGTAAAACAGAAGTGGGCTTCCATCCGGACCTGGTAATTTATTTTCTATCAAATCTTCAGATGTTACACTACGCCAGGGATGCTTATTAGTATGTCGTCCATACGGGAGTCTGTCCGATTGATTAAATGACGGAATGTTTGTACGATTCTCCTATGTGGAACGATGTCTTGAACGTGATATTTAAAACTTCGGCTTTCGTTTTACTATCTTCAACTGTTACACCAGACTGTTCACAACAAGGGACTGAATGGAAGCCTTAGACACGCTTAGCGATTTTACGTACGACCGGAATTTTCTTGGGTTGCCTGCCACATCTTTTGCTTAAGTATGAGGATGTTTGTATGAGGGTGGTAGTCGTTTTATGCTTCGAGCACAGATCTTTTCACAGACGCACGAAGCTGCCTTTGCTTGTTGTTATTTGTGCGTTTTCTTTTGAACCGGGAGTGCAACAGCCTGTGCTTCCTCAGCATTTTACGAATTTCGTCATTAAATCATGGTGGCTCCCTTACTAGGCAGGCACATAGCTCTCCAGAGCACGATTTACAATCTGCTTAAACTTTGCCCATAATTCCTCTACGTCCATATTACAGGAATTAAGTGAAGTCAGTTTACTGTGTGATTGAGATGCTAACAATTGCTTATCTGCTCCATTTAGCACAAACACAATCTTAGCCTTCTAGACTGATTTGTTAAACCTCGTTACTATAGTTTCTATAAGACATCATGGTCGCTAGTCCGCTTTTGTATACTGACACTATCAATAAGGCCCGGCATCTTCGTAGCTACAAGAACCAAGGTTTTCCATTGTGTGTGGGCTGCCGAGCTAGCTGCTCGAGACAGTTTTCAGAAAACGTGTTCAAAAGTCAAAAGTATTTCGCACGACTGTCTGTACCCCCTCTCTCCCACAGAGTCGCCTCCAACTAATATTCCATGTTGTGACCGAACACTATCTCTGAATGACTCTAGAACTGTCACAGCGGAATCAGGTGGCCGGTAAAAGTATCCAACAATCTGGTTTGTTTCAGCTACACCTGTTATATGCGATCAGGTAACTGTCACACTCAACTTCGACCACAACAGGGACAGTATTTTTTCTCAACTGCAATGAACACTCTCCCTCATATGGCCTCTAATCTGTCTTTTCAATATACACTCCTGGAAATGGAAAAAAGAACACATTGACACCGGTGTGTCAGACCCTCCGTAATTGCTCCGGACACTGCGAGAGGGCTGTACAAGCAATGATCACACGCACGGCACAGCGGACACACCAGGAACCGCGGTGTTGGCCGTCGAATGGCGCTAGCTGCGTAGCATTTGTGCACCGCCGCCGTCAGTGTCAGCCAGTTTGCCGTGGCATACGGAGCTCCATCGCAGTCTTTAACACTGGTAGCATGCCGCGACAGCGTGGACGTGAACCGTATGTGCAGTTGACAGACTTTGAGCGAGGGCGTATAGTGGGCATGCGGGAGGCCGGGTGGACGTACCGCCGAATTGCTCAACACGTGGGGCGTGAGGTCTCCACAGTACATCGATGTTGTCGCCAGTGGTCGGCGGAAGGTGCACGTACTCGTCGACCTGGGACCGGACCGCAGCGACGCACGGATGCACGCCAAGACCGTAGGATCCTACGCAGTGCCGTAGGGGACCGCACCGCCACTTCCCAGCAAATTAGGGACACTGTTGCTCCTGGGGTATCGGCGAGGACCATTCGCAACCGTCTCCATGAAGCTAGGCTACGGTCCCGCACACCGTTAGGCCGTCTTCCGCTCACGCCCCAACATCGTGCAGCCCGCCTCCAGTGGTGTCGCGACAGGCGTGAATGGAGGGACGAATGGAGACGTGTCGTCTTCAGCGATGAGAGTCGCTTCTGCCTTGGTGCCAATGATGGTCGTATGCGTGTTTGGCGCCGTGCAGGTGAGCGCCACAATCAGGACTGCATACGACCGAGGCACACAGGGCCAACACCCGGCATCATGGTGTGGGGAGCGATCTCCTACGCTGGCCGTACACCACTGGTGATCGTCGAGGGGACACTGAATAGTGCACGGTACATCCAAACCGTCATCGAACCCATCGTTCTACCATTCCTAGACCGGCAAGGGAACTTACTGTTCCAACAGGACAATGCACGTCCGCATGTATCCCAGGCCACCCAACGTGCTCTAGAATGTGTAAGTCAACTACCCTGGTCAGCAAGATCTCCGGATCTGTCCCCAATTGAGCATGTTTGGGACTGGATGAAGCGTCGTCTCACGCGGTCTGCACGTCCAGCACGAACGCTGGTCCAACTAGGCGCCAGGTGGAAATGGCATGGAAAGCCGTTCTACAGGACTACATCCAGCATCTCTACGATCGTCTCCATGGGAGAATAGCAGCCTGCATTGCTGCGAAAGGTGGATATACACTGTACTAGTGCCGACATTGTGCATGCTCTGTTGCCTGTGTCTATGTGTCTGTGGTTCTGTCAGTGTGATCATGTGATGTATCTGACCCCAGGAATGTGTCAATAAAGTTTCCCCTTCCTGGGACAATGAATTCACGGTGTTCTTATTTCAATTTCCAGGAGTGTACATTCCACGACTTACTCCATACCTCAGAGCTTTCCACTTCGGGTTTCAGCCAGCTCTTTGTCTAAGAATGATTTGGGCGCGAGAACTTTCCTGGAGGACAAGACATTCGGGAACTTTATTACGAATATTTCGACAGTTTATTGATAAAATTTTGACTGTCGAAGTGTCTTTACTTTGAACTCAGGCTGACTTCCCTTGCTGCGTTTTGACTGGCGAGTGTTCATTAGAGCACATCAGACTACCATGTAGCATAAAAAACGCATACGAACTTCACAAGTAGTTGCTTACTTTGTATAGTCCACTTCTGACCTACCCAATGGAGTCTTACAGATCCCCATACGATAACGCAGGTCTAGAAACCTGCAGCCAACACCGTCACTGAGTTGATGAAGCCTTTTGTTGAGACCCTCCACTCGGCTCCAAACCAAAGGACCTTGATTAACACTGGCAACAATGCCGCAAATTGCGAGCTCATCTTGCACTCCATGTGTGAGGCCAGCAGTCTTCACCACCTCCGTCAGCCGCCTGTAGGAACTGAGGATGGCCTCAGAACCTATGTGACAGGCGTAGTTGGTACCGACGTGACCCCCAACTTTCAGAGGAATGTGCCATGCACGCTCGATAGCCGCGGGCAAGGCCGCCTCCATATCTCGGATGAGGTCTCCCGACAGACAAGCCCATTTGCTTTCTTTCCAGAACTGAACGCTATCTGCCTAAGGGGGCTCCATAACGTGCCTAATGTTGGAGCTCCCGGTAACCAGTAAATCCCTTCCCCCCTGTGCCCGCTCGGACCCTGCTGAGAGAGCGGCCACTTGTCAACTCACACCGTGAATGGGCGAGGCCAGACGTCCAGTCTTCACATTGGCCCTCCGCCACGAGCGACGCGAAAGCATTACCATCAGACACTCACCCTGCTGCGAGAGCGGATCCACCGCGTCGGGTGCCTCGGAAGCAGAGCTCGTGTGTAGCACAAGCGACACTTGAGGTGTGCCATGCGACGCGTCGGATTCTCCTCCAATGCCACATCTCGAGACAGCAGCTGAAAGTGACTGACCATAGCCAAAAGCGAATTAGGCTGTTCGTGAACACCTGAGGTGTTCTGTGCTAAGCGCCGGATTCTTCACCACTGTCACATCTCAAGGCAGCAGCCTGGAAGTGACTGACCATAGCCAAAAGCGCATTCAGTTTCCGCGAACTGCTGCCAGTTCCTCCTGCGTCCGCACACAGCATGCACACAATCTAACCATACTAGCAAAACTAAATGAAGAAGTAAACTATAAAAGCAGACAGAATTATAGACATGTAACTTGCTTCCCTCCTGATGTGCCACCATCGGACGCTGATGCGTTAACGAGCTTTGTAGTTGTCTGTTCGATGACCAACTACTGCAGTACAGACTGAATTAATTTTACAAAAGCGTGAGATTAAACCTTTTCAACAGAAAAACACCCACGAAATTTAATAAATGCACTTCGTGAAAACATCGGAAAAGATAAACACTTAAATTGCCGCTCTGTAGATGTATGTCGGCTGAGAGCTGTGTGAATTTCTGAGGACCAAACTGCTGAGGTCACCAGTCGGCTGAGAGCTGCTGACGCTGCTGTCTTTAGTAAAACTGAGGAAGATTTGCAGCTGTTCAAAAGGAATAAACAGTCCACTGAGCACAGAATATGACTTGTGACTAAGAAAGAGTAATGAGGAGCAGCAGAAATGAGACTAGCGAAAATTGTAACATCAAAATTGAGGACAACGAAGAAGAGAAGTGAAGGGGTTCTGCTATCCTGGAAGCGGACGAAGCAAAGAGGACATAAGAATTAGAGAGACAAGGATGGAATTTGTCGACAAGAATTTTTTTTCTATTTGACGAAGAAAGCATAGCGAGCGAAGTGACTCGCCTTCGAGGGGAGACGGTTCAAACTCGAGTCCGGCCATCCAGATTTAGGTTTTCCGTGATTTCGCTAAATCGTTAAGGCAAATGCCGGGATGTTTCCTTCGAAAAGGTACGGTCACTTTCTTTCTCCGTCCTTGCCTAATACGAGCTTGTGCTCCGTCTTTAAGAACCCCGATGTCGGCGAATCTACTCCCTTTCTCCATGGCTGAAGCACTATATTGTACGGAAATGATTCGTGGACCGAGGAAAACCGGAAAAGAAGAGAATCGAAGGGACTGAGATGCGGTGCTGTAGAATGGGTTTTAAAACTAAATTAAGGTAAGAACAACGTTCTCCACAGAAACAACGAGGAAAGGAACACATGGCAAACACTGACAAGAAGACGGGACAGTATGACAGGACATGTATTAAGACATCACGCAATAACTTCGCCGATACCAGAAAGAGCTGTAAAGAATAAAAACTGTACGGGAAATAGAGATTGGGAAATATTTAACACATAATTGAAGTGTTACTTTGATAAGGACTCGGTTTTGCACTGTAGAGGAATTCGAAGCATACCTCTTTAAACCAGTCAGAAGACAGAAGAAGGAATAACAAAAAGCATACTCAAGCTGAATATCCTAAACACAACCTGGTGATTTTTACGTTTCTCTGAGAGTAACATATTCAAGTATAAAGCATTTTTTTCACTGGTGCGTTAATTGCATAGTAAATGGTAGAGAAAAGAGCAGAATTACAATAATTTTCAATTACAAATATTTAATGAAAATGGTTGCCGAGGGCCAATTCAATCATAACGACAGAAATTTTAAAGATCACTTCCCATTCAAATTTCCGAAAGGGCTTGTCATGTCAAAATGTTTATTAATTTTTCGCAGTCCCTGATTCTCTTACCCTACTGCTAGAAGCAGATCAAATTCTGAAATATTTATCCAATTTTTATAGTTGCAATTGCACTTACAAACTTCTCTTACGTAACAAACTGTTCTCGGAAAATAACTGGCCATTCCTAAAGACAATTGCAGGTAAGCACAATGAGAACTGCAGGAAGCTTTGGGGACCTGCATGAGTGTCGGTCTGTGATAGTGTGTTATTTTGTTTAAGAAGTTGGATCACCCTCTTTACAAATTTATGAAACAAGTAAGTGTTAGATTGCTGAAGGCTATACTCCAGTTTCACTGAACTCGTATGTTTTCTGCTACCTCTCCTGAAAAGGTCATACTTTAAACAGTAGTCAATACACAATAAGAGGACAGAACGCTTGTTAGCCTCAACAAACGGCTCCTTTGTTCCTCGCTATCTGCGGGTGTAATTATGCTGAGGTCAGCCTCAAAGTCACTGAATCACTTGGGATTGCCTCTGAACCGATGTCTTAGTTCATCCCACTAATGATCTGAAGTGCAATAAAGAAAGAGAATGATTAGAATCGTCCGTGGAATTAGTGGGAAAAAATTTTCATCCGTATTTACGAAGACGAGCCCGAGATCCAGCATTACAACATAGTAGAACCGCAGGAAACGTAAATATTTTATTGTAAGATGATGAAGCCACAACGCAACGCATTACAGATTTCAGTTGTTGATGTTTCCACTGTTTCGAAATACGCTAGATTGTGGAGTGAATTTCTTCACTTTGTGGTGCTGGGTGTAATAATGTCGTCAGATAGAGTATACTCTGGAGTCAATTACATGCTAAAGAGAAAGATAGAACATTGCAACACATCCACTTTTGTACTGTAGTTTTCCTGTGAAAACCAATTTATTTGCCAACACAGTAGGTTTACACAATTACTGGTTTATTAATTTCCGCAATATGTATTGCCGTCTTCAGCTCTATAAAAAGAGAACTGCTGAGGTTACACGCTTACAGGCGTATAAAAATGTATTAGGACAAACACAATAGCTCAATGACAAAAATAACATACCTATTATCCACTCTGTCACATTATGCTGTGTGCGCCTCGATAGCTGAGTGGTCAGCGCGGCAGATTGCCGTTCAAAGGGGTCCGGGTTCCATTCCCGCTGGGTCGGGGATTTTCCCCGCTCAGAGATTGGATGTTGTCTTGTCATCATCTCATTCACATCGACATGCAATCCGCCGAAGTGCTGGCATCAACTGAAAAGGCTTGCACCAGGCGACCGGTCTACCCGACGGGAGTCGAGTACGAAGGGTACGGACATGAGAGATACATGCCACATCTTGCCTGTTCGTGGTGTAATACCATGGTGGCTACAACAGAGCAATTGACTACTAGATTTGGAGTATAACGGAAGCTAGTGCTGAGAGGTACCTCGAGACGGTAATCTGCACTCCATGACGTCAGTTACTACTAATGTAGCATGGTCCCACTTTCGTTTAATATTAAAATTAACAGAAGGAATGTAACATAAAAGTAGTATGCACGAGGTAATAGTAATACAAAAGCTTAGACAAATTGTATACAAAGGAAATAGAACATGCTGTAAGGTTACATGGATTGCTGCCTACGCCATCACATAAAAAATTGGCAATATTTTTTTACGTAAAGACGACTTAATATATTACATATATTAATAAACTTATGCCATAAAACATATGTAACAGAATTAGCTTAAGGGGAAAGTTACACAGTCGACATATACACAATTATGAAATAGGATTTGACCTTATTGGTCGGTTTCGCTGCAAGTGAAGGAAGACAATTAGCAGTTATGTATCAGAAAACTGTAAAGTAAGACCCCTGTACAATATAGGATAGTAATATAAAGTAAAACTGTTGTGTAAAAAATTTTAATAAAAAATGTACCAGCATAAAATTGTGTGTGAAGTATACCTTTTATTCTTTCGTTTTTAAGTCAACGTGCCATCACTGAATGAGCAAAATTGTAGTTGGTTTATAACTATTAGACACCATTTCTGGGGATATACAGAATGAGTCACCAACTATTGCCATCAAGAATAACACCGACAGTATGATAGGAGCTGAAAAGTTTGTGGAACAAATGTTACATAGAACAACGGGGGCCATAATATGACATTGGTCTTTCGTTGCTAGGTGGGCTCGCTTCAGAGGTGTGAAGGTCAACTTCGCTTTTTTAAATGGGATCCTAAAGTTCGGTACTTATTTTCTGATAGCGGCTATCGATACGAATCCAATGATGTGTAACAGTAAGGTCTTTGAAGCTCAACGAAGGTCACAAAAGTAGCATGAACGTCCATTTACAGAAGGTGTTCGAAGTGATGACCATTGATATCGATGCTGTGATGCAATCTTCTTATCATGGATTGAGCACTTGCTCTAACAATTCTCTTTTGTATATCGTGCAAATAGTAAATATTCGCCGAATACGGCGTATCCACCTAACGTGCCATTGACATGTAAACACCATTCAACAGTTTCGCAATACAACACTAGTAGCTACAGTAAGACTAGTATCGTCGAATCACGTTTTTGTTGGCTACTGAGGAGCTTCGATGATGGCCCGTGGCACCCGAATCTGGTGCCAATAGATCCGACGTATCCAGGTGGCGGCTGGTCGGCCGGAGGTCGTTCCTGGCGACAATGAGCTTCCGGTTGTCTTCCTGATGGTGTCCTGGATGGGGTCGCTGTCAAGGTCTTGAGGAAGGTCTCTTGTCCGAGCCTACCGAAGGGCTTGGAGAATGAGCTTAAGACAGCCATTTTGCAACATTTGTAGTTGCTTAATATTTGTTTCGCTTGTGGTGCTCCAGAAGGAGCAGGCAGATATCATGGAGGGTACAAGTAGTACAGTAGTATATCAGGCGTAACGTTTTAGCCATTTTAGCGTTGTCAGGTTCCTTGAAGAGTATTTTTTTTAATCAATTATGACTCCAAAATAACGGACGTGATCAGTCCAAGGGACTGGAACGTTGTTTGTAATAAGGCTGTCACGAAGGCCAGGCCGTCGTTGGTGAAGAGAATTGTTCAAATGGTTCAAATGGCTATAAGCACTATGGGACTTAACATCTGAGGTCATCAGGCCCCTAGACTTAGAAGTACTTAAACCTAACTGACCTAAGGACATCACAGACATCCATGCCGGAGGCAGGATTCGAACCTGCGACCGTAGCAGCAGCCCGGTTCCGGACTGAAGCGCCTAGCGGCCGGGGAAGAGAATTGCTCTCGTCTTCTCTGCATTATCTTTCATACGATGGTCCGATGCCCATTGTTTTATGATGTTCAGCTGCCGCTGTAGACACCATACTGTCTCGGTAATGCGTGTACTACTTGTTAAAAAAGAGATGTCATCCACGAACTGCACAAGGACAATCTGCGTGAGCACTGGCATGTCATTCACGTACAGTATAAAAGCACTGACGAGAGGACGGATCCTTGTGGTAATACCTCTTGTAATTGTAGAGCGCTGGAGCGTTGTCCGTTTATCTTGACATAGATGCGACATCCTTGTAGGAGACTGTCAACAGTCTTGATACAGTAGTCGGATATCGAACCTAAGGCGTGAAATTTGACGTCCAGCTAGTCCTTCCATGCACAGTTGAAGGCTTCCTCAACATCCACGAAAGCAACTGCAATGTAGTTCAATCGATTCATGTTGTGTGCTATGTATTCCGTAACGCATAGTAGCTGAATTTCCGATAGCTTTGACTCAAAGGCGAATTGATATGGTGAAATTACGTCCTACATGGCGATGGGTTGTCGAAGCCGTTATAAGATTGTTCGATTATCCTTTCTAGAACCATTGACACAATAGGTAATTAACTGATGGTTTGTAGATTGGCTCAAGTCCGTTCCTGGCTTTGGATATTGGTACAAGGCGAGCTATTTTCCAGGTTGCCGGAAGGTAGTTCAGTTGGAGACAGCTGTTGAAGGTCCTCCTGACGAGCATCAATAGCTTTCTCGGCAGTTGTTTGAGTTGTTTGTTTGTGATCCAATCAGGTCCTGGGACCGAATGTGATTCAAGGTTGCGAATGAATGTCCTGACTGGTGTTGTTAGAAGAGCGTCATCCCTTCGTGCAGATTGTCGAATGTCCTCCGCCTGTTGGGCGTCCGATGCGTTTGTTGCCCTATAGGGTGAGGTGAACAGTTTTGCTTGTCCTAGGGGGTCGTGGATGTGACCTGTTGGGCTCTGAATGGCCAGCTTGGCTAATCGTAGGCTACGGAGTGATCGTAATAGTTTCCGCTGATTCCTAGACTGAAGTGCCACCTTTGCCATTTTGTCCTTCCAGACTGCTGTGTTCCACCGCATCATAGTGTAGTTCTGTTGAGAGGCATTTCAGTTCTCGTTGATCCTCTGGATTCCGGAGACTCCTTCTCTCACTACACTTCATTTTCTACACAATTCTCATGCGGCGTCAATGACGTGTAGCTGTCCAGTGCCATCTGTTGGTTGGTTTTTGCACTCGTTTTTGCTTTCAATAAAATCCCATGTTATTTCAGGCATGTGTGTCAAGTTGTTCGTTTCTACTTACTTTACTCCGAGAATTAGTGTATTTTCAACTGTTAACAGACTTTTGGGCCACCTCGTATATTATCTGTTGGACGAGAATTACAAGCGAGTAGACCACGAAATTCCATACATGTTCAACGGGTGACATATCGAGCAAATGCGAAAACGGGAGAAGAAAGTAATGCAACATATGGGTAGCCTATGTCATTTTCAAACATATCTTTCACATTTCAGATGAACTAGGATAGCTAGTTACGTTCAGTGGCTCGATCGTTATTAGAATGGGCCGTGCGTTTCTAGGAGGTATCATTCAACTCCGTAACGTTTCATATGTACTTGTGTAACACAGTACATTAAACTTAGATTAAATTGTAGCTATATTCATAGGAAAAGAGGACTTTCTGGCTCTCTATATGTCACCGTATGTACTAATGAACACATTTTAGCAGGCATCACAAAGAAATAAGTGCTACAATAATAGCCATTTACAACCTGTGAGCCAACTACGACATCCCCTTAACGCCAAGTTGAAGAGGTGTCTGTCATTCCATGCTGACGCCACGTTTACTGATGCATAGCCATTTATTGCAACTTCCGGATTCTCTTTGGCTCACATCTTTCACATTACGAATACTATAGTAACAGTAAGTCAAAGAGAGACAGCAACTTTCTGGTACGACCATGAAAGAGGAATTTCGTCACCCAAAACTGCTCGCATAGTCATATTTTTGCACTAAAAGTACACACAAACCGCTCATGTAGCATTCACTTGTCCTCCGTAGACCTCTGTGTAAATGTGGAACACAATGTTCAAAATATACCAATAAGCCCACATACTTGTTATAATTCTAGTCGCGTACATCTAATGCTTAGTTCTGATTTCCGAAATCCATAGTATTACAACTCTGGCAAACAGCTGCATCTCTTTTTTGCCTTCACCTATCAGTGCTAGTACGAGCTCAATTGACTTTCAGTGACGTAGTACAAGACAATAAAGCGTCATTAATGATATATCATCTATGTGAGACATGCATTTGGTTCCGTATTCAATCATGTTTATTTCGATCGGATGCTTACTTCACTGGAATTCTGATTACCATCGAATTTTACTCGTAAGAAAGCTAACAAAATTTGATAAAAATAATAAACCAGTGTCTGAGTTTAATGTGTACAGCACCGAAGATGATCACTATGTGATCGAAAATCGATTCTGCTGTCAATAAAACATCAATATTACGACCAACGATGACCTTCCTTTTAATATAACATATATGGTCGTGGTGCACACAGCACTCCACGGAGCCGCCAATCAATAAACCATTCTATTAATTTGACAAAAATAATGCACCATTCTGTGAGTACAAGGCGTGTCTCAAACTGGCCGGTTAGCTAGGAAAGAGCATGAATGGTGGCGTACGAATCGTTTTCTGTGATGCCTACGTTTTCACAATAATGGTTCATTTTGATGCAGAGCCTCCATTATTGTTCAAGTGCTATTAGTACTGTGAAAAAGTGTTTTTAAGCGATAGGCTCTCTCTAAACTCTCAACTCTCTGGGGTTTTGAGGCAGTCAATTGAATTTTTGCTTTCAACACTTCAATGTTTTCAAAAATTATTGGTGGTGTAGGACGAGGTGTTTGTCATTAGGCGTGAGGACAAATTGTAAAAAGGAAGGGGGAGGACGTTAGAAATTTTGAAATTCCCAGAACTTAAGAACGAAATCGGAGGTCTGAAACATTTCCACTCATGTGTTACATGAATTCCAGAATCGATAAAATCTAACAAGGCTATACTTCTGGGTTTCAAAATGCAGATGAAATGATTTTTTTATCTGTACATGACGACATAATATTTAGGTAACAAAATTAATACTTGTGAAAAGTCCATACAAAATTAATTTACAGCGAAGTAATTACGTGTCAGCACTTTTTCTTTTAAGCATTCAGAATTTTCTTCTGTGTTAGACTTAATCCAGCCACTCCTCGCACCTTTGTGAGCCTCGCAAAACATCTGCTTCATTGCCTGAGTTTTTCTTCACTAGTTGGTAAATGTGGCTAAGTCAAAGCTGAATCTGCCCCTCACTATATCCTTTATCAGCGAGAAACTGAATAAATTACCGTAACTGAATTGGTTAGATTTCTGAGCTACATGAAGTCACTGACATACGAAGAGAAATCACGTAAGAGGAACTTCGTCTGCGAATATGTGAATGTTACAGTACAAATGCAAGCAGACCGCTGGAATCAACAGATTTTACTTTTTGACCTGCCTGAAAGACCCTGATCATGGAAAACAGGTAGTTGCAGTATCCGTCTACTTTCAAAAACCATTTGGGTTTATATCATGCAACGTTTATTGTAAAATGCGGTCGTGGGGGACGTCGACAAATTTGTGACTGGAATGAGAATTTCTTGGGTGGAAAATAATCAACAGAAGTAAAGTTTAGGTGTGCCCTAGGGAAATGTGTTAGGCCTCATTCTTTTCAAGTGTATAGATGTTTCGGAAGAATATATTTGTAGTAAGCAGCAGACGTTTTGCAATGATGCAGTTTTTTACCTAGCGCAATTCTCGAGTAAGTATTTGGCAGAGGGTGCGAGAAACGCCTCTCAGACCGTTTCTCTATTGTTCCACTATCGACGAATATGTGAGAATATCAAACATATAAATCTTCCTGTGCGAGCTCTGATCTGTTGCCGGCCGAAGTGGTCGTGCGGTTCTAGGCGCTGCAGTCTGGAACCGCGAGACTGCTACGGTCGCAGGTTCGAATCCTGCCTCGGGAGTGGATGTGTGTGATGACCTTAGGTTGGTTAGGTTTAACTAGTTCTAAGTTCTAGGGGACTAATGACCGCAGCAGTTGAGTCCCGTAGTGCTCAGAGCCATCTGAACCATTTTTTTATCTGTTTTGTTTTACCACGATGGTAATTTCCCCCTATGTACATGGGAGCCAACAACATATTTTGGGCATTCGTAGCAGAAGTTTGCACAATTATATAGATAATGTATGACAGAACAGACATCTCATATACAACTGGATAGATACGCTGCGACGGCCTTACGGTTATTTCAATGCGAATGCGTACCATTGTTCGACCCATTGCGGGATTGCCGTTACGCTGCGAGCAACGGGGAAAATGAACGGGGTCAAAACATCAGTGGTGAGCAGCACTTGCGATTTTGAGTCCGACGTGAAGCGTGGTAACAATAAAAGGGCTACCCTTTTTCGAACCTCTTTGATATCTTTTGTCAGTCCTGTCCGGTAAGTATTCCATACCACGCAGTAATACGTCAGAAGAGGAAGGAAAAGCGCAAAGTAGACAGACTTTTTAATGGAATGGCAAGTAATTCGAGCTGCACAAATATTCAGTCATATTTTGGAAAAAAACGAAATTTTGTCTATGGAGTGCGTAATTGATTCTCTTGTAAATTTTTTTATTTATTTATAGACACAATCACATGTTTATGATACATTCATACCGGTTTGAACCTGTGTTCAGTGTATGCCGCCTTTAGCATCTGAAGATGGTCGCTGTATGGCCGAAGCCGGTATGAATGTGTCATAAACACGTGATTGTGGCTATATATAAACAAAAAAAATTACAATTCAGTCATATTTTCATAAAATATCAATGCAATAGTTGGCAGCTTGCTTTAAATGTTCGGAAATGTAAAACTGTGCATTCCAAAAATCTCAGAAACGTAATATCCAGTAGCTACAATAATGGGAGTCACTCATACAAATACCTTAGTGTACCAATTTGCGAGTATGTGAAAGCAGACTTTGTTGAATAACTGACTATTCGGAAAAGCAGGTTTTTTACCGTTCCCTTGGCTCTCTCCCATAGGTCAGACGAATCTGTCACCATTCACCTTGCCCTTCTTTTGTAACAAGCACTATAACGTATTAGTGATATTTGGTGTATCTCCCACACACTAGAGCGACCTAGTAGACGTAGGTCGCACTACTGTCTTGGAAGAAAACTACTTCGCATACTTATTTATTACACCGAGCGAGGTGGCGCAGTGGTTAGAGACTGGACTCGCATTCGGGAGGACGACGGTTCAATCCCGCGTCCGGCCATCCTGATTTAGGTTTTCCGTGATTTCCCTAAATCACTCCAGGCAAATGCCGGGATGGTTCCTCTGAAAGGGCACGGCCGACTTCCTTCCCCATCCTTCCCTAATCCGATGAGACCGATGACCACGCTGTCTGGTCTCCTTCCCCAAACCAACCAACCAACCAACTTATTTATTACAGTTACAGACCCCAATATGTTACACCAGGTGATTAATTTCGGTGTATGACTAGAAGATCTTACGCCAGATAGCTCCGAAGATTATGAAGAGATTGAAAAAAATAAACGTATGATGAGATGAAAGAAATTGTTCAGATATTTAAGGAAGACGAAAACTTAAATGTAATGGGGGTCTGGAATTCGATAGTAGGTAAAGGAAGTGAAGGAAAAATAGTAGTTGAATGTGGACCGGGGGAAAGGAATGAATGAGGTAGCCGGCTGGGAGAGTTTTGCACAGAGCATAATTTAATCATCGCTAAGACTTGTTTTAAGTATCATGAAAGAACGTTATACACGTGGAAGAGGCTTGGAGACAATGGAAGGTTTCATATTGAATATATATGAGACACTGATTTCGGAAGTAGATTTTAAATTGTAAGACATTTCCAGGGACACAGATGTACTCTAACCACATTTTACTGCTTATGAACTACAGATGAAAACAGATGAAATTGGCAAAAGGTCTTAAATCAAGCCATGGGACCTAGATAAGTTGAAAGAACCGCAGGTTTTTGAGAATTTCAACGGGAGAATTAGGCAACGACTGACTTCAGTAGAAGAAGAATAGGTAGCTTTGACAGATGACATAGTAAAGGCAGCATAGGACCAAATAGGTGTAAAGAGAGGGCCTATTAGAAACAGTAGCATATTGTTGAGAGTTTCAAAGGGAGAATTAAACAAAGACTGGCTTCGGTAGAAGAAGAATAGGTAGCTTTCAGAGATGAAATAGCAAAGGCAGCATAGGACCAAATAGTTGTAAAGACAAGGCCCATTAGAAAGCCTTTGATATCAGAGGGAATACTAAATTTAACTGATGAAAGAAGAAAATATAAAAAAATACAGCAAGTGAAGCAGGCGAAAGGGAATATAAACGTCTGAAAACGAGATTAGCAGGAAATGAAAAATGGCTAAGCGGGAATGACTGGAGGACAAATGTAAAGTTATGAGAGCACATATAACTGGAAAAAAAGATACGCACCACCTATAGGAAAATGAAAGGGACGTTTGGAGAAAAGAAAAGCAGCTTTCTGAATATCAAGAGCTCAGATGGAAAACCTGAACTAAGTAAATAAGGGAAAGGTGGAAGGAGTATATAGAAGGGCCATACAAGTCAAATATACTTAAAGGCAATATTACAGAAAGAGAAAAGGAGATATAATACTCCGAGAAGAATTTGACAGCACTGAAAGATCTGAGACGAAAAGAAGCTTCCAGAGTAGACGACATTTCCTCAGAACTTATTATTTACTTCCGGGAGCCAGCCATAATAAAACTATTCCACCTGATATGCAAGACAGGCGAAACACGCCGTACTTCGAGAAGAATTTAATAATTCCAATTCCAAAGGAAGCAGGTGCTGACAGGTGTCAATATTACCGAACTATCAGTTTAATAAGTCATGTTTGGAAAATACTAACAAGAATTATTAACAAAAGAATGGAAAAAGGTAGAAGCCAACATCGCGAAAAGTCAATTGGGATTGCGGAGGAATGTAGGAACATGCGAGGCAATATTGGTCCTACGACTTACATGGGACGATAGCTTAAAGAAAGCAAACCTATGTTTATAACTTCTGTAGATTTCGAGAAAGCTTTTGACAGTGTCGACTGGAATATATTCTTTCAAATTATGGTGGTAGCAGTGGTTGTACACAACTTGTACAGAAACCAGACGGCAGTTACAAGCATTGAGGGTCATGGAAGGTAAGCAGTGGTTGAGGAAGAAATGGGACAGGGTTGTAGCCTATGCAAGATACTATTCAACCCGTACATTGAGCAAGCAGTAAAGGAAACCAAATAAGATTTGGAGATGGGATTAAAGTTGGGGGAGAAGAAATAAAAACTTGGAGGTTTGCTGATGACATTGTAATTCCGAGAATTAGAGAGAGCTAAGAACTTGAAACAGCAGTTGAACGGAACGGACAGTGTCTAATAAAGGAGGATTTAAGACGAACATCAACAATAGCATAACATGGATAATGGAATGTAGTCGAATTAAACCAGGCGATTCCGAGGGATTAGACTAGGAAACGAGACACTAAAAGTAGTAGATGAGTTTTGATAAGATTTGACTACAGTGAACCTTCCAGCATGCGAACCGTATACTGTCTTGATAGTTCAACAGAGGACGAAGGTTTATAAGAAATATTCTTATGCAGAAGCTGATATGGGTGTTATATCACTGCAGTGCACTGTGGTTTCTCTTTCGATTCTTTTCTTGTGATTCTATACGAGGATTTCATGAATGCAAGGAGTGTGGGACCTCAGACCCAACGGCAGAATCCGCACGAGAGCTGGTAGCTGAAGGACAGAATGGGAATCGTGACCCAGAGACGACGGAAATAGCGGTCTCGGATATTGCGGACGCTGTCACCATCCGTCAAGAGCAGCCATCTGCAACACGCGGTGCCGACTTCCGTATCGTCTGCTGTCTACGAAGTCACGGCGAGTCTGCGTAGCGAGCCAGCCGAGCGCTGGCTATCCTTTCAGCAACGAAGGAAAATTATGTCGTTTAGTTTCTGTCGCCTTGTTCTACGAGCAGTATCTTTGAGTAGTAACCAAAACACCCTGGGTCACGCGTTGGTTCCCACCCACTGCGGAAATTTTGAATAAAAGTGTTTGTCACTGATGGCCGGCAACTTGTTGTATGAGGAGTCATCCTAGTTCTGCCAATGGCTCCATCAAAGAGGGAGGAGAGGCAAACAGTTTCCGGACAACCTCTTACCCTTGGACTGGAAAACTATACGTAAAAGACCATAAGGACACAGAAGGTAATGGGAACCACTACATTAAAGAAACATATGTAACCAAAGGCTTTGTGGCCTGTAACTGAAAGAGCGTCAAGATTATCATTCCATCTGGCGTCAGTGGAAAGCGCAGTGTGTAAAGTAATGTACAATGCCCGAAAAAAGCTTTTCAAAACAAGTTTAGTGACTTATAATTCGCATATATTTTAAATTTATGTTTCGCAAGAATTCGTGAGGATACGGAAATCAACTGAAACTAGTGCTAAACGTAGCTGATCATTTTCCACTGCAGAACTCCTCGGCACAGTGACGTTCTTAATACTGAAACTTCCTGGCAGATTAAAACTGTGTGCCGGACCGAGACTCGAACTCGGGTCCCGATCGCACAGTCCGCTGCAGAGTGAAAATCTCATTCTGGGTTCTTAATACTGCTTGCAATTGCTTGGCAAATCTATGACGTGTGGTGCGTCGAGGCGAGCGACCGATTGCAGGTGATACCGCACGCGACCCGTTGCTCGTGCGTAGGGCCCTAAGAGATCGGATTATGATAATCCGTTAAAGTGGCAACAGAACAGCTGCAATTGCAGTGTAGGGCACAAAAATGAAATCAACTGCGTTCACTAACGGAAGTATAGGAAATGGGACGTGAATATGCAGTCAGGTTAAGCTTGCTTGACGTAACAAATCTTTGCAGTGAGCTTTCCTGGTATCGCGTATGAAGTGCTTCAAAAGTCGTGATGTCATAGCAGCAGCTGTGAAAAGGCCTGGGTTTCGGCATCACTATCCACGTCGTGATGGCAGTAGGAGGCCGGAATTCGAGTACAACTCTCTTTATTTACAGTCACAGTTCACAATGAGCCAGTTCATACATATTAGCATTACATTAAATCAGAGATATAAATGTCTTTGTCCATATCAGTTCGAAAAACAAGGTACTAAATGCTGAAAACATGTTATGGTGAAAACTGTAGATTAAGAGAGAGATAGGAGTACATCCAACAAATAATTCATGATACTCTGAGGTGAAGTGGTTGGCAAGCAGAAGAATTCGTGGGGGATCGGATCAACCAATCAGAAGACTGATGACTCGAAACACCCGTATATACACTGATCAGGCAAAACATTACGCCCAGGACGCTTTCCGCCGACAATGGGAGTCGCATACAAGTCGTGATGAGCGGTATTTGTTTTGTATATATGTGTATCAACGGCGATAAAGAAAAAAAGCAAGTGGCAGAGAGAGAGAGAGAGAGACAGAGAGAGAGAGAGAGAGAGGGGCTGGAGTGGAGGGGTACGAAAGTTGAGGTTTATGTGGTTTCAAATAATTACAGGATATTTAGAAACAGAATACATCGACGCATGGGAATTTTACAGCAATAGCACGCACTACAAAAAGCCAGGCATATTGACGAGACGACGAATACTATGTGCTGTTTCCCGACATGCAATACAGAAAGATGTATTTTTATACGTTTCTGACAGGATTGTGCTCATTTATTTTGAAACATACGGGTAAACGCTATGAAGTGAAACCAGACTTCACGGTATTTAAAATGTGCTCTCCAAGCTGGTCTGTAAAGTAGTTGCGAGTGTGTAGCAAAATCTGTGTAGTTTCTCTCTCAGACGCTTATTTAATTCATCAGACTCAGCGAACAAGCAGTTCTGCCGCCAGTGCGTTGTAATGTAAATGAGATGGGAAAATAAATGCGCACGACCAACAAAATTGCGTGTATGAAATAAAATGTACAGTTAAAAGAATCTTGACATACGGAAGAACTATTAGCTGGAACACGATATTTACTTTTAGCAGGCAGTGTTGCTGAGTTCAAATTAATATATTATTTTGTTTAGAAAGTTCTAATTACCTTCTAGATAAATGAATGGCATAATTGTTTGCTAAATTATGTTTTGGCACTATAGTTGTACGTTGCTTCTTTGTATCAGTGTCGATCAAACAACAGATCATTCTGAGGAATTAAGAACGACATTGCAGATCATGGGTCCAAATTACAAAGTGCAAGAAAGTATCAGATTCATACACGAGGCATATGGCCTTGTGCTGCGTCCTGAGAACTTAATAACTCGCGCACTTTCCTGCAACCGATTGTTTCGACAGAACTAGTTTGTAATTGTGCTCTAGATGCAAATGATCATGTTTGGCAGTATGATCTGTAATTTATGTCGTTATTAGTGGCTGAGGATAGTGTGTTGTTTGACCGAAACCGGTGACTTTAATAAATAAATGACATAACAACTATTGTGCCAAACCGCAATTTTTCAGAAGCCTAAGAAGTTGATAGTGTTATTAGTCTCACGCTCAACAGTGAACTAGGATCAATGCTCACTGAATATAAATTGTATGTAATGAAACGCTTACACTTCGTAAATGTCTGCTGCTACATCAATGTACACATTATACCATCTGTGAAGATAAACTGTTCGGCAAGTTTATGTTTGTGATATCGCCATCTTTGTATACAGTCTTCCATGTGACAAAAACTATCCGGTGTGTGTGCTTAGTGTTTTATAATGTGTGGGTAGAGCTACGTTATCTAATTGCTTTGTATCCTGTTCACTATTATGGGAACATAAGCAGTCAACGTTGCAATATAACATTGCGGGATTTTCGATGTAAGTAACATAAAACTAAAACAGTTTTACCTCAAAGATTTATTTGAACAGTATACAATCGGTGTGCTGAAAATAATGCCTCCGAATTTTTTATTCTGTTCTCAATGTCGGTTGAAGTACCACATGTCATGCATATTACTTGTCGACTTACCCGCTTCGCTGACGCTAGCTGCAACCCTCTGCTGTTAGAGGGCTCCGAATTGTCGCGTGTAACATGGCGGTGTGAAACGTAAATATGTCGCTATGTGAGAAATACACCTTCAGAAAACTAAAAGCATGAATTAAAATATTTCGTCCACACAGGGATCACACCCTCTCCTTCAGCAAGATAATGCCAGACCATACACGAGCGCTGCATCTGCAACAATCCGACGTCTTGGGTTCGTTCCCATCCATATAGTCCAGACTTGGTCTCAAGCGATTTTCATCTGTTCTTAAAAGACACCATTGAGGATTTCACTATGAAAACGATGAAGAGTTGAAGCAGAGATAAGGTTGTGGCTCCGTCAACAAATTCAAACATTCTACAGTGACGCTATCAACAAATTGGTCTTTCAAAAATGGTTCAAATGGCTCTGAGCACTATGGGACTTAACTTCTGAGGTCATCAGTCCCCTAGAACTTAGAACTACTTAAACTTAACTAACCTAAGGACATCACACACATCCGCCCGATGCAGGATTCGAACCTGCGGCCGTAGCGGTCGCGCAGTTACAGACTGTAGCGCCTACAACCGCTCGGACACCCCCTCCGGCCAACTGGTCTTTCGTTGAGAGAAATGTGTTCGAAGCCAGGGTGACTATATTGAGAAATAAATAAGTAGACACGAAGAATAGAGATTTAGAATGTTAATAACATTAGTTTTATTTGAAAAAATTGAGTTTCCACATAATAAAATTCGGAGGCATTACTTTTGAGCATGTCCTCGTGAACAGGGCGTTTCTCATGTGGCTGTGGGGCACCACCACTCCAATGAACTTCCACAACAAGCGGGAATGAACAGTCGAAAACTAATGTAGACGTCTAAGCGTGGGCAGCGTCATAAGGATGATTCTGTCCGTTTGAAACAGATAATGGCGCTTTTTCTGTAAATAAATAGCACTGTTGAAAGTGACTTGCTGCTGTTTCTTTCTTTGCAGGAATCTATCTGTGTTTTGTACACAGCCAAGCTGTAAAAAAACTGACAAAACAGAAAATTAGCAAAATTAAGTGCCTCGCAGCCTGCTATCATTTGATGAAAACCTTCTTTCGTTATCTTGCACCGGTCACGAAATAAAAGAGATCCAAATTTTAAATGGTTCTCCCTATATGGTTGAAACATGAGAAGGTGAAGAACAAGATTAGTAAAGGCATGGGGTATGCGATATTTAAGGGTAAATGACGGAGAAGAGTGGTGCGTGAAGATAGATTTACACTGTCACGCCGTATTAAGGTCACCACATCTCAAAAGCCTAACGAATTACCTTTTGCATTGCAATTCGATGCGAGACGTGTAGCAAGAGAGTAAATGAAGTTCTGGAAGGCTCCAAGATGGAAGTGGAGCCATGCCGTCTCCATTTCCATAGCGGCCTGCGCTAGGTTTCTCCGTTGAGGACCCGTGGCGCGAACAGCTCGAGCGATGCGGTACAACAGATGCTCGGTTGGGTTTTAATCGCGGGGGCTTGTTGGCCAGGTGAGAACGCTACGTCTTGGTGTTCTTCGAACCAATCACGTGCACTGACACGTTGCATTGTCCTTCGGGAGACGCCTTCGTGCCAAGGAAAAACAAACTGCATGTAGGGGCGGACATGGTCCCCGAGGATAGATGCACAGTTGCGCTGACCCATTGTTCCTTACGGAATAACGAGATCGTCCAGGGAATGTGACAAAAATATTCCCCACACCGTAACGCTCACTCTTGTTTGCTTTCAGACGTTTGACGCAGTGCAGGCCCACGGAAACCTGTCCCATGGAGCATAAAATTTGGTTGATCTGAAAAGGCCACCTTTCGTCCAGCTGCGGCACTGAAATGCTAGTTCTGGCCTTTGTCGCCGATAAACTGCAGTCAGCATGGTTGTATGAACCAGGCGCCAGCTGCGGAGACTCCTATGAAGCAAGATTCGCTGACCGGTCTTTGAGGAGACATTAATGGTTCATTACGGTGTCAGGTGCTCAACAGTTGCACATCTATTCGCCAAAACACATCTCCGCGGCCGTCGTTGACACATGTCATTTATGACCAATGTTGCATCACAGTTGCCTTGACGCCTGGTTTGCATAACGCCATTTTGCCATTCACTGTATACTTTAACTATGGCGGCACACGAATGATTTACAAACTTAGCTGTTTCCCTTTTGGACGTCAGATACACTACTAGCCATTAAAATTGCTACACCACGACGATGACGCGCTACAGACGCGAAATTTAACCGACAGGAAGAAGATGCTGTGATATGCAAATGATTAGCTTTTCAGAGCTTGCACACAAGGTTGGCAATGGTGGCGGCACCTACAACGTGCTGACATGAGGAAAGTTTCCAACCGATTCCTCATACACAAACAGCAGTTGACCGGCGTTGCCTGGTAAACGTAGTTGTGATGCCTCGTGTAAGGAGGAGAAATGCGTACCATCACGTTTCCGACTTTGATAAAGGTCGGATTGTAACCTATCACGATTGCTGTTTATCGTATCGCGACATTGCTGCTCACGTTGGTCGAGATCCACTGACTGTTAGGAGAATATGGAATCAGTGGGTTCAGGAGGGTAGTACGGACGCCGTGCTGGATCCCAACGGCATCGTATCACTAGCAGTCGAGATGACAGGCATCTTACCCGCATGGCTGTAACGGATCGTGCAGCCACGTCTCGATCCCTGAGTCAACAGATGGGGACGTTTGCAAGACAACCACCATCTGCACGAACAGTTCGACGACGTTTACAGCAGCATGGACTATCAGCTCGGAGACCATGGCCGCGGTTACCCTTGATGCTGCATCATAGACAGGAGTGCCTGCGATGGTGTACTCAACGACGAACCTGGGTGCACGAATGCAAAATGTCATTTTTTCGGATGAATCCAGGTTCTGTTTACAGCATCATGATGGTCGCATCCGTGTTTGGCGACATCGTGGTGAACGCACATTGGAAGCATGTATTCGTCATCGCCATACTGGCGTATCACCCGGCGTGATTGTATGGGGTGCCATTGGTTACACGTCTCGCTCACCTCTTGTTCACATTGACGGTACTTTGAACAGTGGACGTTACATTTCAGATGTGTTCCGACTCGTGGCTCTAACCTTGATACGATCCCTGCGAAACCCTACATTTCAGCAGGATAATACACGACCGCATGTTGCAGGTCCTGTACGGGCCTTCCTGGATAAAGAAAATGTTCGACTGCTGCCCTGGCCAGCACATTCTCCAGATCTCTCACCAACTGGAAACGTCTGGTCAATGGTGGCCGAGCAACTGGCTCGTCACAATACGGCAGTCACTACACTTGATGAACTGTGGTATCGTGTTGAAGCTGCATGGGCAGCTGTACCTGTACACGCCATCCGAGCTCTGTTTAACTCAATGCGTAGGCGTATCTAGGCCGTTATTACGGCCAGAGGTGGTTGTTCTGGGTACTGATTTCTCAGGATCTGTGCACCCAAATTGCATGAAAATGTAATCACATGTCAGTTCTAGTATAATATATTTGTCCAATGAATACCCGTGTGTCATCTGCATTTCTTCTTGGTGTAGCAATTTTAATGGGCAATAGTGTAAATCGTCTCGTTTCCGCATTGTGACAATGACTTCACTGTTTTTGAGGTGCCCCTGAGACGCTTTTTATTTGTTCCACTGATGGTGCTGTTATCTGCCGTCTGTGAGTAGTTGCTGCACTTTGACGTCGAAGATAGGTGGTGGTCACATTAATATGATGGGCCGTGGGTAACAGTCCCGGCACTGGTGACAGTTAGTGGTGTGCGATTTCCCAAATATGAATGACGTTAGAAGAGGAGTAGTGACTGGTGAGCCGAGAGATAGAGACAGATAGATGGAGAGCAAGAGGGAGAGAGAGAGAGAGAGAGAGAGAGAGAGAGAGAGAGAGAGATAGAGGGAGAGAGAGAGAGGAAGTTAGAGTATCATTTGGAGGATGAGAATGCTTCCCATTACAGTGTGAGAGCAGGTATTGAACTGCAGTTTTACTTAATTTTTCCCCGGCTCTACACAGCCCTCAGGAGCTGTTTCATGAGAGAAGGAAATCCTTACGCAGCGAAAGGACAATGCTTTCCAGCTTCTTCATGGCGAGAACTGAATATGGAACACAGGGCGTAACCGTGACGGTTAGCACCCCCTACGGCACACTGGGTACTGATTATGGGGATAAAGTCGCACGTAACACTCGAGCATCGGTCGCAGCGGGTGGCGGCCGCACGACCAGCCCGCGGCCGTCAGCGCCGGCCGGAGCCGTTCCGATGGCTGCCCGAGGCGAGGGCTGCGCCTCGGATTTATCTTTATGTGCCACGTGCAGGCCATCAGGGGGCGCCCGAGTGCCGCTCCGCAGCGTCTGCGGCGACGCGCGCCCTGGCTGTAGCCGCGCAAATCCTGAAGCAAGGCCGAAGAGCCCCTCAGAAGAGCACGGGGTGCCAGTGGCGGAAGTGCCAAAGACCGTACACTCACATTGCTACTGGCCATTTCTTTTAAAGACTATGGAAACTGCTTCCTTAAGTCTTAGGGCGTATGTGCCCCAAGATAGGTTGTCGGGGAAACAGTGGAAATTTGCTGGATGTTATTGGTATGTACTATGTTTCATATTGCTCTGAGCAAATAGGAGGATCTATGTGATATCACGTGAGTCTCTCGAATTTGCATATAATATATGGAATAATCAATCGAAATGTCAAATGTTTCATCATAAATAGATCGAGATACTCTTCTGAAAATACTCTGACGGAGAAAAAAATGGCTACATCATGAAATAATTAATGCAGAGTAATGAAATTTCGGGAATTTGTCTACATAAAGTATTTAAGTGATTAAAATTGTAAGATCAAGGTTACTGTAAGCGCGAGAAAAGCCATTGAAAACGTGAAATACTGGTACATCAATAACCGATGTAACCGATAGAATATTGAATGCAAGCATGCAAACATGCATGCATTGTGTTGTACAGATTGCATTGTATTCTATGTTAACCGGGGACCTAGAAACGACGGAGTGGCTCCATCCCCGCCTCAGCCTCAGTGGTCCGCACCCCACGACGACTACCGCAGTCCACCCCTCCGCTGCCCCGCACCGAACCCAGGGTTATTGTGCGGTTCGGCCCCCGATGGATCCCCCAGGGAACGTCTCACACCAGACGAGTGTAACCCCTATGTTTGCGTGGTGAACGCGTACGCGAAGAACTTGTTTGCGCAGCAATCGCCGACATAGTGTAACTGAGGCGGAATAAGGGGAACCAGCCCGCATTCGCCGAGGCAGATGGAAAACCGCCTAAACACATCCACAGATTGGCTGGTTCACCGGACCTCGACACAAATCCGCCGGGCGGATTCGTGCCGGGGACCAGGTGCTACTTCCCGCCCGGAAAGACGTGCGTTAGACCGCACGGCCAAACAGGCGGGCATGTTGTACAGATACCAGATGTCAGTCTGTGGGACAGAGTTCGATGCCTGTTGCACTTGGTCGGTCAATAGAGGAACGCTTAATGTTGGTTGCAGACGACGCTTGAGTTGCCGCCCGATGACGGCACATACGTGCTTGACGGGAGAGAGGTCTGGTGATCGAACAGGTCAAGGCAACATATCGACACTCTGCTCAGCATGTTGGGTTACAACAGCGGTATGTGGGCAAGCGTTATCCAAAAGGAAAATACCCCCTGGATTGCAGTTCACGGATGGCAGCACAATAGGTCGGATCAGCAGAATGATGTGTAAGTTTCCAGTCAAGATGCGTGGGGTAACCTAGCACGCTGACAGACTGGTTTCAGGCCCTCGCCGGCCGAAGTGGCCGTGCGGTTAAAGGCGCTGCAGTCTGGAACCGCAAGACCGCTACGGTCGCAGGTTCGAATCCTGCCTCGGGCATGGATGTTTGTGATGTCCTTAGGTTAGTTAGGTTTAACTAGTTCTAAGTTATAGGGGACTAATGACCTCAGCAGTTGAGTCCCATAGTGCTCAGAGCCATTTTTTTTTCAGACCCTCAACTCGCCTCCTTCTAGCCAACACACAGCCATGGCACCGAGAGAGAACAGGCTTTCATCAGAAAACACAATAGACTTCCATCCTGCTTACCAGTGAGCTCTCGCTTGACGCTACTACTTTCACAAATGGCGGTGGTTTGGGGTCAGTGGAATGCACGCTACAGGGCGTCTGTCTGGGAGCTGTCCTTGAAGCAACCGATTTGTGAAAGCTGAGTCACTATGGTGCCAGCTGCTGCTCAAATTGCTCTGCAGGGTCAGTACGATTTTTCAAAGATGTACGCCCTCTCAAGTACTGCCACGTGGCCATCTGGAACCCTGTCTTCTTGCGACCATACAAGTCCGTGACCACTGCAGCTAGCAATAATGTACAGTGGCTACAATCCCGCCAAGTCTTCTGCAGCATCGCTGAAGGAACACCCAACTCGTCGTAGTCCTGTTTCACGACCTCGTTCAAGCTTAGTGAGGTGCTGATAACGGTATCTTCGTCGCTTTAAAGGCACTCTTGTCTAACACTACCACGTCCAATCTCAAAGGTAACTAACGCTCAACCGGATTTGCATCCTCGTAGTGGCGCCACTAGCGCCACTCTTGTGCAACTGGCGTGAAATTTGAATAGATATCATCTTATAAATGTAGAAACACGCCTACCATGATTCATTTATGTCTCGCAACGCCATCTTTTCCCGGCAATGTAAATATCGTAAACGAAAATGCAGGGTATCCATTTATTACATTACCACTAGGACGTACAGCTCCCACGTAATACTGATGGACGCAGAATCGACAGAAAATATTTTTCTTATTGGCTCTTCTGTCGACGATACTAATTAAAATAACGATACATTACTGTTTTTCATTCCTAAAAAATGTTGGTACTCAGAGGGATAAACCACATTGATGCATTCATCTGGAAACTCTTCTACTCACTAATTGCATTTCGTCACACCCCCCGTACAGATACAACAACTAAAGCAAGTAGCAAAATTCGAGTACTATTTCTCCACTTCTTGCCCATTCCACCGGGTCTCCATCGTATCCGGACCATCCTCGATCTCTTCTTCGCCTCGACATGTAATCCAACACTGTCGTTGGAGGCCTGATATTTTCCACTTTTTGTAAGTGACCACTCCAATTCTTCTATCATTTAACATTTTATTATGTACTGGTTTTGTATTTAATTCTTTCCTAATACCCTCATTCCATATCCTATCCATCCTCGTGTATCTTTTAGCGCTCTTCAAAAATCTCATTTTTGTCGATTGTATTTTAATCAGTTCCTTAGGAATCGGCACCCAAGCTTCCATTAGTTTACAAAATTTCATCTTCGTCCCTTTTCTAACTTTATTTTTTAAAATTCTGTGAATGCTCCCACCTACAGCTTGAAATTTAGAAACTTTTTTTCTCGATGTCCCTGTCATCACAAAGAGGTATGTCACAGCCAAGATACCTAAAAATCGATATTTTCTTTATATTTCTGTTATATGACATAATCTTTAATTTGATTGGAATCATTTAATCTAAAACTCATAATTTTCGTTTCATTAACTGAGATTTTAAAATTATAAGTGTTACATAGGTTATTTAAGGGAGTAGGACGTCAAACGGGTAGCCTTGGAGCAGGAGAGGTGCCACGGGAAATTTTAATTTCCACTGTCTATACTTTTTCAAATAAATTCATAAAATTTTGTCAGCATGACGAGGAAGGATTCAGGATTCACACTCATAGCAGTGAAAGTTCAAAAAAGTAACGAAATAGAATGAGATTTTCACTCTGCAGCGGAGTGTGCGCTGATATGAAACTTCCTGGCAGATTAAAACCGCGTGCCCGACCGAGACTCGAACTCGGGACCTTTGCCTTTCGCGGGCAAGTGCTCTACCATCTGAGCTACCGAAGCACGACTCACACCCGGTACTCACAGCTTTACTTCTGCCAGTATTTCGTCTCCTACCTTCCAAACTTTACAGAAACTTGGTTCGCAGGAGAGCTTCTGTAAAGTTTGGAAGGTAGGAGACGAGATACTGGCAGAAGTAAAGCTGTGAGTACCGGGCGTGAGTCGTGCTTCGGTAGCTCAGATGGTAGAGCACTTGCCCGCGAAAGGCAAAGGTCCCGAGCTCGAGTCTCGGTCGGGCACATTGTTTTAATCTGCCAGGAAGTTTCACGTAACAAAATAATTTTTTACATGTGAATTTTCATCAGTTTTTCGCTTACTATTGGCTGCATTTGTTGCTACAGGTACACTTTTCTTCATAAGTAAGAGAGCTGCTTCGATGAATTTTGCACAGCATACAAACTATACTTGCTGGTGTAAGAAACTCTAGAATTTATTTAATTTATGAAAAAATGAACTAGTTGTTAAATTTTAACCTTCACGTTTAGAAAAAACTCAAATTTTATAGTTAATTACATCAGTTTTTACCACAGTTTTTAATAGATTTGGAAAATTCTAGAATTTCATAAACTTTAAGTATGGTTTGTGTGCTGTGCAAAATTCATTGAATAATCTCAATTGCTTATGAAGAAGTGTACCTATAGTAACATATGCCGCCAATAGTAAGTGAAAAAATGCTGAAATTTCACATGTAAAAAAAATTATTTTGTTATGTTTTTGAACTTCCACTGCTACGACTGGGAATCCTGAATCCTTCCTGGTCATGCTGACAAAGTTTTATGAATTTTTTTGTAAAAGTATAGAAAATTAAAATTAAAATGCCCTGTTGCGCCTCTCCTGCTCCAAGTTGGTCCGTTTGATGTCCTATCCCCCTCAAAAGATACATGGATTTCTGTGACTGTGCCCCATTTCCTTGAATCATTATCTGATTCCCTGCAAATAGAAGAGTGTTTGAGTAGACACTGCTTGATAATTTAATTCTTGGATCTAGTAGCAATTTCTATTTCTTCAAAATGTCGTCAATACATGCACTAAAAAAAAGAGTTAGTGATAAGCCATATCCTGGTCTTAGTCCTGTATGTTCGTTCATTTCTTTTCATTCCCATGTGTATGAGAAAAGTAGTGTTTCTATA
This sequence comes from Schistocerca piceifrons, assembly GCF_021461385.2. Classification (NCBI taxonomy): domain Eukaryota; kingdom Metazoa; phylum Arthropoda; class Insecta; order Orthoptera; family Acrididae; genus Schistocerca; species Schistocerca piceifrons. Next base: position 424,826,914 of record NC_060139.1, on the reverse strand, counting down.
CAGACTCCTTGCTACCACATTTAGCGGTGGTGGGCAACCGTCATTTTCTAGTTTTTTCCATAATTTAATTCTATTACCCTATCAAATGCCTTCTCAAAATTTATAAAGGCATGATGTGTTTCCAAATTCTTTTCCCTAGATTGTTCTACATTTATGCACTTAACTTTCACCAAGCAACATATCTTGATGAAACTCAGAGCATACATAGAAAGAACTGATAAATATAGCAAAAAAAGTGACTTAAAGAATTACATAATGAGGCGAACAGGACTCTTTTGTCTTTAATTACGCAATGGGGCGAACAGGACACTTTTATCCAAAGACATTATTTACAATGAAGTCACGGTGATTTATGTTTGTCCCCTTGTGAAGACAACACTAAAGGCTTATATACAATTTATTTCTCTTTTATCATATTTTCTTTTATTTCTTTCCATCATACATGGAAAAGGTTATTTCAGGATGAGTTCCGTAAATTTAATTCTTAGTATATTTATCCTTCTGTTTACATAACGTAGTTTTTGTGAATGTGATTGTTATTTTAAATTATTTTGATGCAGTATACGTTTTTATTGTTAACATACTATCAGAGACCATTTTCGATGCACAGAGTAACATGAAATTCTGATTTTGTATAAAACTGTAAATCGATGTAATCAGAGTTTTTGAAAGTGTTGCGTGAAGCGAGGTGTATACACTGTCTTTCCTCGTTCTTTCAACTGTCTGGTGCTGAGGGCCCAGCCCTCGCTCTGACGTCAGCCATGTTACGTTCAGCGTTCTCTGCACGATAGAGAGACCTCTGGCAACATGCTCCCACACTTTCGTTCATTTTCACCAATTCCTTGATATGTTCACGTTATCCATCTCGTCCTTAAGTTTTGTAGAGCAGTGTATTACTTGTCTAACGGTGAACATATTATCCATGCTCGACCACCCTTTCCTAAATCCACTTTGCTCTTTTCCTAGTAGGCAGTCAGACATTTTTTTAATCTGTTATTTATTATTTTTGCGCAGCATTTATATAATGTGTTATTGAGACATATTCCTCTTTAATTTTCACAATTTTGCGAAGTCCTGTTTTGAATATCTTTTAACTTAAGGTATTTGGCAATTTTTCCAATATTCGGTGGGTAGATGCAAAATTCTTAATTTCAAATACACGAGAGAATTATCACTGAGAACGTAAAATGTGATACAGAAACAAGATCGAGAAGAGCAAGACCTAAGGAAACGTTCAACAAAAGCAGGAAATTGCCATATGGATCACTGAATAAAAACGTGAGGGAATATTTGGCTAAATACTACTATATAACGAGAAGAGCTTCATACGATGCAGCGACCAGGACATTGCGTCAAGAAGAGATTGACGTATGGAGTTACTGGAAATGTGAACATGGAGGAAACTAGAGGATGTCAGTTGGAGGAACGAAGAGTTGTTGATAATTAAGTGTTGGAGAGAACAGAAACGTCTTAGAAACCATAAGGAAAAGACCGAGACGTCGGCTAGGCAACATCCTGAGACTGTAGTGCTTACTCCAGCAAGGATTTTAAGGGACGGAAAAGGGAAAGTGAGAAGGAGAAAGCTGAAGATTCAGTCAGCGGGTAATGACAAGGAAAAAGCGATTACTATGTGGAACTGTAGTAAAAGTACGCCACAGGGAGAAGTGGCCAAGCACCATGTCGGAAGGTCAGGAGTATTATCGGTTTTCTCGCAGTCTTTTTTTTTATTTACGGAACCAACGAAGCAACAGTTCGAAGTAAAACAAAATAGCGGTACTGACAGCAGGTTCTTGTGTCCACTGTTTTCAAACATGCACCATTGCCGTAGCACTCTCTCTTTGAGCTAAAATGTCACATTAGGGGCAAATTCTACCATGTTAAAATTCTTATGATGGTGCAGTAGATTTTGTCATTAACGACACATGCTTTTACGTTTCCAATCCGTTTCACGGTTCTTCATTGTCCTCTCCCGACCCACAGGGGATGGTGCTGCTGATCCTATATGTGGGCCAACTTTCTTAATCGTCAGCGAATAACCACACACATTCATTGATTTTGGATCCGCTCAATAATTTACACAACCGTTATGTACTAGCTGGAATTAATTTTTTATGCACTGCGTCTTTCGGATAAGGTATTTCCATTTTTTATACACTGCGTCTTTCAGATACGGTATTTCCATCTATAATTTGCAAAATAATAAGTGACAGAAATATTTATTAAGATAGTTAAATGTAAGAAACGTTACTCTTCCTGTGGAGTTATGAACATAGTTTATTTAGCTATAGGTTATTGTTCAGAGATACAGTAACAAGCGTAATTTTTAAATAGAATATTATTTCTTTATATCTTTTGGTTAAAGTAATTAAACCGATAGTGTTAAAATCATTTTAAATGAAATTTCTTTCAATTTCAGTTACTGATCTAGAACGTTCAAGGTTTTATGGGTGGATGCAACATCCTGTAGAAAACTGGCTGTGGTCAGATGGATGTTTTAGTGAAGGAATGTTCATTGAAGTGAGGTGTCCGAAAGAGCGTCCATTTTTATGAAAGCAGAACTCAGTGCACCTTCTAAATGACTTATGTACGAGATGTAAAGTTGCTGCTCTCGAGAGAGTACTTCCGTAGGAATCTGCGGTACACTAATGAGACTGCACTCGGAAATTATATGGTTATTCTCACTGAGATTGAATAAGCTTTCTGAGTGAGAAATGTATTTCCACAAGTGAGGTTCAACTTTAAGTTGCGATTGACTGGTACCTGTCTCATATAACCAGTTATGGCAAGAACATGAGAATGATGTAAAGTTTTAAGAATTTCCAAGCAGAGCTTTGCTGTGTTGAGCGCTCACCCTGACATTGATTGTCCTATTGACGATTTAATTAACGAATTTGCCAGGACGAATAGCCGCATAGAATTCATCATTTAAGGAAGAGAACCATAACTGTAACTTTTATTGTATCATAAGATGGCATTGTCTTGTATGTGTGTATAATCAGTTTAAATAAAACTTTCTTAAACTTTACATGGTACTTGATTATTTTTTATTACGGTAAAAGTAAAGGTAGCTCAAGATATCTTTAGCGCCACCTCCTTGTGGTGTTTCTGTATCCGACACTAGAGGTCTTCAATAAATCTCTTATGATATTTCTGGGATGATAATACGGTGAACTACACAGTCGATTTTCCTTCTGCACCCTTATCTTGTTGGAGTTTGCTGTCCGTTTCTAATGTCCTTGCCGTCGATTAGACGCTAATCTTATCATAAATTTACAAACCAGTTTTGTTCTTTAAAATACTTAACGACAATGACGACAGTTTGACAGGAAAGCATAAAATCAGTAAAAGACAGAAACAATTTATACCTCTGAGAAATTTTTAGGCGATTTCAGAAAATTTTGTTATGAGATAATGATAAATTCCTTTTACAAATGGTTCAAATGGCTCTGAGCACTATGGGACTCAACATCTGTGGTCATAAGTCCCCTAGAACTTAGAACTAATTAAACCGAACTAACCTAAGGACATCACACACATCCATGTCCGAGGCAGGATTCGAACCTGCGACCGTAGCAGTCGCGCGGTTCCTGACTGAGCGCCTAGAACCGCTAGACCACCGCGGCCGGCGCAATTCCTTTTACAGTAAGATCTGTAGTTTAATCTATGATGATGATGATGATGATGATGATTATCTGTAGATGCAATAGTCGTACCCCACCAGTTTGATTTTGGACGGAAGTGTATGTGGTAGCAGGTTTCCTCAGGACTTTGGTTCTTTACCTTTGCTGTGAGCCAAAATGCTCTTTGAGTGGGAGGAAATCTACGCAAAAAATATGGCTATCAACATGGTTTTATAAATAATGTATTTCACAGAAAATATGGAGGTTAACAGGAACCTCGACGATGTCTCAATATCGTTCTTCTAATCGCTACTGGACTTCATGGATTACTTACATATTATATGCTTTTGTTGTATAATCCCATTAGCAGTACGGAAAAAAATTGTAGTTTTGTAAGGGTGTAGCTGAAATTTTATAGAAAAGCACATTAATTCTAGAGAAGCGTTGTTACAAAGTACGGAAAAATTATGAACGGTAAAATGTGTGAACAAGTAAATAAATCCAGAGAAAGTTCTGAAAAATGTACGCAAACAAAACATTATGGAAAATTCTAAAGACCTCTGTAACAGGGAAGGCAGGTTAATCAACACAAGTAACGATTTCAATCTAGCTATGAAACTTCTCCGAATGCTTTGTATAGAAGATGGGAAGATGAAGAAAGAAATACGACTTGTTTTGCTTAGGGATGCATTCTCCTAAGTACGACACCACCGTATTTACAGTGGCACTTCAGGATCCAAAAATTTTAAGTGACATTTATATTACTCTAAGTCCAGTTTATTTTCAAGTCCCATTCGTGCAGGTTGAGCATTGTACCACTAAAGTTATCGTCGCACTGTTGTAAATGAGACAAACTTTGATATTTTCTACTACAAATTTTCACACTGACAAATATTTCATTAATGAAACGATTAATTTTGAAGTTCTCGGTATTCTAGATGGATAAACGTTTGTTGTACGAGTATTATTGCTTCGATGGGCATCTTACGACTACTCTCAGAAAGATCTTCTACGAGATTTAAGACTTATTCAGGCTCGCAAAACGAAGTAGGTTATTATGCTGTTATAATCATCAATACAATTATTATTTTGTATTTCGTACTTTACTGTTTTAGTGTCCTAATTTTTTAAAGTAAGTTCTGTATATGTTGTGATATACGGTATTACGACACTTACAGTCATATACGCGGAAGTTTGACAGATAAAAAGCAAATAAGTGCAAAAATAAGAACTATTGAATCAAAGACTAATTTTCAACCAACAGTGCAACGAGAAACAATGCTGACAAAGAGCCAGACCACAAAAAGAGGACTAAAGGGGGTATTGCGTGCAGTACTAGCATAAATTCAGCGAAAATCATCATAAATGCTGTGGTTTGCATTTCTGCCTCTCTTGTACGAAGAAATATGACAGTAAATAAGCCTGCAATTATAACAGAGATATCAATCTTTTTAAAATTCGTTCCACTCCAGCGACCATGATACAGTGTTATGTGACAAATAGGATCCTGTTAAATTATAACACACTCCCTTTTCTTTGTCCAGCTATCGCTCGCTAGAATGAGAACTAACTGGAAAAGACATAATTTTTTTTAAAGAGTATTAACGGTGGGAAAGTTGCTAGTAGTAGTTTTTCTCTCCTTTAACAATGAAATTCACAGGACGATCGACTCGATTTTTGGTCAGGTCTTTGACGAAAAGTCTCTCGATGTCGTCAGCTCAACAAGTACGCTACTGTTTTCATAAATTTTAGTAAGTAATGGATACATTTGAATACTGTAAACAGCATTGCAATATAGCTGAGCTACGGCAAACGGAAATTGCAATTAAATTGATTTTTCCTGATTTTTAGTTCAGATGTTGATGCCTGTGTGAAAATGTTACTCTCATTAAGTAGAAATATCAACAGCAATACTTCTCTTTCCTCTGGCTACTATGTTTATTTTTTCGATGTAATAAGGTATACCAATTAGAGACTTCTTCTTATCTGATCTTACGCACTGCTATCATTTCATTGCATAATCCACTAAAACTGTACGGCGAATTGATCTTGTTCGGGTTATGTGGAGGGCATTTATATTTATTAGAGAGATTAGAGCGCGCACGGAGGCTTTCAGACAGTCGTTCTTCCCGCGAACCATACGCGACTGGAACAGAAAAGGGAGGTAATGACAGTGGCACGTAAAGTGCCCTCCGCCACACACCGTTGGGTGGATTGCGGAGTATAAATGTAGATGTAGATGTAGATATGAGAATACAACGACAGTAATATTTTAGGCGTTCTGTTATAAGCATAATTTAGTGGGGTTTTATACGGAACACTAACCGACTGTTGTAACTAAAGAATAAAATGTTGCCATTGACACAAACGTGGTGCTGTGTTAGTGGTGCACCTACTGCGTCTAGTGATACCTGCTGTGGGAACAGGATCACACTGCCGTTTATGGAAACTAAAGTTTAACATGTAACTCGAAAATCGTTTCACTATTTTTCCCACACACTCAAAACACTGCAAGAGGTGAATGTTGCATCAGCTTAATTGCTTTGAATTTACAAACTGGCAATTTTTAAAGCATTCATTAACCAAAACGTGAATAAAAACTAAATAAGTTCACATTTTTGATGCTTTCGTTTTGACGTTTGGAGCTAAGCAACAGAAAAAGTCATTACTTAGACAAATAAATCTGTAGAACTATTCAGAGTGGCATCTTTTATTTTCTAAAATTGTTTCTTTAAGTTTCGGTAACTGCTTTACGATCGTATTTGTAGATTTTTCATGAAGGAAGAGGCAGTGGTTTGAACACCACTAGAATAAAATACTGCTGTGTGTGCCCCCGAGTCAGGATGTGATGAAACTCCCCAGAACAAATGTACTAACATGGACCTTGGCTCTGAAAACCTACGTTCTTGGATCGCTACTGATGGACAACCTGAAAGTTGTCTGCTAATTACACTTTCGTTACGCCCACAATATATTTGCCTGCCAAATGTTCTGCGAGTTCATATTATGTCCAACTTAAATTAGTAGAGTCAGGCTTTTTGAGCTATGTCTTTGGTTTGCTGCTCCGTTTCTCAGCAAATAGGAAATTTTCGCGGGTGTCTTGGAGGGAGGCATGTATTTCGAGTGGGATACTGCCTTTCTGCTACTGTCTTCTGCTGTTGGGCGTTAGAATACGTAGCAGTACATATTTATTAACGTTGCGCTTATGTTAAGTGTGTGTGTGTGTGTGTGTGTGTGTGTGTGTGTGTGTGTGTGTGTGTGTGAGTGTGTGTGTTTGTGACTACTACAACAGTCATTTATGGTCAGATAAAGTTTTCAGCTATATATACAGGAATAAACATTGATATAATATGACATAGCTCAATAGTTCAGTGTTTTATTTAACTACTAACATTAAGAGCTCAGTCTTACAACACAGCCCACAACTTGAAAACTTGTACTTTGAAGCATCGGTGAAGGAAGACAAATGGAAGTGTGTAGCAGACAGTCGGCCAGGGTGGCCGAGCGGTTGTAGGCGCTACAGTCCGGAACCGCGCGACTGCTGCGGTCGCAGGTTCGAATCCTGCCTCGGGCATGGATGTGTGTGATGTCCTTAGGTTAGTTAGGTTTAACTAGTTCTAAGTTCTATGGGACTGATGACCTTAGAAGTTAAGTCCCATAATGCTCAGAGCCATTTGAACCTTTTTTTTTTGTTGCAGACAGAAGCCAACGTTAATATTCGCGTGCAACATAACCCTTCTGCCAGACGTTAGGGAGATTTATAGGCCCACCTTAAAAGAACTGACTGCTTAAGTAACAGGGAATATGGCTTTTTTTCCGAGTCATTAGTCTTCTGACTGGTTTGACGCGCCCCGCCTGTGCCAGCCATTTCATTCGTGGATGTATTCAGATTTCTGTCTTTCTGTCTTCCTCTAAAGTTTTTACCCTTTACAGCTCCCTCTAGTGCCATGGAAGCTATTCCACGATGTCTTAACAGGCGTCCTATCATACCGCACCTGCTTCTTGCAAGGGTTTTCCGTACAATACTTTCCTCGCCAATTCTGCGGAGAACTTCCTCATTGCTTAACTTGTAAGTCCACTTAATTTGCATCATTTTTATGTAGCAGCACATCTCAAATGCTTAGATTCTCATCTGCTCCGGTTTTCCCACAGCCCATGTTTCACTACGATGTGGTACTGTGATCAAAACGTATATTCTCAGAAATTATTCCTCAAATTAAGATCTACGTTTGATACTTGCTGACATCTCTCGGCCAGGAATGCCCTTTTTTGCCAATGATAGTCTTCTTTTTATGTTCTCCTTATGTGTTATTTGCCTGCCTGCATAGCAGAATTCCTTAACTTCATCTACTTCGTGACCATCAATCCAGATGTTAAGTTTATCGTTGTTCTCATTTCTGCTACTTCTCATTACTTTCGTCTTTTTTCGAATACCTGTCAGTCCATATTCTGTACTCATGAGACTTTTATTTCATTCAACAGATTCTGTAATTCCTCTTCACTTTCACTAAGGGTAGCAATGTCATCAGCGAATCTTATCATTGGGATCCTTCCACCTAGAATTCTGATTTCACTCTTGGACCTTCCTTTTATTTCTGTCGTTGGTTCTTTGGTGTATACATTGAACAGTAGGGACGATCAGCTATATCCCTGCCTGTTTTAATCCGAGCACTTCGTTCTTGGTCTCCAACTCTTTTTGTTGCTTCTTGGTTCTTGTACATATCATATACAGTGATGACGCAAAATATTGTGACCACCTGGTTAATAGCTTGTTTTTCCGTCTTTGTATCAGGAATGGGAAATTCTTTTGGTAGCTTTGTGGAGGTATATAGCATTAAGATGTCTGCGCACCGTTCATGTAATTCGCGTAAATAACGGGTCGCTGATTTGCGAAAGCGGTGCGACCCAGATAGGTTCCATAGTATTCACATGAAGTGAAATGGGTTGCCGAGGCATCAATGTGTGTTCAGTACAACGCTCCTCAAACCACTGTAGCGTGTTTCTGGCTGCTAGAGACGGACAATTATACAACTGAAAGATGAAATCGCTGTCGGGGAAGACATCAAGCATGAAGGAGGGATACAGTTGGTTCGCAGCTGTCAGCGCGTGTTCTCTTACTCATGCACGCACAGGAGAATGTCTCACATAGCATAATACAGCTCATACGAGCCTGGGTCCGTGGCGCGCTGTACGATTTGAGACGTGACGACGTTTGTCGAGAGACCATCGACCTAGTGTAGGAAGAATGTGAGTCACCCGTAGAGTCGACACGTACCATTGATCGACAGCTGAATCCTAATTATGTCGTGCCCACTGCAATCGTAACTATCGTCGTTGTGCCAACATGTGAACACGGGGACCAGGAGGGCTGCGTGGTCTGCTGCAGAGCTCCATGTTCAACAATGTACGACTAACGGTGTGCTCCGAAACACTTGCATGTGCACCAGTGTTGTGCTCTTTTGGCAGAGATGCCACAGATCACCACCTATCCGTTACAGGGCAGACAAACCTCCGAATGCCACTTTCTATGAAGAGGCGTGGACGTCCAACCATTTAGCGCATAGTGGTAGTTTCACTGTTTCACTGTCCGTAGTTGCTCACGACAGTCGCACCTGAATTTGACCAGCATCAGAGTTTGCGAGATACTCGTTCACAGGGCCTGTGTAATAATAATCTGCCCTTTGTCAAAGTCGCTTATCTCAATGGAATCCCCCATTTGCAACCCGTATCTTCGCTACGGTCCTTCCCTTCCCGTGTCTGCTCCGCTTAGATACTTTTGTTATCGTGTCACGTGTCCGCAACGCCATCAGGCGGCATCCAACGCCGTGGTGGGCAGTGGTCATAACTTTTTGGCTTATCCATGTGCTACTCATCTTTTCCTATAGCTTTTATCCTTACGTTTCCCAGAATTTCAAAAATCTCGCACCATATCACAATGTCGAACTCTTTTTGCAGTGTCTTTGATTTTTCTTCAGTCTTACTTCCGTCATCAATCGCTACGTCAGATTTGCCTCTCTGGCGTCTTTACTTTTCTAAAGCCACCTTGATCGTCATCTAACGGATTCTCAATTTTCTTTTCCATTCTTCTGTATATTATTCTTGTTAGCAGCTTGGACACATGAGCTGCCAACCTGAATGTATGTTAAGTCCAAGACTTATCGGCTGCTAATATCTTCGGGATTGTGTGGGTGATGTTTTACCGAATATCTGATGAAATATCGCCAGTCTCATACATTCTACACACCAAAATCAATAGTCGCTTCGTTTCCACTTTACCCCAAGAGTTTAGAAATATCGGAGGAATGTTATCCGTACTTTAATATTGATCTAACTTTAAGTCTTGAAAAGGTATTTTAAATTCTGATACCCATACTGGAGCCCCTATCCCTTCCCTGTCGATTCCTGCTTGTTCTATCAAGTCATCAGAGAAGTCTCCCCTTATAGAAGCATTAAATGTACGCTTTCCACCTATCCGCTCTTTCCTCTTCATTTAACAGTGGAATTCCCATTGGATTCTTCATGTTATCGCCTTTGCTTTTAATTTCAGAGAAGATTGTTTTGACTTTCCTGTATATGAGTCAGTCCTTCCAACAATCAGTTCATTTTAGATATCTTCAGATTTTTCAAGCAGCCAGTTCGCCTTAGCTTCCTTACATTTCACATTTATTTAGTTTCTAAGTGACTTGTATCTCTGTGTACCTGAATTTCTCTGACAATTTTTGTACTTCCTTCTTTCGTCGAGCAGTTGAAGTATTTCTTTTTGTTACCCATGGTTTCATCGCAGATGTTTTCGTTGGACCTATATTTCGAATTTCAATTTCTATGACTCTCCATTTTCCCAGATATCCATTCCCCTTCAACAGAACTGCCTACTAAGGTAAGGTGTCTGCAGCCTCGGAGAACTTCATGCTCTCTTCGTTCTTTAGTATTTCTCCCTGATTAGTCTCTTAAACGAATCTCTTAAACTTCAGCCTACTCTTGAACATTACTAAATTAGTTTAAATCTGATTGTTAATATCGTCTTACAATCCAACATCTGATTTCGGAATCTCTGCTGACCATGACGCAATCTGACTGAAATCTTCCCATGTCTTCTGGCCTTTTTCACGTACACATCCTCCTCTTGTGATTCTTCCATACAACTCGCTATTACTAGCTGAAATTTAATGCAAAACTCAATTAGTCTTTCCTCTCTCCCTCATTCCCACTACCAAACCTATATTCTCCTGGAACTCTTTTTTCTACTCCTTCCCCTATAACTACAATCCAGTTCCCCATGACTATTAGATTGTCATCTTCCTTTACGTACTGTATTATCATTTCAATATCCTCACATACTTTCTCTATGTCTTCATCTTCAGCTTGCGACGTCGGCTTGTATACCCGAACTGTCGTTGTCCGTGTTGGTTTAGTGTCGATTCTGATAAGAATAACTCTTTCACTGAACTGTTCACAGTAAAACACTCTCTGCCCTATTTTCCTATTCAGAATGAATTCAAATCGCGTTATGCTATTTGCTGCTGCTGTTGATATTACCCTATACTCGTCTGACCAGAAATCCTTGTCTTCTTTCCATTTCACTTCAGAGACCCCTACCATATCGATATTGAGCCTTTGCATTCCACTTTTCAGATTTTCTAGCTCCCCTACTCAAACTTCTGGTATTCCACGCCCAGACTCGTAGAACGTTAACCATTTGTTGGTTATTCGGTCCTTTTCTTATGGTTACCTCCCCCTTGACAGTCCTCTCTTGGAGATAAGTATGGGGGACTAGAACGGAATCTTTTCCAGATGGGGAGATTATCACGACACTTTTTGAATTACACGCCACATGTCCTATGGCTACGTATTACCTGTGTTGTAAATACAGTGGTTTCCCTTGCTTTCTGCTTCCTCATACAGTTGGTGATTGCTTATTCTTTCACCGTATGGGGGCAGTTTCCCACCCCAAGAGCAAGAGAGTGCCCTGAATCTCTGTCCGCTCCTCCGCCTTCTTTGATAAAGCCTTTGGCAGAATTAGGGCATGTCTTATGTCGGAACTCTTCGGCCGCCATTACAGATTAGTTTTATTCAAATTTTAAGCAGTGGCGGTGTTCGAACCCGGGACCGAGGAAGTTTTGATTACTAGTCAAGAACGCTCTCCTTAAATGGCTTAAAGACGAAAAAGCAAATATGAAACTAATGAAGAGTGACAGAGGGGAGGATTCTGACAAGGTTGACATAAAAATTCATATCGACACACTAGGTCATTAAGTGAAAGACTTTTCCTACGTTGGAAACAAGACTGCACTGGACGGCCGAGCGAGGGAGGCTGACACAGTCGCAGAGAGGTTTTATCAGTAAAGGAATTCTCCTGGTACCCTACGTGGATATGGCGCTGAGGACAGGGGTTTCTGAAAAAGAACATCTGGAATACAGAACTCCATGGAAATGAAATGTGGAATCCGGAGATGAATAAACTTGAATCATGTGACATGTTGTACTATCGAAGAAAGTTAAAAGTTAACTGGAGAGACGAAGTATGAAATGGCCTATATGGAATAGACCAGGAGGTCTTTGTTAGAAGAAGCTACAAGTTACTGTGGGATAGGAGCTACGGCATACAGCAATTGTTAAATTCGTACTGGAAGGAGCAGCAGTGATAGCAGGGACTGGTAGAAGCTATAATATGCTCATGAGTGTCATATTGACGTACAAATTAAAAACTTAGCAATAGATGGGAAACCACTTGTTAGAGCGATGACTTAATAAAAGATACACAAAAATTTATTCCAGGGGTTTCCTCCCGTTCCAACTCCCTTGCACCAAAAGATTTCTGGTGTTAGCAACTTTATCAGAAGTTATTAATTTTTACCATCGTCACCACCTGCCATGTATGGGATCCGGCCTAGTGTAAGGGTGGGAATTAGTTCGTCAACCTCATATCTTACGGCTAAGTACCCCATTAACCATTTGAATACAGAGAACAGAAAACTGTTGGTGAAGCCAAATATCTTTCAAATATGCAGAAACTAAGGATAAAACGCTACCAAGTCGGCCAGGACGCTAGCAATACATGCATAGAAAACTGCGCAGTGGGAAATGCATGAACAAAGTTGAACATCAAGTTTTAGTACAGTCGGTAAATAACGTAGTAAATGGTAGGATTACTGAATGAGATTTTCACTCTGCAGCGGAGTGTGCGCTGATATGAAACTTCCTGGCAGATTAAAACTGTGTGCCCGAGCGAGACTCGAACTCGGGCCCTTTGCCTTTCGCGGGCAAGTGCTCTACCAACTGAGCTACCGAAGCACGACTCACGCCCGCTACTCACAGCTTTACTTCTGCCAGTACCTCGTCTCCTACCTTCCAAACTTTACAGAAGCTCTCCTGCGAACCTTGCAGAACTAGCACTCCTGAAAGAAAGGATATTGCGGAGACATGGCTTAGCCACAGCCTGGGGGATGTTTCCAGAATGAGATTTTCACTCTGCAACGGATTGGTAGGATTACTGTTAGTATTGGTAGCATTGGCAGAGAAAGAAACACAGATGAAGGTAATACAGAGAAAATGAGAACCGACATCTTCTCTTTGCTTTTTCTTTGTTTCTTTTGCATATAATAAGAACCGCACATCGTTCAGTGTTAGTTCATTATGTATTCTACATCCTTACAAAATACAAATTGCATGTTGTAAGTAAGAAAAATTAGTTAATCACGTGACTTCTACATTTTTATGTAATCAAAGCAATTACTTTTGATACAAGTACAGTTTACTTACACAAACAAAAAAATCCTCATCGTTATTGTTGTTGCTCTGTACTCCATGGAACGTTCTTCATCATGATCAAAGACAAGGGTTTCCTGTTATTATTGATAAGTGAGAGAGTTGTTTATAAATAATAGTAACATTTTTATATATGCTCGAGGAAGTACTGAAGCGATGTTTGATATGTTTTTGTTTCGCAGTTTGGTTTTTAACTTTAACTACTTTTTTGAGGAAATTGCGTTTTCTGGTACTAAATGATAAATCCGTACTCCTTTTCTTTTAATTTTTGCTACAACGTCCCTCTATTTCTCGTTACAAATCAACATGTTTCGAATAAAACCTGAATTAAATATTGGCAGATTCAGTTTTGCTATAAATACTGTTTGTTTTTAAATAACAGACAGGAGGCTCAATAAGTGGATAAAATGTTCCGTAGCTTGCGTGGTCATTTATATATCCTCACTTAGATGTGAAAATTACCGAAGTATCAGTTTGATAAGTCACGGTTACAAAATACTTACACGAATTCTTTACAGAAGAATGGAACAATTGGTAGAAGTCGACCCTGGGGAAGATCAATTTGGATTTTGGAGAAATGTAGGGACACACGAGGCAATACTGACCCTACGAGCTCTCATAGAAAGTTTGTAGACTTAGAAAAAGCTCTTCACGATTTGACTAGAATACTCTATTTCAAATTCTAAAGATGACAGGGTAAAAATACAGGGAGCGAAAGGCCATTTACAGTTTGTACAGAAACCAGATGGCAGTTGCAAGACTCGAGAAGCACAAAGGACAGTAGTGGTTGACAAAGGAGTGAGACAGGTTTGTACTTATTCAATTTGTATATTGAGTAAAAGAAACCAAAAAAATTGGAGAAGGAATTGATGTTCAGGAGAAGGAATGAAAACTTTGAGGTTTTCCGATGGCACTATAATTATGTCAGAAACAGCGAAGGACTTGGAAGAGCAGCTGAACAGAGTGGACAGCGTCTTGGAAGGAGGATATAAGATGAACATCATCAAAAGCAAGACGAGGCTAATGGAATGTAGTCGATATAAATTAGTGATGCTGAGGGAACTAGATTAGGAAACACTTAAAGTAGTAGATGAGTTTTGCTATTTTGGCAGCAAAATAACTGATGGCGGTCGAAGTAGAGAGGACAAAAAATGAGAACTGGAAATGGCAAGGAAAGCGTTTCTGAAGGAGACAAATTTGTCAGGAAGTCTGTTCTGAAAGTATTTGTATGGAATGAAGCCAAGTATGGAAGTAAAACATGGACGATAAACTGTTTAGACAAGAAGAAAATAGAAGCTTTTGAAATGTGGTGCTACAGAAGAATGCTGATGATTAGATGGGTATATCACGTAACTAATGAGGAAGTACTGAATGGAATTGTGGAGTAAAGGAATTTGTGGCACAACATGACTGGAACAAGGGACCAGTTGGTAGGACATGTTCCGAGACGTCAAGGGATCACTGGTTTAGTACTGGAGGAACGCGAGGGAGGGTAATAATCTTAGAGGGAGACCGAGAGGTAAATACAATGAGCAGATTCAGAAGGATGTAAGTTACAGTATTTACTGGGAAATGAAGACTCTTGCGCAGGATAGGGTAGCATGGAGAGCTGCATCAAACCGTCTTCGGACTGCAGACCACTATGACAGAAAGACACAGATCGCATACGGAAACAAAAGAGATCGAAATGAAGTAAAGCCCGATAGGTATGCAACATACCTGACGTACAGAAACGCGGTCCCCGTCGTACGTGAGCGTAGCTGCTAGGAAAGCTACCGTAGTCTACGCTTACTTACGATAGTCTCCGGTAGTTTTACAAGTCTAGTTGGGAAGCAACAATATCTGAAAAGCTCCTCGCATTTAGTTACGAGTGATGGCGGAAACGGTGTTCCTCTTGGTTCGTTTTATCCCGTCCGAACGAGGAGAGGATCCGGCGTCACGTAGGTTCGCCGTGTTTTACGGCGTCGACCGGGAGGCCGCTGTTTGTCCCAGCGCCCCCTAATGAAGGAACTCGCGGGCCGGAGTCCTCGGTCAGAACGCCAGGGGCGTGCCGCCCTAATGGTCGCAAGTCTCCGGCCGCTCGTTAAGACCAGCTGCGGGTTTAATTAAACAGCGCGTCTTATATGGCCCGGTAAGGTCTGAACTAGGCCACCGAACACACGTGCACACGCCGAGAGAGATATGGATACGAATGGGGGGGCACTACTTAGCAAACATGCGGCATCGCATCCAAGCGTCGCTAATTCGGGGCGCCAAAGCAGAGGGCTGACGATGGGAGAGATAAGAGCACTAGAAAATGTGTACCGAGTGCAAATAAAAATTTTGCAATATGTGAGATAATACGTTGGGGGCTGCCCTTAGGTACTCGTACTTTAGTTTCATGAAAGATTTCAGCATACTTTCCAAAATTCGTAATTTTGGGACAGTGAATTCGAAATAAATGAACGCTTTGTAATGCAGTTGTTTCCACAGACAAATGTGAAAGGATTCTCGTGGGTGTGGATCATGTCAGGAAAACACAGCACACATTTTCCTTCAATAAAACGGGACTGCTACAAAATTGAGGGTTGAGGCTTGAGGGGAAAGAGGATTTAATTACGTCTAAGAGAGGACTGACAGGACGGGCCAAGCTAGCTCCCCACATTCAGAGCCACATACGTACTCCGCAGGCCACCATACGGTGCACGGTGGAGGGTACCTTGTATGACTGATACTTATTCTCTTTCCTGTACTGCTTGTAGATGGAGCGAGGGGGAAGCGAGCTTTCTTGCAGTGTGTCGCAAATGCTGGTGCAATGAAATTTCTGAATAGTCGTTTGCTAAAGGAAATTATTGTTCTCCGATGCCTTTTTCTAATGTGGAGTGGTCTGAATCTCAAAGTAATTTGTTGACAAACGCTTTGGAACGTACACATGCGGAATTTCAACAACATATCCCTCCTTGATATTATGGTTTGTGGGGCATTTAAGCTAAGAATTTTTAGCATGTCGGTCAATAGCACGTAAGCGTGATGACAGCGACGTTGCACCCTCCGCCACACTTTAATTAATACGCTTTACCTATGTCGGTCAGTACTAGTTAAGTGTGAAGACAGGGGCGTTGTAAGCCCAGTTACACCCTAGTTAAATTATAAATAATGATTAACGTTTTAAATAAGTGAGACAAGTAAAGTGCTCGCTGTTAGTCTATGAAGACTGATCAAAAATTTCTCTTAAAAAGTTTCATTCCTGTTTTTTTCTGTATCTTAAATTAGCGACGTGCCTTCACTTGTCACGGTTTAGAGTCTTGGTTTTGCTTCCGTACCAGGCGCAGATCCAGGGTTCCGCTATGCGAAGTGAAACAGCGGAGCGAAGTTAAGGAGAGAGAGAGAGAGAGAGAGAGAGAGAGAGAGAGAGAAAGAGAGAGCAGCGCACTGTGAACTCTCCATTCCCCTTCCCTCCGGGTGAGGAGAACTCACAGTGCGTTACTTTCTCTCTCCCCGTCCCTCTTCCTGTCTGGATAAAAATTGCCACCAAAACCATTTTAAATGTACCACAGATAAACACGATTTTAATAATAATCTTAATTCTTATTTATCCTGGCCTTATCGCGTGTGATGACGGAGTCGGCATGTTATTCTGGATTTGTGAATATTAGTCTTAGAAGGTGGCCGGATGGACTTCCTCTCGCTACTCCCCCCCCCCCCCCCCCCCCCCCCCACCACTGCAGCCACAGGGTGGAGGGTGGAATATATTTGCGTTCCCCATCTGTCTGCTTCTAGTGTTACCTCACCTCAAAGCGCGAGAACATATTCGACATGTTTGTGAATCGTGTAAGTGACGCGGGACGTGGATATCAGCCCGGTGTTTACCTAGTCTGGTCTAGAAAACAACCTAAAAACCACACGCAGACTGATCGGAACACCGGGCGCCTCCGTTAATCCGCCGTTGATCCGGGGTCGGCGCGGTTCCTCGAACCCCTGAAGCGGCGTACCAACATGCGCGGCTATACGGGCGGGTCGATTTTAATACCAAAATCCGGACAAGTGCGAGTAGGGATTAGCATTCTGCGGGTTCCGTGCAAACTTAATCAAATATATAGATAGTTGATCTATAGGTTTTGATCAGTGAGTTTACGAGTAACGAAATACGTGACATAATTGGCCGTGTCTTTTGATTGAAATAATTTAGAAGCTTAAATTATTTTTACTGTCAAGGGAACGTAGAAATTAGAATTTGATACAAATTTCAACTTTCTCCCTCTATCTGTTCCGGAAAAAAGGGGTTTAAAACAGATATATAATTATTATTGTTATTATTATTATTACACAGTGTTTAATTACTATATAATTTATAGAATGATTTAAAACAATAAATAAACTGTTTACATCAGCGCTTAGTTCATCGCTAAAAGCGCGACTTTCATGAAAGCGCATTTCAGAGAAACATAATATATGGATAGCATCCGTTAGAAAACATGAGAAGTATGTGTGTGAAACAATTAATTACTGTATCCATAAGGACAACTCTCATAACTTTGACCATAGTAGGCTGAGGTGACAAAAATCGTGGGGTAGTGATATGCTCATATATACAGATGGCAGTTGCGTCGCGTATACAAGATATAAAAGGGCATGGCACTGGCGGAGCTTTCATTTGTGCATGGGTGATTCATGTGTAAGCGTTTCCGACATGATTATGGTGGCGCGACCGGAATTAACAGATTTTTAATGCGGAATGGTGGTTGGAGCTAGACGCATGGGACAATCTATTTCGGAAATCATTTAGGAATTCATTGTTCCGAGATGTCAAGAATGTGTCGAGAATACCAACTTTCGTGCATTACCGCTCTCACCACAGATAACGCAGTCGCCGATGGTATTATCAGTGCTAACACAAAAGCAACACTGCATGAAATAATCGCATAAATCAATGTGAGGCGTACAACAAACGTATCAGTTAGGACAGTGCGGTGAAATTTGGTGTTGATTCAGACGACTGAAGCGAGTGTCTTTCCTAAGAGCACAACATCGCCTACAGCGCCTCTCCTGGGCTCGTAACCATAATGGTTGGACCCTAGACTAATGTAAACCGTGGCCTGGTCAGATGAGTCCTAATTCAGTTGGTAAGAGCTGATGATAGGATTCGATTGATTCGATTGTGGTGCAGATTCCACAAAGTCTTCGACCCGAGTTGTGAACAATGCACTGTGTAATCTGGTGAGGCTCCATCATGTAGTGGGCTGTGTTTACATGGAAACGACTGGGTCCTCTGGTCCAACGGAACCTATCATTGACTGGAAATAGATATTTTCAGACGTTATGTTCCCAAAATTACGATGAAATTTTTATGGATGACAATACGCCATGTCACGGGGCCACAATTATTCGCGATTGCTTCGGAGAACGGCCTGGGCAGTTCGAGCGAATGATTTGGCCACCCGGATCACCAGACATGAATACTATTGAAAAATTTACGGAATACACGAGGACTGGAGCTTCAAATAGTGGCAACTATTTATTCACAACCGATACAAAAGAGTTACATGTTTGCACCTGTTACGTCCTTCAAAGTAGTCACCAGCGTTGTGTAGAACCCGTTGCCATCGATGTGGAAGGCGTAGTATACCGTTAGCAGAGTCTGTTCTGTTGATGGTGCGAATGAAGTGGTCTACTGCCTGTCGATTCTCTGGAACAGTTCTGAAGCGAATGCTACGAAGTGGTTCCTTCGTCTCTGGAATCAAAGTCACAAGGACTTAAGACCGGGGAGTATGGTGGATGGTACAGTACTTCCCAGTCCCATTGACCTAACAGAGCAGCCACAGTTTGCGCTGTATGCACCCACGAATTGTCGTGCAAAATGATGGGTGGGTTGCGCAGAAAGTGTCGCCGCTTATTTCGCAAAGCTGGTCGCAGGTGATGCTCCAAAAACGAACAGTAATAGTGTGCGCTGACGGTCTGCCGTGGAAGAACGTAATGCGTTAGTGTAACACCATCATAGTCGTACACGAGGATCACTATAACTTTCACCATACTGGGGCTCAGACGCACTTTCGACTTTCGTGGCGACCCATAATGAATTGCGATAGAAGCGGCGACACTTTCTGCGCAACCCACGCATTATCTTGCAAGACAATGCGCATACAGCGCAAGCTGTGGCTGCTCTGTTCGGGCGATGTGACTGGGAAGTACTGTACCATCCACCATACTCCCCAGACTTAAGTCCTTGTGACTCTGATTTGATTCCGAAGATGAAGGAACCACTTCGTGGCATTCGCTTCAGAACTGTTCCAGAGATTCGACAGGCAGTAGACCGCTCCATTCGCACCGTCAACAAAACAGGCTCTGCTAACGGTATACTACGCCTTCCACATCGATGGCAACGGGTTCTACACAACGCTGGTGACTTCTTTGAAGGACAATAACAGTTGCAAACATGGAACCCTTTTGTTTCAATTGTGAATAAATAGTTGCTACTATTTAAGTTCCAATCCTCGTAAATGAGAAGTCTGTTCGTGCCCAAAATTCTGTACCGGCAACTCCGTTGTAATTATAACGTCTATAGAGGTAGCGTTGCTCAATATTTCTGAAGGGGCTTCCAGCGACTTGCTCAGCCCACGCCACGTCAAGACGCTGCACCTCGCTGGGCGAAACGAGATCCGACACGATATTAGGAGGTATCCGATGATTTTTGTGACGGCAGTGTATTTCACTTAGCACTACGACTGAGGACGCAGGTGTACAGACTATGACAGTAAGAGAGTGTACATGAGTGGAATGCTGCTTGCATCAGTTATTCCTGCCTACGTTCGTGAAATCAGTCTGTATGTTGTTTTTCATTAGTGGTAGGTCTTTCTCATTCCGTCTTACCTCAACAATCTGCAGTTTGCCACTTCTACCTGTGAACTTACAAACCACGTAGAGTTTGTCAGCGGGTACCGTCACAGCCTGTGAATGGACGCCCTTTACCTGGCGAGAGTGTTCAAAAGGCAGCCAGGCAGCAAGCTTATCCGCTTGGTCATCTTCTAACAAAATGGTACAAATGACTCTAAGCACTATGGGACTTAAAATCTGAGTTCATTAGAGTCCTAGACTCAGAATTACTTAAACCTAACTAAGGACATAACACACATCGATGCCCGAGGCAGGATTCGAACCTGCGACCGTAGCAGCAGCGCAGTTCCGGACTGAAGCGCCTAGAGCCTCTCGGTCACAGCGGCCGGCCATCTTCTAACACAAACATCTGGAAAGTGTTGTGTTTTAAATTTAGCTTGTAATTTCCAGGCTATCATTTTCTAGACCTAAAATTTTGACGCTGTTTTATTCTGTGAAATTTACGAGAAATTTGGAAATTTACGCTTCCAAGTAAATGTATTTGGGGAGGATCATTTCGGCCATGACATTCCCGCTCCTTGTATGCTCGTCCGGTCTGTGGTATTAATGTTGAGCTGTGTCGAACATCGACCCTGCTAGATCAGGGTCGAGCCATAGCTTTTCGGCTGTGTTTCAGAGACACGAGCTAAGCAGCTGGTGTATATAACAGATGTCTGAGTGCTGTAGAGAGCGAGCAGAGAGAGCAGAGTTGGTGGGAGGAGTTGCTGGCGGACCGGCGAGCGGGAGCGTGGCGCAGCTGTCTGCAAGTAAACTCTGGTCACGCAAGAGGGGGCGCACCGAGCCGAACAGTGCTAGAGAGCCTGTATACAGAGAGAGTGGCCATAGGTGAAGTTGCCCGTGATTGTTTGATTACCTTTGGCGCCATTTTTCTGTCAAACGTCTCTCGCGCTTCCTATGTTCGCCGTGCTTTTGAGTTCAAGTTTAGAGGACTTTTGGAAACGATTAAAAGGTATTCGAATTATTGAGAGACTTGTTATGTGTTGTACATGCATGTTCGATTTAGTTGTATATCGTTTTTAGTACGTAATTAGCGCTTGCGTGCGTACTGGTAGTATCACAAGCTTTTCTGGAGCCAATAACTGACAGTACTTGCTGGAAACGGAAAGTTCCTGTAATTGTTGTGCCACGCTCATTCGACTTTATAGCGTCAAACTTTATTTCGCTCCGAATCAGAACACTAGGCATTATTTTGGTTTCAGTATTATTGCCTGACTGTTGACGCAGGCAAGTTGTAAGCACGTTTTCCGCAGTTGTAGTGGTTGCTGAAACATTATTCGTAGTAAATAATTGTATGTGCTGTTGAAGACAGTTTTTAATAGGCCTACTTACTGTGGGGTAGAAGGGATATGGTAGTTTTCTTGTTTTATTTGGTCATTATTACAGTAGCCTACATTTAACATTACCTGATTTTTGTAATCTTTTTTGTTTGTTATCTATGAGAGGTATTCAAAGAAAGTCGTAAGCATTGGTTTACTTGTGACATGCAAAAAGTTTCAGGACGTGACAAGAAGTACTAATACGTCTCACACTTTTTGCATGTCACAAGTAAACAACTGCTTACGACTTTCATTCATCTGACGTAATACAGGTACGTTAAATCTTTAGCGTTATGCACTTCCGAAATGGCTCTGAGCACTATGGGACTTAACATCTGAGGTCATCAGTCCCCTAGAACTTAGAACTACTAAAACCTAACTAACCTAAGGACATTACACACAGCCATGCTCGAGGTAGGATTCGAACCTGCGACCGTAGCAGCAGCGCGGTTCCGGACTGAAGCGCCTAGAACCGCTCGGCCACAACGGCCGGCTTTGCACTACCGATACAAAACTAATGCTGTACACTATATTTTTTTATTTACGTTACTTTCATTGCTATATGTCTAGTAAACGAACTTTAAAGGAGATAAATGCAAGTAACGAATAATTTTTACAGCCACTGTATCAAATGTTCCTGTGCTGTACGTAGTAGGCTACTATGAGTATATTATAGCTGTAAAGAAAGGCATTTAACGAATGATTTCGCCATATTGTTTTGTGCTTTTGATTCGGTGAGTGTGTACTTCACTACTCCACTACTGGCCATTCAAAAGTCCCGCCCGCAGTTTGGCAGAAAAATGGCCGCCGTATCGTCCGGCTGGCCACTCCCTATACACGCTCTAGCGGTACGGCACCGCTGGCCACTGACACACACTGCGGGGAGGGCGGAGGCGAGGCGAACGGCGCGGGGACGGAAGCTGTATCCGATAGTTGCTGCTCTACTATCCGACATCTCCGTGAGTGGACTGGTAAGGTATCAGGGAGGAAAGATGAACATGCAGCTGACAGACGGTACGTGAACTTGGGGAATCCACAGATGTGATAAACACTGAAGCGATGCTTTTTGCCATGTAACTATTCTGTTCAATACAGGTAGAGTCTGTCCGCCCCCGGTAGCTGAATGGTCAGCGCGACAGAGTGTCAATCCTAAGGGCCCAGGTTCGATTCCCAGCTGGGTGGGAGACTTTCTCCGCTCAGGGACTCGGTGTTGTGTTGTCCTACTCATCATCATTTCATCCCCATCGACGCGCAAGTCGCGGAAGTGGTGTCACATGAAAAGACTTGCACCCGGTGAACGGTGTACCCGACGGGAGGCCCTAGTCACACGACACTTACGTTTTAGGTAAAGTCTGACTGTCAGGGAACTAGGGCTCTTGTCCTACCGTAGCCTACGACTGTTAAATTGATAAACTATGTGCAGTTTTGCTGTCTTGTTCATATAAGGTCAGAGAGAAAGAGTAACGTTGTCTGAAGTTTTAAGAGCGGTCAGAGGGATGAGCAGTGCTTAAGAAGTAAACTGATTTTAACTATCAGTATTAAGTGTATATTTTACATCGTTTTTAAATGGGTATACTCCCTTGCTAATGACAAAAAAAGCTTTATAACGCTTCTGCTTTACTGAAAATCTCGAGTGTTTAAGCCGTAGTTGCTCAAAACTTACTGCGATTTGTAGAAGTCTAGTAAGACAGTAGAGATTGAAAATACCGCTTGAGTTGTAAGGCTTCTTTCAAAATTTTTATATGCTTAGATCACGACCGGTTTCGGGTTATTACATGCCCATCATCAGATGGTATACTGAAAACAAAAGCCGCGCGGGATTAGCCGAGCGGAGGTCCGAGTCCTCCCTCGGGCATGGGTTTGTCCTTAGAATAATTTAGGTTAAGTATTGTGTAAGCTTAGGGACTGATGAAAACGGCTCTGAGCGCTATGGGACTTAACTTCTGAGGTCATCAATCCTTTAGATCTTAGAACTACTTAAACCTAACTAACCTAAGGACATCACACACATCCATGCCCGAGGCAGGATTCGAACCTGCGACCGTAGCGGTCGCGCGGTTCCAGACTGTAGCGCCTAGAACCGCTCGGCCACTCCGGCCGGCCGGTACTGATGACCTTAGCAGTTAAGTCCCATAAGATTTCACGCACATTTGAACTGAAAACAAACAAAAGACGAAGCTATTAAAAGCTTTTACACACAGTAGTACACAAGAGAACAGAAAAGTACCATATAACGTTTTTTAGAAGAAAGCTGTCGGGGAAGATGCGGTAAAACATAAGTCAATGCCAAAGCGACACCAGACTGTGTAACGGACGACTGCCTGGGTAAAGAAGTATTGAATGAAAATCAGGACACTTACACTTTGTGCTGCGATTCCGAGCGCCACTATAGAGAATATAGGATGCAGTGAACAACCAGCGAGCGCAGAGTACGGAGTATCGTACACGAAGGAGGAAGCAAACTGGTTAACCAGACTGGCAAAAGTACTGCGATCCGTTGACAGGAAGAACATCGGGGGACCACCTAGTCCGGCCATTCACAATCTGAATTACAGTCTACATACATACATACATACATATAGAAGGGAAAAATATTACAAAAAGAAGATATTATGAAAAGCTTCAATAGTAGATTATGACTCCTAAAGGAACATACTGAGAAAGGGGCGGTGCAGAACAGTAGTAAAACTCCTAACTGGAAGCCATCGGCATAAAGCTTATGTATACACCGTAAATCAAAACGAAATTTTTTCCGTGAGTGGCATGCAACATTCTGTTTAATAGGAACGTAAACGGTGACATGCGTAACATGCCGTAGACATGAGCTAAAAGAACATACACATGCGTCTCTCCTGTTAAAAAAAAGTCTTGCTACTAAGCAAAATGGAAGATAGCTAAAACCCATCGTCCTCACTGTCACTAGCCCCTATGTTATTTAATAGCTAGCAGCAATAGCAATACAGGGACACATTGAAAATAGGAGAAATACCGCAAGGTCATAAAGAACTAAAAATATGCAAACTCCTGTTAAAGGGGGACATTTCACAGCTATGCAAGACAGAAAATAGGTTGAAATTGAGGCCCTTACTATGGGAAATATGCATTGCCGTTCAGTAGCTAACGCTAATTAACGTCCACCAAAGCAATGCTGAAATGACTCACATAGTTAAAAAGTATACATGTGTAACGTACAATATTAGAAACAAGAAGAAGGAGGAAATGAGGCTGGACACTGCTTCCAAAAGGAAAAGTTATTCAAAAGGGCTGTGTGCTTGAAGTTAGTTCGTTCAAAATACACCACGGATCATGGTTAATGCTGCTAGTAATTTTTTATTTCTTCTAAAATTTTTAAAACTGATCCCTTATTTTACTATGTAAAGTGCCACAATACGTGTTTATATCTGCGGTGAAATGATTATGATCTTTCAAGTGATTGGTGAGGGTGGATTTCGAATTCCTAGGGTCTTGATGCTCTCTGAACTGTATGCTACACTAGCAGCCAGTTTGCCTTATACAGACGGAAGGACGCTCATTACGTTGGATGCGACAGACACCCGACTGCGGGTAGCGATTGTCTCCTCTAGTTTCGTGACGCTTCAATAAGTGTCCGGTCTTACTGAGGGGCACAGGAAGCAGGGATAATTCCCTCTTTTCTAGGCCATTTACCGATCCTGTCGGATATAAAAACTACGTATGGGATCCTAACTTCCATTTTGCTTAGCGGCAAGATGTTTTAGCAGGGGAGGCAGATGCGTTTGTTTTTTCAGCTCATACTATGGCACGTTATTCGACGTTGTCATAAGCGTCCCCAATAAACTGAAATTCGCATGCCACTCATGGAAAAAAAAATATATTGAGTTTTATGGTGTGTGCATAAGCTTTAAGTCACTGGCTTCCAGTTAGGAGTTTTACTACTGTTTTGCGCTGCCCCTTTTTCATAATGTTCCTTTACCACTCATAATTTACTCTTAACGCTTTTCATGCCAAGTATTTTAATGCTTCTTCCGCCCGGATGTATATCACTAATTGTAACTGTGAACAGCGGCGCTAGTTGGTCCCGAGTTATTCTTCCAGTCAACAGATGGCAGTACTTTGGCCAATCTGGTTTACCAGTTTGCTTCCCCGTGTTCTGCGCTCGCCGGATGTCCACCACGTTCTGTACACTCCATCGCGGCGCTCGGCATCGCAGCACAAAGCGTAAGTGTTTGATACTGGTTCAATACTTAACTCAGGCAGCCGTCTGTTGTATTGTCTGGTGTCTCTATGGCGTTGACTTATAATTTATCACACGTAGCCCTACCATCGTTTTCTGAACCTGTTATATGGTACTTAATTTTTGTTTACTACTGCATGTAAAAATTATTATTAGCTTCAGTTTTCTGTTTATTTTTCAGTATCACACCTGATGATGGGCATGTGATAATCCGAAACAGGTCTTGGTTTAAGCATTGAAAAATAAAAGAAAACCAACAACTCAATCGGCATTTTCATTTTAATACTCAGTTGTGGATGTGCCTCAGGCTGGATTGTCCCTAGTAAGAAAGGTTATTTTATGAAGTTGTAGCTTTTATCAACCGGTGTTCTACATAAAACTGTAAACAGAATTTGCTTCTGCAGACAATATTTTCGAGAATTAGTCTTTTTGCTAAGAATTGAGCAATACAACAGAACACTGTACAACTGTGCAGCAGGGCAGATTCTTGCTTGGGCTACTGATGTCAAATAATAATTTGAAACATTGCTGACAGCAGTAGTCGTAAATATAATTTAAATATATAAAGTATGCAGCCTGTTAGCTGTATGCTTTATATATGGAAAATATGTCAAATAAATGTTTTCAAAAGTTTTTCTTGACGTTCAGTAAACCTCTAGTATGTTCCACTTCCATAAATCCGTATTCTGTTATTATTCAGATGTCACCGTTACAGCTGTGCCAGGTGATTATGTAGGCATTTTGTTAAATTAAAAATGCATTTCCGTAACGTCGTGTCGTGTAAAGCTCACTTGACGAAAGGTCTGTTCCTAAAAACTGGAAAGTAGCACAGGTCACACCAATATTCATGAAGGGAAATAGGAGTAACCCAATGAATTACAGATCCATGTCACTGACCTCAATTTGCAGTAGGATTTTGGAGCACATGCTGTACTCGAACATTATGAATCACCTTGAAAAAAGTGACTTATTGATACATAACCAACACGGATTCAGAAAATATCGTTCTTGTGCAACACGGCTAGCACTTTATTCAAAAATGTTTCAAAGGGCTCTGAGCACTATGGTACTTAACATCTGAGGTCATCAGTCCCCTAGAACTTAGAACTACTTAAACCTAACCAACCTAAGGACATCACACACATCGATGCCCGAGGCAGGATTCGAACCTGCGACCATAGCGGTGGCGCGGTTCCAGACTGTAGCGCCTAGAACCGCTCGGCCACCCCGGCCGGCTAGCTCTTTATTCCCGTGAAGTATTGAGTGCTGTCGACAATGGATCTCAAATCGATTCCATATTCCTATATTTCCAGAAGGCTTTTGATACTGTTCCTCACAAGTGACTACTAATCAAATTGCGTGCATATGGAGTATAATCTCAATTGTGTCACTGGATTCGCGATTTCGTCTCAGAGAGGTCACAGTTCGTAGTGATAGACGGTAAATCATCGAGTAGAACAGAAGTGATATCTGGAGTTCCGCAAGTCAGTGTCATAGGCCCTCTGCTCTTCCTAATTTATATAAATGATCTAGGTGATAATTTTAGCAACCCCCCTTAGATTGTTTGCACATGAGGCTGTAATTTACCTTCTAGTAAAAAATCATCAGACCATCAATTCCAATTAGAAAATGATCTAGAGACAATTTCTGTATGTTGCGAAAAGTGGCAATTGGCACGAAACAAAGAAAAGTGCGAGTTCATCCACATGGGTACTAACAGAAATCCGATAAATTTGGGGTATACGATAAATCTCACAATTCGACAAATTATCTAGGAATTACAATTACGAGCAACTTAAATCGGAAAGACCACATAGATAATATTGTGGGGAAGGCGATGCAAAGACTGCGCTTTGTTGGCGAACACTTAGAAGATGCGACAAACCCACTAAAGAGACAGCCTACATTACACTTGTCCGTCCTCTGCTGGAATATTGCTGCGCGGAATGGGATCCTTACCAGGTAGGATTGACGGAGGACATCGAAAAAGTGCAAAGAAGGGCAGATCGTTTCGTGTTATCGCGCAATAGGGGTGAGAGTGTCACTGATATGATACGCGAGTTGGAGTGTCAGTCACTGAAATAAAGGCGGTTTTCTTTGCGGCGAGATCTATTTACGAAAATTCAATCACCAACTTTCTCTTCCGAATGCATAAATATTTTGTTGACACCCACCTACGTAGGGAGAAATGATCATCATAATAAAATAAGAGAAATCAGGGCTCGAACGAAAAGATTTAGGTGTTCCTTTTTCCCACGCGTCATTCGAGAGCGGAATGGTAGAGAAGTAGTACGAAAATGGTTCGATGAACCCTCTGCCAGGCACTTACGTGTGAATTGCAGAGTAACCATGTAGATGTAGGTGTAGAACTCGCTTCTGTGAATGCACACATCTTGATGTAGAAGTCTCAAATTTTATTTCAGTCAAACGAAACACTTTGCTTCGAAGTCCAGTAGCCTTTTATCAGCAGCAAATTACTGGTGGCGCAGCGGTGTTGGTCCAGCATTAAGAGTGCGCTCCCGGCGGACAGCTCCGGGTGTCAAACCAGCAACGAGCTGCACTACGCCGAGGAGGATGCTCGTGTGAGGCGGCGCCGCCGGTCAGCGATAAATCCGCGCCTCTGGCCGGCCGGCGTACACGTCGTTATTTCCCGAGGGAGGTGGTGAGGCGCGTCCATTAAGGAGCCGCTCACTGGAGGCGCCAGCCACCCGAGTCTTGCCGCACACGTGCGTCGGGCGTCACAGCCTCTGCCTCCCGCGGCTTTCCTTCGACAGAAACGACGCAATATTTTACTGTGCCACAGGCAGCTGACAAACTTGCGGGGAAGCTGGTGCTTCGTTGCCTTTCCTCTACTAAATCTACGAGGAGCGTTCAGTATGTAAAGAAACACTTTATTTGCGATTGCAGTCTTTCTCGGCGTATTTCAATGATGGATTCTTCTTCGCCAGAAGATGATGGGTACAAACCTCATCGAAACGTTGCGATAAGACGATGCCACCACTTGGCTGATAACCCCTAGAAAATTTATCAACACTATATTTTACTGAACGCAGGTAAGTTTTATTCGGGATTCCTATACACCATATTATTAACAACTATTTTGCCTACAAAACTTTGTTCATCAACATAATCGCACTTAATGCTACAGGTACCACTCTACTGGTCGACGTCCGAGCCGTCGTCTTACTACATCACCCACATACTGCTTTCCACGGATAGCATCCTTCATTGGATCAAACAGATGCAAGTCGGAAGTTGCGAGATCCGGGCTGTAGAGTGGATCAGGAAGAACAGTCCAGTGAAATTTTTTGAGTTCCTGTCGGACGCGCAAACTTCTGTGAGGCTTTGCATTGTCATGGAGTAGGAGAAGTTCATTTTCATTTTTGTGGCGATGAACACGCTGAAGTCGTTTCTTTAATTTCCTGAAGGTAGCACAATACACTTCAGAGTTGATCGTTGCACTACGGGGGAGGAAATCAAACAGGATAACCTCCTAAATTCCCCAAAGACCGTCGCCGTGACTTTGCCGACTGATTGTGCCGTTTTTAACTTTTTCTTCGAAGGAGAGGTGGTACGGTACCACTCCATGGGTAACAGTTTTGTTTTCGGTTCGGTGTGATGAACTAATGTTTCATCGCTTGTGACGATGTTTGACAAAAAATTGTCACGATCCGCCTCTTAACATGCAAGCAATTCCTCACTGATCGTTCTTCGTTGCTCTTTATAGCTTTCTGTTCAAATGGCTCTAAGCATTATGGAACTTAACTTCTGAGGTCATCAGTCCCCGTCTTAGGATTAGTTAAACCTAACTAACCTAAGTTCATCACACACATCCATTCCCCCGAGGCAGGATTCGAACCTGCGGCGATAGCAGCAGCGCGGCTCCGGACTGAAGTGCCCAGAACTGCTCGGCCACAACGGACGGCTATAGTTTTCTGTCAGGTGGCGAGGAGCCTACTGGGCACACACGTTTGAGTACACCAACGTTAGTGTGTTTTACCGTCCCGTCGACAACGAGGTCATTAGAGACGGAGCACAAGCTCGGGTTAGGGAAGGATGGGGAAGGAAATCGACCGTGCCCTTTCAAAGGAACCATCCCGGCATTTGCCTGAAACGATTTAGGGAAATCACGGAAAACCTAAATCAGGATAGCTGGAGACGGGATTGAACCGTCGTCCTCCCGAATGCGAGTCCAGTGTGCTAACCACTGCGCCACCTCGCTCGGTTTGAGTACACCAAATGGTGGACGAGTGTGTCAGCACTGCCAACAAAGACGTACAGTTGAGCAGCGAGGTGTCTGGTTGTGATCCGTCGATCACCTCGAATGAGTGTGTCCGCACGTTCCAGCTGTGTGCGGCCTGCCGGCAAGTGGGAGATCGAACAGGTTTTCGCGACCTCGTTGCGGTGATGTCAGACGCCTCGTCCAACGACTCACTGTGCTTTTGTTTACTCGCAGGTCTCCGTAACTATCCTGCAAGCGCATTGTGAATATCTTCGATGCTCTGGTGTTCCACCAAAAGACAATCAATGACGGCTCATGCCCCTACACCAATCACTGCTCCTCTGCATTTCGCTACAGTCTTCTGGTGTTTCAGCCTTGCAACAGGCAACATAATTGTCTGCAAAAACCGCGACAAAGATTCAGAAGGTACCCACAATATCATTCGTTGGCGCGGCGCTGGACCTTTGTCTCTTTAAAAACATGTTTAAATCCTTAGTTGATGCTGTGCTCTGCCTCTACGACTTGCCAATCTGACCGACAATGAAGATCACATGTTTGGTTTTGAAGAGACAAGAACACACTGCCCTGCGAACGGTTTCTGAGATTCGGAGAGGCAGTGGAAATTCGAGTACATGGTGACCTCGTCAACCGGGACAGCAGTTTCAAGCTGAGCTTTTCATAGGATACGTCGTAAGTATTGTACGAGCGCCCTGATGAGAAAGGATCGGAGGCAGTAAGTGGAATAGATAGGCATCTCCAGTACTTGACGTTTGGACTCGTCGATATCTCCGTGCCCTCTTCCCCTTCCCCCCTCCCCCACCTCCACCACCACTTCATCATGAGATCAGCCCATCCGTTGGAACCTAAGGACTCTGCGGCTGTAAAGGAACGGACTGGACATGAACCTGACACTTCACCACGAAATGACGGGCGGGAAACTGGGAGAAACGTTGCGATAATACGACGCCGGACTCGGCTGAGTACCCTTGACGATTTCATCGAGACTATATTCTCATCATCACTTGTATTGTAAGCATTTTTTCACCGATGATTTTTCAGATATCTTACGTCATTCAACAAATGAAGTTCCATAATCGAAAAACGCCTTTCATACTTGTATGTTACTCGAAACATTGATATCACGTTTGCAACTCATTATGGAGACGTGGAAGCTCTTTTCGAGGAAAACAACGTGTCTGCATCCAGATGCAAACTCCGCAAGCCACCGTAAAGTGACTACTAGTCAATTTCTTTTCTGTTCCACTCGCAAATAGAGCGATGGAAAAACGACTGTCTATATGCCTGCGTATGAGCCCTAATTTCTCGTATATCATCTTCGTGGTCATGACGTAAAATGTATGTTGGCGACAGCAAAATCGGTCAGCAGCCAACTTCAAATGTCGGTTCTCTAAATTTCCTAAATATTGCTTCCCGAAAAGAACCTCATCTTCACTCCAGAGATTCCCATTTGAGGTACGGAAACACCTATCGGTAACAAATTTAGCAGCCCGCCTTTGAATTGCTTCGATGTCTTCCTTTAATCCGACCTGGTGTGGATCCCAAACACTCGATCAGTACTCAAGAATGTGTCGCTTGCGTCCTATATGCTGTTTTCCAATATACCGAAATCGATACATGCTCGTTCCATTTATTATCGCTCTGTAACGTTACGTACAGATATTTACACGACTTGACTGTGTCAAGCAGGAAACTGCTAATGCTGTACTTGAACATTATGGGTTTGTTTTTCCTTCTCATCCGCACTGGGTTTCATTTTTATGCATCAGAGCTAGCTGCCATTCATTACATCAACTAGAATTTTGTCTAAGTCATCTTGTGTCCTCCTTTAGTCACTCAACTTCACAATCTTCCCCCACACCAGGGCATTATCAGCAAACAACCCCAAATTCCCTCCCACCCTGTCCGCCACATCGTTTATGTATTTTTAAAATTATAATGGTCCTATCTCACTTCCTGGGACACTTGTCTCTGACGGACAATCGCTGTCGACAACATACTGGGTTCTATTACTTAAGAAGTCTTAGAGCCACTCCATCCATAGTTCGTAGTATTCACGTGAGAAAAGTGCAAGCTGAGTTTCGCGCGAGCGATGCTTTCTAAATCCATGCTGATTCGTGTACATAGCTTTTCGGTCTCAAGAATATCTGTTATATTTGAGCTGAGAATATGTTCAAGGATTCTGCAGAAAACCTATGTTGGGGATTCTGGTCTGTAATTTTGCGGGTTCGCTCTTTTGCCTTTATTATGTACGTGTGTCATCTGCGCATTTTCCAGTCGCTTGGGACTTCGCGCAATAAATGTAGGCTAGGTAAGGGGACTCTTTCTTAAACCGAATTGGAATTCCATCCCGACCTGGTAACTTATATGTTATCAACTCTTTTAGTTTTTTCTCTACACCAGGGATGCTTATTACCTGCTATATCGTCCATGTGGAACTGTGTTCGATGGTCAAACGACGATACGTTTGTACGATTCTCCAGCGAACGATTACTTAAATGCAAAATTTAAAACTTCGGTTTTAATTTTGCTGTCTTCAACAGCCACAGCAGACCGGTCAACGCGTGACTGTATGGAAGCTTTAGGCCAGCTTATCCAGTGATTCTCAAACTTTCTTTCTCGACCCCCTCTTCACTAGGAAAAATAGTATCAGGCCCCCCAGCCTATTGTTGTTAATAAAAATAGTAATATTTTATATTTGTTTATTATTATGTTTACCAAACGCAATTTGAAAGGATTTTACGCAGCATGACTTATTACAACAAAAATACGGAACCATTTTTTTTATCTTTATCACGTTTTCATTTATTCGAAAACTATGAAATGAACTTTATTTACAATTCAGCAAACAAGAATTACAAGCGAAATAAAAATTTCAATTAAAAAGTTCAGTGTGATGGATGAACTTGCTTTTGAGAACACTATTTCTCAAGACGTTGAAGAACAGCAAAAAGAGCCACTCGAAGCTGTTAGTGTACATTTAGTTTTGAATGGTAGTTCGACTTTGTTGTTCTTGCTCTTCTATATTTAGAAATTATGGTCCAGGAGCATTTATGAATAGACTTTTAATCTAATTAAATTTATCAAAATCGTTGCTGAAATATTTCTCGGAGTGATCTTTCAATGTTGCAAGATGATGAAGAAAGTAAGCTTTTATCGCCATTGGAAGTATCGGATTATCTCTATCCTCTAACAGTGACACTATAGTGGGGAACATATCTATCATGCTAATCTCCATTCGGTTTTGCACAGATCTAATTTCTTTATGTATACCTTTTCATTCTAAGATAGTACAGTTGCGTGGCTGCCTTGAAGTGAAGTGTTAAGAATATTTAGTTTCTCATAAACATCAGTGAGGTAAGCCATTTTAAATAAAAAATCTTCGTTGTTGAAACAGTCTGCCAAAGAGTGACTTCTCTTCTTTAAAAACCAGAATACCTCATTCCTCAGTTCAAATATTCTTTTCAGTACTTTACCCCTTGAGAGCCATCGAGCTTTACTAAAACAGACCAACTGAGCGTGTTCAGCACCCATCTCCTCACATATCAGTTTAAAAAGCCTCGAATTTATAATTTTGCCTTAATAATATTAACTGTTTGCATAACAGTCTGGAGAACTTCAGGAAGGGGTGGACTAAGTTCTTCAGAGACCAGAGCCTCCCAATGTATCATGCAGTGAGTCCATACAGCATCAGGAGTTACAGTTTTAACTTTCGCTTGCAATTCTACATGAATTCCAGACATTGAGTGAGCTCCGTCTGTGCATACTCCAGTGCACCAACTCCATGATTTCGCTTAAAAAAGTATTGAGCATGTCAAAAAGGCTTTCAGCTAAAGCTGTTTTCAATATCCGCTTACAGAAAAGAAATTCCTCTCGAATGTTAAATTCATCAACAAAGGGAACGTAAGCAATCAAATGAGCATCTTTATGAATCTCAGTTGCTTGGTCCACTTAAAGTGCAAAATAGTTGTTGCGCAATTTATTGATAAACTGCTCGCTTAAATTGTGAGAAATGTCTAAAATTCTTCTACGCACTGTGTCAGAGACAGGAATTCTTTTCAACTGTTGAGTAAATGAATTGCCAAACATTGTTGATACTACATCAATCGCTGCTGGTAAAACCAAATTTTCTGCAACCGTGTGAGGTTTCTTGCAATTAGAAATTCGTGAGAAATCTGGTAAGAGGCTGAAATGGCCTTGGACGTCACATTCGTCTTTCTAGCAAAGTTCTTCTGGGTAGATAATAAAACAATTAGTTTCCTGATGAAAATCTTTTGGTTTTACCGTTAATTCAGGATGTATGGTTTCAAGATATCTCTTTAACCTGTTAGGTTTCATGCTAACAGAAGTTAAAATCGTTCAACAAACTACACACTGCGGACGTTCTTCACCACTGGTTGTAGTTTTTGTGAAGCCTAGCAACAAATAGTTCTCATTATACCTCCTTGTTTTCTCCTTTGGCGTATCTCCGTCCCCTCCCCTCCGCCAGCTGACGGACCACCGCTGTCTTGATGTTTGTCACTAATCAGGAACCGCTTCACACTGCAGTCAAGTCTTCCTCGCAAAGTCATTGAGACACACGAGCAAAACCTTACACTGCAGGGGATAGTTTCGTAAACAGTAATGGCGCAGGTGACAAAGGTTATTCAGCCGACTACCGAAGCAAGCAACGCCACCTAGGAACAAAGCCTACTCAGCTTCTATGTGTACGCTTTGTTCCTAGGTGGCGTTGAAGGAAGTCGCGCAGCTCGACCGATCATTTCAAACAATGCTGGAAATGTGACAGCGGTTTCACTGTCGTTGATCACGTCTGGCGTTAACACTGACGTCGGGCGACATTCAAGCCAGATCAGCGACATGTTGTTTGTTCGACATTAGATAAACCTACTTGTTTGTTACTAAGAATAAATTTTTTCCCTAACATAACGCGCTCCCCTTGCACGCCATTCGTGCCCCTCCCCACCTCCTCCCCTCCCCCCCCCCCCCCACCCCACCATCGGGGTCGCGCCCAAAGTTTGAGAACCACTGAGTTTGCCGATTTTACGTAGGACTAGAAATTTCTCAGTTCTTGTCCAGGTTTTTTGCTAAGGTATGACGGTGGATAGTATGGCAGTGGTAGTTATTATATACTTCGCGCATAGATATCGCAAGAATCTATACTGACCTGTCGTCATTTGCCAGTTCTCTTTTGAACTGAGAGTGCAACGGTCTCTGCTTCCTCAGCATTTTCCGAATTTCGTTCTTAAGTCTTTTGCATTCTTAATCCACTTAACTAAGCACATCATTCTACAGATCACGATTTACAGTCTGCTTGAACTTTGCCCATAAATCCTCTACGTCCATCTCACGGGAACTAAGTGACGTCAATTTACTAAGATGCCAACAACTGATTATATGATCTATCTAGAATGAAAGCTCTCCTATCTTATTGACTGATTTATTAATTTCCATAAGCATAGTTGCGATAATGACGTTATGATAACTAATTTCCGTCTCTATACCGACGCTAAGGTCCGGCCTGTTTGCAGCTACGAGGCCATCGCAGCCTACGTCATTTAATAATACTGATTATGTTAGGGCTTGAATAGGGTTCATGAACCTCTTCGTTATGCAGTTTTAGCCACTCTCCGCTAATGTCATCCCTTTTTGCTCCGAAAATATTCCTTAAAATTTTGTTTTCAAATACTCGAAACGGCTTTTCATTTTGCACAGTGAAAGACCAAGTCTCAAACCCATAAGCATAACTGGTAGAATAATAGTTTTGTATATTCTAATCTTTAAATTCCTAGACAATATCCGTGATGAAAGTAATCTATTCAGTGAGAAGTAGCACACATTTCCCGCCCGTAATCTCTTCTTCAGTTCGGATTCAATCTCATTTCTCGAAGTGATGTCCACGCCTAATTACTTAAATGTGTTCACTTTTTCAAACTGCATGTCTCCAACTCTTAATATTTCCTGATCTACTGCTGTTGGCAATCTAGTAGTAACCAGGTATTTAGTTTTGTCTTCACTTATCCTTAGACCTACATCTTCACTAGCCTTGATTAACGGATTCGCATTTGCTGTTACAGATCCTTTCCTATCGCTAATGATGTTTAGATCATCTGCATACGCTAATATCTTAATAATTCCATTTAGCTCCACACCCTCTGAATTATCTGCTGCCATTCGTACAATATATTCTAGGACTAAATTAAAAAGTAGCGGAGACAGGGCATCTCCCTGCTTAAGAGTCCAAATGAAAGAGATTCCATGACAAAAGGCAGCTATTTCCTTTACACGTTAGTCAAAATTATGAGCTGTATTTTATCGTGTTATATATTTCATTGCTGTCAAGTGGCTACAAGCAATTCTCTGGGCTGTGATTCGTCTACCGCGTTGTAAAAGGAACGTTGTCATCCTCTTGTGTTCAGCGCTACTGACGTGTACAGTGCGTAAAATGTTTCCTAAAAAAAAAAAAAAAAGCACTCCGTCTTCAGGCCATTAAGGCCACGAGTGGCCTACCGGGACCATCCGACCGCCGTGTCATACTCGGTGGAGGATGCGGATAGGAGGGACGTGGGGTCAGCACACCGCTCTCCCAGTCGTAAGATGGTATTCTTGACCGAAGCCGCTACTATTCGGTCGAGTAACTCCTCAATTGGAATCACGAGGCTGAGTGCACCCCGAAAAACGGCGACAGCGCATGACGGCCTGAATGGTCACCCATCCAAGTACTGACCAAGCCCGACAGCGCTTTACTTCGGTGATCTCACGGGGACCGGTGTATCCACTGCGGCAAGGCCGCAACCACGAAATGTTTCCTAGGAATTATGAAAACAAGTTTGGTGAGTAGGTTGCTCAGTCTAATCGTCAAGTATTTTTTTCTAATGTTTAGGAAATATGTTATCATTGCACACCTATAAGAGGGCAGAACTGCGAATTATATTTTACATATGATACTAGCTTTACTCAGACGTTGTCGTGTCTAAACACAGTATTAATTATATCAACTTGAAAAATCCCACAGAAACGGTCATGTTACAGTAATCCTCTTGTGCTGATTCGATTATATGTTGTTTTTTATTAAATAAGGTGAAGCTGTCATCAATCCAAACGTTGATTTGAAGACAACCATGCCTCCCTAAGCATGGTCCTTTTGGAAGTGGCATATCGTTGCCTTCCTCCGTCCTTTAAACTAAGTTACGCATCCAGTTGCACTGACACCTACACTAATCAGCCAGAGCATTATGATCACTTCCCGCCCCGACATTGCCGAGGCTGTGAACGAGTGCCTCGAAAACGGCGAAGCTAGTCAAATGTTCACGAGCAACTGTCGTGAGCAAGTACGGAAAGAGGGAAAAGGACAGTAAAACTACCACTTGGCGCTAATGGTTGGACATCCACGACTTTTCACAGAACGTGGGATTCGGAGGTTTGTATGCTCTGTAAATTAGGATAGATGATGATCTGTGGCATATCTGCCGAAAGAGCACAATACTGCTGCACACACAAAGTGTTTCGGAGCACATCGTTCATCGTACCTTGTTGAACATGGAGCTCCGCACAGACCACACACCCTCCCCCCCCCCCCCCTCCCTCCCCACGTGTTCACATGTTGATCCAACGACATGGTACGAATGCAATGGACACGCCCCCATCGGGATTCAGCCGTTGATGAATAGAAATGTGTCGGCTCTTCGGATGACTCACATTTTTGCTACACTAAGTCGATGGTCTTGTAAGTAGGCTGTTTATGTTTTCTTATTGGCAACGTTACGTAGCGCTCAATATGAAAATCACTGGCTGTGCAGTGTGCAGTCTGTGGCTGCTTTGCATTGTTGTAATACTCGCCATTGTAGTGTTAGGCAGCTGGCTGTGAACAGCGCGTAGCGTTGCGCAGTTGGAGGTGAGCCGCCAGCAGTGGTGGATGTGGGGAGAGAGATGGCGGAGTTTTGAAATTTGTCATGAACTGCTATATTTATATATGATGATATCAAGGTAAATACATTGTTTGTTCTCTATTAATATATTTCATTTGCTAACTATCCCTATCAGTAGTTAGTGCCTTCCATAGTTTGAATCTTTTATTTAGCTGGCAGTAGTGGCGCTTGCTGTATTGCAGTAGTGGGAGAAACGAAGGTTATTGTGAGGTAAGTGATTTAGTGATTTGTGAAAGGTATAGTTTAATGTTAGTCAGGGCCATTCTTTTGTAGGGAATTTTGAAAGTCAGATTGCGTTGCGCTAACAAAATATTGTGTGTCAGTTTAAGCACAGTCATGTATAATTGTTCAAAAGGGGACGTTTCAGTCTCTCCACAAATGCCGTCATCGTGCTGAGCGCCGTCTCCAAACGTACAGCGCGCCACGGACGCAGGCTGTGGGAGCTGTATTGTGCTATGGGAGACCTTCTCCTGCTCTTGCATGGGATCTGTGGTAGTAACCGAACACACGCTGACAGCTACGAACCACCTGAATCCCTTCATGCTTGATGTCTTCCCCGACCGCGATGTCATCTTTCAGCAGTATAACTGTCTGTGTCTCGGAGTCAGAACCGTGTTACGGTGGCTTGAGGAGCGTTATAGTGAACAAACATTGATGTCTCTGCTACCAAATTCGCCTGATGTAAATCCTATGGAACCCATATGGGTCGCTATCGGAAGTCATCACCGCTACTCAGGTCAGCGGCCCGTTATTTACGCGAATTACGTGACCTGTGCGCAGACATCTAATGCCACATACCTCCACAAACCTATCAACAAACTGGCGGACCCATGATACGATGTGTTTCGTTCCTAAGACGGATTAACAAGCTATTAAGCAGGTAGTCATAACGTTTTGGTTCATCAAAGTACAATTTAGACTCCAAATCCCCGGTAGAAGGAAAGAAGTATCTCAATGAAAATAACAAAAGATAACAAGTATTTATGACGTGTGAGGATGTAGAAATCCTTACAAACTGTAGCAGAAGCATCTCGTCTGTGGTTTTCAGAGAATTTACCGTATTTCTGTTTTTGCATGGTTTACACTATTTCTTGGATTTACGGTGTAATTGTAGCGTGTTGGTTAAATATTAGCCTTGTGTTGTTACTCAGCTACTAAAGAGTCGTTGCTACTTAGGATGGCAAAAATATTCAAAATTAATACTTTGACAAGGTTTGAAATTTTTCCCGTCAAGTATACAAATTTGTCTTTTACTTGTAATTCAGATGCGGATTTTTATGATCGATCAGGGTCTAGATGCTTGTGTACTTCGAGAGTGGTGTCCAAATTAGGTGATTCAGAATGGCTCCTCATTCCCCGGTCAGTTAAAAAGTACATTTGACTCGTTTAATAGCAAGTTTACACAATTCCCATTCTATGCTTTTGATCACTTTATACAAAGTAACCCTGCAGGGTATATGCGACCACGCCTGGCGGTAATGAATTACACTTGTCTGGGCACTAAAATTTTTTCTTTATTTTTCACTTCACATGACGCGTTTTGTTATCATCATCAGATCTGTGTTACGAAATCGTAACACGAAATAAAACAGAGAAAAGTTCATTACAAAGAGGCGCTGATTTACATACCTTTCAAAGATACACAGTATCTTGTCATTTTATAAGTATTCCTCATAAAATCAGTGCCCAAACTGGCCCAGCCCGTACAATGTGTTGCGAGTTTAATATGTTTGCCACTACATGGCTTTAGAGACATTATCAAAATGCCAATGAGAACATACGTATCTGTTACTTGTCAACGATTAGTTCAAGTGCACGTAATCTTACAAACAACGTATAAACGGTACATCGAATTAAAAATAATAACATGTTGCAGCCGAATTTTTTGTAGTATATTAGCTATCATTGTATCTACATTACAAGTTTGCCAAATGCCGTACGTTTTTAACTAACTGTACACAGAGAAATATGTATGGAATTCTGTAATACTTGCACAATAATATTTAAAACAATATACTTAAAGTCATATAATCAATGCGTTAACAAGACATCGAGAACCATCCTAATGGGTAGTGAATTTAAAAACATAACAATTATAAAACACGGGGAGAAGAGAACCGGATCTGCTATTACAATAACCCAATGAGATACTGCTTCTTTATTTGGAATGGGGTGCAGCACATATGGGAGAGCATAAGTAACCTTAATTATGGAACAGTCAGTATCATGCAATTCTGATCGAAATTTCCAAATGTAAGACATACTATATTCAATTACGAAAAATTAACGTATAGTGCCAAAATTTTTTGTAGTATACAGGGTGTTACAAAAAGGTACGGCCAAACTTTCAGGAAACATTCCTCACACACAAAGAAAGAATATATGTTATGTGGACATGTGTCCGGAAACGCTTACTTTCCATGAGCTCATTTTATTACTTCCCTTCAAATCACATTAATCATGGAATGGAAACACACAGCAACAGAACGTACCAGCGTGACTTCAAACACTTTGTTACAGGAAATGCTCAAAATGTCC
The DNA here is from genome assembly GCF_021461385.2 of Schistocerca piceifrons. Lineage (NCBI taxonomy): Eukaryota > Metazoa > Arthropoda > Insecta > Orthoptera > Acrididae > Schistocerca > Schistocerca piceifrons. The sequence goes on along the minus strand of NC_060139.1, from coordinate 424,786,427 downwards.
TCCGTTAGAGAGGATACATGCATCCAAACTCCGTCGCATGGAATCCCTGAGCCGTTGACGCAGCCCTGGAGAATGGCGTATTGTGTCACAGCCATCCACAATACGTGCACGAAGAGTCTCTACATTTGGTACCGGGGTTGCGTAGACAAGAGCTTTCAAATGCCCCCATAAATGAAAGTCAAGAGGGTTGAGGTCAGGAGAGCGTGGAGGCTATGGGATTGGTCCGCCTCTACCAATCCATCGGTCACCGAATCTGTTGTTGAGAAGCGTACGAACTCTTCGACTGAAATGTGCAGGAGCTCCATCGTGCATGAACCACATGTTGTGTCGTATTTGTAAAGGCACATGTTCTAGCAGCACAGGTAGAGTATCCCGTATGAAACCATGATAACGTGTTCCATTGAGCGAAGGTGGTAGAACATGGGGCCCAATCAAGACATCACCAACAATGCCGGCCCAAACGTTCACAGAAAATCTGTGTTGATGACGTGATTGCACAATTGCGTGCGGATTCTCGTCAGCCCACACATGTTGATTGTGAAAATTTACAATTTGATGACGTTGGAATGAAGTCTCATCCGTAAAGAGAACATTTGCACTGAAATGAGGACTGACACATTGTTGGATGAACCATTCGCAGAAGTGTACCCGTGTAGGCCAATCAGCTGCTGATAGTGCCTGCACACGCTGTACATGGTACGGAAACAACTGGTTCTCCCGTAGCAATCTCCCTACAGTGACGTGGTCAACGTTACCTTGTACAGCAGCAACTTCTCTGACGCTGACATTAGGGTTATCGTCAACTGCACAAAGTCAACATTACCTTCCCTCAATTGGGCCAACTGGCGGTGAATCGAGGAAGTACAGTACATACTGACGAAACTAAAATGAGATGTAACATAGAAATTAAGCGTTTCCGGACACATGTCCACATACTATCTTTTCTTTATTTGTGTGGGAGGAATGTTTCCTGAAAGTTTGGCCGTACCTTTTTGTAACACCCTGTATAAGCCGTGTGTGAATTACATACAACTATATCAGCGCTGCAGTCTGGAACCGCGCGACGCTACGGTCGCAGGTTCGAATCCTGCCTCGGGCGTGGATGTTTGTGATGTTTAGGTTTAACTAGTTCTAAGTTCTAGGGGACTAATGACCTCAGCAGTTGAGTCCCATAGTGCTCAGAGCCAGCCAACTATATCAAACAAGTTCAGCATATTTCTTGTTTTAAACTGAATTCTGTGAAACGCCCAACGACGTTCTGTACAATAATGTAACAAAACATTTAGCTCCAGATACTGGAGATAGTACACCCATTGCTGTAACGAACGATCAAGTTGACAATCATGCTGTATGGCATGAGTCAGTGTGGGCATATGCTATAAAAGAATGCTTATGAAATGACAAGAAGTGCTTGTATCGATGTAAGGTATTTAACTCGGTTTCACTGAGTGTTTATAATGAATGTTTCTCTATTTTGTCTCACAATACAGTTTTGCACCACAGATCTGATGATGATACTGAAACGCGCCGCTGGCCGGGGTGGCCGAGCGGTTCTAGGCGCTTCAGTCTGGAACCGCGCGACCGCTACGGTCGCAGGTTCGAATCCTGCCTCGGGCATGGATGTGTGTGATGTCCTTAGGTTATTTAGGTTTAATTAGTTCTAAGTTCTAGGCGACTGATGACCTCAGAAGTTAAGTCGCATAGTGCTTAGAGCCATTTGAACCATTTTGATGTAATGTTGTTCAGTACACTGTCCTATCGAGCGAGAAGGCGCAGTAGTTAGCACACTGGACTCGCATTCGGAAGTACGACGGCTCAAACCCGTGTCCGGCCATCCTTTTTAGGTTTTCCGTGATTTCCCTCAATCGCTTCAGGCAAATGCCGCTATGGTTCCCTCGAAAGGTAGCGGAATAGCAATATCTGCACTACATACTTTGTAATACGACACATAGTTAGGCGGCAAAAACATGCTCGCCTGACCGTATGGATCAGGAATGAGGTCACTTTATGGACGCTTCTGTAATGTACCCTCTCATTTCTGGAAAAGAGTATACAGTTTTGTCTCTAAGGAATGCCTAGGGAACATTCACTCATGGAAATATGGCGTGCGTGAGGTCCTTCGGACCAACTCTGTACACCCAATTCAGCGAATTTCACGTTATCTGTTTACCTATTTACTTTTATTCTTTGCCTTTTCTTGCTGAATGAACCCTTTTGCCCTACAACAACAATTCGAACTGTAAAGAAAATCATAGTCTGTAGCAGGCTGTAACGTTCTTTATCGGCTGTGCGATCGGCGGACTTTGACGTTTATGTCATTTTCAAGTACGTGTGGATAACCATCACATCTCGATGACGTCACCTGCCTGCATTCCCGTAAGTTATTTGAACATTGTATACGCCAGGAGAAACAAGAGTCTCACTAGCATCACATTGTTTATCACATTAGACGTGACGCGCAAATCAAATTACTATTTCACACATGAGGCCAAAAAAATGGTTCAAATGGCTCTAAGCGCTATGAGACCTAACATCTGAGGTCATCAGTCCCCTAGATTTAGAACTACTTAGACCTAACTAACCTAAGGACATGACACACATCCATGCCAGAGGCAGGATTCAAACCTGCGACCGTAGCAGCACCGCGGTTCCGGACTGAAGCGCCTAGAAACGCTCGGCCACAATGGCCGGCCACATGAGGCCACATTATATACAACATCATATGTGGATGACATCATCTCATTATATTACTCGACCAAATAACAAATCGTGTATGCTGTAACAACTCCATACGCAAACTGACAATCATGCAGTGGGTATCTGCATACGCTTGAAAGTGACGTTAACACCGAAAGCGTTCGATCGAACTATTCGCAATTAATGAAGAGTATTACAGCCTACTATGGACCATATTTTCCTCGCCAAAATTTTTGAGGGTTCGGCTTCGCACAAAAACAAAATTATTTAGCTTGAACTGACGGGAAAGACGTATCTTATTTACCTGACACAGTGAGGCAGAGGTATTTTGTTTATAAGTTTAGTTTTGGACTGTACTAACTTTTACAACGACGCTACTGGGAAATTGATACCAGATAGATTCAAATTCTCGTCCTGCTATTCTGATATAGAGTTTCCATAGATTCCACTCGAAGTCCTTAGATCTCGGTTGGACTCTCCCATCGTTCTCTAACGAGTAACATCAATTCGACAGCAAGTCAAATTCTTATGTTTCTGCATGAAATGTATTCGCATTTGAAAATATGGTGAACCATCGGCTGTGTAATGGAATAACGACAGTGAAAATTGTGCCAGCCCGGGACTCTAACCAGGACTTCCCATTTATCGCGAACGGTCACCTTACCATTAGGTTACTGGGGACGCTCCACAGCCTGATACGAACTTCCATATGTCTCAACCACGCCTCCACAACCTGCATTCGTGCATTCATTATGTATATTCCCGCACAGGGGAGGCATTTTAATTGAAAGGCACTTGCCCGGTGTCTGTGTTGTTCAGAATTTCGATGCAACGTTCCATGGGACATGTACTGAAAGTATTCGTATGGAGTGTAGCCATGTATGGAAGTGAAACATGGACGATAAGTAGTTTGGACAAGAAGAGAATAGAAGCTTTCGAAATGTGGTGCTACAGAAGAATGCTGAAGATTAGATGGGTAGATCACATAACTAATGAGGAAGTATTGAATAGGATTGGGGAGAAGAGAAGTTTGTGGCACAATTTGACCAGAAGAAGGGATCGGTTGGTAGGACATGTTCTGAGGCATCAAGGGATCACCAATTTAGTATTGGAGGGCAGCGTGGAGGGTAAAAATCGTAGAGGGAGACCAAGAGATGAATACACTAAGCAGATTCAGAAGGATGTAGGTTGCAGTAGGTACTGGGAGATGAAAAAGCTTGCACAGGATAGAGTAGCATGGAGAGCTGCATCAAACCAGTCTCAGGACTGAAGACCACAACAACAACAACAACTTTTATTTCACTATTGCTGCGCCACCAGACTGAGAGTTGCTAGATTTCAGAGATAGGAAAGTGTATTGTTTGGATGTTAAGACGTTCATTGAATTTAAAATCAGCCAGGAGCACTTTTTCACAGTACGGTATACAAGAAAACTTAGTGTTGTCATTTATGCGCATATTTCACTTTTTTTCCAACCTCTCTCTTGCAACTTTAATTGATCATAAGACCAAGTGTGTTCGCCGGCCGCAGTGGCCGAGCGGTTCTAGGCGCTCCAGTCCGGAACCGCGCTGCTGCTACGGTCGCAGGTTCGAATCCTGCCTCGGGCATGGATGTGTGTGATGTCCTTAGGTTTAAGTAGTTCTAAGTCTAAGGGACTGATGACCTGAGATGTTGAGTCCCATAGTGCTCAGAGCCATTTGAACCATTTTTGAACCAAGTGTATTCGGAAAATACTGTGATATGCAAGTAACAGAGACCTCATTGCACTTCTCTAGTGTCTCTGTGTAGGTACAGTAATTTGCATCTTTAGCACAGCGGCGCGCAAGAAGAGTAGTACTGCAATGCTTTATCCAGATTTGCGCAGAATAGAGGTAAGGACTGAATATTTTGATTTTTTTTCATTTATTCAATCAGTACCGACTTATGTCCTTCAGAGACAGTTTTTGTGGTCAATTTTGCAAAACTAATTATTGTAGGTTTCATGTCAAAGTTCATTATTCAGGCAGTTTACGTACACTGTTCAAAATTCTTGCAGTCAGGCTGATAACTTTTACATTATGAAATACTTCCCTTCTCATTACAATTAATTATTATTACAATGCACCTTTGGTTTCACAATATGACAGTTCATTTATTATTACAGCTCAGATCTTACAATCAGAAACAGTACTTCAGGTTATATTTTTTATTATTTAAAGAGAACTTTCACTTATATTTTTATTATTTAAGGAGAACCTTCAGTGTATGGAAGGATAACATTAGCGAACACGATATTCCATATGGACAATCAACAGGGAACCCTCTTGCACCAGTGGAATCCGGCTGGTATCAACACTTTGGTGTAGAACGAAATGAACAAAATAATTGCGCATTGATAAAAAAAACTAGTAAACATATCAAGAAATAACGAAAATAACAACGACAAAATTACTGCAACGTATAATGTGAGCTTAAATTAATATCAAAATGCTTGTTTCCCAACACTGTCGTATTGTTTCTCTGAAAAGCTTTACTGTCCCTTTTAGAAACACTGAACTGGCTTACGATGCCACCTGTAAGCTACAAGTCGCTTCATGCAGCTAACGGCAATGCGTTTGTTTATTTGGGGCGTGATCGGCGGGGCTGTCCTGCAAATCCTGTGGGAGTTGGGATCCCGCCATAGAGAGGTGAAGCAGTTGGATCGCTCCTCTGAGCCCGCAGTGGAGCGTGAAATAAAAAGGGTTTGTTTAAGCGATGAAAGGGATATTATTTGGTAGTGAATATACGTATGAGCTACATAACAGTGCAACGACACATTTCAGTGCACAATTTGAGACAATTCGCGCGTGTTATATTCGTATGCATCTGTCGCGCCGCGGTTATTTACCCATGTGTTGCAACAGTGAACTGTAACATAAGAATTTACGGTGAAAATACCGTGCTGTGTGTTATACGCTGACGCTGAATGTATCACTGGGACGTTTAGAAACGAACTGAGTATCACAGTAGGAAGCAGAATTCTCGCGAGAAAGCGATCGAAAATGATTCCGATTTCTTTATGAGAATAGGATGTGAGCTGTGCAGGCCTACGAAAAACTTCCAAAGTAGAGCTGATATTACCAAAACTGTGTTACTTTTAACTGACATAGGAGCGCCGAATGCCTCCATGCACACCTTCCTACTCTGTTTTTAATATTTCAGCATTTCTCCTAACGACTGTGTCACGCAGGAAGGGGCAGCCTGCTCTGAAGCTTGAGGTAGATGGTTCAGGCTACGGTCGTTAAACAAACTTTCGTACCACTTACCGTTCTAGGTATATTCTTGTAGGCGCGCCTCTTACATTCTCTTATTAGGAGGAAGTGACCAAGAAATTACTGATCTGCTCGCGAGGTATTTCCCGGCGTACTGAGGTGATACAAAGTTGTCGGGTTTCCAGCCGGTTCTGCTAGTGAAATCATCCTTCGGCGGTCATTCCGGATTCGCTTGAGAGCGATGGTGAAGACAGTCAAAAAAACAGTGACTTTTCGATGAACTCCCACGGCTGGAAGCCTGAGAACGTTGTCTCAAGAATATAACTTACAAATGGAAACTTTGGAAACCTGATACAATTTGTAAAGCCACAGACTGATACTTTGAACATAGGTGGTAAGCTGGATGACCTGTGTCCGGACTGAAGATGCCAGATGTGTTTGAAAATGATCAATTTTCAGGAACGAAATACCACTGAAGCAATTAGGATGACTTTAATTTTGGCCATGTCATAATAGAACTGCAGGCAGTCGCGATTTGGAAAAAAAAGTTGTTCGAAAACTCAACACAAAGTTTTAAAGTTCTTCAGCACATTTCTCGTTGTAATACTTGGATATAGTCGCAGATTACCTGGTGATATTTGAGTAAAACATGTAGTTTCTCTTAACTGCAACAAATAAGCAAAAGCTTTAATGGAAAGTAACGAAGCATACCGTGAGCCATTTGCTATTTTCTGACGATGAAACCTTTTGGTGGATCAGCAACCCTCTTTTATTCATAGTCTATAAAACAGTTTTTTTTACCTAATAAGTCGTCGCGTTTGTGTTTAGTTAGTGACGATTCAACGTCCAGATAAGAAAATGTTCTCGTGATCAACTTGGCTGTTATGCCCTAGTATACACCTACACTATTTGAAAAAAAGTATCCATACACCACCTTATAATGCGGAATGAATACTAGATGTCACGAGAAACGAACCAGCCAATTTAAAAGGACGCATGGAGTACTGCGTTCCAGCAGAGGAGCAATAACAACGGGTGGGCCCGGCCAGGAGAGCTCAGTGACTTCGAACGTAAACTGCTGTTTGGCTGTCATCTGAATAACAAATCCAACAGGGAGATTTTAAATCCTTCTAAAGCTGCCGAAGTCGGCTGTTGGTGATGTGAGTGGAACAACCACAGCTAAGAGGCTTGATTCCACGCGGAAGCAGTTGTTTCTAGCCGCTGTATTTATTTAAAGTGGTAAAGAG